>NC_057864.1:229694393-230316226 GCF_019393635.1 Dromiciops gliroides
AAGACCTTCGCTTCATGGGCAGAACTCTTCTACAGTAAGTATCCAGCAGGTGGCGTTATTCCAATCGTTACAGTCCCCCCTGTTGTTCCTCAAGAAACAAAATGTTTCCTTGACGGAACAGTAAAAAGAATATAATAACTATTGCTAACTAATAATATGTGAACAACAATATAGAAAAGGAAGAGAGGAAAGTTTTGTCCAGAGGGGCGATTTTTTGTCCTCATGAACCGATGCTTTGACATTGGTCTTGCAAAGGGAGGGCCTCTGCAGAGAGTACATATTACAGATGGTGTATATTATAACCGAAAAAGAAAAGAGAAAAAAAAAAACAAAACAAAACTGTTCATTTAAAGTCTCTGAAAGTCTTTTCTCAGATGTCCTCTAGGTGTAATTGTAGAATGGAAGTCTTTTCAGGGGTTGATGTGTGGATGCTGGTAAATCAGCCAGGAAAATTTCCTACAAAATTGAGCTTAACACAACTTTAAAATAGCTTTATCAATAATCAAATCAAACAATGAAAGTTCTCAAAAACATGTCTAAGGGAATTCAGAATCTTAGTTGTTACACATGAAACATATAATAAAACAAAAATTGAACCATTCTTTAAAATTATATTATTATTATTATAGTCCCCCTTTATGGAGGGTAATTGAGAAGACAATTGCTGCGATATTAATTTTTAAAAATAATTTTTATCTTTGTTTCATCACTTTTTGCATCATCTGCCTAATTATCCTCATGCCATTATGAGAAATTAGAAAATCTAATATAATTGGTAACAGGTGTCAAGGCCAAATTCAACACTGTATTTATCATGACACCTGAGATAATTATGGGGGTTACCATAAAAGAACAGAGAAATGATGGGATATGAGCATTCCCACACTTGAGCAATATGTACTGCCCATACAGTATGCCAGGCTTAAAATAGATGGATGGAATATATGTCCATGCCACTGAAGATATTGGAGGAAACTGAGTCAGACTTAATCAGATGCATGGGATTGAGATGTCCATGGCATCAGGCATATAGGAGGGAGCATAGAAGCCAGGTGTAGAAGTGAGATGGGTGGGATCAATACTTCCAGCCATCTGTACAATATTGTGGGGAAAAATAAAATAAAATATTAAACCAAGAGAATCCAACCTCAACATTTGTCAAAAGCCGTTCCCTTGGCCATACCTTGACTTCATGCATGTCTCCCCTCATGTGACAGTTCAGTGTCTGCTTTTGCATGTATTCCTCTTGTGATTGGGTGGCACCTTGGCCAACTGGCATCTGATAACTCAGAATAAAGGCAATTAATGTCTTAAATGATAAATTCCCATAATCCAAGTCTCATATGGATTTAAAAATTGAGGATAATAAATGATTACAAAAAATGTGAATACATCTTGACTCAGAACACAATATATAATTATGCAACAATTTCAAATAATACCCCTTTTTTTACTTAGTATGCAATTACTTTTGTGAAAAATCAGAACATATTTAAATAAAAGTTAAAGCACAACAGAATCTCAAAGAAAACTTTTTTTTTGAAAAAAGAAAACTTTTACAAATGTTCCCCTCTTTTTTTTTTTTTGAATATACTTATCAAAAATAATCCTTCTTTACACTTGCCATGGCAACCAATTCGCCAGGGAAATGCTTTAAAGAGTTCGATCAAATAATCAGTTGAGAAAAAAAAAATAACAAAAACAAACTCAGAATATGGGAGCACAATACTCCTAGAATTAACATTGTATTATGAAATCAAAACCATCTTGCAATTTTTTCAAAATTAGATAGACAAATGAATAGAAGAAAATACACATGGAACAATAAAAGACAATGAAATTCAAACTAGGGAAATCTAAATGAATATGAACTTAATATTAATAAGAGTATTATAAAATATAAACTTGATCACATGACTATAAAAAGCTTTTACAAATATTCTCCTTGTTTTAAAAACTAAGTATAAGACACAATCTCAAAAGCATGAAAATCTCTATGAAAATAAACCCATACCATTAATTTCAAAATGTATATGTAATAGCATAGAAATCCTATGTAACCTCTGAACTGATACTATTACTCTGAGTGAATTCAGAACATTTTTGATTCAGATATCTAAAATCCCCAATACTCATATCAATACCTTGCTGCTTACTTCTACATTTCTGTAAAATATATACCCTTCCATGGCAAAAGAAGCAGAGTCTTGAACTATGTTGATGGTTGTCATTCTTATTCAGCTTAAGTTTTTCTTCTTTAACCCCTCTATATTGTCTGTCAGTCTTTTCACCATACAAATGCTTTATAAGATTACTAATTAAAGGCAAAAGCAGGTTAGCAAAATTATGAACAAAACGAGCATATCTGGAATTTAAAGGGTTTTCTAAGGTTGTCTCAGAAGCACAGCCAGGCTGGGGAAGGGCTGAGCCTGAAGCTGCAAATGTAGGTAGAGAAAGTTGAGCATGCACATCAGTTCTCTGGACTTCCCAGGCAGGGGAAGCAATGGGCTTGGCCATGGGAGGAGTAGAGGGTGGGGTCTGGAGAGGGGAGGGACCAGCACAATTTGAATCAGACTTGATTTTGAACTCAGGCCTGGATTCCTCTTCCCCCACTTGGCCTCCAGGTGCTTGGGGATTAAAAGCTTTTAGAGGGTGGGTCTTTGCCTCCAGGCATGCAAAATTAGAGCAACAATTAGTGTTAGAACTGAGAAAAGCTGCAGGAATCTCTTCAGGTTTCTCTGAAAAAGCATGGTTGGGAGAGGGGGAGATATTTCCTTGTGTGAGTACGTTGCTGGCTCTTCTAACAAAAATAAAAAGAAAAATAGAAAATCCACAAAAACAAAGCATTAACATGATCTTATCTCCCATTTGTCTGGTTAAACAGACTAAAATCAAAAATAGGGTAATTAGGGAGTTTAAAAGGTCCATTTGAAAAAATTTAAAGGGAAAACACAGCCAGTATGCCAGTACTTAACAGTTAAAGGGAGAGGGGAAATTTCTTACCCAACCGGAAGATCAGAAGTGAGGTTCAGCTTTCCTCTTCGTGGTCGCCTTCTGTTAAGGGCTAAAATTCTAGCTAAACTGTCTAAAATATCTAATGAGTGGTCGCCAATAAATTATAAGCTTTAGCAAGAGTTAGACTTTTAAGCATTTATTAAGGAGAATAAGAATTTGGTAAAGAGAGAAGAAAAGGCCTAGATTCCTATCTATTAAAGGGAGAGCACATTTCTAGCTCTGCTCTCCACCAGAGTCCAAAGGAAAGAGCGCGAGAGTGAGCGCCAGTCTCTTCCTTCCTCCTCCCACTAGTCCGCATCACTTCCTGATGCCAAAGAAAAGACTCCTGGTCTTGCCCTCAAAGACCTTCGCTTCATGGGCAGAACTCTTCTACAGTAAGTATCCAGCAGGTGGCGTTATTCCAATTGTTACAATACCTATAAAAGTATAGAGGTTTATCTTCAAAAGGTATATGTAAAATCAGTTCCTAGTTAAATTTTTTAAATTGCCTTCAGAGAAAAAATATGGTTAGATGGATTAAATGAGGTTAAATGAATTTACACAGAGCTCAATGTGATCTGTAAGTTCTCTTATGTCCCAAATAGTATTGCTATATGCATTGTCAAGTCATCCTATTTTACTTTGAAATGAGATTCTTTCTCATAGTCTTCCTTAGTGCCTCTAAAACATCCTTGTTCCTCAGACTGTAGATGAGTGGATTCAGCATGGGTGTGAGTATAGTATAGAATATAGAGAGACCCTGGTTTAACTCTGGGGTATGGGAAGACCCAGGTGTCATATAGACTACAATACCTGGCCCCAAGTAGAGACTTACCACAGTCAAGTGGGAAGAACAAGTGGCTAGGGCTTTATTTCTCCCCTCAGGTGAGTTCATGTTGAGGATAGTGAGGAAGATGAGAGTGTAAGAGGTCACAATGAGACTTAGAGGAAGGATGATAAACACAATGCTCACCACAAATACTCCCATTTCATAATCTGAGGTATCCTCACAGGAGAGCTTTAAGATAGCAGGCATCTCACAGAAAAAATGGTGAATCTCCCTAGAGCCACAGACAGGGAAATGCATAGTATAGATTGTTTGAATTACAGCATTTAAAGCACCCCCAACCCAGGATGCCAATGTCATATGCAAACATATCCTGGGACCCATAATAATAGGGTAATGCAGGGGTTTACAGATAGCCACATAGCGATCATAGGACATGAAAGTCAGAAGAATGCATTCAGAACCCCCCAGAGTCAAACAAAAAAACATCTGGGTTCCACAGCCAATTCGAGAAATATTTTGTTTCCCTAGGTAATAATTGATAGCCATCTTGGGAACAGAGCTTGAAATGTAGGCCACATCAATGATGGAGAGCTGGCTGAGCAGGAAGTACATAGGTGTATGGAGTCGGGAATCTACCCAGATCAGGAGAATCAAGATAGAGTTTCCAGTGAAAGCAATGAGGTAGACAGACACAATAATGGAAACAAGGAGGCCAGAATATTTGAACTCAGGGAAGAGTCCCAGAAGAATGAAATCTGTTGTTGATGTTTCATTGCCTTTCTCCATGTTTCATTCTTTTCTGCTTGAAATGAAGGAGCCCCTAGAGGTAGGTGTAGGGAGGGAGAGAGAGATTGAGAAACAAAACAGACTGTGAGATCTTTCCAATAATCACTGGATATTTTATTTTAGAATAAATTTATGTCAGCCCTTCCCCAAACTTTAATACCTCTTCACCAAATTTCTTAGTGGTACTTAAATATTCTAAATAGAACTTCCTGTGCCAAGATGGCCAGGTGAGGAAACAACCTTCCGAAGCTCTCCCAAATTTCCCCTCCCAACTGACATAAAATTACCTCTAAAGTGTCCCAGAAGCAGGGAAACAGCCTACCAGTCCAGCAGGAAAGGTCTCTCTTACCTGGGTGGGAGGGAAGTGAGGTACAGCAGCTGCTGCTGCTTCTGGACTCACAGGAGGGGTCCTGAAGCAAAGCTCTGAGCCTGGGGCATTCAACCAGAGAGGCTCCACTCACCTTCAAACCAGCAGCTCCCTGGGCAGGTGAACAGTCTGGGCAACATAGTAGGGATCCTCCCCACACATCCCACAGTGAGCAGGGACCACCAGGGAGGCTTTGACCCCATTTCTGACCAGTAGTGAAGCCCTGCCCAAGACTAGTCAATAGCTAGTTCTCACCACTGTGGCCTCCCAGCAGAGAGACTGTTTCCAGGGCAAACCAGCAGCAGGGACTCAGGAAATCACAACAAAATTACCCTTCCAGTGCCTGCTAGCAGAGTGACTGGTTACCATAGCAACCCAGAAGCAGGACCTCTCCCCACCTCCACACACTTGGGCAGATTGGAAACTAAATTACTCCTCCAGGGCCTATTAACAGAGATACCCTGCTAACGGAGCAACCCAGCAGCAAGACACCACCTCTGGGGCAGATCAACAAGATCACTCCTCTAGGGCTTGCTACCAGAAAGACTTTGTTAACTTTAACAACCCAGCAAAAGCAAACAGATAAGCCCTGAAGCCCAGTGAAAACCACAAATAAGACCCAGAACTTCAGCACAAACCTTGGGAGTTTAAGAATAGAACCCAACTTAAATAAAAACATTAAGGCACAAAAAAATGCCCCACAATGAGCAACCCCCCCCCAACAACAACAAAAAAAGCTTGATTGTTGACAGTTACTACAGTGATAGGGAAAATCAAGGCATAAACATAGAGGAAACTTCAAAGAAAAATGCAAATTGGTCTCAGGCCCAAAAAGAATTCCTAGAAGAGCTTAAAAAAGGACATTAAAAATGAAATTAGAGAAGTAGAAGAAAAATTGGGGAAAGAAATAAAAATAATGCAAGAGAATCATGAAAAAGAAATACAAAATTTACTGAGGAAAATAACTCCCTAAAAACAGATTTAGCCAAATGGAAAATGAAATACAAAGGGTCACTGAAGAAAATAAGTCTTTAAAAATTAAAATTGAACAAATGGAAACTAATGACTCTGAGACACCAATATACAATAAAACAAAATCAAAAAGTAAAAAAATAGAAGAAAATGTGAACTTTCTCATTGGAAAAAGAACTGATCTAGAAAATAGATCCAGCAGAGATAATATAAGAATTAATGGACTACCTGAAAGCCATGACCAAAAAAAAAAAAGTCTGGACAATATCTTTCAAGAAATTATCAAAGAGGGGCAGCTAGGTGGCACAGTGGATAGAGCACCAGCCCTGGAGTCAGGAGTACCTGAGTTCAAATCTGGCCTCAGAACATTGACACTTACTTAGCTGTGTGACCCTGGGCAAGTCACTTAACCCCAATTGCCCCCCACACACACACACACAAAAGAAAAAAAAAGAAATTATCAAAGAAAATTGCCCTGAAATATTAGAACCAGAGGGCAAAATAGAAATTGAAAGAATCCACCAATCACAGCGTGAAAGAGATCCCCAAATGAAAATTCCCTGGAACATCATAGCCAAATTCCAAAGTTCACAGATCAAAGAAAAAGTACTGCAAGCAGCCAAAAAAGAAAAAAAAATTCAAGTACTGTGGAGCTAAAATCAGAATTACACAAGATTTGGTAGCTTCCACATTAAAGAATCACAGGGATTGGAATATAATATACTGGAAGGTAAAGGAGTTAGGTTTATAACCAAGAATCAACTATTTAGCAAAATTGAGTATATTCTTTTAGGGAAAAAAGTGGACATTTAACGAAATAGAGGACTTTCAAGCATTTCTGATTAAAAGGCTAGAGTTGAAATAAAAATTTGACCTCCAAATACAAGACTCAAGAGAAACATAAAAAGGTAAAAAAGAAACAAGAGAGAAAAATTGTAAGAATTTTAATAAAGTTAAACTGTTTCTAGTTCTATATGATAAGATCATATTTGTAAGTCTTAACAACTTTATTATAAGAGCAATTAGGAATATATGTATAGGGGGCAGCTAGATGGAGCAGTAGATAAAGCACCGGCCCTGGATTCAGGAGTACCTGACTCAGACACTTGACACTTACTAGCTGTGTGACCCTGGGCAAGTCACTTAACCCTCATTGCCCTGCCCCAAAAACCAAAAAACCAAAATTTAAAAAAAGGAGTATATGTATAGAGGGTGTGGTCATAAGGTAATATAGAAGGGAGGATAATATTTATAATGCTTAACAATTTTACTATAAGAATAATTAGAAGGAGTATATGTCGACAGACGGTGTGATCATAAGGTGACATTGATGGAACAATACCCCAGAAAAGAAAATAAAGAGGTAAAAAGAAATTGCATGGGAGAAGGAGGGGAGAAATTGAATGGGGTGAATTGTCACACACACACACGCACACAAACAGAGGCATAAAGAACTATCATAATGGAGGGGAGGATGGGGGACATGCGCAAAGATTAAACCTTACTCTCATCAAAGTTGGCTCAAAGAGGGAATAACAAACATAACCAGTTGGATATAGAAATCTATCTTACCTTATAAGGAAGTTTAAAAAGGGATGGTGATAATAGAAGGGGGAGGGTAGACTGATACAAGGGAGGGAATATTGTGGAAAGTGGTGATCATAAGTAAAACACTTTTGAGAAGGCAGAGGATGGGAGGTCAGAGTATAAACAGGATAAACAGGTGAAAAATAGCACGGAGAGAAATAAACATTTAGTCATCATAACTATAAATGTGAATGAGATGAACTCGACCATTAAGCAGAAGCAGATAGCAGAATGGATGAAAACCCAAAATCCTACAATATGTTGTTTACAAGAAACACACTTAAAGCAGAGAGATACACACAGGGAACAGAATAGAATCTATTATGCTTCAGCTGAAGCAAAGAAAGCAGGGATAGTAATTATGATTTCAGACAAAGCAAAAGCAAAAACAGATCTAGTTAAAAGAGATAAAGGACACTGAAAAAGTACCATAGACAATGAAATCATACTAATACTTAACATATATGCACCAAATGGTATAGTATCTAAATTTTTGAAGGAGAAGTTGAATGAGTTACAGGAGGAAATAGATAATAAAACTATTTTAGTTGGGGATCTTAACCTTTTTCTCTCAGAACTGGATAAATCTAACAAATAAAATAAAATAAAATAAAATAAAATAAACAATAAAGAGGTTATGGAAATGAATACAATTCTTGGAAAGTTAGATATGATAGATCTCTGGAGAAAATTGAATGGGAATAGAAAGGAATATATCTTCTCAGCAGTACATGGGATCTATATGAAAATTGACTATGTGTTAGGGGGCATACAAACCTTACAATCAGATGCAGAAAAGCAGAAATAGTAAAGACATCCTTTCAGATCATAATGCAATAAAAATTACATTCAATAATGGACAATTGAAAGAGATATTAAAAAGCAATTGGAGGGGGCAGCTAGGTGGCACAGTGGATAGAGCACTGGCACTGGATTCAGGAGGACCTGAGTTCAAATCCGGCCTCAGACACTTATTAGCTGTGTGACCCTGGGCAAGTCACTTAACCCTAATTGCCTCACCAAAAATTAAAAACAAAAAACATAGAACTTGTTTTGGGGCAGCTAGGTGGCGCAGTGGATATAGCACCAGCCCTGGAGTCAGGAGGACCTGAGTTCAAATCCAGCCTCAGACACTTAACACTTACTAGCTGTGTGACCCTGGGCAAGTCACTTAACCCCAATTGCCTCACACACACAAAAAAGCAATTGGAAATCTGATCCTAAAAAACAAGTGGGTCAAAGAACAAATCATAGAAACAATTTTTTATTTCATTAAATTGATTTCATTAACGAAAATTACAATGATGAGACAATATATCAAAATTTATGGGATGCAGTTCTTAGAGGAAAAATCTATATCCCTAACTACTTACATCAATAAAACAGAGAAAAAAACCAGATCAATGATTTGGGCATGCAACCAAATAAACTAGAAAATGAACAAATTAAAAATCCCCAATGAAACACCAAATTGGAAATCCTGAAAATCAAAGGAAAGATTAATAAAACTGAAAGGAAAGATTAATAAAACTGAAAGGAAAGATTAATAAAACTGAAAGTAAGAAAAACATTGAATTAATAAATAAAACTAATAGGTGGTTTTATGGGGAAAAAATAAAGTAGATAAACTATTGGTTAATTTGATAAAAAAAAAAGGAAAGAAAACCAAATTACTAGTACCAAAAATGAAAGGGATGAACTCACCACCAATGAAGAGGAAAATAAGACAATTATTAGGAACTATTTTGCCCAATTATATGCCAATAAATTTGACAATCTAAATGAAATGGGTGAATATCTACAAAAACATAAATTATCAAGATTAGCAGAAGAAATAAACTATTTAAATCACCCAATTTTTAGAAAAAGAAATTGAACAAGCCATCAATGAACTTCCTAAGAAAAAATCCCCAGGAACATATGGATTCACAGGTGAATTCTACCAAACATTTAAAGAACAATTAATCCTAATACTATATAAATTATTTGAAAAAATAAGTGGAGTTGACCAAATTCCTTTTATGAGACAAATATGGTGCTGATACCCAAACCAGGAAGAGCCAAAAAACAGAAAGAAAATTATAGACCAATCTGGGTAATTAATATTGATGCAAAAATGTTAAATAAAATACCAGCAAAAAGATTACAGAAATATATCACAAGGATCATATACTATGACCAGGTGGGATTTATACCAGGAATACAGGGCTGAGTCAATATTAGGAAAACTGTCAGCATAATTGGCCATATCAATAACAAAAGCAACAGAAATCATATTATTATCATAATAGATTTGACAAAATACAGCACCCATTCCTTTTAAAAACACTAGAATAAAAGATTACCTCAAAGTGCTATTTATCAGCAAGCATTATCTGTAATGGGGATAATGTTCATTATCACCTCTATTATTTAATATTGGATTAGAAATGAAACAATAAAAAAGAAATGTAGCAATAAGAGAAGAAAATGAAATTAAAGGAATTAGAATGGGTAATGAGGAAACAAAGCTATCACTCTTTGCAGATGATATGATGTTATACTTATAAAATCCTAGAGAATCAACTAAAAGCTACTTGAAATTATTAACAACTTCAGCAAAATTGCAGGATACAAAATAAACCCACATCAGCATTTCTATATGTGACCAATAAAGTCCAGCAACAACAGATAAAAAGAGAAATTCCATTTCAAATTACTGTGGCAAATATAAAACCTCCTAAGACAAACACAGCAACTATATGACCAGAACTACAAACCACTTTGCACAGAAATAAAGTCAGATCTAAACAATTGGAAAAATATTAATTGCTCATGGGTAGGCAATGACAATCCTACCCAGGTTAATTTGTTTATTTTGTGCTATACTAATCAAAATATCAAAAATATTTTATAGAGCTAGAAAAAATAACAAAATTCATCTGGAAAAATAAAAGTTCAAGGATATCATGGGAATCAATGAAAAAAAATACAAAAGAAGGTGGTCTAGCAGTACCAAATCTCAAACTGTATTATAAAGTAGTAATTATCAAAATAATCTGGTACTGGATAAGAAACAGAGAGGTATATCAGTGGAATAGAATAGATAGAAATTACACGATAGTAAATGACTATAGTAATCTAGCACATGATAAGCCCAAAGATCTAAGCTTTTGGAACAAAAAACTCATTATTTGACAAAAACTGCAGGGAAAACTGGAAAACAATATGGCAGAAACTAAGTATAGACCAACATCTCACACCATATACTAAAATAAGGTCAAAATAGGTACATGATTTACACATAAAGGATGATACCATAAGGAAATTAAGGGAGTATGGAATTGTTTATCTGTCAGATTTATGGGCAGAGGAAGACTTTAGGACCAAAGAAGATATAGAGGATAAAATTAAATGTAAAATAGATAATTTTGATTATATAAAATTAGAAAGATTTTGCACAAACAAAACCAATGTAACCAAGATTACAAGGAAAGTAGAAAACTGGGAAAGAATTTTTGAAACAAATATCTCTGATAAAGGCCTCATTTCTCAAATATATAGAGAACTGCATCAAATTTATAAAAATACATGCCATTACCCAATTGATAAATGGTCAAAGGATATGAACAGGCAATTTTCAGACAAAGAAATCAAAGTTATATTTAATCATATGAAAAAATGCTCTAGACCATTATTCATCAGAGAAATGCAAATTAAAAAACTCTGAGCTATCACCTCACACCTATCAGAATGGCAAATATAACAAAAACAGAAAATATTGGATGTTGCAGGGGATGTGGGAAAGCTGGGACACTAATTCACTGTTGGAGTTGTGAAAAGATCCAGCCATTCTGGAGAGCAATTTGGAACTATGCCCAAAGGGCTATAGAATTGTGCATACCGTTTGATCCAGCAACACCACTGCTAGGTTTATACCCCAAAGACATCCCCTCAAAAGAGAAAAAGATCTATTTGTACAAAAATATTTATAGTAGCTCTTTTTGTGGTTGCTAAGAATTGTAAATCAAAGGAATGCCCATCAATTGGGGAATGGCTAAACAAACTGTGGTATGTGATGGTTATGGAACATTATTGTGCTATAAGAAATGACAAGCAGGATGACTTCAGAAAGGCCTGGAAATACATGTATGAAAGGATGTATTGTGAAGTGACCAGAACCAAGAGAACATTGTATAGAGAGACAGCAGTATTATTTAATGAAGAACTATGAATGACTTGACTATTCACAATACAATGATCCAAGACAATCCCAAAGGACTATTTATGAAACATACTATCTACCTCCAAAAAAAGAACTGATATTGATGGAACAGACTGAAGCATGCTATTTTTCACTTTCATTTTTCTTTTAATTAAGTTTCCTTATACAAAATGACAAACATGGTAATGCTTTGCATAATCATAAGAAGGCTAAAAATTGGAACCCCAAATTATAAATAAAAATGTTTATTATTAAAATATATTCTAAATAGTTATTTTTCAAAAAATCACCACAGTGGTGATTCCTATATAGATCATTGTAACTTTTTTTTTTGTATACAGAAATACCAAAAGACAAGGTAGGCTCAGTCCAAAATAAACTAGTTTATAATCATGATGTTTCTCAGTCTTCTATGACTGCATCCTCTTCCCACTTAATTATGGTGAGTGTTCACTTGGATACAGGTAGAATCATAAAACCTAGAATTTGAAATGATCTCAGAGGTTATGTATGAACACATGGGTAGCAATAATAATCTCTGTTTAAAGACCTCCAGCAATGGAGATCTCACTCCTTTCTGATTCTTTCAGAGCATTTTAGGAAGTCTTCTTTCTTTGGACTGTATTTCTTCACAGTTTAATTCACTTTCTTATATTTAAATCCTATGAAGATTATTTCTAGAACTATATTTCCACATTTGACCTCTCTCCTAAGCTCCAACCCCACTTTTCCAAGTTCCTGCTAGATATTTAAATTCTACTATTCTACTGTTAGCTCCAAATCAACATGTATAAAACCAATATCATACATACTCTTTCAGTCCTAAAGAAAATGTTGCACTTGATATCTCTGTTTCTTTTAGTCATACCAATATTCTCTCAGTCATCTAGACCCCAAACCTCAGTGTTTTGACCCTTCCTTCTTCACCTTGTCACATTCAATAAGTGATGTTTCTATCTACCTTATATAATAGTTAGTTACAATAACAGTAGCTAACATTTATATAATTCTTACATCATGCTATAATATATGGCAGTCACTGTGCTAAGTGCTTTAGAAATAGTATCTCATTTCATCCTCACAACAATCTTGGTAGGTGGTATATTATCCATCTTTGTTTTATAGAAGAAACTGAAACAAACAGGTTAAATTACTTGCCCAGGATCACATGGGATTACACCTGTGATGGTGGGGTTTACATACAAGCACATAGCAATCATAGGAAATGATGGTCAGAAGATGGCATTTAGAACTCTCCAGAGTCAAAAAAATTCTGGCTTCCACTAAGTGTCACATGCTAGATTTCAATGCAGGTGTCTCTGATTCCTCACCCAATGCTTTAGATACTGCAACACCTACCTATTATCTATTTCCATTCCTACTTCCACCACCCCACTTCATTCACCTCTTTTCCTTCAATATAATGTACATAGTGATGTCATGTCATTTTCTACTCAAGAACCCTCAAAGACTTCCTTATGTCCTTGGGATAAAATGCAACTACTGTAGTATAGGATGGAAGGATCTACAGGAATTCATCCCAAACTGTCATTCCAAATTTTTCTCTGTTTCCCTTTATCTTACCTAAATAGAGTCAATACTCTATCCAATCTAGTCTCCTCACAATTGCCCAAATTTGTCTCATGCATCTTTTTTCCTCGATATTTTCTTAAATTGTTTGTTTGTTTTTGGTGAGGCAATTGGGGTTAAGTGACTTGCCCAGGGTCACACAGCTAGTGTTAAGTGTCTGAGGCTGGATTTGAACTCAGGTCCTCCTGACTCCTATGCCAGTGCTCTATCCACTGCACCACCTAGCTGCCCCTCCTTGATGTTTTCTTCACCTTGAATGCCGTATCTCATCTCCATTTCTCTAGATACTGAAGATGGCTTCATTAACTTTTGGTACGGGGATGTAGAGTAATGGGATTACCATCTGGTAGCAGGGTTTAGTGAAAAGCATTTTGGAAGCCAGGACTTACTCTCAGGTCTGTGTTAACAGTGTGATCATGGATATGTTACATCCTTTCTAGACTTTAGTTTTCTAATTTATAAAAGAAGGTAATTGGATTTGATGAGACCTAGCTTCAATACTCTGTGATTCTCTTTTCACAGTCATCAAATAGGGAGTCATAGTACAGAGGACAAAGAGGTTTTGGAGAAAAGCAGGCATAAAAATCAGACTGATAAATTATGGTTTAAACCCTTTGCACAATCTTGCCCCTATCAAAATGAAAAATCAAACAATTTTCCAGAATCATTATGCCATCACAATTACCTGAAGACAGACAGACTTTGGGCTATATCTTCAGGAGACAATAACCTCATGATTTTAATGATGTTTGGTCATACTTGCCTCTTGGAAATCCTGAAATACTTAAAATTCCTTTCCATGTATTTTAGCTTCTTGTGAGATACTCCTAGGAAGGTACTGGATTCTTTCTTTATGTAACAAATGTTGAAAATAGATGAAGATGGTTTAATATATTAAACATTGAGGACCTTGGCTACCACCATTGTGTGAGCTTAGGCAAGACACACCCCATCTATAGGTTTAAACTTTCTTATTGGTGAAGTAAAAAGAGTTAGACTAGATGATTTAGTAAATCCTTTCCAGCTCTAAAGTTCCAAGAGCTGTCCATCTTTGCTTAAACAAAGGTATGGATTGGCCTTGGGGCCAGTGGGTGTGTATGTTATTTCATAGGGAAATATGACTTAAATAGGGGCCAGTGTTTGAGACATTCTAATCCATAGCTCAAATCCTGGGAGTTTTGGATGGAGGGTCCTGGGAGAACTTTGTCCCTAGACTTTAATTAATTTGAGCATCCAAAACTGATTCTGAACTTTCCCCAAAGGATCCAAAGAAAATATATTCCCCCAGGACACTGTAACATGTTCCTTAGTTAACTTTCCCTGGGATTTCAATTCCATTTAAACTTTCCTCTGTTGCTTCTTTTTCCATGCAAATGGAAATGAAAAGAAATAATTTAATTTTATATGTGTTGTAGTAAAGTGAAATGAATGATAGGATTTGGAATCAGAAAACTAGTTCAGATTTAAGCTTAGACACTTTCTAGTATTTAGCCTGTTTGATGATCAGGATTGGTATTTGCTGTATGCCCTGAAATTGAATTTAAAACAGGTTAAAAACTGAGAAATTATGCAGGAAGAGTAATGTACTAAGAAGAAAGTGTCATATAATAGAAATAACACAGGAGACAGGAGCATGTATATGTGTTTCAGTCTGGGCTCAAATAATGTATTCTCTTATATAGGTCACATAATATTAGAGGTAGAAGGCATGTCATAAATACCAGCAGCTATAGGGGATGTTAGTATAATTGCAAAACCTGTAGAGTCAGTCCTGAGGCCAACACTTTAATTTTACAGAAAACTAAACTGAGTTAAATGAGTTACTCAAGGTTCCCCAGCTAGTCCTGGATGAGAATCCATGAACCAACTCATTGTATCCCAAGACTTTTATTTTTTCTTCATTCCTTTTCTCTCTATATACTCTCTTGGTGACCTAAAGGTCTTGGTTTAATTATCATCTCTTGGCAGATCACTCACTGATCTCTATATATAACCTTAGTCTCTTCCCTAAGAAGTCCCACATTAGGAGCAGTCAACTGAGTATCTCAAATCTAAGATGTCTAAATTTTTTTCCCCTCAAAATCTCTCTCTCTACCAAACTTTGCTATTTCTGTTGAAGGCATACTCATTCTTCCAGTCAACTGTTTGTGAACTCAGCATTATTGTAAATTTCTCCCTCTTTCTTACTCCACCTATCAAATCAGTTACCAAGTTTTTCTGTTTTAACATTGACATATGTTATATACAACTCTTTTCCTATACAACCAGTGTAGCTTTTGCTCTCCCCTGGCCTCATGGCATCCTGATTGGTCTCTCTGCCTCAAGTCTCTCTCCATTCTAATCTATCCTTCACATAGATTTCAAAGTGACTTCCCTTTAGTATAGAGTTGACTCAATAAACTGTAGTGATTCCATATCATTCATAGGATAAAATAATAACTGCCCTGATTAGACTTTAAAACTGTTTACAAGCTAGTCACAGTCTCATTTTATATTTTCAGGTCTCACATTTTATTTCTTTTCCCATACTCAAGTCAAATTAGTGTCCTTACTTATTCTTGACATGATACTTTATCACTTTAAGATGAACCATTGTTTCATTATTGGTCTTTGTTTGTTGAGCACCTATCATAGTGACTGATATATAGTAGGCACCTAACAGATGCTTTTTGATTGATTAATTTCTTCTTCATCTTCTTGTGTTCATACGAATTTTCTAACCCTGTCAGTACTTTTCTGTATCCTGATTCTGCCATCCAATGTATCAATAATCCTTTCCAGCACTGTTAATTTGATAATTATTTCAACAAAGACACTCATCAAACTATTATGTGGTACAGATCAAGCAAAGATTCCTGGGACAATTCAGTGAAGACTTTCTGCCAAGTTAACATCAAAGCATTATACAACTTTTTGACACTTTATATTCAATTAGCTAAAAATCCATCTGGTTGCTTTTTAAAAAAAATCCAAAATGTTTCCTTTTCTAGGAGAATAGCATGAGCGACATTCTCATATAACTTCTCTGGTTAAATTACCTTGTCAAAAAATAAAACTTGGGAAGGATTATTTCCTAACATGGTTAGGAAGAGTCCACAAAAACTTCAAGAAAGCTCTGAAAATTCTCTAGAAGAAACAAAGGTTTAAAAAAAAACCCAAAGAAAATAACTATAGCTTCTCCATCTAGTACAAAAGGACTCCTATTTTGGATATGAAAATTTCAGATGGAGATAATCCAGAGTATAGTGAAGACAAATTTTGCAAGCCGTGGAGATCTATACAAGAGAGAGAACCTGCTCAGAACGCACCCATTTTGACCAGCATCCCAGTATAAGATCCAGAATATTTATCATCCAAGCAGTCCAGTCCTAACCCAGAGACCCCAGAGCTAAACTTGACTCAGAGCAAGAGGCCAGACTGACCATGTCTGGGGCAGCAAACATTTGAGCTAAAGCAGGAGCCATAGAAAGAAACAAGTCTAGGGTGACAACTGGGACATAGAGCATCTAGGGTCTTGTAAGAGGCTCACTCCTGGCATAATCATAAACATCTTATTGAGAATTTTTTTTTTTTAGTGAGGCAATTGGGGTTAAGTGACTTGCCCAGGGTCACACAGCTAGTAAGTGTTAAGTGTCTGAGGCCAGATTTGAACTCAGGTCCTCCTGAATCCAGGGCCGGTGCTTTATTCACTGCACCACCTAGCTGCTTCTGATTAAGAACTTTGAGGGTGACTACAAAGTGCAGAGCCAATTTCAGGTTCAGAACTGAACAGAAAGTAACAGAGAGGGAAAAAGGCCAAAATCTAATTACCAGTAAACTGAGCATATGTATGTGTGTATATGTATATCTTTACATATTCCTGAAGAAGGTGGGGCTCAATCTTAGCCACCACATCTTGGATCAAGTAGGACCTGCCAAAGAAAAAAAAAAGAGTCTAGCCAAAACAGAAAACCACAGCCTAGAAATAGGCTAGCTATATGAGTAAAGAGAAGAAAATGATGAACACAATAAAGAAGAACCATGTATTAAAAGAAACTCTAAAAAAAAAAGATAAAATAAAGAAACTCTATACATAAACCCAATAGAAGAGATTCAAGGAAGGGCTAAGAGGAAAGAATGTCCTCACCAAAGGACACAAGAGTAATTGAAAGATATAAAATAGGAGAACCAAAGTGTAACATATAAATGGTAGCTAAGGAGGAAATATTGTTAAGGAGAATTTAGGTCATAAACCTTGACCAAAAATTTAACTTCCTTATAATTAGAGGGGAATAAACAGAAAACAATGCCTCCATCAGATAAGAAGTAATAATATAAAATGTAAAGATTTTTTATTTTAAAAAATAATATTTTATTTTGTTCCCAGTTACATGGAAAGACAAGTTTAACGTTAAAAAGTGGAGTTCCAAAATTTCTCTCTCCCACCCTCAAATCCCCCCTCCTTGAGAAGGTAAGCAATTTGATGTTATACATTTTAATCATGCAAAACATAATTAGTCATGTTGTCATAGAAGACCCAAAGGGGAAAAATCACACACAAAAATGCAGAAAGTGAAAATATTATGCTTTAATCTACATTCAGACTCCATCATGGACGTTGATAACATTTTTCATCATGAATCCTTTGGAATTGTCTTGGATCATTGAATTGCTGAGAATAGCTGTCATAAGATCATTATGTGTAGAGAACTCAGAGGGCCAGAGGCCTTTTCTGAAGTTCCCCTTCCCGGTGTTATGCCCAAACCTTTAGGCATGTTAAGGATCTGTTAAAGTGTTCTGAGAATCAAGGACAGGGAGTGAGGAAGACAGAATAACAAAATGCTAAGAGGAAAAGTTCTCCTGGCTGTAACATTAAACAAGAAGCCAGGTGGTCTCACTATCTTGTAACCGTTCCTGGGAATATGCTGTAACTGTCAATTATAATTTGATCAATGGTTTTGTTATTCAAAAATGTTATCACAAACTCATGCTTTGTTTTACTATAAGAGAATTGTTAAGCTGGGAAATAAAGTAGCAGTAGAGTAGAGCTTACTGCCTTTTAGAAAGAACTGCCTCCTGTCGTTCATCTCTCCTTCTGCCCCCCTTTTCGTTTCCCAGATCTGAAGTGCTGGTCACTTCAATCATGCAGTATTGCTGTTACTATGTACAATGTTCTAGTTCTGCCTAATTCACTTTGCATCAGTTCATATAAGTCAATCCAGGTTTTTCTGAATGTCATAATTTCTTTTTTTAAAAATATTTTATTTTTTTCCAGTTACATGTAAAGATAGTTCTCAACTTTTGTTTATACAAGCTTTCCAATTTCAGATTTTTCTCCCTCCCTCCCCTCCCTCCCCCTTCCCCTAGACAGCAGGTAATTAGATATAGGTGTTTTATATATATATATATATATATATATATATATATATATATATATATATATATATATATATATATATATATATACACACACACACACATACATACATATATATATAATATTAAACATATTTCTGCATTAGTCATGTTATAAGAGAAAAATCAGAGCAATGAGGAAAAACCTCAAAATAGAAAAACAACAGCACCAAAAACAAAAGAAATAGTATGGTTCAATCAGCATCTATACTCCACAGTTCTTTTTTTCCCCCTGGATTTGGAGATCCTCTTCCATCATGAGTCCCCTGGAACTCTTCTGTACCATTGCATTGGTGAGAAGAATATAGTCCATCACAGTAGATCAATACACAATGTTGATGATACTGTGTACAATGTTCTTCTGGTTCTGCTCATCTCATTCATCATCAGCCCACACAAGACCCTCCAGGTTTCTCTGAACTCCTCCTGCCCATCGTTTCTTACAGCACAATAGAATTCCATTACATTCATATACCACAACTTGTCCAGCCATTACCCAATTGATGGGCATCCCCTCAACTTCCAATTCCTTGCCACCACATAAAGAGCAGCTATAAATATTTTTGTACATGTGGGTCCTTTTCCCTTTTCCATGATAAATTTCATAATTTCTTACACCACAGTAATAATTACAACCACATATCATAATATCAACAATCATATATCATTGTTCAGCCATTCACCAATTGACGGGCTCAATTCTAATTCTTTGCCACTAAATTAAGAGTTGCTTCCTTTTTTTTTTTTTGGTGAGGCAATTAGGGTTAAGTGACTTGCCTAGGGTCACACAGCTAGTAATTGTTAAGTGTCTGAGGTCGGATTTGAACTCAGGTCCTCCTGACTCCAGAGCCGGTGCTCTATCCACTGTGCCACCTAGCTGCCCCACCCCTGCTTCTTTTTTAATCTTTTTGGGATAGAGACCTAGTAGTAGTATTCCTGGGATAAAAAGATATGCTTTTATAGTCTGTTGGTCACAGTTCCAAATTGCTCTCCAGAATGGTTAGATCATACCAACTCTTCAATTTCCCCCTCTCCTTATTACTATAGCTAAAATTTATAGTACAATATTGAATAGTAGTGGTGATAATATACATCTTTGCTTTACCCCTGAACTTATTGGGAATTGTTTTCACTTATTTCCATTAATAATAATGCTTGCTGATGGTTTTAGGTAGATAGTATATATCTTTTGGGGGGGGGTGAGGCAATTGGGGTTAAGTGACTTGCCCAGGGTCGTACAGCTAGTTAAGTGTCTGAGGCCGGATTTGAACTCAGGTCCTCCTGACTCCAGGGCCAGTGCTCTATCCACTGTGCCACCTAGCTGCCTCAATACTATATATCTTTTGAAGGAAAGCTCCATTTATTTCTATGCTTTTTAGTGTTTTTAATAGGAATGCGTGTTATATTTCATCAATGACATTTTCTGCATCTATTTAGATAATATGATTTCTGTTAGTTTTGTTTTTGTATGCTCATTTATGCTGGCTGATAGTTTCCCTAACATTGAACCAGCTCTGAATTCCTGGTATAAAAGCCACCTGATCATGATGCATTATCCTGGTGACATATTGCTATAATCTTCTTGTGAGTATTTTATTTAAAATTTTTGTATTAGCATTCATTATGGAAATTGATCTATAGTTTTCTTTCTCTGTTTTGGCTCTCCCTGGATTAGGTATCAACACCATATTTGTGTCATAAAAGCAATTTGGTAGGTTCCTTCTTTGCCTTTTTTCCCCAAATAGTTTACATAGTATTGGATGTTTGATAGAATTCATTTGTAAATCCATCTGGCCCTGAGGATTTGTTCATTGGTGGTTTATTCATTTTCTTTTTCTCAGATGGAGTTATTTAAGTTTTATCTTTCCTCTTCTGTTAATCTAGGCAATTTATATTTTTGTAAACATTCATCAATTTCACTTAGGTTGTCAGATTTATTGGCAGACAACTGAACACAGTAGCTCAGAATTATTGCTTTACTCTCCTCTTCATTGGTGGTGAATTCATACTTTTCACTTTTGATACTAGTAATTTGGTTTTCTTCTTCCCTTTTGAAAATAAAATTAAATAATAGTTTATTAATTTTTTTCATAAAGCCAGCTCCTAGTATTATTTATTAGCTTAATTGCTTTCTTTCAATTTTATCAGTCTCTCTTGATTTTCAGAATTTCCAATTTGTTGTTCAATTGATGATTTAAATTTTTTTCTAGCATTTTTAGTTGCATGCCCAGTTCATTGATCTGCTCTTTCTCTATTTTATTGATGTTGTAGAAATTAAAATTTCCCCAAAGTATTAATTTGACTACATCTAATAAACTTTGAAATGTTGTTTCAATGTTATCATTCTCTTTAATGAAATTATTGATTTGTTTATATAATTTTTTCTTTGATGTACTCATTATTTAGGATTAGATTATTCAGTTCCTAATTAATTTTTATTTTATCTTTCCATGGCTAATTTTTATTGCATCATGATCTGAAAATCATATGTTTAATATTTCTGCCTTTCTGCATTTGATTGTGAGGCTTTTATGCCCTAATACATGGTTAATTTTTAAGTAGGTACCATGTTGCACTGAGAAAAAAAGTATACTCCTTGCTTTCTCCATTAAATTTTCTCCAGAGGTCTATCATTTCTAATTTTTCTAAAATTTTATTCACCTCCTTAACACATTTCTTGTTTTTCTTTGTGTGTATTTAGATGTATCTAATTCTGAGATAGAAAAGATGAGGTACCCACAAGTATAGTTTTACTGTCTATTTCCTCCTATAACTCATTTAACCCCTCCTTTAAAAATTTGGACCATTTGGTGAATATATATTTAAGTTGATATTACTTCTTTGTTTATGGTATGTTTTAATAAGATATATTTTCCTTTGTATCTTTTTTTATTAGATTTGCTTTTGCTTTATCTGACATCGTGATTGCTACCCCTTCTTTTTTTTAACTTCAGCTAAAGCATAGTAGATTCTGTTCCAGCCTTTAATCTTTATTCCATATGTGTGTGTCTCTGCTTCGAATTTCTTTCTTGTAAATATCATATTGTAGATTCTGGTTTTAAATTCACTCTTCTACTGGCCTCCATTTTATGGGTGAGTTTATCCCATTCACAGTTATGATTACTAACTTTTTCACTCCATTCTATTTTACCTCTCTCTCTGTCTCTCTTTCTCTCCCTCTCTGTCTCTCTTTCTCTGTCTCTCTCCCTCCCTCCTCTCCCTCTCCTCTCCTTCTCTCTCTGTCTCCTTTCACCTTGTTAAAACACCTCATTAGTGTTTTACCTCTGACCACTGTCTCCCTCAATTTGTCCTCCCTTCTATTAAGTCCCTTCTTTCTTATCCCCCTTTCCTACTACCTCTCTATAGGGTAAGATAGATTTTATGCTCAACTTGAGCCAAGTCTGATGACAGTAAGGTTCAAGTGATGCTCACCATTCTTCCTTCTTTTCCTTCAATGTAATAGGTCTTTTGTGCTTCTTCATGAAATATTTCACTCTATTCTACCTCTCCCTTCCCTCATCTCCCAGTTCAATTCTCTTTCTCCTCCCCTAATTTTTTATATCATTCTATCAAAGTCAACTTATAACCACACTTTCTGTTCACTCCTTCTAACTATCCAAACAGTGATATAATTCCTAAGAGTTACAAGTATCATCTTCCCATTTAGTGATGTAAGCAGTTTACCTTATTGAGTAACTTATGTTTGCTCTTTTCTATTTATCTTTTTATGTTTCTCTTGTGTCTTATATTTGAACATTTAATTTTCTGTTTAATTCTGGTCTTTTCATCAGGAATGTTTGAGACTCCTCTCTTTTTTCCTCTCTGTCTTTCCAGGACCCAATGGATTCACAAGTGAATTCTACCAAACATTTAAAGAACAATTAATCCCAATACTATATAAATTATTTGAGCTCTGTTTTGGGGACTTGTTCCTTGTTTCTTATACAGGTAAAGCATCCACTGTCTTGTGATCAAAACTCCTCTTTGTTTTGGAACTATAACCCATAAATAGGCGATTGCATTGCCAGATGGCACCTGTTTCTGCACCCAATTATAGTCCTCTGTATTCTCTTTTCTGCCCAAGAATACCCTTACCATCCTTGAGTGTTGGGTTGCTTCCTATTGTCACTTAATACCTGCTATGGTGCTGCCCCTTTTGTGCTCTACTCCTGGGCAGCCTTCCTACCAGTATGTGTAGATAATTTTTTCTGTCTTCCTAAGCTGCTCTGGTAAAATGACTTATCATGTCTTTTTGCTTGGCTTTTCTGACCAGAATTCAGTTTGATGAGTTTTCTTCATTGTTGAGAAGGGGGTATGTTGAGAAAGCTAGGTAAAAATGCCAGTTTTTGCTCTGCCTTCTTGACTCCACCTTACCTCTGAGTCTTACAGTCTATGGTTTAAATATTCTTCTCAAGTGCTGCCTTCTGCATACAGACATTCATTGTTCCCCTACTTGCTAGTGTTTCCATACAGAGCCACAGTCACAGCACCTCGCATATTGTTACCTTATAACTGTGTTGTATATTTCTATATATTGCCTCCCATATTGTAATGGGAAGAGTTACACCCCTTGAGGAGAGGAACTGTTTTGCTTCCGTCTTTGTAAGAAAAGTATGGCACATGATTAATTCTTAATAAATATTTATTGATTGATAACCAATAAAAGTCACATCCAAGGTATATAGGGAACTCAGATAAATATCTATTCTGCAATAAAGGAGCGGCCAAAATACAACAACATATTTCAAAATAAAAATAAAACATTCATAGTAATAGACATGCTGGAAAATCATTCAAAACTACATAAGAAAACTTATTGCACCATTGTTATGACATACTTGGACTTAGTAATACCACTATTCAACATAAAAGGTCAAGGAAAAAAAAGAATGTAAAGAAAGGCTATGGATATACCAACAAATTAACATAAGAACTTTTTAGGGTAGTAAAATAGAGTAGGTAGTCATTAATTGGGTATTTGATAGACAAATCATATAATGTAAATGTAATAAATACTATGGTTCAGTAGAAATTATGGATATAAGGAATACAGAAGCATATACACATTTAATTCAATAATGTAAATTAAAAGAACACTAAATGGAAACTGGACTCAGTATTTATGACCAGTCTTGATATTAAAGAACAGATAATAAAATATATTTTCCTTTTTTCCACAGAGAGATGGATAACAAATGGAAGAAAAGGAACTCACTATCAGATGCAGAAAATATTTTGGAGTTTTGGGGTTTTTTTTTTTGCTTAATTTCTTCTTCTTCTTTTACTGTTGTTATAAGGGAGGATTTAATGTGTGTGTGGTAGGGTGGTGGGAGTAGAAGGTTTGATCCAAAAAATACTGTTATATACAAACTAAAGTTATCAACATAATGAAGGAAGGAGAGATGGAAAGATAAAGAGTCTTATCTAACAAAACATTCTCCATGGAGTGTTGGGCCTAAACCCTGTCCACTTTCAGGAAAATATGGTTCATCAAAGAATGGTGGAGCAAAATTTGGAAGGTACCTTAATCAAACCCATTCCCCAATAATGAAAGTTAGGGAAATTACAGAGAAGAGCACTGGCTTGTGACTTAGGAGGTGTGGCACACTCTGAGAATTATCAAAGTATTGACTCTAACCTCAGGGTCTCTCTCTCTCTCTTCCAATTGAGTCAGGACATTTTGAGTCTTTGCTAGGAATTCTATACATGGTGCATGTACTGATTGAAATGAGCTTGAGACTGAATCTGAAAGCCCAAGCTACCTCTTCTGCTTTGTGTTTCTTTCCTTAGTATATGTGACTGGGTAGCAATGCAGAGATGGATATTCCTAGCTTTGGAGGCATCTGTGAATTCAAAATGTTGGGAGCTCCTAGGTGGTCAGTACAAGTAAATACTGCAAGGCTTCTTGGAGAAGATGAGTACCAGCAAGATGAGTCCATTCAAGCCTGATTTGTCAAATGACACGGACCTGCAAAGAACTGTCTGGACAATGCAGAGCCAAGGGAGAGGTGAAATGCTGATTAAGTAAGCCTGAAAAAGCCTCCATGTTTTCCTGTTTTTAGCATCACATTCCTGGAAAGTATGACAATAGTTATATGTTATTGCTACTTGTTTAAGATTTTTAAGAAATCAATTCATACTTATTAGTCTCTTGTGTTCTTATTATTAGTACACTAATAATAATAGCTATAATTTATATGACATTTTCAGGTTTGCAAAGCGCTTTACATATGTCATCTTATTTTATCCTCACAACAATGATGGGAGGAAGGTGCTATCATGATCACTATTTGTAGATAAGAAAACTGAGGCAAGAAGAACTTAAGTGGATAGCCCAAGGACCCGCAGTTAGTGAATTTCTGAGGCAGGATTTGTATTTAAGTCTTCTTGATTTAGGAGTTTTAAGCTTGGGTCCAGTACATTGGACCATCTTGCTGTCCATACACTAAGTAGTTTCCTATTCTTCCCTTTTTGGAGATACCCTAAATACAAGTCAAACCTAGCTTTAAGTGATTTTTCCCAGGCTTCTGGACAGGGGGAAGAAGAATGAGTAAAGGCCCAGAATATCTGAGAAAAAGAATATGACACCTCTTCTCAGGTGCCAGGCTCTCCTATGACTCAACTCAGTTGACTTGTGTAGATGAAAAGCTGAGTGGTGATGGAGAGGGAGAAAGTCCCAGCCCCACCTCTGCCTGTTAGCATTTCTGTGTGTTACATCAAAATTTTAATTGAAGAAGAAAACAAAAGAAAACTATAGCTGGTTACTCTTTGAAAGGAAATGAAGAGAACAACAACAACAACAAAAAACCCTTTAAGGATGATAAACAAGTTTGAATAATTCAAAAGTTAAATCACAATATGTTGATCCAAGAAACATCCCATGAAATTTGTATATCCTGAAAGGCAGAGAAGAGTCTCTTTGGGGTTCTACCACTTTTAAAATTCAGTAAGAGAATAAAGCTATGGGCTTGAAAATTCAAAAGTCAAAAAAAGAAAAAGAAAAAAAAGAAAAAATATGTCCTAAGGAAGGAAAGCAAAGGAGGTGGACTAGAAACTTCCTATTTCTTCTAAATAGGGCATTACAGAAGATCACAGAGGTGTGGATGAGAATACTGAGGAATTTCATTTTTAATTAGGTTGGGGAAGGTTTATAACAAATAAACAGTCAAATAAATAGGACTATAGAAGCAGAAATACACTAAAGTGTATTGGATTGGGTTGGGACAAGGAAGGAGAGGAGAGGAGAATTTGGCATTTGATGGCCTCCAGTAATGCAAAATACAGACTGATTACAAAATAATAAAAAAGTGAAAGGGCAAAGACAAATGATTAGGAATAGGAAAGAGAAGAGGGGTATGGAGGGGGACTAGCATCAGGACTCAGACCAGCTTCAGTCCTAGGGAAAGTGACTCCAATGGGGGAGTGTCAGGCTGATCTTGCATTCTGTAACTCCTTAAGTCTCCACCTCAAAACCAATCAATTAAGCTGTATTTATTAAGCATTTTCTATGTGTTTAATTTACAGGGCACTGTGCCCTGCAACTACAAAGACAAAAAGGAAATAGACATTCCCCTCAAAGAGCTTACATAACATTAGAACAGATGTATATAAGAAAATAGCAAGACAAATACAGAACAAATACAAGGTACCTTGAAGATAAAGACTAGCTGCTTGGAGAACTAGGAAAAGCCTCATTCTAAAGGTAGTAGTTGAGCTTTCTTGAAGGAAACCAGGGCTTCCAGGAAGTAGATGTGTAGTGGGTGAGCATCCTAGACATGGGGGACAGTCAGTGCAAATGATGGAGAGGAGAGATAGGGCATTCTTTGTGAGGAACATCACATGCCAGCATGTCTGGACCATTCAGAGAGTGTGGTGGGGAGTAAGTATGAGGAGCGCTAGAAAGGAAAGAGCCAGGTTGTGAATGACGTCAAATGCCAAATAAGAGTTTCTATATGATCTTGAAATTAACAGGGAATCATTGTATAGGAGAATGACATGGTCAGATCTTTGTTTAAGGAAAACCACTTTGAAACCTACATGTAGGGTAGATTAAATTAGGGAAAAATTTGAGACCAAATGGCAAATTATTGCAATCATCTTAACTGGCTTAAGGTAGAATGGTGAGTGTACAAGCCAGAAGAGAATTCTTAGCCCTAGTTATTAATACTTCAATAGTATAAGGTTCAGAAGACTATCAATTTATTTTGCCATATTTAAGGAATTAGAGGGAAAGACTAAGACATGAGAAATAAATTTCCTTATTATTAGAATTTACATTTACAAGGCATTTTTAGTTATAAAACTTTACAAATATTATTTCCTTTGAGCCTCTGTTCTTTAAGTTTAGCAAGTGATACACTGTTTTTTTAACAGGTGAGAATACTGGGGTATATATAAGTTAATTGACTTGCCCAAGATGACCCCCACAATTGGATCATGCCAGATTCAGGAATAGAAGAGCCCTTTGTTAGCCCTATGGGCAGCTAGGTGGTGCAGTAGAGAGAGTGCTGAGTCTAGAGTCAGGAAAACCTGAGTGAAAATTAGGCCTTTTACTAGCTGTGTGACCCTGGGGAAGTCACTTTATGCTGTTTGCCTCATCTGTAAAATGAGCTGGAGAAGGAAATAGCAAACCAGTCCAATATCTTTGCCAAGAAAACCACTAAATGGGGTCATGGAGAGTTAGACATGACTGAAATGACTCAACAACAACAAGAACAATGTTAGAGAAAGAAAATGGTGTCTAAAAACAGAGATGCATTCTACTCCTGTGGGAGGATGACAAAAATAGTGTCATCCTGATAAAAGTGCAGAGGTTATATGTAAAATTAATTTCTAGTTAATTTTTAAAAATTGCCTTCAGAGGGAAAAATGGTCAGATAGATTAAAGGAGGTTAAATGAACTTACACAGAGGTCAAGATGTCAAATGTGATCTCTAAGTTCTCTGATGCCTGAAATAGTAATGCCATAAACAATAAAGGCATTCTATTTTACTTTGAAATGAGATTGTTTCTCATAGTCTTCCTTAGTGCCTCTAAAACATCCTTGTTCCTCAGACTGTAGATGAGTGGATTCAGCATGGGTGTGAGTATGGTATAGAATAAAGAGAGACCCTGGTTTAACTCTGGGGTATGGGAAGACCCAGGTGTCATATAGATTACAATGGCTGGCCCCAAAAAGAGACTTACTACAGTCAAGTGGGAAGAGCAAGTGGCTAGGGCTTTATTTCTCCCCTCAGGTGAGTTCATGTTGAGGATAGTGAGGAAGATGAGAGTGTAAGAGGTCACAATGAGACTAAGAGGAAGGATGATAAACACAGTGCTCACCACAAATACTCCCATTTCATAATCTAAGGTATCCTCACAGGAGAGCTTTAAGATAGCAGGCATCTCACAGAAAAAATGGTGAATCTCCCTAGAGCCACAGACAGGGAAATGCATAGTATAGATTGTTTGAATTACAGCATTTAAAGCACCCCCAACCCAGGATGCCAATGTCATATGCAAACATATCCTGGGACCCATAATAATAGGGTAATGCAGGGGTTTACAGATAGCCACATAGCGATCATAGGACATGAAGGTCAGAAGAATGCATTCAGAAACCCCCAGAGTCAAACAAAAAAACATCTGGGTTCCACAGCCAATTCGAGAAATATTTTGTTTCCCTAGGTAATAATTGATAGCCATCTTGGGAACAGAGCTTGAAATGTAGGCCACATCAATGATGGAGAGCTGGCTGAGCAGGAAGTACATAGGTGTATGGAGTCGGGAATCTACCCAGATCAGGAGAATCAAGATAGAGTTTCCAGTGAAAGCAATGAGGTAGACAGACACAATAATGGAAACAAGGAGGCCAGAATATTTGAACTCAGGGAAGAGTCCCAGAAGAATGAAATCTGTTGTTGATGTTTCATTGCCTTTCTCCATGTTTCATTCTTTTCTGCTTGAAATGAAGGAGCCCCTAGAGGTAGGTGTAGGGAGGGAGAGAGAGATTGAGAAACAAAACAGACTGTGAGATCTTTCCAATAATCACTGGATATTTTATTTTAGAATAAATTTATGTCAGCCCTTCCCCAAACTTTAATACCTCTTCACCAAATTTCTTAGTGGTACTTAAATATTCTAAGTAGTTATTTTTTAAAAAATCATCACAATGGTGCCTCCTTTACAAATCATTTCAACTTTTTTTTTGTATACAGAAATACCAAAAGACAAGGTAGGCTTAGTCCAAAATAAACTAGTTTATAATCATGATGTTTCTCAGTCTTCTATGACTGTATCCTCTTGATTATGGTGTGTGTTCACTTGAATACAGGTAGAATCATAAAACCTAGAATTTAAAATGATCTCAGAGGTTACCTATGAGCACATGGGTTATAATAGTAACCCATCAACAATGTTGATGATAAGTTGTCATCAACCTCTGTTTGGAGATCTCCAGGGATGGAGATCTCACTCCTTTCTGAGTCTTCCAGTGCATTTTAGGAAGTCTTTCTCTGGACTGTATTTCTTCACAGTTTAATTTACTTCCCTATATTTGAATCCTATGAAGATTATTTCTAGAACTATATTTCCACTTTTGACCTCTCTCCTGAGCTCCAACCCCACTTTTCCAAGTTCCTGCTAGATATTTAAATTTTACTATTCTACTGTTAGCTCCAAATCAACATGTATAAAACCAATGTCATACATACTCTTTCAGTTCTAAAGAAAATGTTGCACTTGATATCCCTGTTTCTTTTAGTCATACCAATATTCTCCCAGTCATCTAGACCTCAAACTTCAGTGTTTTGACCCTTCTTCACCTTGCCACATTCAATAAATGATGTTTCCATCTACCTCGTATAATAGTTACAATAACAGTAGCTAACATTTATATAATTCTTATATCATGCCAAGTTTATTTATGTGCTAAGTGCTTTACAAATAGTATCTCATTTCATCCTCACAACAATCTTCTGAAACAAACAGGTTAAATTACTTGCTGAGGATCACACGGGATTAACACCTGTGATGGTGGGGTTTACATACAAGCACATAGCAGTCATAGGAAATGATGGTCAGAAGATGGCATTTAGAACTCTCCAGAGTCAAAAAAATTCTGGCTTCCACTAAGTGTCACATGCTAGATTTCAATGCAGGTGTCTCTGATTCCTCACCCAATGCTTTAGACACTGCAACACCTACCTATTCTCTATTTCCATTCCTACTTCCACCACCCCAATTCATTCACCTCTTTTTCTTCAATACAATGTACATAGTGATGTCATGTCATTCTCTGTTCAAGAACATTCAAAGACTTCCTTTTGTCCGTGGGATAAAATGCAGCTACTTTAGGATCTACAGGAAGGATCTACAAGAATTCAGCCCAAAGTGTCATTCCAAATTTTTCTGTTTCCCTTTATCTTACCTAAATAGAGTCAATACTCTACCCAATTTAGTCTCCTCACAATTGCCCAAATTTGTCTCATGCATCTTTTTTTCCTTGCTGTTTTCTTCACCTTGAATGCCCTATCTCATCTCCAACTCTCTAAATACTGGAGATGGCTTCATTAACTTTATGTTGGGGGATATTTGGGTAACTATAATGAGTGATGGAAGTAGCATCTGGTAACAGGGTTTAGTGAAAAGCATTTTGGAAGCCAAGATCTGGGACTTACTCTCAGGTTAACAGTATGATTATGAATATGTCACTTTCTCTCTAGAATTTAGTTTCTAATCTATAAAAGAAAGCAGTTGGATTTGATGAGCCCTAGCTTTAATACTCTGTGATTAAGGGAGTTATAGTACAGAGGACAAAGAGGTTTTAGAGGAAAGCAGGCATAAAAATCAGATTAATAAATTGTGGATTGCACCTATGAAAATGAAAATCAAATTCAAAAATAAAACAAATTTCTCAAATCATTGTGTCATCGCAATTATGCTATCCCCTGAAAACAGATAGACCATAAGCTATTCCTCTAGCAAGACAATAACTTTATAATGTTAATGATACTCCATTATCCTTGCCTCTTGGAAATGCTGAAACCCTCAAAATCCCTCCCCATGTATTTTAGTTTCTTAGGAGATACTCCTAGGCAGGGATTGGATTCTTTCTCCATGTAACATTGAGCACTGAGAACCTGGACTACCACCGCTGTGTGAGCAGGCAAGACCTACCCCATCTCTAGGCTTTCACTTCCTTATTGAAGAAATAAAAAGGGATAGACTAGATGATCTATTAGATCCTTTCCTAGCTTCGAGATTCCAAGAGCTGTCCATCTCTGCTTAAACAAAAGGACTGTATTGGCCTTGGGGCCAGAGGGTGTGTATGTTATTTCATAGGGAAATAGGACTTAAATAGGGGCCAGTGTTTGAGACATTCTACTCGATAGCTCAAATCCTAGGAGTTTTGTATGGAGTGTCCTAGGAGAACTTTGTCCCTAGACTTTAATTAATTTGAGCATCCAAAATCGGTCCTGAATTTTCCCCAAAGGATCCAGAGAAAATCTGTTCCCTCAGGACACTTTAAGAATCTCCTTAGTCAGTTTTCCCTTGAATTTCAATTCCATTTTAGCTTTTCTCTGTTGCCTAGTTCTTCCATGAAAATGGCAACCAAAATAAATAATTTAGTTTTATATGTGTTGTGGTAAAATGAAAAGAATGATGGATTTGGAAGCAAGAGACTAGTTTAGATTCAGGCTCAGACACTTTCTAGTTTTGTGAGTATGAGTAAGTTATTTAGCCTGTCTGATGATCAGGATTGGTATTACTTGTTGCATGCCCTGTGATTAGATTTAAAACAGGTTAAAACTGAGAAATTACACAGGAGAAGCAAGTGTTACATAGTAGAAACAACACTGAACTGGAGTCAGGAACATATGTATGTGTTTCAATCTTGGCTCAACTATTTTATATCACATGATAATAGAGCTAGAAGGAATGTCCTATATACCAGCAGCTAAAGGAAGGACTATGTGCAAAGTCTGTGGAATCAGTTCTTAGGCAAACACTTTGATTTTACAGAAAACTCAACTGAGGAATAAAGAAGTTAAATGAGTTACCCTAGGTCCCACAGCCAGTCAGTGGAAGAGTCCTTGATGAAACCCATGGACAAATTCAATTCATCCAAAGACTTCTGAGCCCTTTTCTCTATACATATAGTATCTCTCTTGGTGATCGAGTTCTTGGTTTAATTATCATCTCTTGGCAGATGACACACAGATCTCTATATCTAACCTTAGTCAGTTCCTTAAGCTTTAGTCTCACATTAGCAGGAGTCAACTGGGTATCCCACATACACCTCAGACTCAACATATCCAAATTCTTTTCTTCAAAACCCTTTTCCTCTACCAAACTTTTTTATTTCATTCTTCCAGTCAACCAAACTTGTGAATTCAGCATTATTTAAAAATTCTCCCTCTTTCTTACTCCACCTAATCAGTTGTTTAGTTTTGTTTTTACCTTGAGATTTCTCATATATAAATCCTCTCATCTAACCACCATTTTAGTGTAGCTCTTGGTCTCCCTTGGCCTGATTGGTATCCCAATTGGTCTCTCTGCCTCAAGTCTCTCCCCATTCTATTTGCCACATAGATTTCAAAGTGACTTTCTTTGAGTATAAATTTGACTCAATAATCTCTAGTGATTCTCATTCATAGGATAAAACAATAACTCCTCTGATTAGCTCATAAAGCTATTTATAACTAGTCACAGACTATATTTCCCATCTCATTATATTTTATTTCTCTTCCCATGATCTAGTCAAGTCAAATTTTACTTATTTACAAATCTTATTTTTTTACTTATGATACTTTATCTTCTCAAGATGAGTCATTATTTCATTATTGATCTTTGTATTTTGAGCATCTACCATAGTAACTGATATAGACACCTAACTTCATCTTTTGTGTTCATACAAATTTTCTAACCCTGTCAGTACTTTTCTGTGTCCTAATTCTGACATCCAATGTGTCAATAGTAATTCAAGCATTGTTAGTTGTTAATTTAATAATCATATCAACAAAGACACTGACCAAACTATTAGGTGGTACAGACCAAGCAGAGATGCCTGGGACAATTCAGTGAAGACTTTCTGCCAAGTTAATATTAAATAACTTTTTTATTCTGGCTATTCAATTAGCTAAAAATCCATTTGATTGTATTATTGTTTATCCAAAGTGTCTCTTTCTTTTCTGGAAGAATAGTATGAGTGCCATTCTCATATAACTTCCCAGGTTAAATGACCTTGTCAAAAAATAAAACTTGGAATTCCTGTTACTCTGGCCTTGCTTTCTGTGGAAACACATCTAGTCTCAGAACACTGAAAAGATACTTGTACATAGTATCTAATGACATTTAAGTTGCCTAAAGCTTGGTCTCTAAAAGTTATTCTTATTTGAGAAAACTCAGACCTCTTATCTTGGTCATGTTCCATGAGAAATAAAAGTAAAGAGGCACAAAAAAGCTCATGGGCCATTCTAGGAAGAAGTCAAGAAGTAGGGGGCAGCTAGGTGGCGCAGTGGATAGAGCACCTGCCCTGGATTCAGGAGGACCTGAGTTCAAATCCAGCCTCAGACACTTGACACTTACTTAGTTGTGTGACCCTGGGCAAGTCACTTAACCCCAATTGCCTCACCAAAAGAAGAAGAAGAAGTCAAGAAGTCAAGAAGTAGGGGAGAGGAATTGATATATTTTCCCTTCTTTTTCCTCCTCTTCTCTCTCTCCAAGTTTCTCAGGAAGGGGCAGGGTAGGGTTAGGTTAGGTTAGGTTAGTTCTCTTCACCCTCCCAATCTCCCTCTCATAATATTTTAGCAACTGTGGAACTTTCTGGTTGCTTGGTTGGCTATGCCTGGTTGGGTTTATAAAGTGTTCAGTTATCAACAATATGTGACTTGTGTTCTTAGTATCTTCTTCTAAAGATAATAAGTCACTGCAGATGAGTTCTAAAGGTTTGTTGGTACTAATATTTCTCAAATATTCAGCATGAGTTGATTGTGTTTTTCTTTGCAGACACAAGAAATGTGCCTAACACTTCTTGGCAATATCTGTGGCCATCTTGGGCCAGTAATATCTGTTTCTTACTATCTCTAGGGACTTTTAGTTAGCTTGGTGTCAATCCTGAGTGCCCAAGTGAAGGTTAGGGACAGGCCTTATCCAGCCTCTGTGGGAAAAGGGGCCAACTTTTCAGCAGATGCCCCTTAGGGGAAAACATTTTTATCATCTCCCTGTTGTGGCTTCCAGGGATAAAGAGGTTTTGGCATGTGAGTGAGGGAATATTGAGTAGTACTAACTTAGATCTCAGAACAGGTTGCATTCAAGATATTAATGGCTTCTTAGATACTTTACTTCAGATGATCTTAAAGCATGATGAATTATAGAGCTACACATATTTTATCTTGCCATCACCTACAAATGCAACACTTTCATGTTTATACACTCTGAAATTCCTCTAATACTTTTCTAGTTTGCAACTCTGAAACTTGTTAGTAAGCACTGTGACCTTCATTCTAATGCACAGTTCCTTCCTATGCTAAAACCTCCTCACTAGCTACATTCTGTTCCTTTTTTCATATTATTCCCTAGTGAACAAATTCTACTCTGAACTTCTTCTCTTTCTTGACCCCCATCAGAGATAAGATCTTCAATTTTACTCACATACTGCTGGCCAAAACTAGAGAAAATTATGGAACTATGCTGATTGGGTCCACTACAAATTTATATTTCATAACCTCACCTGGGCTCTCACTGAAACAAAGCAATTCTTTTTTACCCATCTACATTTACTCACTATCCCACTTGCCACAGAAGCTTTTTAAAATCTTTTCATCCATCCTCAAACCTCTTATGATTCTCGCTCCTCACACCCTCTCATCTCAGAAACTTTGCTACAGATTTCACTGAAAAAAATTGAGACATTTGTTAAAAGCTCTTTCTTTTCACCTCATCTCACATCACTCAGATTACTATTACTATCTTCTCCTTTACCCTAATTTCACCTGAAGAAATGGTCTTTGTCCTTTCCAAGACAAACCCCTCTCCTGAAAAAATGATCTAATTCCATCCCATCATCTCCATCATTTCCATTCTCTCACTAGTTTTCTTCCTTGATGCAAAACATATGTCCATATAAGTCACATTGAGAAAAGAAAACAAACAAAATAAAGCAATAAAAATAAACAATAGTATACTTCAATCCACATTCAAAGTTCATCAGTTCTCTCTCTGGAGGTAAATAATATTTTTCATCATGGGTCTTTAAGAATTATCTTGGATCATTATCTTGATCAGAGTAGCTAAGTCTTTCACAGTGGATCATCCTTACAATATTGTTACTACTGTGTACAATGCTTTTTCATGGTTCTGCTCACTTCATCTTGCATGATAGTTTTCCTTTTTATTACTGAATTTTATTTTTAATTTATAGAATAATACAAGCATATCCATAACAGTACAATAAAAAGATGATTACCCATGAAATTGCAAATCTACTATGCACAACTTGCTATTCTTTTCAAATATACAAAAAAATTATCATGTAAATTTTTTTTCTTCCCTTCCCCCCCACTCTAGAGATGGCTACCAATAGACATAAATAGGTATATACATGGAAAATTATTTTATATATACTTCAATTTATCAGTTCTTTTAATGGATGCAAATAACATCTTTCTTCCTATATCCTTTATGGTTAATTTAGGTATTTATAATAGTCAAAATAGGTATTTATAATGGTCAAAATTCATTTGAAGTTATTCTTAAAATGATATTTTTAATAAACATTTTTATTTGAAGTTTTGAGTTCCAAATTCTATCCCTTCCCTCCTCTTTGCCCTCTCCTCTCCCTAGGGCAGCAAGCAATTTTATATAGGTTATACATGTGCAATTATGTAAAACATTTCCATATAAGAAAACTTGTATAAAAGAAAAGAAAATGAAAGAAAGAAACAGCATTGCCACCTCAGGGGGGAAGGAGGAATTTTTGTATTCTTCTAATTTTCTAGTAAAATTTCTCTTTATATCTAAGTCATGTATCCATTTTGACCTTGCCTTGGTAAATAGTGTAAGATAGTGTAAGTCTATGCTCTGTTTTTTGTTTTTTATTTACTAGCTGTGTGACCCTGGGCAAGTCACTTAACCCCAAATGCCTCACTTAAAATAAATAAATAAATAAACAAATAAATAAATAAGATAAAGGGGGGGGTTTATTTGGCACAAGGGGATATGGCCAGGAGGAGAGTCTAGAACCAGACAAAGAACAGTGACCACCTGAAAATGTAAAGTACCCTTTTGGGTGGCGGGGGGGTGGGGGGTGGGGAAAGCCTGGATGCTTGTCATATTTCTGAGAGTTAAGGGGAATTTTAAGTCTGTGCTCTGTTTCTGCCATACTGCTTTCCATTTTTCTGAACAATTTTTACCAAATAATGAATTTTTATCCCTTAAGTTTTTACAATTGTCAAATATAAGTATATATTAAGCTATTAAGTTTATTTGCTGATGTAAATCATATGTCTTTTCTATTCCATTAATCTTACCTTTCTATCTTTTAGCCAGTACCATATAGTTTTGATAATTACTACCTTATATTATAATTTAAGATCTGGTACTGCTAACTCTCCTTCCTTTTCATTTTTCATTATTTCCTTTTCTATTGCCTTTTTGTATTTTCCAAATGAATTTTGTTATCATTATTTTCTAATTCAGTAACAAAATTTTTGGTAATTTAATTGGGATGGCATTGAATATATAAAGTACTTTGGGTAAAATTGTCATGTGTATTATATTGGCACAGCCTCCCCAAGAATTAATATATCACCAATTGTGTGAATCTGAATTTATGTGTATAAAAAGTTTTTTATAATTTTCTTTATATAGTTCTTGGGTTTGTTTTGGCATGGGTACTCCCAGGTATTTTATACTGTCTAGAGTTATTTTAAATGGTGTATTTTTTTTTTTTTTGGTGAGGCAATTGGGGTTAAGTGACTTGCCCAGGGTCACACAGCTAGTAAGTGTTAAGTGTCTGAGGTCAGATTTGAACTCAGGTCCTCCTGACTCCAGGGCTGGTGCTCTATCCACTGTGCCACCTAGCTGCCCCTAAATGGTGTATTTTAAACTATTTCTTCTTGTAGAGTTTTGTTTGTGACATAGGAATCCTGATTATTTATGTGGATTTATTTCATATCCTGCTACTTTGCTAAAATTATTAAATGTTTCAACTAACTTTTTAGTTGCATCTTTGGGATTTTCCAAGTATATCTGCCAAAAAGAGATAGTTTTATTACATCATGCCCTTTTCTGATTTCTGCCATTTCTTTTTGCTTTTTCTTATTGTTATTGCTAGAATTTACAATACACTTTTTTTTTGGGAGGCGGGGAAATGGTGACTTGCCCAGGGTCACACAGCTAGTAAGAGTCAAGTGTCTGAGGCTGGATTTGAACTCAGGTCCTTCTGACTCCAGGGCCAATGCTTTATCCACTGCACCACCTAGCTGCCCCCTACAATACACTTTTCTTGTTTGTTTGTTTGTTTTGTGAGGCAATGGGGGTTAAGTGACTTGCTCAGGGTCACACAGTTAGTAAGTGTCAAATGTCTGAGGCTGGATTTGAACTCAGGTACTCCTGAATCCAGGGCCAGTGCTCTATTCACTGTGCCACCTAGCCACCCCCCCCCTCCACAATACACTTTTTTTTGGGGGGGGGTTGGTTTTTTTTGTTTTTTGTTTTTTGTTTTGCAGGGCAATGGGGTTTAAGTGACTTGCCCAGGGTCACACAGCTAGTAAGTGTCTGAGGCTGGGTTTGAACTCAGGTCCTTCTGAATCCAAGGCTAATGCCTTATCCATTGCGCCACCTAGCTGCCCCGTGCACAATACACTTTTAAATAATATTGGTGATCTTACTGGGAGGGTTTCTGATTTGTTCCCATTAAGATAATTATTTTTGATTACATACATATATATATTCAAAGAAAAATCCATTTGTACCTATACTTTCAAGTGTTTTTAATAGACATGAGTGTTGAACTTTATCAAGAGCTATTCCTGTATCTATAGATACAATCACACGATTTAAAAAAACTTTTATTATAGATGTAATCAATTATGTTAATAGTTTTCCTTATGTCAAACCATCCCTGCATTCCTGCAATCCCACTTGATTATAATGTATAATCTTTGTCATATATTATTGTAATCTCCTAGCTAGTATTTTATTTAGGATTTTTGCATCCATATTCATTAATTAAATTGCTCAATAATTTTCTTTTTCTAAAAAAATTTTGTTTTTCTGTTTTTACTCTTCCTGGTTTAGGTATTCATATCATATTTGTTTCATAAAAGGAGTTTGGCAGATTCCCTTCTTTACCTATTATTCCAAATAATTTATCTAATATTGGAACTAGTTGATCTTTAAATGTTTGGTAGAATTCACTTGTAAATCTATCTGGTCCTGGAGCTATTCTCTTAGACAGTACAGTTATGGCTTGTTGAATTTCTTTTTCTAAAATAGGTCTATTTAGATATTCTATCTTCTGTTAATGTAGACAATTTATGTTTTTGTAAATATTCTTCCATTTCATTTAGATTATTAAATTTATTATCATATAATTGGGCAGAATAACTCCTTATCATTGCTTTAACTTCATTTTCATTATTTTCTTAGTTCTACTTTCTTCAGTTTGCTTCATTTTGTACCAAGAAGTATCCCATTAAGTTTGTACATTGTGAAAGGCAGAGAAGAGTCTCTGTGAAGTTCCACTATTTTGGAGGCAGCTAGGTGGCACAGTGGATAGTGCACCGGCCCTGGATTCAGGAGTACCTGAGTTCAAATCCAGCCTCAGACACTTAACACTTACTAGCTGCGTGACCCTGGGCAAGTCACTTAATTCCAATTGCCACCCCCCCCCCAAAGAAGTTTCACCACTTTTAAAATTCAGTAAGGAAACAAAGCTTGAGAATTCATGAGACAAAAAAAGATAAAGAAAAAATATTCCTAAGGAAGGAAAGCAAAGGAAAAGATGGATTAGGAACTTCCTTTTTCTTCTAATTGGGGCATTATAGATCACTCAAATATGAAGATGTGGATGGGAGTAGTAAGGAATTTAATGAATTTCACTTTTAACTAGGTTGATGAAGGCTTATAGCAAAGAAACAGTAAGTAATGGACTGGCCTGGGACAAGGAAGGAGAGGAGAATATAAGAATATAAGGAGAATATAAGAATACAAGGTAGAATTTGGAATTTGATAGCCTTCACTAAAACAAACTACAGACTGATTACAAAAGAATAAAAAAAATAGCATGCTTCAGTCTGTTACATCAATATCAGTTCTTTTTTTGGAGGTGGATAGTATGCTTCATCATTAGTCCTTTGGGATTGTCTTGCATGATTATATTTCTGAAAATAGTCAAGTCATTCACAGTTCTTCATCAAACAATATTGTTGTCACAGTGTTCTCCTGGTTTTGCTCACTTCACTATATATCAGTTCATATAAGTCTTTCCAGGCCTTTATGAAATCATCCTGCTTGTCATTTCTTATAGTACAATAATATTCCATCACAATCATGTACCACAGCTTGTTTAGCCATTCCCCAATTGATGGGCATTCCTTTGATTTCCAATTCTTAGCCACCACAAAAAGAACTGCTATAAATATTTTTGTACAAATAAGTCTTTTCCCCTTTTTAGGGATATTCAAGACACTTTCTTTCTAGTTTCTATATGGTAGTCATGATGATTTCCTAGGAGGAGAGGTAAGTAAGTAAGGGAGAGGGCTACACTCATTAGAATACATTCATAGTCATCTCAGACTTTCAGATGGTAGCTGCCAAGGCAGGAAGCCAGGAGCCTGCTAACTACTGGATATCATAAGGGGTCTTGTTTCTAGGCTGAATCTTTCCCTAACTCCTCTTTCTAGGCATGAATGAAAATATTAAGAATGAATGATGGGGTGCAGCTGGGTGGCGCAGTGGAGCACCGGCACTGGAGTCAGGAGTACCTGAGTTCAAATCCTGCCTCAGACATTTAACACTTACTAGCTGTGTGACCCTGGGCAAGTCACTTAACCCCAATTGCCTCACTAAAAAAAAAAGAAAGAAAAAAAGAATGAATGGACTGTAGTTCATGTTCTGTTTTCAAGAAATTCAGACTTGATGTGTTCTATTATATCCCATGTTTCTAAATCTAACCTTAATCTTTACGATGCCTTTCTTAGTGTCCAGGACAAAACAAATCAACAAATTGACTAACAAAACAATCATGATCTGGGGACAAAGGCTATAATAATATGATTTCATCTGAAGACCACAGCATTCAGGAGTTGTTTCACCCAGCTAGTAATGTGTGATGCAGATTGTTCTCTAATTAAATAAGCATTTATTCAATGTTACTATTACTCAGCCAAGGACTGTGCTAAATGCTAGGGATACAAAGACAAGCAAAAAGAAAGACCATCCTTATGCTCAAAGAGCTAACATTCTAATGGGGAAGACAATGCATAAAAGGAAGCTGAAAATTGGGAAAGGGGGCAGAAATGCAAAGAAGGTACTTGGGTAATGGAGTAGTGGTCAAATTGAGAAGGGTTAAAAGCCTCCCCAGGAGGGAAATGAAATATGGCCAATCTAGTTAGAAAATTCAGTAATTTCAGTTATGTCTGAGTCTTCATGACCCCAATTTGAAGTTTTCTTGGAAATGATACTGTAGTGGTTTGCTATTTCCTTCTTTAGCTCATTTTATAGATGAGGAAACTGAGGCAAACAGAATTAAGTTACTTGTCTAGGGTCACACAGCTAGTGTCTGAGGCCAGATTTGAACTCAGGAAGATGAGTCTTCCTGACTTCATGCCTGTCACTCTATACCACCTGGCATTCAGACCCATCCCCCAAATGGAAGCCTTCCCAGAAGAAATTTACCAATGAGAGAAAGGGGTCAACATGGCAGAGGAATGTTGTAGGGTGAGAAGACCCTGGGGAACAGAGGGAAGTTCTAGAGTGAGAAAACATCTGAGCCATTGTGTGAAGGCCAGGAGAGCAAGAAGCACAACAGGGAGGAGAATTACAAAAACCACAAAACAGAGACCATAGGCATAAATGGCCATTAAATGACCTAGGCAAATGTATGCTTCACTGCTAGGTTACTCTAAGTTTGTATCTCCTCTTCCCCAGTAGACATCGTGTATATTGTTAGAAAAGTAGTGCCCCTATTTTGGGGCAGACGTGTTTGGAGTATTCTTGCTTTTGCTTTCTTATTCAATAAATGTTTCACATCTAAGACTTAAGAGTGTCATTGTAACTGATTTATTTAAATGGTAAGCATACCAGAAAGGTTTATGATCCATAGTTGTAAATGTATACATATATTTTACCCAGAGCAGAATTATTTCTAGAACCATATAAGCAACCCAGGGTGGATGTGAGTGGCCAAGACCACAGAGAACCTTGAGAGAAACAGGGATCTGCATCATGCCTCTGTTGTTCCCATGTTACATACTCATTGTTCTTGGTTTTGCTTTCTTCAGTTTGCACAAGTCTTCCTATGTTCATCTGAATTTCTGATATTTATCATTCTTGTGAGAGCAATAATAATATCTATCATTTACATAGTGCTTACTATATACCAGGCACTGTGCCAAGAACTTTAAAATTATTAAGGAATCTGAGGCAAAGAGTACAGAGTGTTCCAGGGTCACATAACTAGTGTCTGAAGTTTAATTGGAACTCAAGTTTTCCTAGCACCATTTAGAGATCCTATTTGACACGATAATGTGATGAGTAAAATCTAATATGTGTCCTTACCTGCCAACCCCAGTTTGCGGAGGGTGGGGAACTAGCTAGGCTTTTAAGCATTTATTAAAATATATTAATGGTTAACAAAGAAAGAGAGAGAAAGCCGTCTTCACCTAGCTATCCTAGAGAGAACATGTGAAGTTCAGAAAGATAGGCCTGTCTACCCTAGCCTGCTTCTTCTGCCACCATGAGCTTGTTTCAGCCACCAAAGAGACAGTTTCCCAGTCTGTTTGAGTGGAAGCTTCCTGAGGAGTAGAAGCTTCCTGCAGACCAGAAGAGCAGAGGTCCCCACACACAGCTCCAAGTTAATTGGTTGGTAGCATTCAAGTCCATTGATTGACATGACTTAAAGGCAGTCTTTGAATAGAGGCAACTTCCAGTACACCAGGCAGCTTCCAGACACCTGGATGACCTTTAAAAAGGTCATCTCAAAATGTCTTTCTCAGCAGGGGGTGGTGCCCTGGTTCTCACAATAAGTATACACATAGAACACATAGGCTGTCCATCAATTGTTCCTTGTTCTCACAATATGAATGTGATCCTCTTTTCTTTTGATTACACATTGCTTTTATGATATATCATTTATATCACTTCTGTGCAATTCTTTGTTTATAACATGCTGTAGTTAACTTACACCCACTATGTCCCTCTGCATTTTTTTTTTGTGGGGCAATGGGGGTTAAGTGACTTGCCCCAAATTACACAGCTAGTAAGTGTCAAGTGTCTGAGGCCAGATTTGAACTCAGGTACTCCTGAATCCAGGGCCGGTGCTTTATTCACTGCACCACCTAGCTGCCCCCCTCTGCATTGCTTTTTGGTTAATACTTAATTGTAGTCCTTTGGAGAAAGTATTCTATGATTGAAACCATAAAACATCACCAGAATAATTTCATTGTCCATGGGATTGGTTATCATCTATAGGCAGATGACTCATAGAGATATATATCTAGTTCAGTCTCTCATGTGAAATTCAGTCTCTTTGTCACTAATTACCTATTGGACAATTCAAAACATGTGTCCCAGAGACATCTCAAACTCAGCATGGCCTAAACTGAACTTATTCTTCCCCTCAAATCCTTCCCTTTTCCAAACTTCTCTATTTCTGTCAAAAGCACCCCCATTCTCCCAGGTTCATAACTTTGACATTGTCCTTGAAACCTCACTCTCCCTCATTTCACATATACAATCAGGCTTTGGATCTTGCCATTTCTATCTCTACAATATCCCCCACACTCTTCTTTCCTCTCTACCGACAGTTACAGCCTTAGTTCTAGCCCACAAGGCCTTTTCCCCTAGATTATTTCTTTTTTTTTAATTAATAAAGTATTTAATTTTTTTACTGTTACATGTAAAGATAGTTTTCAACTTTTGTTTATACAGGCTTTCCAATTTCAGATTTTTTTCCCTCCCTCTCCTCTCCCCTAGACAGCAGGTAATCTGATATAGGTTATATATATATATATACACATAATAACATTAATCCTATTTCTGCATTAGTCATGTTATAAGAGAAAAATCAGAGCAATGATGAAAAACCTCAAAATAGAAAAAACAACAGCACCAAAAAAGAGAAATAGTATGTTTCAATCAGCATCTATACTCCACAGTTCTTTTTTTTTTCTTGGATTTGGAGATCCTCTTCTATCACAAGTGTCTGAGGTCAGATTTGAACTCAGGTCTTCCTGAATCCAGGGCCAGTGCTTTATCCATTGTGCCACCTAGCTGCCCCAGTAATTTTCTTTAAGCACAGATATGAGCATGTTATTCTCTCAATAATTTTCAGTGATTCCATATTGCCTCTACCATAAAACATAAACTCCTCTGTTTAGCTTGAAACCTAAGTAACTTGTCCCCAACCTATCTTTTCTAGCCTTACTAGACATTTCTCCTGCTTTCTGGAATCCAGCCAAACTGGTCTTAATGCATACAACACTTCTTCTCTCTCCTCTATGCCTTGTATTGGCCATCCTACATACCCCAAACTACTGTCTCATACAGTCCCTTTTATCATTTAAGGCAGAGGTATCAAACACATGGAGTCCACAACACTCTTGAGTGCCCAAACCAAATTAAGATGCACTTGCAAATATTTAACAAAATAAATATATGTTTAAAAATGTATAAATGTGTGGTTTTAAAAATCAATATGCTGTCCAGAAGGATCTTTATGTATAGTTTATTGTCCCCCTAAAGTACAGCTCAAGAGCTAGTGGTTGCTTGTAGAATTTGCTGTTTTTCACTGGCATCCTGAAATTTAATAGCTACATTTCTTGGTTATTGGTTATTTAAACTTGGTGGTCCTTGCACATGGATCCTATCAATTAATATTCTGTTCTCTGTTCTCTGCCCAGTACATCCGGGCAATTTGGCATTGGTATTCAGTCTTTTGACTTCATGTCTTCCTGGTATACCTATTATCCTCAGATTATCTTAAGGTCTGTCACAATGACTTGTATAAAATTTGTTTGTCAAGTCAACAAGAATTTAATGAGCACCTATTTTAGTGCCAGACACTGTGCTAAGCACTGGTGATACAAGGCAAAAAAGTCAAGTCATTATTATGTACCTGCCTATATGCCAGGCACTGGTTAAAAGCTGGGAATAGAAAGAAAGGCAAAAGACAGTCCTAATTTCAAAGAGATCATGTTCTCAGAAATACAATAACATACAATAGGAAGTTGAAAATGTGGAGAGAGAAAACGTAGCTGGCACAGGCTCCTAATGGAGAAGTTCAAATGTATGAAGACAGGTAGGAAATGAAGGGATGGCTGGCTTGAATGCCCTCCTCAAATGGAAGTTCTGGAGGAGCTCTTCATAATCCAATCAGAGGGAGGAGTCCTAGAGGCCAAGGGTACTGAGGTTCTAGGGCTGGTTATATACACATATATGTTTACACACTCATACAGATAGGTGCATGTGTGTATTTATATGTATGTATTGTATACATACATACGTGTGTATGCTATATGTTTATGTATTGTATGTGCGCGCACGCGCGTGTGTGTGTGTGTGTGTGTGTGTGTGTGTGTGTGTGTTGTGAGAAAATAATGGGATTTGGCAGATACTCAAAGGCTCACCTGGAGATTAATCTAAACTGATTGAATTAAGTGAGAGTGATTAACTTTGCTGATTAGCCTGCTTCAAGTTAATTAGATTGTAACCATACCTGGCTAGCCCTTAAGAAGCTAAGCACTTTGAACTCACCTGAGACCACCTTCAAGTCCAGTGAACCAATGGATTTGGATGACGCCTACCAATCAGCTTGAAGCAGTGTGTAAGGACCGTCTCTGCTCCAGACCTATAAAAAGCTTCCACACTCAGTTTGAAAAGAGTTCATGGTTGAAGCAGGCTCATGGCAGAGGACTTGAGGAAGAACCAGACCAGGCTGGAACTCTAGGCTAGATAGGCCTTTTCTTAACTCCACGTGTTCTTTTTTCCTAATACCTAGTATGCTTTAATAAATTCTTAATGCCCAAAGACTGGTGCTAAAGCTTCTAATTTAAGGTGAACGCTCATTAGATTTTAGACATGATAGCTAGAATTTTAGCTCCTTACAGTATAAAAGGTAATCTCAGAGAGAAGACATCGGAATTATGGAAGACTGAGAAAGGCTGCTTGAAGAAGGTGTGACTTTAACTGAGACTTGATGGCAACCAGGAGGCAGAAATGTGGAGGGAGAAAGTTCTAGTCATGGTTACCCATGGGAAACGCCCAGAGTTTGGAGATGGAGTCTTATATATAAGGAACATTGAGGAATTCAGTGTCACTAGATTTATAGAGTAAGTAGAGGAGAATAAAGTATTAGAAAACTGAAAAGTAAGAAAGGGTCAGGTTATGAAGGGCTTTAAATCCAAATTCAATAGTTTATATTTGATCCTAGAAGTAATAGGGAGTCACTGTAGTTTATTGAATAGGGGCAAAGGTTAGATATGCACTTTAGGAAAATCAATGTGACAACTGAATGGAGGATGAATTGAAGTGGGGAGAGACCTGAGTCAGGGAGATCAGTCACCAGACAATTGTCATAGACTGGGTGTGAGGTTATAAGGACCTGCCCCAGGGTAGTAGCAGTGTCAGAAGTGAGTTTTTCCAATGTTACAGGACTTTGTGTTTTGCCAATTTTCTCTCCAGAGTTCTACATCTGCCTTTTTTTCAGTGTCTCTATTCTTGCTTCCATGTCTTCTAAATTATTTTCTTTCTCATTTTTCTTCTTGCATATGTTGAGGGCTCTGATTTCCACCCTAATTTTCACCTCCATGATTTTAAATCTCTTATTTTGCAAACATTCCAGAGACTTTTGTTTATTAATTCCCTCTGTGGGAACTACAGAGTTTTTAAAAACTTTGTTTTTATTAGTGTTTTCAATTTAGTTTTCATTTCTTCATTGTGTTTTGATTTTTCCTGGTCTTCCTCCTTATTCTTCAGCTTGGGCGCATAACTTCTCTTCAAAGTGTTTTCTATTTACCTCCTTCCTCTCTGCTTCATGACTTTTGTTTGCAGACAAGCAGGGCAACATTGGCATCACCATGTTAAGTTTAATATACATTTTTAAAACAAGCTTTATGTAATAGATACTTGGTTTTGAATACAATCCTTATACAGTGATTTTCTTTCCATATATAAATGCTCATACTTGTTAGACATTATGATTTTCTAGTTCATGATAAAAATTAAAATAAAAATGAAAATAAAGGTTCATTATGTCAGACTTTTCACTGTCTGGTCTATTCTACAATCACAGTTCAGAATTCAAGTTATCCTCAAGCTTTCTCTGTTGACTTTCTTGCTCTCTAACTATTGTGTCTGGTCCTTCATCAGGTTTGAACTTTCTGAACTATCCCCATGTTTTGTCCAATTTAGATGACCAGGTTTAGATAATTTGGTAATTGAGGAAATGTCAATCGGACTTTTTTCAGAACCAGTCTCTAACCTATGTATGGCAGGAGCTGCACAGAATAGGCCAGAGACAGGTGTCAGGATTAGAAAGTTTATTTTCTAAGTGAGGGAAAAAGTCTCGAAAGCAAGGTGGAGCAATTGACACATGTGCTGGGGCCTCACACCTAATGACCAGAGCACACTGGGTGAATTGTGTGACTAGCCCAGAGGGTGAGATCATCCAGAGGGTGATCGAAAAGGATTATTGTCCTGCCAAGGTCAGGGCACAGCTTGCTTGCTGGACCTTAGCTCTGGAAACAGGGAGTCTAAAATCTATTTTGTCAGATAAGAGGTGGATGTAGCTTACCACATGGAAACTCTTTGGTGGGCACCTATAGCTGGGTTTGAATACCCCTCTTCCTTGACTATTGATTGATTGTATATTGCTGGGTATTCTCCCTGGACACAATTGCACTTGGTTGCTGCCGTGATGAGGGTATTATTTTGTATTTAACATAGCATATTAATTTGAACCTTTTATAAGTTGCTTGAAATAATTTTCAGTAATTGTACATGTATTTATTCTCTCTTTAGTAACTATAAGAAACAGGTAAACTGAGGCAGGACTCCCAGTCTGGTGCAAAGCAGGAAGGCCATTTTATATGATCTTTCAAAGAAGTTGTCCAACGTGAGTTTGTCACAGGGGCTCTTTATTGTGTCTCTAAGGCAGAGATTCCCTCCCCCTGTTTCACCATGGCTGGCCATTGACTGACTACTCCAAATGCACACCCTTTGAAATACTCCTACTTCGTATTAACTCCTAAACATGTACTCCCACCCATGACACAACTTCTGGATGGGGATTTCACAGTTCTCCTGTTATCTGACCTTAGATAACTGTAACTGTTTAACTCAGCAGGAAAAGGACAAGAAGGTGAGGGAGCGGGAAAGGAAGCCCCTGGGACTTGAACTATGTGGTCTGCCTAATATGAGGAGATCACATTTCATTTATTTCTCTCAGTAAATCATATATACATACATATATATAGTCTGTGTGTATATGTATGTATGTATGTATATATGCACACACATATACAGATACACACACATATAATTTACTGAGAGAAATATACATATATGTATGTATATATAATAGTATTTTATTTTTTTCCAATTATATGTAAAGAAAAATTTTAACATTCATTAAAAAAAGTCTCAAATTTTCTCTCTCCCTCCCTCCTCTTGCCCCTCCCTAAAAAGGTAAGAATTTTAAATAGGTTATATATGTGCAAAAATGCAAAACATTTTAGTGATGTTGTGAAAAAAGAAATAGACCAAAAGGAAAAAACAAAAAAGATTTTTAAAAAATGAAAATAGCGTGCTTTCATTGGCACTCAGATGCCATTAGTTTTTTCTTTGGATATGGATAGCATTTTTCATCATGAGTCCTTATTGTCATGTATCATTGGATTGCTGAGCACAGCTAAATCATTCACAGTTGATCATCCTACTGTGTATGATGTTTTCCTGGTTCCGCTCAATTCACTTTGCATAATTTAACATAAATTATTCCAGGTTTCTTCTAAAATCTGCATGTTCATCATTTCTTATAGCACAATTGTATCCCATTACATTCATATACCAAATTTGCCAATGGATGGGCATCCTCTCAATTTCCAATTATTTGCCATCACAAAAACCGCAAACTGCTATAAATATTTTTGTTCATGTAGGTCCTTTCCCCTTTATTAAGATCTCTTTGGGATGCAGTAGTGGGTACTGCTAGATCAAAGGGTATGAACAGTTTGATTGCCCTTTGGGTATAGTTCCAAATTGTACTCCAGATTGATTGGGATCAGTTTACAACATTACCAACAGTGGCCAAATTTTCCCACATTCTCTCCAACATTTGTCATTTTCCTTTTGTCATTTTAATTAATCTCATAGGTGTGAGGTGGTACCTCAGAGTCATTGTAATGTGCATTTCTCTAATTAATAGTGGTTTAGAGCTTTTTTTTTCATATGACTGGATAGCTTTGATTTATTCATCTGAAAACTGCCTGTTCATATCCTTTGACATTTATCAATTGGGGAGTGACTTGTATTATAAATTTGACTCAGTTCTATATATATTTGAGAAATAAGGCCTTTATAAGAGACACTTGCTATGAAAATTATTTCCCAGCTTTCTGTTTTTTTCTAATCTTGGTTGAATTGATTTTGTCTGTGCAAAACTGTTTAATGTGATAGAATCAAAATTATCTATTTTACATTTTGTAATATTCTCTGTCTCTTGTTTCATCAAAAATTCTTTCCTTGTTCATAGATCTGACAGGTAAACTATTCCTTGCTCTCCTAATTTGCTTATGGTATTACCCTTTATATCTAATTCATGTACCCATTTTGACCTAATATATTAACCATTTTGACCAAAGTATATGGTTTAAGATGTTGGTCTAGTTTCTGCCATACTGTTTCCCAGTTTTCCTAGTAATTTGGTTCATAGTGAGTTCTCATCTCAGAAACTGGGGTCTCTGAGTTTGTCAAAGTCTAGATTACCATGGTCATTCATTACTGTGTCTCCTGCTATGTTACTATGCTACTGCCGCTGATAGACCACTTTGGTTTTAGTCACTATCAGATAGTTTTGATGATTGCCAGTTTATATAAGATCTGGTATGGCTAGATCACCCTGCTTTGCATTTTTTTCATGAATTTCTTTAATATCCTTGACCATTTATTCTTCAAGATGAATTTTATTTTTTCTTGCTCTATAAAATAATTTTTGGTCATTTGATTGGCATGGCACTGAATAAGTAAATTAGTTTAGATAGTATTGCCACTTTTACTATATCAGCTCAGCCTACCCAAGAAGCAATTCATATTTTTCCAATTGTTTGGATCTGACATTATTTGTGTGAAAAGTGTTTTATTGTTCTGTTCATATAGTATCTGGGTTTGTCTTGTCAGGTAGACTCCCAAGTATTTTGTATTGTACATGGGTACTTTATTTTATTTATTTTTTTTAAGTGAGGCAATTGGGGTTAAGTGACTTGCCCAGGGTCACACAGCTAGTAAGTGTTAAGTGTCTGAGGCCAGATTTGAACTCAGGTACTCCTGACTCCAGGGCTGGTGCTCTATCCACTGCACCACCTAGCCGCCCCTATACATGGGTACTTTAAATGGAATTTCTCTTTCTATCTCTTGTTGCTGGGCTTTGTTGGTAATATATTGAAAGGCTGATGATTTATGTGGGTTTGTTTTATATCCTGAAACTTTGCTAAAAATTATTTCAAGTAGTTTTTTAGTTGATTCTCTAGGATTCTTTAAGTATACCATCATATCATCTGCAAAGAATGATAGTTTTGTTTCCTCATTGCCCATTCTAATTCCCTCAATTTTTTTCTTCTCTTATTGCTAAAACTATCATTTTCAATCCAACAGTGAATAACAGTGGTGTTAATGGGCATCTTTCATTCACCTCTGACCTTGGGAAGCCTTCTAGTTTATGTCCATTACAGGTAATGCTTGCTGATGGTTTTTTATAGGTGCTCCTTATCATTTCTAGGAAAGCTCCACTTATTCTTTTTTTTTTTTTTGGTGGGACAATGAGGGTTAAGTGACTTGCCCAGGGTCACACAATCAAGTGTCAAGTGTCTGAGGCCAGATTTGAACTCAGGTCCTCCTGAATCCAGGGCCTGTGCTTTATCCACTGCACCACCTAGCTGCCCCTGCTCCACTTATTCTTAAGCTCTCTAGTGTTGTTGTTTTTTTTAAAAAAAATAAGAAATGGGTGCTGTATTTTATCAAAAGCTTTTTCTGCATTTGTTGAGATAATCATATGATTTTTGTTGGTTTTGTTATTGATATGGTTAATTATACTGATAGTTTTCCTAATATTGAACTGGACCTGCATTCCTGGTATAAATTGCTACCCCCTCCTGGTGATATCCTGGTGATAAATTGCTGTAATCTCCTTGCTAGTATTTTATTGAAATTTTTTGCATCAATATTCATTAGGGAAATTGGTCTATAGTTTTCTTTCTCTGTTTTTGCTCTTTCTGGCTTAGATATTAGCATCATTTTTGTGTCAAAAAGAAAATGTGCTAGGACTCCTTCACCTATTTTTCCAAAATAGTTTATGTATTATTGGAATAAATGTTTGGTAGGATTCATTTGTGAATCCATCTGGCCCCTTGGATTTTTTCTTATGGAATTCATTGATGGAGTGTTCAATTTCTTTTTCTAAAATGGGATTAACTTTTTCCTCTTCCGTTAATATGGGCAATTTATATTTTTGTAAATATCTATCCATTTCACCTAGATTGCCAAATATATTGGCATACAATTGGGCAAAATGACTCATAATTATTGCTTTAATTTCTCCTCTTTATTCGTGGTGAATTCACCATTTTCATTTTTGATTTGTAATTTGTAATTTGCTTTTCTTCTCTTTTAAATCAAGTTAACCAATGGTTTATCTATCTTATTTTTTCATAAAACCAGCTTTTAGTTTTATTATGGCAATTTTTTACTGTCAATTTTATTAATCTCTCCTTTGATTTTCAGGATTTCCAATTTGGTACTTAAGTACCTTTTTAATTTGTACTTTTTCTTGCTTTTGAAATTGTATTCTGAATTCATTGATCTGTTCTTTCTCTATTTTGTTTACGTAAACATTTAGAGATATAAATTGTCCCCTAAGTAATGTTTTGGCTGCATCCCATAAATTTTGGTATGTTCTCTCAATGTTGTTATTCTCTTTTATGAAATTCTTTCTATGATTAGATTATTTAATTTCTAGTTAATTTTAAATCTATCTCTCCATGGCCCTTTATTAAATGCATTTTATTGTATTATGATCTGAAAGGGATACATTTAATATTTCTGTCTTTCTGCATTTGACTGTGAGATTTTTATTCCCTAATATAGGGTCAATTTTTCTGTAGGTGCCATGTACCATTGAGAAGATGGTATATTTCTTTCTATCCCCATTCAATTTTCTCCAGAGGTTTATCATAGATAACTTGTCTACAATTCTATTCACCTCCTTAACTTCTATCTTGTTTATTTTGTGGTTAGATTTATCTAGTTCTAAGAGGGGGAGGTTGAGGTCCCAAATGAGTATAGTTTTGCTATTTCCTTCTGTAACTCATTTAACTTTTCCTTTAGAAATTCATATGCTATGCCATTTGGTGCACATATTGATACTACTTCATGGTTTATGGTACCTTTTGGCAAGATATAGTTTCCTTCCTTGTCTCTTAATTAAACCTATTTTTGCTTTTGCTTTGTCTGAGATCATGATTGATACCCCCACTTTTTAAAACTCCAGCTGAAGCATAATATATTCTGTTCTGTTTTTTTTTTACTCTCTGTGTGTCTCTCTGCTTAAAATGTTTCTTGTAAGCAATATATTATAGGATTCATTTTTAAAAATCCACTCTGCTATCTGCTTCCATTTTATGGATGAGTTCATCCCATTTGCATTCAGTTATACTGTGAAATACACAGTAACTATTTCTTTCCTTTCTATTTTTCTTATTTATCTTTCTTTCTCTCCCTCTGTCTCCATCTGGCTATCTCCCTCCTTACTTCCCTCCTCTCTCTCTTTCTGTCTCTGTCTCTTTCTCTCTCCTCTCCCCATCTCTCTCTGCCTCTCTGTCTCTCTCTCCTTTCTTCCTGTCCCTCCTCATCAGTTCCTGCCTCCCTCAATTTGTCCCTCCTTTTCTTGTTTCCCTTCCCCCTAATTCTCTACAGAGTAAGATAGATTTCTATACCTAAGCATGACTGTTACTTCCTCTTTGAGCCAAATCCAATGAGAGTAAAGCTTAAGCAATGCTCACCACTCTCCCTTCTTCCCCTCTACTGTAATAGATTTTCTGTGTCTCTTCATGTGAAATAATTTACCCTATTCTGCCTCTCCCTTTCCTCTTCTCCCAGTGAAGTCCCCTCTTTCATCCCTTAATTTTTTATACCATCTCATCAAAGTCAACTTGTACATACACCCTCTGCCTATGTATATTTCTTCTAACTGCCCTAATAAAGATATAGTTCTTGGGGAATGTAAACCTTATTGAATAAACTGGGTTTTTTTTCTTTCTCACTTACTTTTTTATGCTTCAATTAAGTCTTATATTTGAAAATTGATTTTCTGTTTACCTCTGGTCTTTTCATCAGGAAAGCTTGAAAGTCCCCTATTTCTTCCAGAACATCGTATTCTAAGCCCTATAATCCTATAATGTAGAAGTTGCTAAATCCTGTGTAATCCTGACTGTGACTCTTCAATATTTGAATTGTTTCTGCATGTTTGCAGTATTTTCTCCTTCACCTGAGAGTTCTGGAATTTGGCCATAATACTCCTGGGGATTTTCATTTTGGTATCTCTGTCATGAGGTGATGAGTGGATTCTTTCAGTTTCTATTTTGCCTTCTGTTTCTAGGATATCAGGGCAGTTTTCCTTAATTTCTTGAAACATGCTGGCCAGGCTCTTTTTTGATCATTGATTTCAGGTAGTCTAATAATTCTTAAATTATCCCTCCTGGATCAATTTTACAGGTCAGTTGTTTTATCAAATGAGGTATTTTACATTTTCTTCTATTTTTTTCAATCTTTTGATTTTGACTGATTTTTAACATGTCTCATAAAGTCATTAGCTTTCACTCTGCCAATTCTAACTTTAAAGGAATTATTTTCTTTGGTTAGCTTTTGTATGTAGTTTTCCATTTGGCCAATTCTACCTTTTGTTTTCTTTTTCTAAACTGTTGACTCTTTTTTCATAATTCTCATGCATAGCTCTCATTTCTTTTCCAAATATTTCTTCTACCTCTTTCCTTTGATTTAAAAAGTCCTTTTTGTGCTCTTCTAAGAGGACTTTTTGAGCTCAAGACCAATGAATATTTCTCTTTGAAGCTTTGACATTGTTGTCTTTTTTTGAGTTTGTGTTTTGATCTCCCACAATAGTGGTTTTCCGTGGATAGAGCTTTTTTTTTCTTTTCTTTTCTTTTTTGTTCATTTCCTATTTCTTATGACTTTTAAAGTTGATCTTTGCTCCTGGGGTACAGGAGGCACTGTTCCAAGAGTCTGGTCACTGACTGTCTGTCCTGGGGTCTCCTGGGCTGATGGTTTGTTGTTACACTAAGGTCCCCTGTCTGAGTCTAATTTTCTGTGCTGGGGCCTCCAGCCCTGACAGGCCAGCCCATGAACCTGCTGCAGCAGGGCTTGAGGCCTCACTGCTGACCTGTTGTGTCACTGGTCGACTGAGCCAGAACTGCAAGGTCTCAGTTGCTGATCTCTGCCGAGACTAGTGGCTTCCTGCTGGCCTGTAGGACACTACCTGAACTGGTATGCACTCCCTTTTTACCCAAGTGAGACAGACTTTTCCTGTCATCTTTCTAAGTTATCTTGGACTAGAAAACTTTTTACCCCCTCCTTTTGTGGGTTCCATTACCCCAGAATTAATTTTGTAGCATGATTTAAAGTTATCTCGGGGCAGCTAGGTGGTGCAGTGGATATAGCACTGGCCATGGAGTCAAGAGGACCTGAGTTCAAAGCCGGCCTCAGACACTTAACACTTTCTAGCTGTGTGACCCTGAGCAAGTCACTTAACCCCAATTGCCTTACCAAAACAAAACAAAACAAAACAAAACAAAACAAAACAAAACAAAACAAATAAAGTTATCTCAAGGAAATTGGGGTACAGGCAACTTCCTCCCTTTTCTCTGCCATCTTGGCTCTGTGTCCTAAATTGTGTATTCCTAAGGATGGAAGTCACATGCTTAAAATAGATTTGCATATAACAAATTTAAGTTGATGAACCCAAAATAACTTAAGTGAGGAACAGTTAGAAACATATGGAGAAAAACAGAGCTAAGTGAATAGTGCTGGGATGATGTAGTTGAGTAAGCAAATCTGGATTTGTCATAGTATGTCCTTATATAAGGAGTGGGTTTTCTCAAATAAGGATTTTATTATTCTAGATTGATGTTTGATTTGAGAGTAAAGTTTGATTTGGGAGTGAGCTCTATCTTCATTGACTAAAACTTTTCTTCAAGGAACTCCAAGTATCCCTAAGGATTTATTTATTTTGTAATCTCCTAGTGAAAGTAAAGATCATGGAATATAGAGATAGAAGGAACTTCAGGGATTATCTAATTGAACATCATCTTTTCACATATGAGGTAACAGAGGCTTAGAGTATCCAATTAACTTTCTTTACTAAGGCAATAAGTAGCAGAGTTGAAATTTGAACCACATTCACATCTCTTATTCCAAACCTAGTGTGTGAGAGACTTGTGATAGATCATTTCCAGTAGCAAGATGAACGAAAACATCATTTATTTTACAAGATCATAAATATCATATCAAAATTTGAGATTAACTCATCTCTGGGGACAGGCTACATTAGATTGGATATTAGTCCCAATTTTCATTGTTTTCATGTACTACTTAGAGCCCCCAAACCTCTCCAGGAACCTCCTCAGAGCTTCTATCATGTCTTTATTTCTCAAGCTATAGATGAGAGGATTCAGCATGGGAGTAAGAATGGTACAGAAAACAGAAAGAATCTTGTTCAACTTGAGAATTTGAGAGGAACGAGGCATCATGTAGATGAAGATTCCTGGACCAAAGTAGAGACTAACCACAGTCAAATGGGATGAGCAGGTTGCCAAGGCTTTATTCCTCCCCTCAGGGGAGTTCATGTGCAAGACAGAAAGGAAGATGAGTATGTAGGAAGTCAGAATGAGTCCTAATGGAATAAGGACAAACACAATGCCTGCCATTAATATCCCCATCTCATAGGTTGAGGTGTCCTCACAAGAGAGCTTTAAGACTGCCATAACTTCACAAAAGAAATAATTTATTTCTCTAGAACTACAGAAATGGAAATGCATTGTATAGATTGTTTGGACTAGTGAATTTAGCGCACCTCCAATCCAGGACCCAACAACCATCTGCAGACAGACACTATAATTCATGATGACCACATAGCGTAATGGGTTACAGACAGCCACAAAGCGATCATAAGCCATAAGTGTGATAAGGATACACTCAGCACCTCCTAGCATCAGGGAGAAAAACATTTGACTTCCACATCCAAGATGTGAGATACCTTTCTTCCCTGAGAAAAAGTCAATAACCATCTTGGGAACAACAGTGGAGATAAAGGCCATATCAATGAGAGAAAGTTGACTGAGCAGGATATACATTGGAGTGTGGAGATGGGAATCTACCCAGATCAAAAATATAAGGATGACATTTCCAGTGATAGCAATGATGTAGATTAGGAAGATGATGGATATAATGATGTCTATATGTTCCATTCCAGGGAAAAGGCCAAGAAGAATGAAATCCATTGCAGTTGTCTCATTCTTTCTCTCCATGTTTCTGTCTCATTGGTGTGAACTGGAGTCTAGTGGGAGAAAATATAACAAAAGTGTGAACCCTTGTGATTTATTACAATAAAACTTAACCTATATATAATTACCTGCAAGAGGTCATGTGGTATAAAGAATTTGCCCTGGAGTCAGGAAGACAAGTCTTGCCTCTGAGTTGCTGATCTGCACTGGTAGAGGGAATTTATACACTAGAAGTTCCTCAAACTTATGAAATCATGGGTCCAGAATGTTACATACACAGACACTCAAAAAGTCTACATGCACCACAAGAGAACCATTCTATGCCAATATTAAGATTTCAAATTTCGGTGTCTCAGACAAAGTAAAATGTAGATGGATAATTATAGACTTGCTTGAAGGAAAGTGTATTGCTGATTTTTAATATATGATTTCATTGGGATTCCCATAAAGATTGGCTCTACAACTTTTAGTTGTAGGGCCATTGAGAGGTTAAATGACTAGTCCAAGGTCATACCCTCAATATGTCAAGAGGCAGGACTTGAACATGTCTCCATGATTTCTAGTCTGCCTGTATCCTCTATTTTATGCTTCCTTCTTGAAGCAAAGGTATTATAGCATAGAATCCTAGAACTGGAAAGATTTTAGAGATCACTTAATTCAAACTTATTTTATAAGTAAGCTGAGTCCAAGAGAGGTGAAGTGACTTGAAAAGTTTATAGTGAATATTAAAAGGCTACATAAATAATCTCATTATGCAAATATAATTTATATATATTTTGAAATCAAGTTTCGCTAAGAGATGATAGATTGGAACAGATTAAATTATTGCTATTTGTGGTTATCTGACTACATGGCTGTAGAAGAAGTGGGGATTTGAATTTGAGAACATGGAACCACAACTCTGTTCTTGAATGGTTCAAAAGAGAAATGAGAATTGTAACAGCATTATTTATATTTTGCACAACAAAAATTATGAACAGTATAGAAAAATTTAAATCTACAATGGCAAGTCTCATGAAATAAACAAAAAAGAGAACAAAAGAATGAGGATGCAAAAACACAGGAGTGAACAATGTGGAAGATAAGAAAACCCCCAATAATATTAAAAGAAAATATGCTTGTTATTAAATCAAAGCATAATGATTTTGAAGACACAATGCAAAGATACAATCTAAGGATCGTAAGTCTCCCAGAAGAACATGACAGAACAAAGAACCTTAACAACATAATGAAGGAAATAACAGAAGAGAAATGCCCAGAACATCTGAACATAGAAAATGAAATTCCAATGGAAAGAATTCACAGATGCCCTCCAGAAAAAAAAATCAAAGGCTGCAAACTCCAAGACACATAGTGGTTAACTCTAACAATTCAATTCAGAAAAAAGTTCTGCAAGCCATCAGGAGAAAGGCCTTCAAATACAAAGGAAACAAAATTCAAATAATGCCATATTATTCAACACCTACCAGAAAAGGAAAATAATATGTAATATTATTATATATATGGAAAATAATGGAATAATGTGTTTTGGAGAACACTGAAACTCAGGATGACATATCTTGTAAATCTTAGCTTATACTTACAGAACAAAAGATGGACATTCAATAATAAAGAGTTTGAAACCTTTTTAGAAAGAAAACCAGAATTAAAGAGATCATTTTCTTCTCATACACCCCAAACAACAGAAAATGCAGTAGTGAATAAATGTAGCAGGCAAGGACAGCAATAGTAGAAGAGTGTCAACAGAGAGATCAGTAAAAAGAAATGTTCTAAATGTACACAAGGAGACAGAGGCAAAGGTAGAAATCTTTAAGAGGTGGACAGAAGGCATTACAGACAGAACATGATGATATTGTGCCTACAGGTTAATTAGTTCTTTTTGGAAGCACTATATAACAAACTGAGTAGAATACATGAAAGAGGGAAAGGTCAATAAAGTGATAGAGAAGAGTGTGTGATACACCAGGGTCAATTAGGGCTAGCAATGGGGGGAAAGTCACCTCTGTGATCTCAGAAAGAGAAGAATCAACAGGAGAGTGGGGGAGGAGGGCAAGAAATTGAAAAGGTAGTGGGTGGGAAAGAAAGGAAGCATTACTTTGGAGGTGGGAGAGGATTCCACTGATGAGTGCTTCTAGAGGTAAAGAGATTGTTGGTGAAGAGAAACAAGGACCAAGGGCATTGGTGCTTAAAAAATCTACTTGTCCTATATTGGGAAGACGTAGGAATTGGAACCCAGGGGGGAAACTGGCACCTGGAGAATTGGGAGCACATGGACTCAGAGCAGAGATGTTCAGACAATTTAAGGAAAAAAGGTAACCAGGGGAGGATATACATCAATGATTGATGTGGTGAGGGAGGTGCATTACTATGGAGCAATGTCTTTTCTGACAACCGCAATAATTGTCATTGTGTTTTGCAGTGAAGCACAATGGAAAGTGGGGATTGATGGGTCAAACCCTACAATTCACTGGCAGAAAGTGTATAGAGGGCAGAGACCAGATTGGATACTTTGAAAGCTTTGATTGCATGAAGAATATAGAGAAAATAGAGAGATCAAATAACTATAGCAGTTATGAATCAGAGGAGGATATAAAGTAGATAGAAAGAGGAGAAGGATTATGAAGAGAGTGAAAGAAATCCTTTCTGTAAAAGGTGCAAAAAAAAAAAATGAGTAAGGACAGCTAGGTGGCGCAGTGGATAGAGCACCAGCCCTGGATTCAGGAGGACCTGAGTTCAAATCTGGCCTCAGACACTTAACACTTACTAGCTGTGTGACCCTGGGCAAGTCACTTAACCCCAATTGCCTCACCAAAAAAAAAAAATAATGAACAGGACTAGCTGAAGGGGAGAAGAGGAAGACAGAATTTACTTGACTGTGAAAGAAAAAAAGGGAAAACTAAATAACCAGAAAAAAGCAGGAGAAGAAAAGGACCCAACACACAAAAATTTAAAGGCAAATGGGTAAAAAATGAGAAGAGAGGATCAGAGGGAATAGCCACTTTAAAAAGTAAATGAGGTGGGGTAGCTAGGTGGCACGGTGGATAGAGCACTGGCCCTGGATTCAGGAAGACCTGAGTTCAAATACAGCCTCAGACACTTGACACTTACTAGCTGTGTGACCCTGGACAAATCACTTAACCCCAATTGCCTCACCAAAAACAAACGAAACAAAACAAAACCAAAAAACCAAAAAAAAGTAACTGAGGGGGCAGCTAGGTGGCACAGTGGATAAAGCATCAGCTTTGGATTCAGGAGGACCTGAGTTCAAATCCAGCCTCAGACACTTGACACTTACTAGCTGTGTGACCCTGGGCATGTCACTTAACCCTCATTGCCCAGCCCCGCCCCCAAAAGTAACTGAAAGAACATGATACTGTGTTTTTATAGCAGAAGAGGGAAAAATCATAATGAAAAAAATTGTAGAGATAGATGGAGGAAAATATAAAACTAATCCATAATTTTAAATTTGAATGGATTAAATAATCCAGCAAAATGAAAAGGAGTTTACAGAAGAAATAAAAACCTCTAATTTGTTGTTTACAATGAACATTTAAAAAACAAAGACATACACAAAATAAAACTGAAGTGACACCTTTTCCTCCACTTTCCAAATACACTAATGTGTTTGCCACTTTCTCCTACTAGACTGCAAGCTCCATGATGACCAGGACTGCATCTTACCTAAAGTTTTGATTTCATCTAGCATTGCATTAAAAATAAATATTTTAATTAAAATTTCAATTGAACATTTATCCTTCTCAACCTCTACTAAAGTCTTTCTCTCTGTTGTCTCATTATGGTGTGGAGGTGGCTGTGAGCTCTCAAAAGTTATGTCAGTAGGTTCCCAGGCTACAAAGAATGTAAGTATGAGTCTGGTGATAGACAATCTATCAAATTTAACAAATTCAGTTTAATAAACATTTATTAGGAATTTACTATGAGTTAGTCATGTTACATTATGCTAGTTATTAGAGAATCAACCAGACTAAGTTCAGACAGGCTTGTCAACATGTTGGTCAAAGATGGATGAATTTTTTTCCAGCCATAGCAAATGCAAGACTTAGTTAAGTGTAGAAACATTGTGATCTATGTTGGTGGAAGAATTTCAGCACTGATGAAATTACAGATCTTCAAGGTACTAAATAACTGAATAATTCTCTCAAAGATGGTCCTTTATAGAAACTATGCTTTTTTCCCCAAATAAATTATGTTTGCTTAAGTATTCAGAAACCCTACCCAATATATATTCCACCAGTTTGATTTATTTGGGAATTTGGGATGGGAAGTAGGAAGCAATAGTATGGTATCAGGGTCCTATTAAATTTTGTTTTACAAGTTAAATGATTTTTCATTCATTCTGTGGAAGTTTACTAGTGAATGTGGGTGGGTAGGTGTGTCAAAATGGAAACCTAATGACTTGGTACTCCATTGTTCTGAATCTACTAAATTCTTTTTATCATCAATGCCTTATAAAATAGTTTTGAAGATGTTTCATTTTCTATTTGTGAGTTATTTCTTACAATTTAAAAATCAAAACATAGAGGAAATATTGCCATAATACCAAATATTTGTGGATTAATTTTTTATATATGTGTCAAACCAGTCAAAATAGGAATAATCTTGAAATATTTAATCAATAGAAATATTCCAACTTTATGGAATTAACTAATTTTGTTAATTTATATTACTTGTAGGTTATACAGACATGCAGAACCTATTCTGAAGAAACTCCACAAATATAATAATTGAAGTAGTAGCTAGTTAAGAACTAATTTCCTTATATTTATACTCCCAGTACCTAGGATAGTGCATGACACATGGTAAATTCTTTTATTTATTTATTTTGGTGAGGCAATTGGGGTTAAGTTATTTGCCCAGGGTCACACAGCTAGTAAGTGTCAAGTGTCTGAGGATGGATTTGAACTCAGGTCCTCCTGAATCCAGGGCCGGTGCTCTATCCACTGCGCCAACTAGCTGCCCCTGATAAATTCTTAATAGATGCCTGTTGACTGCCTTCCAAAATAACTACTTGTTTGACCTAATTTTATTCTTTTCAAATAAGTTTATGACTATAGACCCAGCTTATAACCTTTAATATGAGGATCTTAAGAGAGTTGATCCAATTAGAACAAAATTTTTGTTAACTAGGCTTATATTTTTCACCTTGGGATATTGATTGGCATAGACTCTGAATGGATACTTGTAAAGGATCTTTAGTTCATCTTTTATGGATTGATCTCTTGCTGATATTTCAATATTTCAATGGCTCCATTATCTCATAGAAGTGAGAAATACCTTCAGTGCTATATCTACACTTTTCCCCCTGTATAATTCTTGTCTAAGTCTGCAATGGTTTCTGTACAGTACTGTGCAGTACAGTACAGTGCTTCCCCAAAGCACTGGAAGTCTTCCTCAAGGTCCCAGTGCAGCAGACCTAATTTTGTTTAACCTCAGACCCTCCTACTCTAGAGGAGGTGTTCTTCCCTTATGCCATCCAAACTTCTGATCTGTGGCTTAGAACAAAAGCATTCAAGTTTCCTAATAGTGGACCAAATGGTCAGGACCCACTATATTTGCAGAGTTCATTAATTTTATTGTGTAAGGAACTACATTCAGATTTACTTATTAATACAACACAATCCAATCGAATAAGTTTTTATGTGAAAGGGACTGTGCTAGGCTTTGGGAATATGAAGACAAAATGAAAAACAAGTATATGTATAATGTCAAGTGCCTTAAATTCTATTGGAGACATACAGCAAATGGATAGCAAAGTATATACATGATCATTTGAAGGGGTAAAAAGCATTAATTAATCCCTAACTGTTATTAGGGGGAGATCAAGAAAGGCATATGAGATGAACCTTGAAGGAAGCCAGAGATTTTAAGAGATGGAAGAGAAAAGGGAGAGAATTCCAAGCATAGGGTAAAGCTTCTGAAAAAGGCTAGTGGCAAGAAATAAAATGTAAAGTTCAGAGAGCAGAAAGTAAGCCAATCTGAATGAAGCATAGAGTGTATGAAATGGCATAAGGGAAGAACACTGCCTCTAGAGTAGGAGGATCTGAGTTCAAATCCTGATGCTTAGCAATCTGTATGACCTTGGGCACTTAACCATGCTTGGCCATGGTTTTCCCAATTGTAAGAAATGGAGTTGAACTAAATGGCCTCTGAAGTTCTTTCCGGCCCTAGATATCTAATTCTATGAATGTGAAATAAGCCTGAGAGTTAAGCTAGAGATAAATTGCAAAGGATTTAAAATGTCAAGCTAAACAATGAGTATGTATTTGGGGGGGGCGGGGCAGTGGGGGTTAAGTGACTTGCCCAGGGTCACACAGCTAGTGTCAAGTGTCTGGGGCTAGATTTGAACTTAGGTACTCCTGAATCCAGGGCCAGTGCTTTATCCACTGCGCCACCTAGCTGCCCCTACGAGTATGTATTTTAACCTAGAAATAACAGAGAATTACTGAAGGTTCTTGAAAAAGGAAAGTGACATGAGTAGATTTATACTTTAAATAGATTTTGGTAGCTCTGTAGAGGATGGATTAAAGGGGAAAGGAACTTAAAGTAAGGAGTATACTTATAAGGTTTATGAAATAGTCCATATAAGGAGGGGTGAGAGTTTCAACAGTGGTATTACTTATATAAGAAGAAAGAAAGGGACAGATATGGAGTACATTGTGGAGGCAGAATTGATTACACCAGGCAACTGATTGGAAATGGGGAATATGATAGAGAAAAGATTTTGCACACAGCCTGAGTGACTGGAACAATACTGATGCACTCTATAGAAGTAAAGCAATTTAGAGTATGGATTTATTTCTTTTGGATAAATTGAGCTTAAGATGTCTACAAGACACCTAGTTAGAGAAATCTAATAGGCCTTTTAGGGTAAAAGAATAAAGATCAGGAGAAAAACTCAGGCTGCATACCTACATATGGGAGTTTATATAAATATATATGTGTGTATGTATGTGTATGTGTATGTATGTGTGGAACTCATGGGAGTTGATGAGATCACCAAGAGAAAAGAGGCAGAAAAAGAAGATAATTGGGACCAGGAAAAAGAATTGGGAAACATCCATAGTTAGGGGAACAGACATGAATTTTGATCTAGTAAAGGACACTGAATTTAGAAGTCAGGCAATTGTGTGGGAAGAAGGACTCTGGAAAGAGCAGTATAACAAAAATACAGGTAGGAGAAAGAATGCAGAAGATGAGGATAGTCAACTATGTTAAACTCAGTAGTGGTCAGTATGGATGAGGACTGAAAAAAGGGTCATTGGATTTTGCACTTAAAAATAAATTATTGGTAAGCTTGCAGAGAACTGTTTCAGTTGAATATCAGGGCCTGAAGCCAGACAGAAAGTGATTAAGAAGTGAGTGAGAAGGGAAAAGAAGTAGAGATAATGAATAAAGGGCACTCACTTCATGAGAGACTAGAGCAAAAGAAAATAGACAATGTTGTTGAGGGGGTTTGAAGTGTGTCTCATTTGATCCATGCTTGTCAATATGACACCCAGCAATAGGCAATTACTACTAATAACCTGTTGACAGGTAGGTTATTAGCTTCTTAGTTCATATGTGTTAGCTATTTAGGTTGTAAAAATCCTAAAACTTTAGGGGGAGCATATCTCTGGGTCTGACAATTAGCATGTAGCTTATTGCCAAATGTGTATTTTATTCTTGGGGCTTAGATAATATTCTTTTCCTTAATAGGAAAACAGATCTAACCTTCCCAGGTTCTTAGAGAGGTAAGTTCTGGGACATGAGATTATAGAGGGTTTGGTAAAAACATGGATTTCACCAAAGAACCCTTTGGATCTGACCTGTACCTGGTCTTCAAAGGAGATAAAATTACACAACAAAAATACTGATCCAAAATTTATTCAATTTAAACAAAAAAACAGATTTGATTTACATATGTGGGATTGCATGGGGTAAAGTTTTTGTGAATGTATAAACAGGCTCTAGAGTTAGAAGGGAATTTAGAGATTATCTAGACCAATTCTTTCATCTTACATATAAAGAAACTGAGGTTCAGTGAGGTTAAATAAATTGTGCAAGACCACACAGATACTAAGTAGCTATGATTCAAACCAGGATATTCTGATTCCAAATGCAATGTCCTTACTGCATCATTAAGCTATTAACTTATAAAGAATAACTTTGTTCCTTGTGCAATTTGATTTGATTCAATAAACATTTCTTCATATACCATGACCATAAACAGACAAGGTACTACCTTTTTATATTTGTGCTCAGTCATTGCTACTTCTTGGAAATAAGGAAATCTTCTAGATTCGCCTCAGCACAATAGCATAATGAAACATCCCTCTCTCATTCTTTTGTGTAAAAACAAATTCAGATCATTGAATTGGTCTCATTGAAGACAGCAATTTTCCTGCTTTTACAGCACAAAATGCATTTGTTTTCATAGCCTGACTAGCTGGACTCCAAGAGTCAGCAATTCCATAATGTTATGGGAATTAAATACAGCTTAGAACTTAGAGGATTGAAAACCTAAAGAGAGGAGTGGAATTGTCCCATAAGGCATGCCCTCAAGGAATTTTATCCCTAGACTTTAATTAACTCAGGTTTCTGACATCAACCTTCAACTTTCAAAAAAAAATTATGTGAGCAAAAAAATTATTCCCACAGGATTTTCTGAGATATTCTCTCCATTTCCATCTTCTAGGATACCAGTCATATTCCCAGGACCCATCTCAATTCAGTGCTTATTTCCTGATGCTACCTTCTTCAAAGGTTTTTACATTTAGACTCTGCTAATGGAGAACCTTGCTGCTCTATTTAGTAAACCATTGCAACGCATATGTAGATTCATGAGATCATATATTTAGAACTGGAAGGTATCGTATAAGTCAGTCCAACCACCTCATCTTATAAATAAGGAAACTGAGATCCAGAGAGAATGTAACTTTTCTGAAGTCACAAAGGTAGAAAATAGGCAGAGCCAGGAGACAGTAGTAAGAGAAGGGGAAATGAACTTAGAGGAAAAGTGTACTCAGTATGGTTTAGTAGTTCTTGGCATGCATGTTAAAATTGACTTGTGAAATTATGATTGTATGAGTTGGCACCTTGAACCTTCTATTTCCTGCTAGAGTCAGCAAATCCCCTGTCCCCTTGCTAGGGGACAGGCAAGATGTCTTACAGACAGAGTGAGCAGGTATATGGTTTTTGATTGGATAATATACAAAAAACAGTTATGGAGTGAGAAAGAGGATTACACTGGGAACAGAAAGAAAAGAGAGGTAGAATGGAGTAAATTATTGCACATGAAGAGGTGTGAAAGATCTTACAATGGAGGGAAAGCTGGAAAGGGTGGTGGGCATTCCTTGAACCTTACTTTCATCAGAATTTGCTTAAAGAGGGAATAATATACACAAACATTTGGGTATAGAAATCTACCTTACCCTATAGGGGTATGGTATAGGGGTAAATGAAGAGGGTATTAGCAAAAGGTGGGGACTGAAAGAATGGAGGGAAGTTTGGAGTAGGTGTTGGGCAGAAGCAGACAGGGTGAAAAGAGAGAGAGAAACAAGGATAGAAAGGGGGAAAATATGATGGAAGGAAATACCCAGTTAGTAATGTAAGGGGCTAAAATTCTAGCTAGTCTGTCTAAAATATCTAATGAGTGGTCGCCAATAAATTATAAGCTTTAGCAAGAGTTAGACTTTTAAGCATTTATTAAGGAGAATAAGAATTTGGTGAAGAGAGAGAGAGAGGCCTAGATTCATCTATCTATCTTGGGGAGCTACAGTTCTCCTGCTCCACTCTCCATGAGAGTCCTGGCGAAAGTGAGTGAGAGAGGAAACGTCACTTCCTGATGCCAAAGAAAAACCACATGGCTTGCCCTCAGATGCCTTCTCCTCATGGCAGAGCTTTCCTACAGTAGCTCTCTAGCAGGTGGCATCATTCCAATCGTTACAGTAATCATAATTGTGAATGTGAATGGGATGAATTCTTCCATAAAAATGGAAACAGATGGCAGAAGGGATTAAAAAAGCAGAATCCTACAATATGTTGTTTGCAAGAAACATACTTGAAGCAGACACACACACAGAGTAAAGGTAAAGAACTGGAGCAAAATCTATTATTCTTCAGCTGAAGTTTTACAAAAAGCAGGAGTAGTAATCATGATATCAGAAAAAACAAAAGCAAAAATAGATCTAATTAAAAGAGACAAGGAAGGAAACTACAACTTTCTAAAAGGTACCATAGATAATTAAGTCATATCAATATGAAACATATGCACCAAATTGCATAGCATCCAGATTCTTAAAGGAGGAGTTAAATGAGTCACAGGAGGAAATAGTAAAACTATACGGGGGGGGGGGACCTTAACTTTCACTTCTCAGAACTAGATAAATATAACCACAAAATAAACAGGAAAGAAGTTAAGGAAGTGAATAGAATTTTAGAAAAGTTAGTTTTGACAGGCCTCTGAAGAAAATTGAGTAGGGATAGAAAGGAATAAACTTTTTTCTCAGTAGTTCATAGCACCTACAAAAAAATTGTATTAGGACATAAAAACTTCACAATCAAATGTAGAAAAGCAGAAATATTAAATGTCTCCTTTTCAGGTTATAATGCAATAAAAATACATTCAATAAAGGGCAGTGGAAAGATAGATTAAAAATTAATCGGAAATTAAATGATCCAATCCTAAAGAATGAGTCAAAAAACAAATCGTAGAAACAATAATTATATTAAAGAGAATGACAACATTGAGATAACATATCAAAATTCATGGGATGTAGCCAAAGCAGTAAGTAGGGGCAATTTTATATCTCTAAACTCTTACACCAATAAAATAGAGAAAGAGCAAATCAATGAATTGGTCATGCAACTAAAAAAAAAAGAACAAATTTTAAAATTCCCAATTGAACACCAATTTGGAGGTTTTCAAAACCAAAGGAGAGATTAATAAAACAGAAAGTAAAACTATTTAGCTAATTAATAAAACTAGGAACTGGTTTTACAAAAAAAAAGCCCAATAAAATAAACTATTGTTAATTTGATTAAAAGAAAAAGAAAACCACATTGCCAGTATCAGAAACAAAAATGATGAATTTGCCAGGAAATTAAAGCAAATATTAGGAACTATTTTGCCAAATCATATGCCAATACATCTGGTAATCTAGGCCAAATCAATATTTACAAAAATATAAATTGCTCACATTAACAAAAGAGGAATAGAATACTTAAACAACTCCATCTTAAAAAAGAAATTGAGCAAAGCTAATTGAACTAACTGAACTTTTCATTCAACTTCCTAATATTAAATTCCCAGGGTTAGATGGGTTCATAAGTGAATTCTACCAAATATTTAAATAACAATCCCAATACTATATAAACTATTTGGAAAAATGGGTGAAGAATGAGTTCTACAAGATTCCCTTTTTTTGACACAAATATGGTGCTGATATCTAAGCCAGAAAGAGCAAAAACAGAGAAAGAAAACTATAGATCAATTTCCCTAGTTAATGTTGATGCCAAATACTAGCAAGGAGATTATAGCAATTTATTTCTAGGATCATACACTATGACTAGGTGGGATTTATATCAGGAATGTGGGTCCAGTTCAATATTAGGAAAACTATCATCATAATTGACCATATCAATAACAAAAGCAACAAAAATATATGATTATCTTAATAGATGCAGAAAAGACTTTTGACAAAACAAAACACTCATTCCTATTTAAACACTAGAGAAAATATGAATAAATGGAGCTTTCCTTGTTTCACTATTAAATCTGTGGAGAAGAGAAGAATTTATAACCAAAAAGAAATAGAGAGCATTACAAGATGTAAAATGGATAATTTTGATTATATTAAATTTAAAAGGTTTTGCACCAACAAAATCAATGTAAACAAGATTAGAAGAAAAGAAGAAAACTGAGAAACAATTTTTATATTGTGTCACTGATAAAGACCTCATTTCTCAAATATATAAAAAAATGAGTCAGTTGCTAATTGGTCAAAGATATGAACTGGCAGCTTTCAGAAGAAGAATTCAAAACTATAATCATGTGAAAAATGCTCTAAATCATTGTTGATTGAATAAATGCAAACCAAAATAACTCTGAGGTACCACCTCACACCTATCAGATTGGCTAACATTACAGAAAAGGAAAACAATAAATGTTGAGGAGGATATGTGAAAATTGGGGCACCAATGCATTGTTGCTAGAATTGTAAAGTGATCTGACCATTTTGGAAAGCAATTTGGAACTATGCCAGAAAGGTAATCCAAATGTGCCTACTCTTTGACCCAACAATACCCACTACTAGGTCCATATCACCAAGAGATTTTGCTTAAAAAAAAGGAAAAATCTATTTGTACAAAAATGTTTATAGCAGCTTTTTTTTAGTGGCAAGGAATTGTAAATTGAATCCATCAACTGGGGAATGGCTGAGGAAGTTGTGATGTGTGAATATAATGGAATACTATTGTGCTATAAGAAATGATGAGCAGGTGGATTTCAGAAAAACCTGGAAAGATTTACATGAACTGATACAAAGTGAAGTGAGCAGAACTAGGAGAATATTATACATAGTAACAACAATATTGTATGATGATTTAGCTATTTTCAGCAATACAGTGATCCAAGACAATTTCAGAAGACTCATGATTAAAAAAAGCTATTTACATCCAGACAAAGAACTGATGGAGTCTGAATGTGACTGAAACACAATAATTTTGACTTTATTTTTTCATGTTTTTTTTCTTCTGGTCTGTTTCTTTTACAACATGGCTAATAAAGAAATATGTTTTACATGATTACATATAAATAATCTATGTAAAATTACTTAGGGAGGAGGGAAATAAGGGATGGAAGGTGAAAATTTGGAATTCAAAATTTTAAAATGAATATTAAAATTGTCTTTACATGTGATTTGGAAAACTAAAGAGCTATATAAAATATAATTGGGAAATACTTTACAAAATAAACAAGGCACAGTGAAACATAAAAAGGAAAAGAAATCAAACAAGACATCATTGAGTTCCCTAAGGACTAAATGGATTCACAAGTGAATTCTTCCAAATATTTAAAGAACAATTAATCTTGATACTATATAAACTATTTTGAAAAATAGGTGAAGAAGGAGGTTTACAAAAATGCTTTTATGACACAAATGTGGTGCTGATACCTAAACCAGGAAGAGAAAAAACAGAGAAAGAAAAATATAGACCAATTTCCTTAATGTATATTGATGCAAAATTTAAAAATAAAATAATAGCAAGGAGATTATAGCAACATATCACAAGAATTATATATTAAAGTTAGGTGGAATTTATATTAGGAATTCAGGGCTGGTTCAATATTAGGAAAACTATTAGCATAATTGACATATCAATAACAAAACCAACAGAAATCATATGATTATCTCAATAAATGCAGAAAAAGCTTTTGATAAAATACAATATTCATTCCTATTAAAAACACTAAAAAGGGTGGGATTAAATGGAGCTTTCCTTAAAATGATAAGTAGTATCTATTTAACACCCAGAACAAGTATTATTTGTAATGGGGATAAGCCTTCCAAATAAGATCAGAGGTGAAGCAAGGATGTCTATTATCACTGCTATCGTTCAATATTGAACTAGAAGTGCTAGTGATAGCAATAAAGAGAAGAAATTAAAGGAATTAGACTAGGTAATGGGGAAACCAAACTATTGCTCTTTCAGATGATATCGTAGTATACTTAGAGAATCCTAGAGAATCAAATAAATAACTAGATAAAATAATTAACTTTGTTAATAATTAACAAAGTTGTAGGATATTAAATAAACCCACATAAATCATCACCATTTCTATATATCACCAACAAAGTACAGAAGGAAGAGATAGAAAGAGAAATTCCATTTAAAATAACCATAGACAATGTAAAATGCTTTGGAGTCTACTCGCCAAGGCACACTCAGGAACCATATGAACAAAATCATGAAACATTTTTCACACAAATAATGACAGATCTCAACAACTGGAGGAATATTAATTGCTTACAGATAGGACAAACCAATATAATAAAAATGACAATTCTACCTAAATTAACTTACTTGCTCAGTGCCATACCAATCAATACCAATGAATTATTTTATAGAGCTAGAAAACAGTAACAACAAAATTCATTTGGAAAAATAAAAGGTCAAGAATATCAAGGGAATTGATGAAAATATGTAAGTAAAGTGGCTTCATAGTACCACATCTCAAACTGTATTACAAAGTGGTAATCATCAAAACAACCTGATTCTGCCAAAGATGGTTTTTGGCTAAGATGGTTAAGGTGGAACATTGGAATAAATTCAATATATAGTAGTAAATGGCCATAGTAATCTAGAGTTTGATAAATCCAAAGATCTAAGCTTTTGTGAAAAGAACTCACATTTGGAAAAAAAAATTTCTGGGAAACCTGGAAAGCAGTTTGGCAGAAACTAGGTATAGACCAACACCTTATACCATATGCCAAAATAGGTACATGATTTAGACATAAATGCTGATAAGCAAATTAGGAGAGCAAGAAACAGTTTAGCTGTCAAATCTATGGAGAAAGGAAGAATTTATGACCAAATTAGAGACAGAGAGCATTATAAGATGTAGAATGGATAATTTTGATTACAGGAAATTAATAAAGTTTTGTACAAATCAAGCCATGTAGCCAAAATGAAAAGGAAACTGGGGAACTATTTTTACAAGTTTCTCTGATAAAGGCCCCATTTCTCAAATATATAGGGAACTGAGACAAATTTATTTTAAAAAACCCCAATTCTATAACTGATAAATAATTAAAGGATATGAACAGGCAGTTTTCAGAAGAAGAAATCAAAGCTATCAAGTCACATAAAATGCTCTAAATCAATATTGACTAGAGAAATGAAAATTAAAACAATTCTGTATTACCACCTTCCACCTGTCAGATTGGCTAACATTATAGAACAGGAAAACAATAAGTGCTGGAGTGGATTTGGCAAAGTAGGAACTATCAGTTCAGTTGTGAACTAGTCTATCCCTTTTGGAGGACAATTAGGAACTATGCCCAATGGGCTATAAAATTCTGCATATCCTTTGACCCAGAAATATCGCTACTTGATTTGTATCCCAAAGAGATAAAAGAAAAAGGGAAAAAAGACATATATGGACAAAAGTATTTATGGCAACTCCTTTTTAAAAAATGCAATTCAAAATTGAAGGGATATACATCATTTGGGGATTGTCTGAATTAGTCATGGCATATGATTGTGATGAAAGACTATTGTGCTATATGAAATGATGAGGTTGATGGTTTCAGAAAACCTAAAAAACTTAATATGAACTGGTGCAAAAGAAAGGGAGCAGAACCAGGAGAACATTTTACACAGTAACAGCAATATTATAACATGATCAACTGTGAAATATTTAGCTATTTTAATCAATTCCAAAGGACTCATGATGAAAAATACAATTAACCTCCAGAGAAGAACTGATAAACTTGATTTCAGACTGAAGCATATTTTTTCACTTTACTTTTCTTGGGGTTTTTTTTTGCCACATAGCTAATATAGAAAAATATTTTGTCTGACTTCACAGGGGTATCATTTTACTTACATTCTCAATGGATAAGGAAGGGAAAAAATTTGAAATGACAAAATTTAAAAGAATATTAAAATTTTACAAACAAGAAATAAAATGGGATCTAAAAAAAGAGAGGGTAAGAGCAATCTGTTGGAGAAAGGGAGAGAGGTGGAGATCAGGTAAAAGCAGGGGTGTGCTAGTGAGTTCAAGAGCCAATTGTTAAATTTTCAGTGTGAGTATTTGTACCTCAGTTATTAGTAAACTGTGGACTTCCAAATCAGTAAGAGCAGTGATACATTTGTTTTTCTTTTTTCTTTTTTAAAAATAATAATAGGGGGCAGCTAGGTGGCGCAGTGGATAGAGCACTGGCCCTGGAGTCAGGAGTACCTGAGTTCAAATCCACCCTCAGACACTTAACACTTACTAGCTGTGTGGCCCTGGGCAAGTCACTTAACCCCAATTGCCTCACTTAAAAAAAAATAATAAACATTTTTATTTAAAGTTTTGAGTTCCAATTATATCCCTCTTTCCCTCCATCCCTTCCCCCTCCCTCAGACAGTAAGCAACTATGTGCTTATACTTGCGCAATTATGTAAAACATTACCATATTAGTCACTTTCTATAAGAAAACTTGAATAAAAGAAAGAATGAAAGAAAGTGAAAAATAGTATGCTTCAGTTTGTGTTCAATCAATATCAGTTTTTTCTTTGGAGGTATGCTTCATCATTAGTCCTTTGGGATTGTCTTGGATCACTGTATTGCTGAGAATAGTTAGATCATTCATAGTTCTTCATCAAACAATATTGCTGTCACTGTGCACACTGGTTCTGCTCACTTCACCATGCATCAGTACATATAAGTCTTTCCAGGCCTTTATAAACTCATCCTGTTTGTCATTTCTTATAGTACAATAATGTTCCATCACAAAATTCCATCACAGCTTGTTTAACCATTCCCCAATTGATGAGTATTCCTCTGATTTCCAATTCTTAGCCACTACAAAAAGAGCTGCTATATTTATTTTTGTACAAATAGGTCTTTTTCTCTTTTTTGAGATGTCTTTCTTTGGGATGCAAACCTAGCAGCAGTATTGCTGGATCAAAGGATATGCACAGTTCTTCCACATAGTTCCAAATTGCTCTCCAGAATGATTGGTTCTTTTCAAAATTCCACCAACATTGTCCCACTTTTCCCATATCCCCTTCAACATCCACTATTTAACTTTTTTGTTATATTTGCCATTGATAGATGTAAAACAACTTCAGTGTTGTTTTAATTTGCATTTCTTTTTTTAAATAAAGTATTTTTTCCCATTACATATAAAGATAGTTCTCAACTTTTGTTTATACAAGCTTTCCAATTTCAGATTTTTCTCCCTCCCTCGCCTCCCTCCCCCGTCCCCTAGACAGCAGGTAATCTGATATAGGTTATATAACCTATATCATCAGATTATATATACATATATACACATATACATAATAACATTAAACATATTTCTGCATTAGTCATATTATTGTTTTGTTTTGTTTTTTGCAGGGCAGTGAGGGTTAAGTGACTTGCCCAGGGTCACACAGCTAGTTAAATGTCAAGGGCCTGAGGCCGGACTTGAACTCAGGTACTCCTGAATCCAGGGTTGGCACTTTATCCACTACGCCACCTAGCTGCCCCTATTAGTCATGTTAAAAGAGAAAAATCAGAGCAATGACAAAAAACCTCAAAATAGAAAAACAACAGCACCAAAAACAAAAGAAATAATATGGTTCATTCAGCATCTATACGCCATAGTTTTTTTTTTTTCCCCTGGATTTGGAGATCCTCTTCTATAATGAGTTCCCTGGAACTCTTCTGTACCATTGCATTGGTGAGAAGAATATAGTCCATCAGAGTAGATCAACACATATTGTTGATGATACTGTGTACAATGTTCTTCTGGTTCTGCTCATCTCACTCATCATCAACCCACGCAAGACCCTCCAGGTTTCTCTGAACTCCTCCTGCTCATCATTTCTTACAGCACAATAGTATTCCATTGTATTCATATACCACAACTTGTCCAACCATTCCCCAATTGATGGGCATCCCCTCAACTTCCAATTCCTTGCCACCACATAAAGAGCAGCTATAAATATTTTTGTACATGTGGGTCCTTCTCCCTTTTCCATGATCTCTTTGGGAAAAAGACCCAAAAGTGGTATTGCTGGGTTAAAGGGTATGCACAGCTTTATAGCCCTTTGGGCATAATTCCAAATTGCTCTCCAGAATGCTTGGATCAGTTCACAGCTCCACCAACAATGCATTAGTGTTCCAATTTTTCCACAGCTTCTCCAACATTTATTATTTTCCTTTTTTGTCATTTTAGTCAATCTGATAGGTGTCAGGTGGTACCTCAGAGGTGTTTTAATTTGCATAAGAGATTTAGAGCATTTTTTCATATGGGAATAGATAGCTTTGGTTTCTTCATCAGAAAACTGCCTGTTCATATCCTTTGACCATTTCTCAATTGGGGAATGATTTGGATACTTATAAATTTGATTTAGTTCCCTATATATTTTAGAAATGAGGCCTTTATCAGAAGTACTGGCCACAAAAATTGTTTCCCAGCTTTCTGCCCCCCCTTCTAATTTTGGATGCATTGCTTCTGTTTGTACAAAATTTTTTTAAATTTAATGTAATCAAAATCATCCATTTTGCATTTTATAATATTCTCTATCTCTTGTTTGGTCATAAACTCTTTTCCTTTCCAAAGATCTGAAAGGTAGACTATTCCTTTCTCTCCTAACTTACCTATGCTATCACCTCTTATGTCTAATCATGTATCCATTTTGACCTTATTTTAGTATAAGGTGTAAGATGCTGGTCTATGCCCAATTTCTGCCAAAGTATCTTCCACTTTTCCCAGCAGTTTTTGTCAAATACTGAGTTCCTATCCCAGAAGCAGGAGTCTTTGGGTTTATCAAACACTACATTACTAGTGTCATTTGCTACTGTGTTTCCTGTGCCTAGCCTATTCCATTGATCCTCCACTATATTTCTTAGCCAGTACCAGATAGTTTTGATGACTGCCGCTTTATAGTAAAGCTTCAGGTTTGGTACAGCTAACCCACCTTCCTGTGAATTTTTTTTTCATTATTTCCCTGAATATTCTTGATTTTTTGTTTTTCCAGATGAATTTCGTTATTATTTTTTCTAGCTCTATAAAATAATTTTTAGGTAGTCTGATTGGTATGGCACTGAATAAGTAAATTAATTTAGGTAGTATTGTCATTTTTGCTATATTAGCTCTGCCTATCCATGAGCAATTGATATCTTTCCAATTATTTAGATCTGATTTGATTTGTGTGAAGAGTGTTTCGTAGTTGTGTTCATAGAGTTCCTGGGTTTGTCTTGGTAAGTAGACTCCCAAGTATTTTGTATTATCTACTGTTACTTTAAATGGAATTTCTCCTAATGCAGAAATAGGATTAATGTTATTATGTATATATATATATATATATAACCTATATCAGATTATCTGCTGTCTAGGGGAGGGGGGGAGGGAGGGGAGGGAGGGAGAAAAATCTGAAATTGTAAAGCTTGTATAAACAAAGGTTGAGAACTATCTTGACATGTAACGGGAAAAAAATACTTTATTAATTAAAAAAAATAAAAAAAATAAATGGAATTTCTCTTTCTATCTCTTGCTGCTGGACTTTGTTGGTCATGTATAGAAATGCTGATGGTTTATGTGGATTTATTTTATATCCTGCTACTTTGCTAAAGTTGTTAATTGTTTCAAGTAATTTTTGAGTTGATTCTCTAGGATTCTTTAAGTATACCATCATATCATCTGCAAAAGGTGATAGTTTTGTTTCCTCCTTGCCTATTCTAATTCCTTTAATTCCTTTTTCTTCTCTGATTGCTAAAGCTAACATTTCTAGTACAATATTAAATAATAAGGGTTATAATGGACATCCCTGTTTCACCCCTGATCTTATTGGGACGGCCATTAATTTATCTCCATTGCATATAATGCTTGCTGGTGGCTTTAGGTAAATACTGTTTATTATTTTAAGGAAAGCTCCACCTATTCCTAAACTCTCTAGTGTTTTTATTAGGAATGGGTGCTGTATTTTGTCAAAAGCTTTCTCTGCATCTATTGAGATAATCATATGATTTTGGTTAGTTTTCTTATTGATGTGGTTGATTATGTTAATAGTTTTCCTAATGTTGAACCAGCCCTGCATTCCTGGTATAAATTCCACCTGGTTATAGTGTATTATCCTGGTGATCACTTGATGTAATCTCCTTGCTAATATCTTATTTAAGATTTTAGCATCAATATTCATTAGGGAAATTGGTCTATAATTTTCTTTCTTTGTTTTTGCTCTGCCTGGTTTTGGTATCACCACCATATTTGTGTAATAAAACTAATTTGGGAGAACTCCTTCTTCACCTATTTTTCCAAATAATTTGTATAATATTGGAATTAATTGTTCTTTAAATGTTTGGTAAAATTCACCCGTAAACCCATCTGGCCCTGGAGATTTTTTCTTAGGGAGTTCATTAATGGCTTGTTCAATTTCATTTTCTAATATGGGTTTATTTAAGGATTTTATTTCCTCTTCAGTTAACCTGGGCAGTTTGTATTTTTGTAAATATTCATCCATTTCATTTAGATTGTCAAATTTATTGGCACACAGTTGGGCAAAATAATTCCTAATTATTAATTTAATTTCCACTTCATTGGTGGTAATATCACCCTTTTCATTTTTGATACTGGTAATTTGGTTTTCTTCTTTCTTTTTTTAAATCAAATTAACCAATATTTTATCTATTTTATTGGTTTTTTCATAAAACCAGCTCTTAGTTTTATTGATTTATTCTATACTTTTTTTTTTGCTTTAAATCTTATTAATTTCTCCTTTAATTTTCAGGATCTCTAGTTTTGTATCTAATTGGGGATTTCTAATTTGTTCTCTTTCTAGCTTTTTAAGTTGCATGCCCAATTCATTAATTTCCTCTTTCTCTTTTTTATTCATGTAAGCAGTTAGAGCTATAAAATTTCTCTAAGCACTGCTTTGGCTACATCCCATAGATTTTGATATGTTGTCTCATTATTGTCATTCTCTTGGATACAGTTATTGATTGTTTCTATGATTTGTTGTTTGGCCCATTCATTCTTTAGAATGAAATTATTTAGTTTCCAATTGATTTTCATTCTACTTTTCCATGGCTCTTTCTTACATGTAATTTTTATTGCATCACGATCTGAGAAGGGTGCATTTACTATTTCTACTTTTCTACATTTGACTTTGATGTTTTTGTGCCCTAATACATGGTCAATTTTTGAAAATGTGCCATATACTGCTGAGAAAAAGGTATATTCCTTTCTATCCCCATTCAATTTTCTCCAGACATCTATCATGTCTAACTTTTCTAGTAGTCTATTCACCTCTTTCACTTCTTTCTTATTTATTTTTTAGCTAGATTTATCTAATTCTGAGAGGGGGAGATTCAGATCCCCCGCTAGTATAGTATTACTGCCTAATTCCTCTTTCAACTCATTTAACTTCTCTTCTAAGAATTTGGATGCTATACCACTTGGTGCATACTATTTAATATTGATATTACTTCATTATCTATAGTACCTTTTAGTAAGATGTAGTTTCCTTCCTTATCTCTTTTAATGAGATCTATTTTTGCCTGCAATTTGTCTGAGATAAGGATTGCTACCCCTGCTTTTTTTGCTTTAGCTGAAGCATAATATATTCTGCTCCAGCCTTTTGCCTTTACTCTGTGTGTATTTCTCTGCTTCAGATGTGTTTCTTGTAAACAGCATATTGTGGGATTATGGTTTTTAATCCAATCTGCAATTCGCTTCCATTTTATAGCAGAGTTCATCCCATTCACATTCACAGTTATTATTACTAACTGTCTATTCCCCTCCATTCTATTTGCCCCCTTTGTACTTTTTCCCCCTTCTTTCACCCTATTCCTCCTCATGGATGTTTTGCTCCTTACCCCTGCCTCCCCCAGTCTGCCCTCCCTTTTTATCACCCCCTCCCTTTTCTTTACCCTTTCCTCCCTTGCTTTTGCCCTCCCTTCTCTCAGTGCCTCCCCCTTTTACTTCCCTAAAGAATGAGCTAAGTTTCTTTATCCCAATGAATGTATATGTTATTCCCTCTTTGAATCAAATCTAATGAGAGTAGGGTTGAAACAATGTTCACCCCTCCTTTCCTTCCCTCTATTGTAATAGATTTTTTTCACCTCTTCATATGATATAATTCACCCCATTCCACCTCCCATTTCCTCTCCTTCCCATAGACTCCCTTTTGAACCCCTTAATTTTTTTTGTATCATCACATCTAAGACGATTTATATTTATACCCTTTGTGTAAAGTCCTTCTCTCTGCCCAAATACATTTACAGTTCTTAAGAGTTATGAGTATTATCTTCCTGTGTAGGGATGTAAACAGTTTAACTTAATTGAGCAACTTTTTTTCCCCTCTGTTTACCTTTTTAAACTCCTCTTGAGTCTTGTATGTTAAGATCAAATTTTCTATTCAGTTCTGGTCTTTTCATCAGGAAAGGTTGAAAGTCCCCAATGTCATTGAATGTCCATCTTTTTCCCTGAAAGAGAATGCTCAGTTTGGTGGATAATAGATTCTTGGCTACAATCCAAGCTCTTTTGCCTTCTGGAATATCATATTCCAAGCCTTGCGGTCCTTTAATGTTGAAGGTGCCAGGTCCTGAGCAATCCTGACTGTGGCTCCATGATATTTAAATTGCTTCTTTCTGGCTGCTTGGAGTATTTTCTCCTTCATCTGATAATTCTGGAATTTGGCTACAATATTCCTTGGAGTTTTCCTTTTGGGGTCTCTTTCAGGAGATGATCGGTGGATTCTTTCAATGATGATTTTATCCTCTGATTCTATGATATCAGGGCAGTTCTCCTTAATAATTTCCTGGAACATGGTGTCTAGATTATTTTTCTGGTCATGGTTTTCAGGCAGTCCAGTGATTCTCAGATTGTCTCTCCTGGATCTGTTTTCCAGATCAGTTGTCTTTCCAATGAGGTATTTCACATTTTTTTCTATTTTTTCATTCTTTTGATTCTGCTTGACTGATTCCTGGTGTCTCATGGATTCCTTATCTTCCAACTGTCCCACTTTAATTTTTAAGGCATTGTTTTCTTCAGTGAGATTATGCACCTTTTTTTCCATTTGGCAAAATGAATTTTTTAAGGCAGTGTTTTCTTCAGTGAGATCATGCACCTTTTTTTCCATTTGGCCAGATGAATTTTTTAAGGCATTGTTTTCTTCAATGAGATTATGCACTTTTTTTTCCATTTGGTCAAATGAACTTTTTAAGGCATTGTTTTCTTCAGTGAAATTATGCACCTTTTTTTCCATTTGGCCAGATGAATTTTTTAAGGAATTGTTTTCTGCAGTCAATTTTTGTGCTTCCTTTTCCAAGCTGCTGATTCTTTTTTCATAGTTTTCTTGTTTTGCTTTCATTTCTCTCCCCATTTTTTCTTCTACCTCTCTCAATTGATTTTTAAAATCCTTTTTGAGCTCTTCGAAGGAAGGCTTTTTGTTCTTGAGACCAATTCACCTCCCCTTGTGAGGCTTCACATGTAGGCAATTTGAGGTTATTGTCCTCATCTGAGTTTGTGTTGGCTTCTTCCCTATTGATACAGAAGCTCTCAATGGAGAGGGCTCTTTTTTGCTTCTTACTCATTATTGCAGCTTATTTATTTATTTTTTAAGTTGAGGTCTGCTCTGGGGGCACCAGGGTCCCTGTTTTGGGCTTTTGTGCAGGGGTATAGGTGCTGTTTCACCAGCTTTTTACACTGAGAACTTTAAGTGTGTGCAGTTCCCCCCCACCCCTGCACTTCCTGTCTGAGCGTGCTAGGGTCAGTGGGCCTAATCACGCCAATCCTGTTTGTGGCCCTCTAGCTGGCAACTTGACCTCTTGGCTGGTGCAGGTAAGTTTTTCCACTGTCCTGCTGAGCCATCAGATTTTTGAGCCAGGATCCAGGGGCTTCAGTTGTTTGACTGTGGCCTGCAGCTTCCTGCTGACTTGCTCTGATGCCCTTGGCGCTGGGCTGCTGCCCTGTGCTGCGCCTCCCTTTTGCCCGAGTCAGACCAACCTTTTCCTGAAGTCTTCTAAATGATCTCTGGTTGGAAAACTGTGTCTCTCTGTCTCTTTGCAGGTTCTGTAGTTTCAGAATCCATCCAGATGCTTGATTTAATGTTCTTTTTGAGGGAACAGAAGGAGAGCTCAGGCAGCTTGCTGATTCCTCTCTACCATCTTGGCCAAAGGTTTAATTTGCATTTCTATTGTCAATAGTGATCCAAAACATTTTTCACATGACTATAGATAGCTTTGATCTCTTCACCAGAAAACTGCCTGTTCATATTCTTTGACCATTTATTAATTGGGGAATGATTTGTATTTTTTATAAATATGACTCAGTTCTCTAGATACTTGAGAAACAAGGCCTTTATCAGAGATATTATTTCAAAAATTATTTCCCAGTTTCCTGTTTCCCTTGTAATCTTGGTTACATTAGGTTTGTTTGTGTAAAAGCTTTTTAGTTTTATATAATCAAAAATATCAATTTTACACTTTGTATTGTTGTCTATATCTTCTTTGGTCCTCAATTCTTCCTCTGTCCATTAATATGAGAGATAAATGTTTCCATGCTCTCTGTATTTGATTATGGTATCACTCTTTATGTGTAAACCATGTACCTATTTTGACCTTTTTCTAATATATAGTGTAAGATGTTGGTTTATACCTAGTTTCTGCCACACTGTTTTCTAGTTGTTTCAGCAGTTTCAGATCACTGATACATTTGAGGGGAATTGAGAAAAATATATAAGCCCTAAAGTCCAAATATTTAAAAAAATTCTTTAGAAGAACTATAAGAAAAATGTCTGAAATAACTAATAATAAATTAATTATGGTAAATTAAATAACTTTGATATTTTATTTCATAGATATCAAAATTGTTAAATTTATCATAATTTATGAAAATTAATTTAAGAAAAATGACAATGACCATAAGCAACTATAGAAAATAAGACAATACAACTACATTATTTTTTTTGGTGAGGCAGTGAGGGTTCAGTGACTTGCTCAGGGTCATACAGCTAGTAAGTGTCAAGCGTCTGAGGCCAGATTTGAACTCAGGTCCTCCTGAATCCAGGGCGGGTGCTTTATCCACTGCTCCACCTAGCCGTGGTGGTCCAACTGTTCTTTAGAACAATTTGAATTATTCAACAAAAGTCACTAAACTGTCCTTGCCCTTTGACGAGGGGCATTACATTACATTCTTGTGTAGGTATCCTAAAGATTAATATTAAGTATTAATAATGAATAAAGATTAAATGCCTATTATATTCTAAGTACTGTGATAAATGCTGATGATAAAAAAAGGAGCAAAAGACAATCCCTCGTCTCAAGAAGTTTACAATCTCATGGGGGAGACAACTTGCAAACACATACACGCATATGCATATGTGCATATGCATATATATATATATATATATATATATATATATATACACACACACACACACACACACAAAACAAGCTATGTGCAGGATAAATAGGAAATAATTTACTGAGGGAAGACCCTAGAAGTAAGTGGGGTTGGGAAAGACTTCTGGTAGAAGATTGGATTTTAGCTGGGACTCAAAGAAAGCCATGTAAGAAAGCAGAGTTGAGGAGAGGGACCATTTCAGACATGGAGGGCAACCAGAGAAAATAACCAGAGCTGAGACATGGAATGTCTTGTTTGTGGAATGCCTAGGAGGCCACTGTCACTGGATTGAGGGGGATGTGGCAGAGAGTAAGATATAAGATTGAAAAGTTAGGAGCTAGGTTATAAAGGTCTCCAAATGCCAAACAGAGCATTTTGTATTTGATATGGGAGTTAACAGGGAACTTTAAAGTTAACTGAGAGTGAGAGAGAGAGAGAGAGAGAGAGAGAGAGAGAGAGAGAATGAGGTGGGGGGGAACGTGGTCATTGCTGAACTTTAGGAAAATCACTTTGATAACTAAATGGAGGATGGACTGGAGTGGGGAGAGACTTAAGGCCAGCAGATCCACCAACATACTCTTACAACAGTCCAACTGAGAGCAAAAGATGGCCTGAACTAGAATAGTAGCAGTGTTAGAGGAGAGAAAGGGATGGAGTTATGAGATGTTGCAAAGGTGAAATAAGCCTCTGCAATGGACTGAAAATGAGGGTTGGGGGTAAGAGATAGTGAGGAATTGACTATGACTCCTAGATTGTAATCCTGAGGGAATGGAAGGATGATATTTCCCTCTACAGTAATAATAAATAAATAAAAATTTCAAAGTAAAACATGTTTTTAATACATGTATTTCTACTGTGTTTTCAAAACAACTGCAAAGAACTAGATTACCTAGTTCAGCTCACCCATTTTATTTATTTATTTATTTTTTAGTGAGGCAATTGAGGTTAAATGACTTGCCCAGGGTCACACAGCTGGTAAGTGTTATGTGTCTGAGGTCGGATTTGAACTCAGGTACTCCTGATTCCAGGGTCAGTGCTCTATCCACTGTGCCACCTAGCTGCCCCCAGCTCACCCATTTTTACAAGTGGGGAAACTAATATCTAGAGAGGATACAAAGACACATAGTTGATAAGTGGTAATAAAGGGTTTAGAGGAAAAGACAATGGGTTCCATTTTTGACAAATTGAGTGTAAGATGTTTATTGTACATCCAGTTTTAGATATTTGAAAGGCAGTTGGAGATGTGAGATTGGAGGTCACCAGAGAGGTTGGGGCAGGAAATGTGGATTTGAGAATCATCAGTATAAAGACACTAATGAAATCCATGGGAGCTGATGAGATCACCCAATGAAGTAGTAGAGAGTGAAAAGAGAAGAGGGCCCAGGACAGACACTTAAAGGATACCTAAGTTAAATGGTGTTTTCTGGATGTGGATTCAGGGAGAGGAGAGATCAGAGAGGTAGGAGGAGAACCAGGAGAGAGTGGTGTCTCAAAAACCTAGAGAGAAGAAACTATCAAGGAAGAGACAGTGGTTAATAGGGTCAAAGGTTGCAGAGAGGTCAAGGACAATCAAGTTTGCAAAAAAAAGTCCCTTGGATTTAGCCATTAAGAGATCATTGGTGGGAGCAGCTAGGTGGTGCAGTGGATAAAGTACTGGCCTTGGATTCAGGAGGACTTGAGTTCAAATCCAGCCTCAGACACTTGACACTTACTAGCTGTGTGACCCTGGGCAAGTCACTTAACCCCCACTGCCCTGAAAAAAAAAAAAGAGAGATCATTGGTAACTTTAGAGAGAGCAGGTTCAGTGGAGTGACATGGTCAGAAGCCAAATTAAAAGGGTTTAAGAAGAGAGGCAGAAAGTGTAGATACTTAACATAGACAACCTTTTTGAGGAATTTAGCTACAAAGACATATAGGAGAAATATAGGACTATAGTTAGTAGGTATGTGAAGGATGGGGAGAAGGTTTTTTTTTTCAGGATGAGGGATACATGGGTATGTTTGCAGGCAGTAGGGAATGAGTCCTTAGACAGGGGGAGATTAAAATAAGTGATAAAGTGGGGGCGAAAATGGCCAATCTGTTGGAGGAGATATAATAGAATGGGACCACTTGAACAGGTTAGAGAAAGAAGCCAATGACAAAAACTCTCATATAGAGAAATTTATGCTTTGTGGTAGCAAAAATCTAGAAATAAAATGGGAGGGGCAGCTAGGTGGTGCAGTGGATAAAGCACCGGCCCTCGATTCAGGAGTACCTGAGTTCAAATCCGGCCTCAGACACTTGACACTTACTAGCTGTGTGACCCTGGGCAAGTCACTTAACTCCCATTGCCCTGCAAAAAAAAAAAAGAAAAGAAAAGAAAGAAAGAAAGAAAGAAAGGAAGAAAGAAAGAAAGAAAGAAAGAAAGAAAGAAAGAAAGAAAGAAAGAAAGAAAGAAAGAAAGAAAGAAAGAAAGAAAGAAAGAAAGAAAGAAAGAAAATGGGAACCACTAAATTTGGGAGTGACTGAACAAATGGTAATATATAAATATAATGGAATATCCTTGCTCTGTAAGACACTATGAATATGAAGAATTTAGGGAATCACAAGAAGACTAATATAGAGTGAAGAAAGCAGAACCAAGAAAGAAAAATATAGGACTGCAATAATATAAGCTAAAACAATAAAAATATAATAAAATAAATTCACATAAATGAGAACAAAACAAAAAGAACTTGAATTCTAGTCATTTCAATGAACAATCTTGGTTCATTGTCATTCCTCCTTTCTATGGGTGCAGAGTATCACAAACTTAGTTACAGTAGTTGTGGTTGTTACTGTTTTGTTTTTTTTAAAAGCAGTTTATATTAACTTTTTCTTAGTTATGAGGAAGGGCACAGTGAATATAATAATATAACAGCATAAAGAATATAGTAGAAAATGTTATGTTAGAAATATTAAATTATAAAAAGTTGTTACTCATAAATGCAAAAATAAAGCTTATGAAAGGAAGAATTAAAACACCACTTTTCCTTTTTTCATTTATGTAATTTGTAATGATGAACTGGAAAGTTCTTTTGGCCATTGCATCTTCTAATCATATTGGTGAGACTTCCCAGATTCTCTCAGATCTAACAGTGACTTTTTGAAATGTTTTATCAGGTATAGTCAAAATAAGGGCAAGATCAAAAAAGGCATCTTTTCTACATTGAACAAAAATGTGTCAAAAGTTAAATCTAGGTGAGTGCTACAATGGGAATATAATTTTGTGTAACATCAGCACTGGTAGAGGGGAAAGGGAACAGGGCTCAAAGGCTTGAGTTCTGGTTCCCATACATAGAATTGTGTTACTTTTAACAAGTAAGTTTGCTTTTTTGCATTTCAGTTTCCTTATATATCAAACGGATATAATGACATTTGCACCTACTCTAAGATTACATACCAGCTACATAACTCTAGAGAAGCCACTTCATCTGTCAGTGTCCCCAGGCACCTTTATAAAACATTGGTCAAGTAGGTTTCCTCATTAGGAATTCCCTACATGAATGAAATCACATGAGCAGACCAAAAAACTAATAAGTATCACCTCCATTATTATATTATTTATAGAATCATATATTTAGAAACTAGAAAAGATGTTAATCCAATCTTTTCATTTTAAAAACTCAGAAATTGATATGTAAAAAGACTTGCTAAATTCATGCTAGTTTTAAGTGACAGGGTAGGACTTCAAACCTGGTCTTTTTACATTAAATCAAGTATAAGAACTAAATGATAAATCATGTAAAAGGGCTCTAAAAGGGGGCAGTACAGTGGATAAAGTACTGGCCCTGGATTCAGGAGGACCTGAGTTCAAATTCAGCCTCAGACACTTGACTCTTACTAGCTGTGTGACTCTGAGCAAGTTACTTAACCCTCATTGCCCTGAAAAAAAAAAGGTGGCTTTAAAAACATTATGTAAATGTAATCTAGTAGGAATCATTACAAAAGTAAATATTTCTATTAAGAATGAAGATAACCATGTAGACACAGGCTTATTCTATGATCTCTCTGAGCCTGAGAGGAAAATCATTTGCCCAGAGTTATTCATAGAAAGGGATAGAAAACAGCTAAGTAATTATTTTTCTCAAGTTTGTGTGTGTGTGTGTGTGTGTGTGTGTGTGTGTGTACTATACTCAGGTCTAATTTATGTAATGTGTATTCATTAAAGACCAAGTCTGGACTTTCCTATGGACATGTCCCAAGAGAGTTTGGACCTCAAATTGAAACTTGGCATGGGCTTAAAATGGTTCATTTTATCCACCATCCTACATGGAACCCCCATGGTATTTTAGGCATCTGAATAGGCTGAGGACCAAGGCAAGTGTGATTACATCCAACTCCACTGACCCCAATTAAATGGTTACATATATTCCAAAGAGGGCCCACTTTTTAATATTTCATTGTTGGAAGTGTGACAGGGTGCTGAATGGGGAAAATTCAGATGCTTATCATATTTCTGAGAGTCAGCAATAACTGGACATGAATGAGGTTTGAAGATACCTATACTGCCAGAAAGAGGCACTGAGTCCTCTCTGATTAAGGGAAGTATAAGGAGGAAATATGGTTAGGGGAAAGATTCCTCAGACCAGAAGTCAAGGGACTTGGGCTGCGGTTATAATTTTGTTTCTTTGTATTGAGTATGTATGCGCCACTGTTTCTCAGCCTCCTTATCTCTCAAATGAGGATACTAATACTTTCCCTATCCTACAGAATTGTTATGAGAATAAAATGAGACTAAAAATATTCATCATAGCTGTGGACTAAAAAAAGCACAGGGTGTCCCCAAAGTTTCAGGGAATGTTTAAGCTTTGATAGCTTCAAATTTAAGTGCTAAAAACTGCTGTAAGACTTTGGGGGATACCTCACTTATATAATAATATATTTGCATTTAAAACATAATTTATATGGCCTATCTTATGTTAAATTCAATATGAATATCTTTGACAACTATAAAATGTAAGGACTGTCCCAAACTGATTAAATCACAGGCTCAAACCCTGTCACACCCTCACTGCTAAATACTGTTCTCTTAGAGCTAGGTAGAGTTTCATTTGTTAGGGCCACACTTGCAATTTTACTGATAAGCAAACTCTATCAATGCAGCTTATAGTCTTAGAAAGGATTCCAGGGTATTGACAGTCTGCCACACTGACTTTCAGGTAGAATTGTTTTTTAAATTAACATGATTCTCTGGCTAGCAATTTTAAAACTCACATAATTCAGTGAGTAAATTTACGTAATTAATTCAGGATTGAAGAAATTGACTTCTCTGACAGAACATACAAAGAGGGAGTTTGTTCTTCTGTTTGGGTTTGGAACAAGAACTGTTGATCCTTTTTGACTGGAAAGGAGAAAGAAATGCAACTATGTTGTAAAGCATGATTTATATTAATAGAAATCAACCCAGGTCTCTCCTTGTTCTTCAGGCCACAATGGAAAGTCCTGCAAAGCTGGGAAGAGGAGATAATATTTCATTTGTTCATATAGTAAAAAGAGTCAAGTTCTTCCATACCTACAACAGAGCAATTTCATATTCAATTTCCATACATTAGTTTTTGATGCCCTGTTCTGTGATTTGCAGAGCAGAGAATTAACTACTTAATGATGTATGAAATCTGTCTCAAGATATGGTTCTGTTAAACATCTATCCAAATGAAAACTGAAAACCCCATCCATTTATCCAAACGTTTTGAAACATCCAATTCGTTTTTGGTCATTTTTAGCCCGTGTGGCTAGAATTCTTCCTGAGAAAAATGTTGTTGTAAATTGTCTTTTTGTTTGAAATAGTATTTCTCCTTATGCATTTTGCATTGCTAGTTCAGAAGTTGTCAGATTCTCTGAGTCATAATTCACATATTGGCATTCAGACTTAAAGACAACATGTGCCTGTTTACATTTGCTAAATGGCACAATGTGAGTGGGGGATACTGAGCACATCTATCTGACCATTTTCTTTTGCAGAGGCATTTGGAGAAATTGAATCACTCTTCTGTGTTTTAGCATTGGAGACACTGTCACTACACAGCCTCCTTCCCAGGTCAGGGTTGCCTTCACTTCCATTTCCTATAAGGCACACTGCAGGATGAGAACTGTGGTTTGTCAAATGTGGGTGATGGGTCTGTGAAGTTAAAGGGATGTGAAGAGTTAAAGCAATTGCTTAATTTGAGTCTATAGATATTGATGTTTGATTAATCTGACAAAGTAATTTTATAAGTCTTTAAGAAAATTGCCTTGGGAAAACTTCTGGCTATAATGACTCAAACTTTCACAATTTTTGAATCAGATCTTTTCTACCCCAGTGCAAAAAGAACCTGACACTAAATTATGCATCTCTCTCTTCTCCTCCAAACCAGGCATGCTATCACAAAATGCCCTCTGGATGATGCCACCACTCTTAAAGGTAAGAAGAGCAAGAGGAATGGAATGGAATGGGATGGGATGGGACATTGTGTAAACCCAGAGATCAGAGGCTGGTGAAGGAAAACCAAGGGAAGCAAAGGTTTTGGAGGGTTGTTTTTTTTTCCTTCAGTGATTTATGCTTCAAATATATGAATTGAATGAAATTCAAGAAAAGAAAAGAATTTGTTTGGATTAGAAATCTGTAAGCCTGGATTGTACTGCAAACATAGTCATTAGTAAACTTTGTTACTTTGGGTAGTTCAAACAACCTCTTTGGGCCTCATCTATAAAATGAGGACATTGGACTACATGATCCCTAATGTCTGTTATCTTATGATTTAATTTATAATTTTTTTCAAAATATAAACATAAATATTTTTTCAATCATATAATAGAATTAGAGATTTGTGTGCTCCATGAAAGAATCATTATGACTAAAAATTTGGTGTGCAAATATACAGCATCATCAGTGCTATCAGTGTTGTTGACAGGAAAGACAGAAAGCTAGAAACCTTAGTTTTCCTGCTAAATATATCACTAAGTAGCAACATGGCACTGTACAATATAACCTAAATTTCTGACGCTCAATTTCTTTACTATAAGATTGTGGACTTGGAATTGATAGCTAAGGTCTCATTGGGATAAATAATTCAGGTGATAAATGCTGGTCTTTTCCACTTATGTGAATTTGATCAACTAAAAGTTTTAATCAGAACATACCTACAATAACTTCAAATGTTTTCTTAATCCTGTTCAAAATAACACCTGAGACATAGATTCTATATACTGGCTCCTTCATTTTATCTGATGCTGTACATTCATTCACTGTATCTGGAGTTTGGTGGCAGAATTCTTTTGGAAATGTTACAACTGTAAAGTTTTACTGTATCCACCAATAAGCCACATCTCATCTAAATGATGACAAGAGCTATAATTTCTGACTAATTCAACCAAAAGTTACAACTAGAACCATTCTGATACAATTCTTCTGAGAAGGAATTACTTTTAATCATAGAATTTCAAAGTTGTAAGGGACTTGAGTGCCCTTCTAGTCCAACCTACCCCTGAATAAGTATCCACGCTACAACATATGTGAGAGCTTTTGCTTAAAGGTCACTAATGATGGGGGACTCAGAACATCTTAAGACAATTCTTTCCACTATTGAATAGCTCTGCATGTTAGAAAGATTTTCTTTTATACATTACTGCCTTTTGGAACCAAGGAGAACATGTTTATACTTCCTTCTTTGTGGTATGTCTTCTAGTATTTTTAAATCGCCATCATTTCCCCACCTTTAAGTGAGGAAATTGAAATATCTCCAGATCCATCAACTTATAACTTATATATCCATCTTATAATATAATCTTTATGCCCTCCGCCATTTTTTTGCCTATCTTTGAGTACTATCCAGTTCATTTATGTCTTTCCTAAAATCTGGTGTCTAGAATTGAACATAATGCTCAAATTAGATTGAGCAGGGGTGTTATCTCTTTATTTCTGGAAACTACCTTAATAAAACTTACGATTGCCTTAGCATAGATTTATCTCTGATACAACACTGTTGGTTCATATTGAACTGGGAATCCTAAAACATCCAGATATCTGAGAAGAATATCAGAACCGTATCAGTGAATGGAACCCTATAACAATAGTACATTTGATGTCTAGTAACTGGAGTTTTCCTTTCTTAATTATTTACATTAACAAAGGCTCACATGGGAAAAAAACAATTGTATACTTTGTTGTAGGAATAATGGCCCTTAAAATGGTCCTATTAGAAAACTGAAATTCAGCTCTATGAGGAGAATACCCTAATGGTAAAGCCTTTAAAATAGCTTTCACTGGATTTTCTATAACTGATGAAAGTCATATTGTTGGTATTCTAGGGGGTTTTGTTTTGTTTTGTTTTATCCTGGAAAATCATAGATTTGTCATGGTGAGCAAGGAAAGATCATGGACAATCCCCATAATATCCAAAATGTATAAGAGATACATAGAATAAATCTCCTAATTTGTATTCTGTGCCTAGGAAGTTTTTCTTCAACTCAAAACTTAAAAAACAACAACATTAATCAATTGCCTATGCAATTGTATGTATGGTGTTGAATCTAGGAATTCAAAAAACCTAAAATAAGCAGGTCTTTTCTTCAAGATTACATTCTACTTGGTAGGCGATGTGTGGGTGTACACATGTACACATATAAGTAAATTAAAAGTATGTAAGATTTCATACGCACATATGAAAGAGAGAGAGAGAGAGAGAGAGAGAGAGAGAGAGAGAGAGAGAGAGAGAGAGAGAGAGAGAGAGAGAGAGGATCAAAAAAGACCCACATAGGAGATGGCACTGGAATAAATTGAATTTCAGTTTCAAATTCTCTTTTTCAGGAAAGGCTTCTTGAAAAGATGGGATTTTGTTGTTGTTTGTAACAAAGATAAACTCATTCTGAAAGGATCAAGCTCAGTAAGACCACAACCCTTTCAGAATGAGTTTATCTTTGTTACAAAGTTGTAATAAATGTGTATGTTTTTCTCAATAAGTAACTCACACAATTTCCCACCACTACAACCACCAATCTTCTGTAAATTTCTTTCTCTCTCTCTCTCTCTCTCTCTGTCTCTCTGTCTCTCTCTCTTTACACACACACACACACACACACACACACACACTCATATAGTGGCTATGATATAGTGGCCCAGATCCAAGCAGCTCACAATCTAATGGGGGAGACAACAAGCAAATAAATATGTACTAACAAGCTTTTTACAGGAAAAATAGGAAATAATTAAAAGAAGGAAAACACTAGAATTAAGAGAGTTCAGGAAAGGCTTCTTGAAAAGATGGGATTTTGTTGTTGTTTGTCACTTTGTTCTCAAAGAGACCATGACATCGGGGTGATGTCATGACTTTCAGTGAATTAGATTTAAGTGAGGTAAGGCTGAGCAAAGTCACAGTCACATAGCTAGTAAATGTCTGAAGTGAAATTTGAACTCGGGTCCTTCCATTTTCAGGGCCAGTGCTCTCTATCCACTGTACCACCTAGCTGCCTCAGATGGGATTTTAGTTAGGACTTGAAAGAAGCCAATGGTTTGTTGTTTGTCTTTTATTCTTAAAGAGGACATGACACTGGGATGATGTCATGACTTGCAGTGAATTGGATTTAAGTAAGGCAGGGCTATGCAAAATTAACAATCTCGGTCTCTCCTCCAGAGCTATCTGGGTACAGTGGTAGGATATATGTCAGGATGACTGGAGATGGCCCTGGGTGTTTAAGGCAATTGCTGTTAAGTGACTTACCCAGGGCCACATAGCCAGTGTCTGAAGTGAGACTTGAATTCAGATCCTCCCAACTTCAGGGCCAGTGCTTTTCCACTGTGCCACCTAGCTGCCCCTGAAGGAAGCCAATCGGCAGACATTAAGAGGGAGAGCATTCCAGGCATGGGGAACAAGCCAGAAAAAATGCTTAGAGCCAAGAGATGGAATATCTTATTCAAGGAAAAGCAAGAAGGCCAGATCTAAAGTAAAGTAGAAGGTAGAAAAGCACTAGGTTATGGAAAGCTTTGAAGAACAAACAAATGATTTTTTTATTTGATGGAGGCAATTGAGAGCCATGAGAGTTTATTGGGAAGGAGGGGTGACATGGCCACATCTATATGTTAGGAAAATAACTTTAGGAGCTGAATGCAGGATGGATTGGAGTGGGCAGAAATGAGGAAGGTAGATTCACCAGCAAGATATTGCAATAGTTCAAGCATGAGTTGAAGGGGGCCTGCACCAGAGTGGTGGCACTGTCAGAGGAAAGAGAATGCTTGAGAAAAGTTGCAAAGTTGAAATTTACAAACTTTGTCAATAGATTAGATATGGAGTAGGGGGTCATGATAGTTAAGAGTCAAGATAAAGCATAGGTTACAAGCCTGAGGGACTGGGAGAATGGTATTGCCCTCAACAGTAACAGGGAATTTAAGGATTGTGATGGGGTAGGGGGAAAATGAGTTCTGTTTTGTTCAGTCTTAGCTACTCTATTTTTTTAACCCATGAAGTTCTCAGAACTTGTTTCATCATCTGTAAAGTGGAAATACTTTCACCATTTAAACCAGGTAAGTACCACATGATTATGTAAGAATTGTGTAAGAATTAAATACCATACATGAAATGTTTTTTTTTTTTGGTGAGGCAATTGGGGTTAAGTGACTTGCCCAAGGTCACACGGCCAGCAAGTATCAAGTGTCTGAGGTCAGATTTGAACTCTGGTCCTCCTGAATCCAGGGCCAGTGCTTTATCTACTGTGCCACCTAGATGCCCCACATGAAATGTTTTATAATGATAAAGCACTAGATACATGTGAATTATTCTTATTTCTTTCTGTGGTTAAAGGGAAATCTGAAGATACAAAGGCCCATGGGTAAGGAAATGCAGAAGCAAAAAATTCACAATGAAGTTAAAAACTGGGGATTTTGTGATTACATGATGCATTAGAAGGAAGAGGTCATGAGGAGGCTGCACACTTGACAGGGTGGAGTAAGGAAACAACTTGTGGGAAAAAGGGAAGTGTAAAGGCCAAAGACAAACTCCACCTACTTCAGAGTTTTGGTCCAGAATTGTTGGTCATCATTGCAGAATGCAGTGACAACATTCAAACTTCATAGATAAGAAAAACTTTCTTTGCTTTTTGGAGGCTGAGAAACAGAATTCTTCTACTTTCCGGTAAAACCTACAGATAGCTTCTGTATTCCTTGTCACTGCTATTATTATTCATCTGGACCTAGAACTTAATCATTGGAGGGAGCTTCTGGTGAGAGAATGTCCTCTACCTATACAGACTAGCAACTGTTATACAACTTTTAGTCTTAGAAGGTTCCTTAGGGGCACTGAGAGGGTAAGTGACTAACTCAGGACCATATAGCCAGTATACATCAGAGGTGAGACTTTTATTATTTTCATTATTAGTACTTCCAATAATGTATCTCAAGACCACAAAGTACTTTTACATACATTAGCACAAAAAGCCTATAGGCTTTTTATTAGGAGGTTATTGAGCTAGCTGAAAACTGCCCCATGGAATGGGAAATTTTACTTAAGGCCTTAAACATTCCTCCAGTAAGAAGGCAAAGGAAGAACTTCAACTATCCCTAATTCCTTGGCAATGTGTAAATTGTGTTTTTTGTTTTTCCTTAAGATCTGAAGCTATGCTTGAGCATCACAAAACCTAAGGAGTTTTTAACCCCATAATTTCTACGTTGTGTTGGATCAATTTTAGCAGCCGTTACCTGCTACATGAACTTGAACTCTTGCTTTTTTATTAATCATATATTCTTGCAGAGATGTTTATACAAGTCTCTGTACAGTTTGCAGAAATAATGTGTAGCTAAGTGCATAGTGCTATTACATGCTTTTAAAGATTTTTCACATATGGTATCTTACTTTATCCAAACAGGATCCCTCTGAAGTAGACAAGGCAAGTGCTCTTATACCCATGTCAATATAAACATTGTGTTAAGTGCCTACAGTTAGAATCCAGCTCTCCCAAATCCAAGTTTGATGCATTTCCCTCCAAAACCTAGTAGGGAAACACAAAACTTTATAAACTGAATTCTTCTCAGAGAAGTTTATATTTAATCTTAGAATTAACAGGGGGTATTGAAGTTTATTGAATAAGGATGTGGCATGCTCAGATGGAGACTTTGGCAAAATCACAAAATTAAAAAGTAAAAATTATTTATAAGGAAGACCATAGGTTTACCCTATACCTGAAATAGAGAATGTCCACAAAGATAATGAGCCTTGCTCTTCAGGGTTGGAAGGGACCTCAGGGGCCAGATGGCCACTAACCCATATCTAAAACAAAATTCCTTCAGTATACGTTTGACAAGAGGTTCTGCAGCTACAAAGGCCCATGGGTAAGGAAATGCAGAAGCAAAAAATTCACAATGGAAAGGAATCTATTTCATTTTTGGACAGTTCTCCTTGTAAAGAATTTTATCCTAACATCCCAGTTAAATTGATTTCTTTGCAACTTTCACTTATATAAACTAGTTCTCCCCCTTTTTAAAAAAGTTTCATTGATGTACTTTGTTTTTACATTATGAACATTTACACATTATTCCCACTTTATGAGATATTGTATTTAACAAAGCAAAGCCCGAGAATAAAACTAATAATACAGTAACTTCATCTGAAAGTATATGCAGCATTTCACATTTGTAACACCCCTACCTCTCATTTTTAACAACAGAAATCTATTTTCTCTTTCACCCCTACCCACCCCATTAAAAAAAAGGAAAACAAATTATTCATAAGTATGTTTAGTGAATAAAAGCAAATTTCCTCAATGACTTTGTGTGTGCATGCATATGTGTGTTTATTTCTTCACCATAGTTCTATCACACCTCTGTAAGGGATTGCATGTTTCATCACTGGTCCTCTGGAATCATTAATGGTGATTATATATTTTTCTTTTTAAAATTTTTTAAAAATTTATTTTAATTTTTCTCAATTACATGTAAAGATATTTTTGAGTTCCAAATTTTTCTCCTACCTTCTCTTCCCTCCCTGCTCCCAAAGCCAGTAAGCAATTTGATATAGGTTTTATATTACCATCATGTTACAAATATTTCCATATTAATCAAAACAAAAGGAAAGAAAAAATGCAAGAAAAAATAAACAAGAATAACAAAAAAGCAAAAACAAAAGTAAAAAATAGTATGCTTCAGTCTGCATTCAGACTCCATAGTTCTTTTTCTGAATGTGGAGAGCATTTTCCAAATAGTCATTATATTCATAATAGTGTGTTACAACTTTCAGAGTTGTCTTTACAATCCTGGTGTTATTATATAAATTGTTCTAGATCTGATAATTTTATTGTTTGTGAGCTACAATAGTCATCAAATTATAATATTGATGTTAAAGTATTGATAATTCTTCTACTCCCTACTTCATCCTGGATTAATTCTTATGAGTCTTTCCATGTCTTTTAAAAATCATCTACTTTCTCATTTGTGTTTCCAAAGTATAGCTCTCCCAATTCTTGAAGAAAGTTACTATGTTCTTTTTCAGAGAACCTTTCGATACATGGCAGTACAGCACCACACTTAAAGCCTTTATTGCATGGTAAAACCTGCCCAGAGCTTGAACTCTACTGGAATAACTTCTGAGAAAATGGTGTCACCGCCACACCAGAATTCAAAGACATACACACTAGATTTTCGGGTGAGCATATTTCAAAGGCTTCAGAAGAGATGTGGGTGTGGAGCCTGTGAATTTAAATTCTACAGGGGAAGTTAGCCCAAGACAAATGAGAATCATTAAGTAAGGAAATTCTAGCTATATAATGAGTAACAATTCCAATAAGAAAGAAAAAGCAAGTTGTCTAAAGAGATCAATGTGCATGTACAGGGAAATTATCAAACAACTTATGTTATTGGAAGATATTTGGAGAACATGGGGGAAAATTCAGCTAACGGAAGATGTATACAGAAGTATGACAGAGGTTTGCAAGATTTTGAGCTAAAGTTGGCAATGAATACTAAGGAAAAAATATGGCATTTAAAACCATATTGAGTAAAAGAAGTGAACTAAAAAAATTCCTTTTTTTTACATGATTGCTAGTCTGGTAGATCAGAGTAATGTTGCATATGTAATGTACATAGCTTTTGATAAAGCATTTGGCAAATAAGCCTCTGTTTGCAAAAGATGGAAAGATCATTTACTCAATCAATAGCATAAATTAGGGGTCTACTGTATGTTGTGTGGTATGCCAAGCAATTAGAGAAACACAATACAATAAAGGAACCTACACTTTAATGGAGACAACAAGCATGTATATAAAAACAAATATGAAGAAAATTAATGTAAATAAATACAAAGTAGTTAAATACAAGGTTATGAGGAAGAACATTAACTGGTAAAAGTGTCAGGAAAATCTTCACACGAAGATTGGAATAGTTGCTTAACTTCTCTGAGTTACAGTTTTCCAGTTTGTAAAATAAAAGGGATTGGACCAAATAGCTCCTAAGGTCCCTTCTAGAGCTAAGATCTTCTGCTCTTTCAAGGGTATCTCCAGTAGAATGCCACAGTGATCTCTGATTGACTCCATACTTTTTAAAAAAAAACAAACCATTTTTAACAATGACTTGGATAAAGTCATAAATGACATACTAATCAAATTGGCAGATGACACACAGCTGAAACAAACAGATATACTGGATGATAGAGTTAAGATTCGAGCATATTTTGAAGATAAAATTTAAGTTTGATATGGCAGCCAAGAAACATATATTAGGGAGCATTTAAGGAGACAAATATATCCAGGAAAAGGGATGTTACTTTGACTTTGTTAGATCACATCTGGAGCATCGTTTTGAGTTCAGGACACCACATTTTAGGAAAGATATTGAGAAATTGGAGAGCATACAGAGAACATTAGCAAGAATGGTAAAGAGCCTCAAATTAGAACATATTAGTTAGTATCAATTGAAGGAAATAGGATTCTTTTACCTGGTAAAAAGATTTGGGGGATATGCATTTGAAGGGTTGTTACATGGAAGAACTTAACTTACTCTACCCCCTGAAGGGGGCAGAAATAAGAATGGCAGTTGGAAGTTGAAGAGAGACACATTTAAATTTAATATGATGATTAAGAAACATTGACCTATTCATTAGAGATATTCTCAGGCACACTGAGTTTGCCTTTGGAGGTTGTGAGTTCCTCCTCATTAAAGGTTATGTCCTCAAAGAGATTCAGATTTCAGTCTGGATTGGGCTATATGGCTTCTCAGATCAAGTTCAAAACTGTTTTCATGACTCTGTGATTCAAACTCTGCTCGTGGTAGATGGGATGATAACAGAGGATGGAAAGAAGACAAAACTATTCAATTTTCACTTTGGTTCTGTTTTTCTGTTAGAAGGAGAATAATCTTTGGACTGGTTTAAAAACAAACAAATAATAATGGTTAATGCCAAGTTGAAATCCAAAATAATTAGAGATAAGAAAACAGGCAGTTATTCAGATAACCAGATCTAGATAAAACATATTTGTCTTTTGTCCTTCAGAGTTTAAATTTTAAATTGAATGTGTAATAAGTTGCATATTAATTTTATAGATGACACAAAGTTAGGACATATTGTCAACATGTTGGATGGAAGAATTGCAATACAGAAAGATATCAAAAGTATAGAACATTGGCCAAAATTAATTAAGATGAAATTTAAAAGAGATAAGTGTAAAATTGTAGTCTTGTATTCAAAATATCAAACTAACAAGTACAAGATGGGAGAAGTATGTCTAGACAGTAGTTTTGTGATAAAAGATCTTCTGGGGCTCTCAGTGGACTTCAAACTCAATATGAGTCAACAGTATGATATACCAGAGCCAAGGATATCTAATTCTAAGATTGTGTACTACTGTCCAGAGGCAAGAGTCCTACTGTCCTCTGCCCTGCTCAGAGAATGACTGGAATACTGTGTCCTGTTCTGGACACCACTTTTAGGATGCAGCATCCAAAGAGCATATAAAGGAGAGGAACTGTAATTATGAAGGGCCTTGAAATTATGCTTTATGATGCTGGTAAAGAGAAGAGTTTGAGGGAAGTTATATTTTTCAAGTATTGGAGGATTGTCATATGGAAAAGAACTTCAACTTGTACTATTTAGTTTCAAAAGACAGAATTAGGAGCAATGGGAGAAAATTATAGGCATATTGAAACCAGATGGACAATACTGTAATGGGAATATTGAGTTTAAAATGTCAATGGGATAACGGGTGGGGATTTCCAATAGGCAATTGGTGTTGTGAGTTGAGAATTTAGGGGAGAGAGAGAGAGAGAGAGAGAGAGAGAGAGAGACAGAGAGAGAGAGAGAGAGAGAGAGAGAGAGAGAGAGAGAGAGAGAGAGAGAGAGAGAGAGAGAGAAACTATGACTAGGTATGTAGATTTTGTAGTTATCTCTATAAAGAAGAAAACTAAACCTTACCAGAGCAAATATAAAGAGAGTAAAGAAAAATTTGTTGACTTGAAAGTTTCTGTTTATAACAGAGATGCAGTCAGTAGAAAAGGAGAAATTCAAGATGAGATAGATGGGGAGAATTATTAAAGGAACAAGCTCCTGAAAATTATATTAGAGGCATAAAGAGAGGGATTGGTTTTGACAAGGAAATTGAAACAAAGGAGGAAGGACTGATGGAGATTTACAGAGTTAACCTCACTTTCCTCAGGCAGGTAAGAGTCAAAGTCATCAACTGAGAAAGGGAGGTCCACATACAATGTATGAGGCATGGAGAGATAGAAGGGAGAGACACAAACAGTGAAGGAAGCAATGTACAGAGGAGAGAGGCCTAGGTGTTTATAAATCAGTGAGGTGTGGGAGTTCAGAAAACTAGAAAAACAGTCTAATAACATTCAATAAAACTCCATGCTCTTTCTGGTTTTATTTGATAGCTCTTTAACCAAAAGTGATGAAGCTGAGCCATGGGCAGAGTCAATCAGACGACAGATTTCATCCTCCTGGGACTTTTCCCTGAGATCAAGCACCTTGCTATTCTTATCTCCATCATCTTCCTGATCTACATGGTTGCTGTCACTGGAAATGCTCTGCTCATCCTCCTCATCTTGGGTGATTCCCGGCTCCACACTCCCATGTACTTTTTACTCAGCCAACTCTCCCTCATTGACTTGACTTTAATCTCCACAGTTGTCCCCAACATGGTCACCCACTTTTTCTCAGGAAGGAGAAATATTTCACAAACTGGATGTGGAACCCAAATTTTCTTCACTTTAACTCTGGGGATTTCTGAATGTCTTCTGCTGACCTTTATGTCCTATGACCGCTATGTGGCCATCTGTAACCCCTTACGTTACTCAGTCATCATGAGCCACACTGTGTGTGTGCAGATGGTCATTGGATCCTGGATAGGGGGGACTCTAACTTCCTTAGTCCATACTGCCTATGCTATGCATTTCCCCATCTGTGGCTCCAGAGAGATTCTTCATTTCTTCTGTGAGGTTATGGCACTACTAAAGCTTACTTGTGAGGACATCTCAGCATATGAGAAGTCAGTGGTAGTCTCAAGCTTTCTGGTGGTTCTTATCCCTTTGAGCCTCATTTTGCTTTCCTATGCATTCATTTTTCTTACCATCTTCCGCATGAACTCCCCTGAAGGGAGGAACAAAGCCCTAGCCACCTGTTCTTCTCACCTTAGTGTGGTAACTCTCTATTTTGGTCCAGCTATCTTAATCTACATGAGGCCTGGCTCTTCCCAGACTCCTAAATTGAACCAGGCTCTTTTTTTGTTTGATTCCATCCTCACTCCCATGCTGAATCCCATTATTTATAGCTTAAGGAACAAAGATGTGGTGGCAGCTGTAAGGAAAATATTGAGAAATCTGTTCTCAAAAGGAAAGATTTAGACACTTAGGTTGCATTGCATTAAGGCAGTCTCAAATCATTACCTTTCTATTTTAGTCATAAAATTATAGTGTATGGCTGGGAAAACAATAGGAGTAAGGAGGCATGACACTATAAATTTGGAGCTAAAAAGGCTAGGTTTGAATCTCAGCTCTGCTATTTGATACTTAATATGAGTTCAGGCCTCACTCCTATAGGCTCCAGTTTCCTGCCATACAGGACTTCTGTCAAGAGCCTAACAAATTCCAGTATGAGAGTCATAGCAATGATATAATGTAGAGAAAATATGTAAACAATGATTTTATGAATAAAGAAACTGAGACCAAGAACAGGGAAGTGACTTGCCCAACATTAGCAGGTAGTTAACTGGAGACAAAAGTCCAGGTTTCATTCCTTGAAGTCCAGTAGTGGTTGCTAGACCTTACTATCCTACAACCCAAACCTAATAGTCTTTTTAACCTCTTTCTTCCACTTGCATACAAAATCTTCCACGCACAAGCATCACTCTGTAGGAGAGTGAGACTGCCTCCTCAGAGTAAGGTGGGCACAAATGCCATTGGGATGGGTTTTGAGAGATTTGAACTTCTGAAGAGTGAGACTCCAAATGAAAGTCATTAAAATGTTATGTTCTATTCTATCCCATACAATTACTCTGGTTTTGAAATGAATTGTTGACATGAAGCCCAGCATGCAGGAGAACATTTCCTATGTTCTTAGTACAACCAACTGCTTTCCTTTTTTCAACCAACTTTATCCCCTTCTCCTGTTCTCCTTACTCCCTTTGCAATTCCCATTTCCATCTTTGCAATTGGACTGTCCTTTATGATCCTAATCCATTTTTAAGCTATGTCTCTGAAAGAAACCTTGGGGAAATGAACGTTATTCCAATGTACTCCCACTAAGCTCAGCTGAGACATCAAACAGGTCAAAGAAGTTTGTTTTGGTGAGTGGCTAATTGACTGGCAACTACTAAAACACTGGCCACTGAGGGCAGCTAGGTGGCACAGTGGATAAAGCACTAGCCCTGGATTCAGGAAGAACTGAGTTCAAATCCAGCCTTAGAAACTTGACACTTACTGACTGTGTGACCCTGGGTAAGTCATTTAACTCTCATTACCCTGCAACAAAACAATAACAACAACAACAACAACAAAAAACAAAACAAAAAAACAACAACAAAAAAAAAACCATTGGCCACACATACTAGTAGAGAATAAAGCAGAATCTTATAGTAGAAAGGGCCCTAGATTTAGGGTCTAAAGTTCCAGATTTGATTCTTGGATATGTTCCATGCTACCATGTGAACTAGGGAATGTCATACCCAGTTTCCTCAGCTATAAAAATGTAGGATTTAGACAGCAGAGTAATAGACTTGACGTGACTACCTGTGTATCAGTCTACCATTTAACTGTGACCTGGGGCAATTCGCTTTACCTCTCTCAATCCCAATTTTCTCCACTACAAAAAGAAGACTAGGTGCTTCTTAACATCCTTCCTAAAACATGGTGTCTGGAACCCAACACAGTGCTTTAGGTGTGAGATAAGCAGGACAGATCATCGTGAAATTGTCACTGATAATACATTTATTTTATTGGCTACCACATTTCACTCTTAGGGCATATTAGCCTTAGTTGAAAAGCTCAAACATTCGCATATGAATTGTTGTCTGCTCTTAACTACTTCATCTTAAATGCAGAAAATTGATTTTTAAAAAGAAAATCTTGAACACTTAGCTCTCTTGAATTTAATCTTATTTGAGTTAGCCTAATATTCTACCTTCTAGAGATCATATTAGATCATGACTTCCACCTAGAATATTACATATGCATCCCAGTTTTGTGTTATCTACAAAGTTGATTAACATGTCAATTATGCTTTCATCCAAGAAATAAGTGTGTATATGTATATATGTGTGTATGTATATTTGTATATACACATACACATACACCTCTTTGTGTCTAATGGTAGCCAAGGGGGGGGGTGTAGAGGAGAAGGGTAAAAAAAGAAGAAAAAAAGAAATTTACATGATAATTTTGTTGTATATTTGAATGTAATAGCAACTTGTCTATATCTTTAGACAAGGTAAGGGAAGAGGGGACAATATGCTAGTTGCAAGAATGTCAAGAACAAAGGAGAGGTAGGTACTCCAATTGGTACAAGGAATATCAGTGAACAGAAGTAGCTTCCTTTTCCTTAATATAATATTAGGGTTCCATACCCTCTGAAATATCCAGATTAATGGTGGAGCTATACTATAAACTCTGCTGTTTTCATAAGACCACCTATTTAGTTATTTGGTTTAGCAGAGGGTATATAATTTCTCTGAAGTGTTCTGAATTGCTCCCTTTTAAAAAAAAAAAACATTCTAGGGAAGGCATTGGCAAAATACATCTATTGGTTCTAATCTCAAAGGAAGAACCTTTCATTGTTCTTGCTTCCTCCAGGCCCTAGGGCACTCTACCACATCTACCAGCACCACCCAGGAATTAGTATAGATAAAACTATTCTATCCCTAAAGATTCTTTTACATGACAGCTTGCTGTTTAGCTTATTGGGAGGACTTTTCAATAAATCTAACTCTTAGGTTGTTCTTGCATTACTTGGCAGAAGATAACCATTATGTTTCAGTTGTGTATGATGGGATGATCCTAAAAAATAAAATTGGATAGGAAGAAGTAAAATGCAGCAGTTATTTCATACAAACAAGGTGTGAATGGAAGTACTGTTACAGTGAAGGTAGGAGAAAGTGGAGAGCTAGCAATGTTACAACCTTATTCTCATAAAAACTGGGTTAAAGAAGAAATAACAAATGTCTAGAAGGCAATAAAAATCTTAAGTTACAAAAATAGGAAGGGAGGGGATAGGATAAGGGAGGGATTCTTACAAGGGGTAGAGATTAGGAAGGCAGTGGTTAGAACTAAATTAGATGGGGGCAGCTCAGTGGTGCAGTGGATAAAGCACTGGCTCTGGATTCAGGAGGACCTGAGTTCAAATCTGGCCTCAGACTTGGGCAAGTCACTTAACCCTCATTGCCCCACAAAAAAGAAAAAGAAAAAGAAAAAGAAGTAAATTAGACTCAAGAGGGACAGAGGAAAAAGGATAAACAGAGTAAGGAAAAATGGGATGAAGGGAAATGCACAACTAGTAACTTTGAATGTCAATGGAATTAATTCACCTATAAGTATAAAAGAAACAATAGAATGGATTAAAAACAAGAACCCAACAATATGTTGACTACAAGAAACACATTTACAAATGAGAGATACACATAGAGTAAAAATAAAGGACTGGGGGGCAGCTAGGTGGCGCAGTGGATAGAACACCAGCCCTGGAGTCAGGAGTACCTGAGTTCAAATCCAGCCTCAGACACTTAACACTTACTAGCTGTGTGACCCTGGGCAAGTCACTTAACCCCAATTGCCTCACTAAAAAAAAAATTAAAAAATAAAAAATAAAGGACTGGAATAGAATTGATTATGCTTCAGCTGATGAAAAAAAACCCCAACAAACTGAGGTAGCAATCATGATCTCAGACAAAGTTAAAGCTAAAATAAATTTAGTTAAAGAGATAAATAGGGAAATTTATATTATATTATTATAAAAGGTACCATAGATAATGAAGAAATATCAATGCTAAATGCTATAGCATTCAAATTTTTAAAGGAAAAGCAAAATGAATTATAGGTGGAAATAGACAGCAAAACTATAATAGTGGGGGAATTTCAAACTTTCCCTTTTAAAACTATATAAATTTAACTAAAAATAAATAAGAAAGAAGTCAATCAAATGAATAGAATCTTAGATAAGCTAGATATTTGAAGATAAGTGAATGAGAATAGAAAGAAATATAATTTTTTCTCAGTGTTACATGATACCTTTACAAAAATTTACCATATATCAGGCCATAAAAACTTTATAGCTAATGCAGAAAAGAAAAATATTAAATAAATCATTTAAGATCATATTTCAATAAAAACATATATAATAAGAGACCATGGAAACACAGATTAAAAATTAATTGGAGACAAATAAACTAATCTTAAAGAATGAGTGGGTGAAAGAACAAGACAAAAAAAATTTCATTAAAGAGAATAACAATAATGAGACAACTTACCAAAACCTATGATATGCAGGAAGACCAGTAATCAGGGTAAAATTTAATAGAGAAAGGGGAAACTAATGAATTAGGTATTTTTTAAAAAAACTAGAAAAAGAACAAATTGGAAACAACTGGGAGTATGCCTGCCAAGACATACCCAGGAACTACATAAACATAATTATAAAATACTTTTTATATTACTAAAGTCAGATTTTAAAAATTGCTCATAGGTGGGCACAATAAATATAATAAAAATGACAATTTTTTCTAAACTAATCTTATTCAATGCCACACCAATTAAATTACCAAAACCTTAATTATAGAAAATAATAACAAAATTAATTTGGAAGAAGAAAAGGTCATGAATATCAAAGGAATTAATGAAAAAATATAAAAGAAAGATTTAGTGGTACTGGATTTTAAACCATAGTATATAGTAATAATTATTAAAACTATCTGGCACTGGCTAAGAAATAAAAAAAGTAGACCAATAAATGAAACAGAGTAGACATATGATTTATAGCAGCAAATAAATGTAGTAACCTTGTATTTGACAATTATAAAGACTCAAGATTTTGGGATAAGAATTCATTATTTGATAAAAATTGTTTTGAAAACTGGAAAGCAGCATGGCAGAAATTGAGCATAGACCAATATCTTATACTGGTTGTGAACAGGTCAAACTGAAAATGTGGCCTAGATATAAAGAGATATTACAAGAAAATATGGACATAAAACATATTACCTACAAGACTTATGCTACCCATAACAACAATAAACAAGAGGTAGAGAGCACTGCGAGTTGTGAAATGGACAATTTCATTTACATTAAATTAAAAAGATTTTGTACAAATAAAACAACTGTAGCCAAGATCAGAAGGAAAGCAGAAAAATTTGGGGCGGAGGGGGAATTTTATAGACAGTTTCTCAGATAAAGGTCTCACATCTCAACTATATAAAAAACCGTGTCAAATCTATGAGTACAGGGGCAGCTAGGTGGCACAGTGGATAGAGCACTGGCCCTGGAGTCAGGAGGACCTGGGTTCAAATCTGACCTCAGATACTTGACACTTACTAGCTATGTGACCCTGGGCAAGTCACTTAACCCCAATTGCCTCACTAAATTAAAAAAAAAATGACAACAAATCTATGAGTACAAGTTATTCCCCAACTGATAAATGGTCAAAGGATATGAACAGGCAGTTTGCCAAGGAAGAAATCAAAACAATTTATAGTCATATGAAAAAATGCTCTAAATCATTATTGATTAGAAAAATGCAAATTAAAATAACCTTGAGATATCATTTTATACCTATCAGATTGGCTAAAAAAATTGAAAGGAAAAGCAACAAATGTGGGAGGGGATATGGAAAAATTCACTGTTGGAGGAACTGTGAACTGATCCACCTGTTCTGGAAAGCAATCTGGAATTATACCCAAAGAGTTGTTAAACTGCTTATACCCTTTCATCCTGCAATACCACTACCACTAGGTCTATTTCCAAAGATGATTAGGGAAAAGGAAAAAAGAACCTATATGTTCTGTTTGTAGCGGCTCTTGTGCTGCCAAAGAACTCAAAATTGCGGAGATGCCCTTCAGTGCAGGAATGGCTGAAAAAAAATGGGGTATATGACTGTGATGAAATACTACTATGCAATAAGAAATCATGAGCAGAATGATTTTAGAAAAACTTGGATAGATTTGCACAAAATAATGAAGAGTGAAATGAGCAGAAACAAAAGATTGTTGTATACAGTAACAGCAATATTGTTTTAAGAACAACTTTGAGTGACAAGATCATTTTGACTATTATAAATAACAAAATTAACTACAAAAGACCTATGAAGGAAGACACTATCTGTATCCAAAGAAAGAACTGATAAATAAAAGTACATATAAAATGATTTTATAAATACATACGGGGGCAGCTAGGTAGCACAGTGGATAAAGCACTGGCCCAGGATTCAGGAGTACCTGAGTTCAAATCCAGCCTCAGACACTTGACACTTACTAGCTGTGTGACCCTGGGCAAGTCACTTAACCCCCATTGCCCTGCAAAAAAAACAAAACAAAACATACATATTTTTGTCTAATAGCCATGGGGGGGGGGGGTGTAGAGAAAAAGACAGTTACATGATTACTTTATTACACATTTGAAATAAATAGCAAGTTGTACAAAATAGATTTGAAGTTTCATTTGCCATCATCCTTTTTTATTCTATAAATTAAAAATAAAATAAAATTTAAGAAATAAAAAACAAACAAAAAAATCAAGGTTAAAAAGGTATCTTTTCTATTTGGAACTAAAATGTGTCAAAAGATAAATCTAGGAGAGTGCTACAATGGGAATATGATTTCATGTACCAGCAAGGCTAGTGGAGGGAAAAGGGAACTGAACTCAAAGGAATGAGTTCTGGTTCCCATACTTGAAATTCTGTTACTTTTAACAAGAAAGTTTGCTTTTTTGAGCTTCAGTTTCTCATATATCAAATGGCTATAATGACATTTGCATGACTCCAAGACACATAACTCTAGAGAAGTCACTTAATCTCTCAGTGCCCCCGGGCACCTCTATAAAACTATAAATTCTAGCCCTGTATTGGTCAAGTAGGTTTGCTCATTGGGAATTCCCTACATGAATGAAATCACATGACCAGACCAAAAAACTAATTAGTATTACCTCCATTATACTGTTGTTTACAGAATCATATATTTAGAACCAGAAGAGATATTAAAAACTGTATAATCCAACCCTTTCATTATAAAGATTCAGAAACTGATACTTAAGAGAAGCTTGCTAAGTTCATATTTGTTGTAAGTTACAGAGTGGGACTTCAATTTTTATCTTTTTACTTTAAATCCAATGTGAGAACTAAATGATAACACATGTTTTAGGACTTTTAAAAGCATTAGGTAGAAGCAGCTAGGTGGTACAGTGAATAAAGCACCAGGCCTGGATTCAGGAGAACCTGAGTTCAAATTCAGCCTCAGACACTTGACACTTACTAGCTGTGTGACTCTGAGTAAGTCACTTAACCCTCATTGCCCTGAAAAAAAAAAAGGTGGCTTTAAAAACATTATGTAAATGTAATCTAGTAGGAATCATTACAAAAGTAAATATTTCTGTTAAGAATGAAGATAACTGTGTAGACACAGTTTCTATGATCTCTCTGGGCCTGAGAGGAAAATCATTTGCCCAGAGTTATTCATAGAAAGGGATAGAAAACAGCTAAGTAATTATTTTTCTCAAGTTTGTGTGTGTGTGTGTGTGTGTGTGTGTGTGTGTGTGTGTGTGTACTATACTCAGGTCTAATTTATGTAATGTGTATTCATTAAAGACCAAGTCTGGACTTTCCTATGGACATGTCCCAAGAGAGTTTGGACCTCAAATTGAAACTTGGCATGGGCTTAAAATGGTTCATTTTATCCACCATCCTACATGGAACCCCCATGGTATTTTAGGCATCTGAATAGGCTGAGGACCAAGGCAAGTGTGATTACATCCAACTCCACTGACCCCAATTAAATGGTTACATATATTCCAAAGAGGGCCCACTTTTTAATATTTCATTGTTGGAAGTGTGACAGGGTGCTGAATGGGGAAAATTCAGATGCTTATCATATTTCTGAGAGTCAGCAATAACTGGACATGAATGAGGTTTGAAGATACCTATACTGCCAGAAAGAGGCACTGAGTCCTCTCTGATTAAGGGAAGTATAAGGAGGAAATATGGTTAGGGGAAAGATTCCTCAGACCAGAAGTCAAGGGACTTGGGCTGCGGTTATAATTTTGTTTCTTTGTATTGAGTATGTATGCGCCACTGTTTCTCAGCCTCCTTATCTCTCAAATGAGGATACTAATACTTTCCCTATCCTACAGAATTGTTATGAGAATAAAATGAGACTAAAAATATTCATCATAGCTGTGGACTAAAAAAAGCACAGGGTGTCCCCAAAGTTTCAGGGAATGTTTAAGCTTTGATAGCTTCAAATTTAAGTGCTAAAAACTGCTGTAAGACTTTGGGGATACCTCACTTATATAATAATATATTTGCATTTAAAACATAATTTATATGGCCTATCTTATGTTAAATTCAATATGAATATCTTTGACAACTATAAAATGTAAGGACTGTCCCAAACTGATTAAATCACAGGCTCAAACCCTGTCACACCCTCACTGCTAAATACTGTTCTCTTAGAGCTAGGTAGAGTTTCATTTGTTAGGGCCACACTTGCAATTTTACTGATAAGCAAACTCTATCAATGCAGCTTATAGTCTTAGAAAGGATTCCAGGGTATTGACAGTCTGCCACACTGACTTTCAGGTAGAATTGTTTTTTAAATTAACATGATTCTCTGGCTAGCAATTTTAAAACTCACATAATTCAGTGAGTAAATTTACGTAATTAATTCAGGATTGAAGAAATTGACTTCTCTGACAGAACATACAAAGAGGGAGTTTGTTCTTCTGTTTGGGTTTGGAACAAGAACTGTTGATCCTTTTTGACTGGAAAGGAGAAAGAAATGCAACTATGTTGTAAAGCATGATTTATATTAATAGAAATCAACCCAGGTCTCTCCTTGTTCTTCAGGCCACAATGGAAAGTCCTGCAAAGCTGGGAAGAGGAGATAATATTTCATTTGTTCATATAGTAAAAAGAGTCAAGTTCTTCCATACCTACAACAGAGCAATTTCATATTCAATTTCCATACATTAGTTTTTGATGCCCTGTTCTGTGATTTGCAGAGCAGAGAATTAACTACTTAATGATGTATGAAATCTGTCTCAAGATATGGTTCTGTTAAACATCTATCCAAATGAAAACTGAAAACCCCATCCATTTATCCAAACGTTTTGAAACATCCAATTCGTTTTTGGTCATTTTTAGCCCGTGTGGCTAGAATTCTTCCTGAGAAAAATGTTGTTGTAAATTGTCTTTTTGTTTGAAATAGTATTTCTCCTTATGCATTTTGCATTGCTAGTTCAGAAGTTGTCAGATTCTCTGAGTCATAATTCACATATTGGCATTCAGACTTAAAGACAACATGTGCCTGTTTACATTTGCTAAATGGCACAATGTGAGTGGGGGATACTGAGCACATCTATCTGACCATTTTCTTTTGCAGAGGCATTTGGAGAAATTGAATCACTCTTCTGTGTTTTAGCATTGGAGACACTGTCACTACACAGCCTCCTTCCCAGGTCAGGGTTGCCTTCACTTCCATTTCCTATAAGGCACACTGCAGGATGAGAACTGTGGTTTGTCAAATGTGGGTGATGGGTCTGTGAAGTTAAAGGGATGTGAAGAGTTAAAGCAATTGCTTAATTTGAGTCTATAGATATTGATGTTTGATTAATCTGACAAAGTAATTTTATAAGTCTTTAAGAAAATTGCCTTGGGAAAACTTCTGGCTATAATGACTCAAACTTTCACAATTTTTGAATCAGATCTTTTCTACCCCAGTGCAAAAAGAACCTGACACTAAATTATGCATCTCTCTCTTCTCCTCCAAACCAGGCATGCTATCACAAAATGCCCTCTGGATGATGCCACCACTCTTAAAGGTAAGAAGAGCAAGAGGAATGGAATGGAATGGGATGGGATGGGACATTGTGTAAACCCAGAGATCAGAGGCTGGTGAAGGAAAACCAAGGGAAGCAAAGGTTTTGGAGGGTTGTTTTTTTTCCTTCAGTGATTTATGCTTCAAATATATGAATTGAATGAAGTTCAAGAAAAGAAAAGAATTTGTTTGGATTAGAAATCTGTAAGCCTGGATTGTATTGCAAACATAGTCATTAGTAGAGTTTGTTACTTTGGGTAGTTCAAACAACCTCTTTGGGCCTCATCTATAAAATGAGGACATTGGACTACATCATGCACACTAGATACAAAGTAATTCTTCTTCTTTCTTTCCATAATTAAAGAGAAGTCTGAAGTTTAAAACTGGGAATTTAGTGATTAAAGATCCCATCATTCATGAGGAGACTGGATACTTGATAGGGTGGAGTAAGGAAAAAACTTGTGGGAAAAAGGGAAGTGTAAAGGCCAAAGACAAACTTCACCTACTTCAGAGTTTTGGTCCAGAATGGTTGGTCATCATTGCAGAATGTAGTGACAACATTCAAACTTCATAGATAAGAAAAACTTTCTTTGCTTTTTGGGGGCTGAGAAACAGAATTCTACATTCTGGTAACACCTAAAGGTAGCTTCTGTGTTCATTGTTGCTGCTGTTATTATCTGTCTGGACCTAGGACTCAATCATTGCAGGGAGGTTCTGGAGAGGGAATGTCCTCCACCTCTATGCACTAGCAACTGTTATACAATTTATAGTCTTAGAACATTGCTTAGGGGCACCGAGAGGGTAAATGAATAACCCAAGACCACAAAGCTAATATATATCAGAGGTGATACTTTTATTATTTTCATTATTAGTAATACTTCCAATAATGTATCTCAGAACCACAAAGCACTTTTACATACATTAGCACATGCATGTAAATCCATACTTAAGGTAGGTAGTATAAATGTTTTTCTCTGTTTCACAAATGAAGAAATTTCGAATCATAAAAAAAGTGAAATGATTTCCATAAGTTAATACAGAAAGTCATTAGGAGGACCAAGATTCAAATTCAGACCTTCTGATTCCACTCTTTCTACCACATCACAATGTCTCCCCCTTCTATTTGGGATTGTGTCATCTGATAGATTAAATAATTAGGCATATAAAAGCCTAACATAAATAAAACTTTTCTAATTTTTGATGTATTATTGGAAATCATTGATTCTTGATTTCCTTTACATAATTTTTATTATTTGAAGATGTCAGGGTACTTTTTCTTAGTTAGGAGGTTATTGAGCTAGCTGAAATATGTCCCATAGAATGTAAAATTTTATTTAAGGTCTCAAATATTTCTCCAGTAAGAAGCCATAGGGAAAATTTCAACTGTCCCCAACTTTTTGGAAGCATGCAAATCCATTTTCCCTTTGTGAACCCTCTAAATTTAGTTTAATCTGTAACTAGACTTAGTTTACATAAAACATCTGTTTAAATGATCCAAGAAGGACTTACAATAAAGATTGCTACCATTCCAAGACAAAGAACTGATGGTGTCTGAATACAGATTAAAGCATATTTTATTATTATTTTTCTTGGGGTTTTTTGTCTTTTTTTTTTACTAATATGGAAATGTTTTGCATGACTACACATATATCACCTATATAGGACCTCTTGCCTTCATAAAGTGGGGGAGGGAGAAAGGGAGAAAATGTGGAACTCAAAGTTTTAAAATTAGTTGTTGAAAATTAGTTTTACATATAATTGGGGAAAAATAAAAATGCATAATAAAGAAAATTTTGGGGGGAAACTAAAAAGAGTCTGTTTAACTTGATTTATTTCCTTAAGGGAATAAATAAAATTATGACTCTGTTTAATTAGTTTTTTTTTAACTTCTGTGACATTGAAAGAAGCATGGAATTATGAATCTATTTTTCTTCAATTTTATGGCCTAAGAGGAATGTATAAGATTGCAATATGTAAAAATAATTTTGGGGGGGCAGCTAGATGGCGCAGTAGATAGAGCACCAGCCCTGGAGTCAGGAGTACCTGAGTTCAAATCCGGCCTCAGACATGTAACACTTACTAGCTGTGTGATCCTGGGCAACTCACTTAGCCTCAACTGCCTCACTAAAAAATAATAATAATAATAATAATAATAATAATAATAATAATAATTTTTTCTATCACTCTGATCTAATTTTGTATGCAACAGGCATTGCTAGAATGCTGATCTTGGTTCAGGTTTCCTTGTTTTTGTCTGAAATCTGAACTTTTGCATAAGCATAATAAAACCTAAGGGGTTTTTACTCCCATAATTTCTACATTGTGTTGGATAAATTTTGGTAGCAGTTACCTGTCACATGAATTCAGAAAAGAAAAATTTCAACACTTACACATTCGTGTCTTGCTTTGCTATTAATCACATATTGTAATAATATATTCTATTAATCATATATTCTTGATTTCCTATTAATCCTATTAATCAATTTCAACAGTAGTTACCTGTCACATCAGCTCGAAAAGGATATATTTTCCAATAACAAATGCTTATCTTGCTTTTCTATTAATCATATATTCTTGCAGAGATGTTTATACAGATCAGTATATGGTTTGCAGAATTAATGTGTATCTAAGCACATAGTGTTAATGCACACTTTTAAAGAACTTTCACATATGGTGCTTTACTTTATCCAAGCAAGATCCCTCTGAAGTAGGCAAGGCAAGTGCTCCTCAACCCATTTCAATGATAAAACTATCAATATATACATTGTGTTAAGTGCCTATAGTGACACAATAAATTAGAACCACAGTTAGTTAGAATCCAGGTCTCCCACAACCAGGTCTGATGCATTTCCCCCAAGAAATCAAGAAGGGAAATGTAAAACTTTATAAACCAAATTCCTCACAGAGAAGTTTATATTTGATCTTAGAATTAATATGGGGATATTGAGGTTTACTTAATGGAATACTCAGACCTAGACTTTAGGAAAATAACAACTGTGCAAAAACCTTATTATACCTACACTAGTGAATGTCTACAAAGATAAAGACCACTTCAGTTCAGAGTTGGAAGGGACCTCAGTGGCCTTTTATCTGAAGCAGAATTTATCTAGTCTACCTTTTATCTGAAGCAGAATTCTTCAATATATGCTTAACGAGAGGTCCTGCAGTCAATGGAAAGGAACTGGTTACCTACAGAGATCACCCATTCTATGTTTGGATGGTTCTCCTTACAAAGAATTTTATCCTAACATCTCAGTTAAATTTATTTCTTTGCAACTTTTACCTATAAATCCTAGTCCTTTACTTTTCTTTTTTTAGAAAAAAGTTTCGTTAATGTGGTTTTTAACATTACTAACATTTACAAATTATTCCCTCTTCATGCGAGATCGTTTTTAACAAATTAAAGCAGGTAAGTAATATTAATAACATAGTGACTTGTTCTGAAATCATATGGAGCAATTCACATTTGTAGCACCCCTACCTCTAATTTTTTAAAATAATAAACCTTTTTATTTATTGTTTTGAGTTCCAATTTTTATCCTTCTTTCCCTCACTCCCCTTACCCCTCTCTGAGGTGATAATCAATCAGATATGGGTTACACATGTGTAATTATGTAAAACATTACCATACTAGTTATTTTGTAAAAGAAAACTTGAATGAAAGAAAAAATGAAAGAAAGTGAAAAATAACATGCTTCAGCCTGTGTTCAATTAATATCAGTTCTTTCTCTGGAGGTGGATAGTATGCTTCATCATGAGTCCTTTGGGATTGTCTTGTATCATTGTATTGCTGGGAATAGTTACAACATTCACAGTTCTTCATTAAAAAATACTGCTGTCTCTGTGTAAAATGTTCTCCCGGTTCTGCTCACTTTACTATACATCAGTTCATAAAGTCTTTCCAGGCCTTTCTGAAATCATCCTGTTTGTCATTTCTTGTAACACAATAATATTCCATCACAATCATATGCCACGACTTGTTTAGCCATTCCCCAATTGATGAGCATTCCCTTGATTTCCAGTTCTTAGCCACCACAAAAAGAACTGCAATAAATATTTTTGAACAAATAGGTCTTTTTCTCTTTTGGGGGATGTCTTTGGTCTATAAACCTAGCAGTGGTATTGCTGGGTCAAAGGGTATGCATAGTTCTATAGCCCTTTGGGCATAGTTCCAAATTGCTCTCCAGAATGGTTAGATCTTTTCACAACTCCACCAACAGTGGATTAGCATCCCAGTTTTCCTTTATCCTCTCCAACATCAAATAATTTCCTTTTTTTTGTTATATTTGCCAGTCTGATAGGTGTGAGGTGATACCTCAGAGTTGCTTTCATTTACAATTCTCTGATCAATAGTGATCTAGAGCATTTTTTTTTACATGACTATGGGTAGCTTTGATTTCTTTGTCTTGTTAAGGGGTAAAATTCTAGCTAAACTGTCTAAAATATCTAATGAGCGGTCGCCAATAAATTATAAGCTTTAGCAAGAGTTAGACTTTTAAGCATTTATTAAGGAGAATAAGAATTTGGTAAAGAGAGAGAGAAAGGCCTAGATTCCTATCTATTAAAGGGAGAGCACATTTCTAGCTCCCCTCTCCACCAGCGTCCTCAGGAAAGAGAGTGAGACCGAGCACCAGTCTCTTCCTTCCTCCTCCCACTAGCCCGCGTCACTTCCTGATGCCAAAGAAAAGACTCCTGGTCTTGCGCTCAAAGACCTTCGCTCCATGGGTGGAACTCTTCTACAGTAAGTCTCCAGCAGGTGGCGTCATTCCAATCGTTACAATTCCCCGCTTTGTTTCCTCAAGAAACGGGATGTTTCCTTGATGAAACAGTCTGAAAACTGCCTGTTCATATCCTTTGACCATTTAATCAATGGGGAATGACTTGTATTTTTATAAATTTGACTCAGTTCTCTAGATATTTGAGAAATGAGGCCTTTATCAGAGATACTTGTTTCAAAAATTCTTTCCCATTTTCCTGCTTCCCTTATAATCTTGGTTACATTAGTTTTGTTTGTACAAAACCTTTTTAATTTTATATAATGAAAATTATCTATTTTCCCTTTTGTATTATTCTCTATATCTTCTTTGGTACTAAATTCTTCCTCTACCCATAAATATGACAGATAAATGATTTCATGCTCTCTTAATTTGCTTTTGGTATCACCCTTTATGTGTAAATAATGTACCCATTTTGACCTTATTTTAGTATACAGTGTGAGATGTTTCTACCATACTGTTTTCTAGTTTTCCCAGCAACTATCGTCAAATAATGAGTTTTTGTTCCAGAATCTTGGATCTTTGGGTTTATCATATACTAGATTACTATAGTCACTTACTGTAGTAGAATTTCTACCTATTCCATTCCACTGATCCACCTCTATTTCTTAGCCAGTACCAGATTGTTTTGATAATTACCACTTTAAGGAGCAACTAACTGGTGCATTAGATAAAGCACCAGTCCTGGATTCAGGACGACCTGAGTTCAAATCTGACCTCAGACACTTGACACTTACTAGCTGTGTGACCTTGGGCAAGTTGCTTAACCCTCATTGCCCCGCAAAAAAAAAAAAAAAAGATAATTACCACTTTATAACACAGTTTAAAATCTGGTACTGCTAGGCCACTGTCTTTCATATTTTTTCATTGATGCTCATGATATCCTTGAGCTTCTATTTTTCCAGATGAATTTTGTTATTAATTTTCTAGATCTAGAAAATATTTTTGATAGTTTGATAGGTATAGCACTAAATAAATAAATTAACTTAGGTGGGATTGTCATTTTTATTATATTGGCTCTGGCTACTCATGAGCAATTGATATTTTTCCAGTTGTTTAGATCGGACTTTATTTCTGTGAAAAGTGTTTTGTAGTTCTGGTTTGTGAAAAGTGTTTTGTAGTTGCTGTGTTTGTCTTGGGAGGTGGAATCCGAAGTACTTTATATTAGTCACAGTTTTAAATTTAATTTCTCTTTATAGCTATTGTTGCTGGACTTTATTGGTAATATATAGAAATGCTGATCATTTATGTGGGTTTATTTTGTATTCTGCAACTTTGCTAAAGTTGTTAATAATTCCAAGTAGCTTTTTAGTTGATTCTCTAGGATTTTCTAAGTATAACATCATATCATCTACAAAGAGTGATAGTTTTGTTTCCTCATTACCTATTGTAATTCCTTTAATTTCTTTTTCTTCTCTTATTGCTATAGCTAACATTTCTAGTATAATAGTAAATAATAGAGGTGCTAATGGGCATCCTTCTAATTTTTTACAATATTAATCTCTTTTCTCTTTCACCCACCCCATTAAAAAAGTGAAAAGAAAAACGAATTGATTACAACTATTCATAGTCAATATAAAAGCAAATATCCTCAGTGATTCTGTGTGTGTATAAAAATTTTCACCCTAATTCTATCACAACTCTGTAGAGGATTACATGTTTTATCATTGGTCCTCTGGAATCATTAATAGTCATTGTTTTAATAATAGTTTGTTACAGTTTTCAGAGCTATCTTTAGAGTGTAGTAGTTATCATATAAATTATTATGGATCTGCTCATTTAATTCTTTATTAGCTTATAAAAGTCCCCAAATTATAATATTGATGTTAAAGTGCTAATAATTCTTACTCCTTACTTCATTCTGGATCAGTTCATATGAGTCTTTCCTTGTCTTTTTTAAATCATCTATTTTGTCATTTCTTATAGTGAAATAGTACTCCGTGACCTTTTATTTCCAAAGAATAGTCCTCCAATTTCTTGAAGAAAGTTACTATGTTCTCTGTTAGAAAGCCTTTCAATACATGGCAATACAATGCCATGCTTAAAGCTTTACTGCGTGGTAGAACCTGCCCAGAGCTCTACTGGAATAACTTCTGAGAAAATAGTGTCACCTACACACCAAGATTCAAAGAGTACGGTTGGACATACACACTAGATTTCAGGTGAGCATATTTCAAAGGGGTAAAAAAGATATGGGTGTGGAGCCTATGAATTAAAATTCTATAGGGGAAGTCAGTGTAAGACAAATGGGAATTATTGAGTAAGGAAATTCTGAATGCATAAAGAGTAACAATTCCAATAAGAAAGAAAAAGCAATTTATCTAAAGAGACCAATGTGCATGTGCAGGTAACTTACCAAACAATTTACATTATTGGAAGGTTTTTGGAAAGCATGGGTAAAAATATAGGTAACAAGATAAATACAGAAGTATGACAGGACTTGCAAGAATTTGAGCTAAAATTGGGAATGAATATTAAGGAGAAGAAAGAATGGTATTTAAAACTATATTGAGTAAAAAAAAGAGAACTAAAAAGATAGGTTTTTTTTAAACATGATTACTGGTCTGGTAGATTATGCAATGCTGCAGATATAATCTACCTAGATCTTGATTAAGCATTTGGCAAAGCCTCTTCTTGTGGAAAAGATGGAGAGATTATAGGCCACTAGAGAGACACAATACAATAAATGATCTCTAAAGTATCCTACACTTTAATGGATACAAGTATATAGGAACAAATATAAAGAAAATAAATGCAAATGAATAAAAAGTAGTTAAATACAAGGAAATTTATGAGCAAGGACATTAGCAGATGGGAGTGTCAGGAAAGACTTCATGTTGAAAGTTATATTATTGGAATAGTTGCTTAGCTTCTTTGAGTTTCATTTTCCAATTTGTAAAATAAAAAGGACTGAACCAAATAGCCCCTAAGATCCCTTCCATGGCTAAGATCTTATGCTCTTTCAAGGATATCTCCAATAAAGTGCCACAATGATCTCTAATTGACTCTGTACTTTTTTTTTTTAACATTTTTAACAGTGACTTGGATAAAAGCATAAATTATATACTTATCAAAATGGCAGGTGACACAGCTGAAAGAAATAGCTACATTAGATGACAGTTAGGATTCAAACATATTTTGAAGATAAAAAATTATAAATAGACAAATGTAAAGTCCTACTTTGATTTTTGATTTTTTTTAAAAAAATTTTGGCCAGGGCAATGAGGGTTAAGTGACTTGCCCAGGGTCACACAGCTAGTAAAGTCTTACTTTGATTTCAGAAATCAACTTTTAAGTACAAAATTCAAGAAATAGTATTATATAAAAATTAATCTATAAAAAAGTTTTGGGAGCTTCATTACAATTGTAGGTTCAATAATCCAACAGTCTGATACGGCAGCCAAGAAAACATAATATTAGGCAGCATTTAAGAAGACAAATATATCCAAGAAAAGGGATGTTGTAGTCCTACTTTATTTTTATTTTGTTAGATCACATCTGGAGCATTGTTTTGAATTTAGAACACCACATTTTAGGAAAGATATTAAGAAGTTGGAGGTCATACAGAGAACATCAGTTAGGATGTTAAAGAGTCTCAAATTAGAACATATGAGGATTAGTTGAAGGAAAGAGAATTCTTTGACCTGGAAGAAAGCTTTGGGGACACAAATTTGAAGGGCTGCTACACGGAAGCTTGGCTTGGTCTCAAGGGGGCAGAGCTAAGAATAATGGTTAGAAGTTGAATAAAGATAAATTTTAGGTTGATATAATGGTTAGGGCAATTTTCCTATCCATTAGAACTATTTCCAAGAAGAATGGGGTGCCTTTGGAGCCTGTGCGTTCCTCCTCACTAATGGTTATGTTCTCATGGAGATTCACATTCCAGTCTGGATTGGACTATATAGCTTCTCATGTTGAGTCCTATACTGTTTCAACTCTGTGATAAAGATTCTGCTCATAGTAGATAGGATGATAAGAGAGGATAGAAAGAAGGAAAAATTTTTACTTTGCTTCTGTTTTCCTTTTAGAAAGACAATGATCTTTGGACTAGTGAAAAACAAACAACCAAGTTGAAATCCAAAATACTTTGAGATAAGAAGACATTTAGTTGTTCAAATCACCAGATATAGATAAAACATATTTGTCTTTTGTCCTTAAGAGTTTAAAATTTAAATTGTATAAGTAATAAATGGCATGCTTAATAATTTTGCAGATGATAAAAATTAGGACATTCTGTCAGCATGTTGGGTAAATCAGCATACAGAAAGTTTTCAAAAGTGCAGAACATTGGGCCAAACTTAATAAGATAAAATTTAAAAGAGGGGAATATAAAATGTTAATCTTTTATTAAAAATATCAAATTAACAAGTACAAGATGGGAGAAGTATGTCTAGACAGTAGTTTTGTGATAAAAGATCTTCTGGGGCTTTTAGTAGACTACAAGCTCAATGTGAGTCAACAGTGTGATATCCCAGTGTGATATCCCAGAGCCAACGCTATATAATTCTAAGGTTGTACACTGTCCAGAGGTTATAGTCCTGCTGCCCTCTGCCCTGCTCAGAGAATTTCTGGAATACTGTATCCTGCCCTGGGCATCACATTTTAAAAAGACACTAAGAATCCAGAAAGCAAATAAATGAGAGCAAGGATAATGAAGAAAGTACTTGAAATTTTGTTTTGTAATGCTGGTAAAGAAAAAACTTAGGGGAAGTTATATTTTTCAACTATTTAAAGGGTTGTCATATGGAAGAGGAATTAAACTTGTTCTATTTAATTCCAGAAGACAGAACTAGAAGCGATGGGAGAAAACTATAGAAAGACAGATTTAAACCAGATGGGCAAACCCTGTGGTGGGAATGTTGAGTTTAAGATACCAATGGGGCAACTGGCTGGAGATGTCCAACAGACAGTGGTGTGAGATGAGAATTTGGGGGGGGAAAAGAGGGAGGGGAGGAGGGGAGGGAAGAAGGGAGGAGAGAGAGAGAGAGAGAGAGAGAGAGAGAGAGAGAGAGAGAGAGAGAGATTAGGATTGGGTACATAGATTTTGTAGTTATCTCTATAAGGAAGAAAATTCAACCTAACAGAGAGAGTGTAAAGAGAATAGAGAAGAGGGCCTAATTTCTTTTCTTTTTTTTTTTTTGCGGGGCAATGAAGGTTAAGTGACTTGCCCAGGGTCACACAGCTAGTAAGTGTCAAGTGTCTGAGGCCGGGTTTGAACTCAGATACTCCTGAATCCAGGGCCAGTGCTTAATCCACTGCACCACCTAGCTGCCCCCCAATTTCTTTCAAGTAAAGTTTTGTTGATTTGAAAATTTGTGTTTATAGCAGAGATACAATCAGTAGAAAGGGAGAAATTTAGGATGAGATAGATGGGGAGATTTATTAAGAGAACAAGCTTCTAAAAAAGAGAGGGAAAGCTGAGATTTAAAATTGGATTCTAGAGCATTAACCTCCCCGTTTTAACCTTTCCCTTCTTTATCTCCCAGATTAGTAAATGGAAGAAGCCTCTGGTCTCTAGTTAGAGCTTTTATTGTTTGGAAATTACAAGGTGATGTTGATTAGAGGGATAGGAAAGTAGAAATACAAAACAAATAGTCTTAAGTCTAAGCTTAGTCTATATTCCATATAAAACTCACCAAAAACCCAAGGCCACCTTTGGCGGGGAGAGCCGCATCAAGCACGTGCTGTTACGGTGAGCCGGGCTGAGTTCAACCTCCGTCAGCGTCCGTGTGTGTGCAGTGCAAGTCAGTGGACAAGGAGAGTCGAAAAGAGGTAAAAAGAAGAGAGATTGGTCTTGACAAGCAAACTGACAAAGAATCTGAAGCAGAGGAGGCAAAGAATGGTGAAAAAAGTCATCAATTGAGAAAGGGAGGTCTGCATACAATGTAGGAAGCATGGAGAGATAGAAGGGAGAGACACAAACAGTGAAGGAAGCAATGTACAGAGGAGAGAGGCCTAGGTGTTTATAATAGGTGTGGGAGTTCAGAAAACTAGAAAAACAGTCTAATAACATTCAGTAAGACTCCATGCTCTTTCCAGTTTTATTTGATAGCTCTTTAACCAAAAGTGATGAAGCTGAGCCATGGGCAGAGTCAATCAGACGACAGATTTCATCCTCCTGGGACTTTTTCCTGAGATCAAGCATCTTGCTATTCTTATCTCCATCATCTTCCTGATCTACATGGTTGCTGTCACTGGAAATGCTCTGCTCATCCTCCTCATCTTGGGTGATTCCCGGCTCCACACTCCCATGTACTTCTTACTCAGCCAGCTCTCCCTCATTGACTTGGCTTTGATCTCCACAGTTGTCCCCAACATGGTCACCCACTTTTTCTCAGGAAGGAGAAATATTTCACAAACTGGATGTGGAACCCAAATTTTCTTCATTTTAACTCTAGGGATTTCAGAGTTTCTTTTGCTAACCTTTATGTCCTATGACCGCTATGTGGCCATCTGTAACCCCCTACGTTACTCAGTCATCATGAGCCACACTGTGTGTGTGCAGATGGTCATTGGATCCTGGATAGGGGGGACTCTAACTTCCTTAGTCCATACAATATATGTTATGCATTTCCCCATCTGTGGCTCCAGAGAGATTCTTCATTTCTTCTGTGAGGTTATGGCACTACTAAAGCTTACTTGTGAGGACATCTCAGCATATGAGAAGTCAGTGGTAGTCTCAGGCTTTCTGGTGGTTCTTATCCCTTTGAGCCTCATTTTGCTTTCCTATGCATTCATTTTTCTTACCATCTTCCGCATGAACTCCCCTGAAGGGAGGAACAAAGCCCTAGCCACCTGTTCTTCTCACCTTAGTGTGGTAACTCTCTATTTTGGTCCAGCTATCTTAATCTACATGAGGCCTGGCTCTTCCCAGACTCCTAAATTGAACCAGGCTCTTTTTTTGTTTGATTCCATCCTTACTCCCATGCTGAATCCCATTATCTATGGCTTAAAGAACAAAGATGTGGTGGCAGCTATAAGGAAAATATTGAAAAATCTGTTCCCAAAAGGAAAGATTTAGAGACATTTGGGTTGGTTGCATTGTGTTAAGGCAATTTAAAATTATTATGTTTCTGCTTTAGCCAAAAATCATAGTGCATGGCTGGGAACAGGGTAGGAATAATGGGGGGGGGCGGGGTGACAGTGTATAAATTTGGAACTAGAGAGACTAGATTTGAATCTCAGCTCTGCTACTTGATACTTAAAATGAGTTTAAATATCACTTCCCTGGGCTCCAATTTTTTCCATATAGCGAGCCTAGCAAATTTCAGTATGGGAGTCATAGCAATGACATAAGTGTAGAGAAAGGAATCTTAGAGAAAATATCTAAACTTAATGATTTTATGAGTAAAGAAATGAAGACCAAGAAAAGGGAAGTGACTTGCCCAACAATAGCAGGTAGTTAAAACTGAAGAAGTCCAGGTTTACTTTCTTAAAGTCCAGCATTCTGTAATACACCTTGATGTCCTATAACCAAAACTTAATACTCATTTTAACCTTTGTCTTCCAATTGCATACAAAATCTTCCATACATAAGTATAACTCTGAAGGAGAGTGAGACTTCTTTCTCATTATAAGATGGGCACAAAGGCCATCGGGATAGGTTTTGAAGGATTTTGACTTCTGAGGAGTGAGACTCCAGGTGAAAATCATTAAAATATCCAATTCTATCCCATGCAATTTACTGTGGTTTTAAAATGAATTGCTGACATGCAGCCCAGCATGCAACGTTTCCTATATTCTTAAGACAACCAATTTCTTTCCTCCTATCAAAACCAACTTTGTCCCTTTCTGTTCTCCTTACTCCTTTTGTAATTCCCATTTCCATTTTTGCAACTGGATTGTCCTTTATGATCTTAATCCATTTTTAAGCTATTCCTCTGAAAGAATCTTTGAAAAAATGATCATTATTCCAATGTACTCCGACTAAGCTCAGTTGAAACATCCAACAGTCCCAAAGAAGTTTTTTTGGGGGAGTTGAGTGACTAATGACTGGCAACGACTACAACACCTCCCACACACACTTTTAGAGAATAAAGCAGCATCTTATAGTATAAAGAGCCCTACAAATATAAAAAAGGAAAATATTGGATGTTGGAGGGGATGTGGGGAAACTAGGACACTAATCCACTGTTGGTGGAGTTGTGAATGGATCCAACCATTCTGGAGAGCAATTTGGAACTATGCCCAAAGGGCAATACCCTTCGATCCAGCTATACCACTGCTAGGTTTATATCTCAAAGACATCTCCAAAAAGAGAAAAGGAACTATTTGTACAAAAATATTTATAGCAGCTCTATTTGTGATGTCTAAGGATTGTAAATCAAAGGAATGCCCATCATTTGGGGAATGGCTAAACAAGCTGTGATGATGGTGATGGAATATTAGTGTACTATAAGAAATTACAAGATGGATGATTTCACAAAGGCCTGGAAAGACTTATATGAACTGATATATAGTGAAGTGAGTAGAACCAGGAGAATGTTGTGCACAGTGACAAAAATATTGTTTGATGAAGAACTGTGAAGGACTTAACTATTCGCAGCAATGCAATGATCCAGGATAATCCCAAAGGACTATTGATGAAACATACTATCCACCTAAAAAGAAAGAACTGATATTCACTGAACACAGACTGCAGCATACTATTTTTCACTTTCTTTCATTTTTTTCTTTTATCCAAGTTTTCTTGTACAAAATGACTAATATGGTGATGTTTGACATAATTGCATGTATATAATCTATATCTGATTGTTTACCATCTCAGGGAGGGGAGATGAGAGGGACAAAATTTGGAACTCAAATCTTTAAATTAAAAAAAATTATTAATTAAATAAAGGGCCCTAGATTTAGAGTCTAAAGTTCCAGATTTGATTCTTGTGTATATTCCATGCTACCCATGTGAGTTGAGGCATGTTACTCAGCTCTAAGATGTAGGATTTAGACAGTAAAGTAAATAGATTTGAAGCCAGAATACCTGTTTATCAGTCTGCCATTTAACAATGGTGTGACCTGGGTGCAATTTTTACCTTTCTCAATCCCAATTTTCTCCACTACAAAAAAAGTAGACTAGGTGCTTCTTAACATCCTTCCTAAAACATGGTGTTTCTTTAGGTATGAGGTAAGTAGGACAGATAATAGTGGTATTGTCACTGAAAATACGTTTATTTTATTGGCTACTACAATGGACTTTTTGGGTATATTAGGCATAGTTGAAAAGCTCAAACCTTTGTAGATGAATTGTTGTCTGCTCATGACTACTTCATCTTATATGCGGAGAATTGTTTTTTAAAGGAATCATGATTTTATTAAAAGTGAATCAGAGTGGATAGAGCACCGGCCCTGGAGTCAGGAGTACCTGAGTTCAAATCCGGCCTCAGACACTTAACACTTACTAGCTGTGTGACCCTGGGCAAGTCACTTAACCCCAATTGCCTCACTAAAAAAAAAAAAAGTGAATCAGAGGGGCAGCTAGATGGCGCAGTAGATAAGCACTGGCCCTGGATTCCGGAGTACCTGAGTTCAAATCCGGCCTCAGATACTTACTAGCTGTGTGACCCTGGGCAAGTCACTTAAAACCCCAATTGCCTCACCAAAAAAAAAAAAAAAAGTGAATCAGAAGGGAAGCTAGGTGGCACAGTGGATAAAGCACTGGCCCTGGATTCAGGAGGACCTGAGTTCAAATCTGGCCTCAGACACATGATACTTACTGGCTGTGTGACCCTGGGCAAGTCACTTAACTCCAATTGCCTCATTAAAAAAAAATGAATCAGGCCGGACAGCTAGGTGGCATAGTGGATAAAGCACTGGTCCTGGATTCAGGAGGACCTGAGTTCAAATCTGGCCTCAGACACTTGACACTAGTTGTGTGACCCTGGGAAAGTCACTTAACGCTCATCATTCTGCAAAAAAAAAAAAAATGTATGTAGCTCAACTGCATAGGAGCTATGGGTACAATATCGAGATTCAAAATCAAGCTCAGCTTTATTAATAGAGAAACTAGAAGAAGCTGTGTGGCCAGGAAACATATGTTTTGTTTTAACTTAGAATTCACATGGAATGCGACTAGCCCAGAAAGCAGTCAGGAACAATTTAAGCCATCCATGGTCTTAGGTAATTTCTAACTCTTGCTTGCTGATGACTCCTCCCTGACTGATGGGAGCTTTGCGTGTTTTGCTGTATCCACCCTAAGGCAGTCAGACCTCTGCTTACAAGGTGCTGAGGAATCTACAGGGAAGACAATTGATTTTTATTTCATTTTATTTTATTTTATTTTATTTTATTTTATTTATTTGTTTGTTTGTTTATTTTGTGGGGTAATGAGGGTTAAATGACTTGCCCAGGGTCACACAGATTGTAATTGTCAAGTGTCTGAAGCTGGATTTGAACTCAGGCCCTCCTGGATCCAGGGCTGCGCTTTATCTACTGCACCACCTAGCTGCCCCCGACAAATGATTTTTTAAAAGAAAACCTTGAACACTTAACACCCTTGAATTTCATCTTATTTGAGTTAGCCTTCTAGAGATCATATTAGATCATGGCTTCCACTTAGCATATTAGATATGCATCCCAGTTTTGTGTTATCTACAAAATTGATTAACATGTCATTTATGCTTTCATCCAAATAATTTATAAAAGTGTTTAACAGGACAGGGTCAATGATAACTTGAGTTACTCTGCTAGAGAATACCTTCCACATTGATAGCAAACAAAGCAACAACTTTTGGGGTATACTTATTCAATATGTTGGGTACTTACCTACCTGTACCTAATCCATATGTCTCTATCTTATCTACAATATTTTGAACTGTCTATCCCATATGTACATATATGAGTTGAACACAGAATTGGGCAAGTACTCTGGATCATCTTCAGAAAATTTCAAAGTTCTTTTGATGACCCCAAATTTCAAGCAGCAATCAACGTCCACCTTTTTAATACCAATACTCGGCTAGTGTGGTAAGACTGTGAATGATGGAACACATTGCAATCTCTATCAAATTGAAGCTGAATGTCACACATAAGGTAAAGGAAGATAAAAGAAATATACAACATATTTAAAAAGAACTGAAGAATCACTCAAGGAAATATGAAAAATAAAAAAGATCATCTGGTCATGTAGTAAGAATAAAAGAAAACAGGTGCATAATCTAAGTGTACCTCTGTATTCTAGGCCAGTCCAATGGTTCAGACTCAGGAATGGAATGAAACACCACACTTGGGAACCATCTAATATTTAATAAAAAGAAATTCACTTAACAAAAAAGAGATTCCATAAAGATATGACACCAATTTGTTACAAGAAAATGCTTAGTCAGAAAGATGTATGGAGTCATACAGCAATAGGGATTCTGTCTGGTCTGATTAACCCAAATGGCCAGGAATCCATCTCAAAAGCTTGAGAAGAAATTCTTTTAATTTTTAAGGATGATTTTTCTGCGTCTTTCAGTAAATACCAGCATAGCCTACATGAAAAAACAAAACAAAACATTGTTCCTACAACATCTTATCCTTCACTGGAGACATCTTCAAAATCTTCTGGAGGACTTCCTACCACTAAGATGGCCTGAAGATCTTTCTTGATGTAAGGGCTAAAATTCTAGCTAGACTGTCTAAAATATCTAATGAGTGGTTACCAATAAATTATAAGCTTTAGCAAGAGTTAGACTTTTAAGCATTTATTAAGGAGAATAAGAATTTGGTGAAGAGAAAGAGAAAGGCCTAGATTCATCTATCTATTAAAGGGAGAGAACATTCCTAGCTCTGCTCTCTGCCAGAGTCTACACGAAAGAAAGTGAGCCAGCGCACCAGCCTCCCCCTTCTTCCTTCCACAAGCATATGTCACTTCCTGACGCCAAAGAAAAGATGCATGGTCTTGCCCTCAGAGACCTTCTCCTCATGGTGGAGCTTTCCTACAGTAAGTCTCCAGCAGGTGGCATTCCAATCGTTACATTGAATAATTCTGGTGAAAGGAGCCTCACATAAGCATCACTAGAGAAGGAGTTTAGAGAAAGCAAAAATAAATAAAAATAAAGAGAGAAAGACAACACACAATAAAACAGCTCCCTGAATAAATATACTCTGTATAGTGTGGATAAGATTAGAGCAATTCACATTAGATTTTCTGATGCAAAGTGATAATAATGAGCATGAATAGCACCAGGAACATTAAAGTCACAGGGGAAATAAAAACCCTTCTGGTTGCCACTACCAATCATGAACCATTTGTAGTTAAGATTCCATAAAATCTCTTTCATACATAGTGCCAGGGTGCATATTGATACTACCTACTCAGAGTTCCCTATCACATCAGTCAGGCTTTCACCCTTCCAAGGAATCTCATCAGGAGGGTGATATCAAATTTCCTTTAGAAACCTCTGCCAAGGGCTTGCCCTTTTTTCCATGGGGGTGGGTAAGGACTCCATTCACCTTCATCCAAGGAATTCTAATTGTCACTAAGTCAGCTAAGAAAGCCTCTTTCATCTTGGTAAATTTATACTCAACATAGTCATAGAGAGATAGTTTCATCTCTCCCTTTTGTTGGAAAGCAAGGCAGGTGTCAACCTAAAAATTAATGAAACAATATAACAGAACAGGATTTATCTGTGATAACAGAATCAAGAGAGGTATGAGACTGCCCTTGGAAAGAGTAAGTTTCTCAGTTTAACAAGGTAATGAAATGGGGCTTAGGATAAATCAAAATAAGTTTCTCCTGTTAGATTCAAAACCAAAGATGACCAGATCATAGGACAGACATATTGAGGAATCAACAGACTATTAAAGTTTAGATTGACCCACTAGATAACAGGACAGATATACTGAAGGCATAAAGGGAGATAGAATTCTATAGCAGGAACATCAATTAGGCATGGCTACTACCTGACCAGAGCTAGGAGACAGAGATAACCCCAAGGGTCAGGATCATCATTTAAAAAAAAAATCTCCCTCAATTCTTAAGAATATGATAAGCATCCAAGCTTTCCCCACCCCACCCCAAAAGGGAACTTTCCAGTTTTCAAGTGGACACCCCATCTATCCTCTATAAAAGCTTTTGCCTTCCTTCTGTTCTGGAAGGAGGACGATTCTAAGCCCTTCTTCCTGAGGGGTGAAGTCTTTGACTCACTCACTTTCTCTAGTGCCAAATAAAGGATTATTTTAAATTCTAATTGGACTGTGTGAGAGTGTAATTCTTTATTGAGGATTACCTAAGAACTACCACCTTCTTCCCCACATACACACCTGTGACAGTAAATTATTTTACATAACAAGCAAAAATACAAAAAGAAAACTTGGGAATCTTTGGAGGGGAGAGTTTGGGATATCTACAAAATAATCAGAAGCTAGATTTGACAAAGTCTGGTCAGCCCCAGGCAATTCATTGGCCTGGGAATAGAGAATAGGTAAACTGTGTTTGTCACCAGTACTAGAGACATCATCCTTTGGCAGGTTCACAACCCGTTAGTGAATATTGCTTGTAACATTATCTTCTGCCAGTGGCTACAATGATGCTGTTACTGTTGAGGTTCCTCCTTGGTTGGGACCTGAACTTTTGCTACTGCCAGTATCTTAACACTGCCTGCTCTATAAATATTGATGCCCTCAAAGGAGGCTGTATTGATAGCTATAATCTGATGCCACTCTGGTTTCCAAGCAGAAGCAGGATGAGCAAAAGATGTGGAAGAAAATGGTGAAAGACCCAGTCTATCAAACTCATCTCTTTTAGGAATTTCAATTTCTCCCTTGTTAACATTATGAGGAAATTAGCTACAAATGGATCTCATCTGGGTGGAGCCAAGACAGCAGAGGAAAGGCTGCCTGAGCTTTCTCCAAGACCCCTTCAAATAACTTTAAATAATACCATAAGACAATTCCTGTAGCAGCAGAACCCATGAAAGAACAGGGTAAAATAATTTTCTAGCCAAAGAAAACAGAAGGTTGGCAGGAAAGGTCTGTTGCACAAAGCTAACAGTGGAGCCCAGTCTGGTGCAAGCCACCAGTGCAGAACCAGCCCCAGCAAACCAAAAGGAGGCGTTAGGAGCCACTAAATCAGCAGTGGCAGTGACTGCTTCTGGAACTCTCAGCCCACAGATGGGAAGGAGGCCAAATGACTGGTCAGCAGGAGATTAGAGGGGTCTCTTTACTAGCACTGAGGCAGGATTCTGCTTCTTTGCCCATACTTGGATATAGGTTGCAGTGCTGGGAGGCATTTCCTAGGTGGGTTGGAGCACTAGCACATCAAAGCTTGCATCCAGAGTTGAGCAGGGAGTCTCACCACAGTTCCAGGGCAGAAGAGCAGGTTTGTGCTGGCTTTAGCATGCCAATTAGTGCAAGCAGGAGAAAAGCCCCAAAAGCCCTCAGAAGACCTAGAAGACCCCAGGAAGACCCATCTGTCTTCAAAGCCTTTGTAGCATGTTCCAAAGGTTTTTATCTTCTTTTGATAGAGTCAGGTCAAGGTCATTATACATTGATAAAAGCTAATTGGTTAGCGTCACTCACTATTGGTTGGAAAGATATAAGTAAAAACAATTTTGGGGTACTATCTCATACCTATTGGATTGGATAATAGGACAGCAGAGAAAAATGACAAATATTGTAGGGAATATGGGGAAAATGAAACATTAATGCACTGTTGGTACAGTTGCAAACTGGTTTCAACCATTCTGTAGCGTAATTTGGAACTATGCCCAAAGGGCTATAAAACCAAGCACACTCTTTGATCTAGCAATACCACTACTAGGTTTGTATCCAAAAAGAAATAAAAAAACAAAGAGGAAAAGAACCTTTATGTATAAAAGTATTCATAACAGCTCTTTTCTGATGGCAAAGAATTAGAAATTGAGGGGATGCCCATCAGTTGGGGAATGGCTAAAATTTTTTTTATATGGGATTATTATTATGATATGTGATTATATTCTATTAGAAATGATGAGCAGGATGCTCTCAGAAAAATCTGGAAAGACTTACATGAGCTGATACAAAGTGAAATGTACTGTGTACAAAATAACATCAATATTGTAAGATGATCAGCTGTGAATGACAATAAAATGATCCAAGACAACTCTGAAGGACTTATGATGAAAAATGCTATCCATCCCCAGAGAAAGAACTGATGGTGTCAGAATACAGATTGAAGCAATTTTTTTACTTTATTTTTCTTGAGGTTTTTTTGTCTGTTTTCTTTCACAAGATTAATATGGACATATTTTGCATGCCTACACACATATAACTTAGATTGAATTGCTTGCCTTCTCAAGGGTGGTGGTGGGAACAGAGGAAGGGAGAGAATTTGGAACACAAAGTTTTAAAAAGAGATGTTAAAAATTCTTTTTACAAGTAATTGGGGAAAATGCTAAATAAGAAAAAAACCAAAACAAACAAACAAAAAACAAATGGACTGCATCTTTATGGGCATTATGTATTTAACTGCCAATATTAATTACCTAAAATAGGACAAAGGATTGTTTCTATCCAAGGCATCTGACTTATTCAACTAACTTTGCAAAACTAAATCTTCTATGAGATCCCTAGATTGACAGAAAGCTATGACCAGGAGATCTGCATAGGCTCTATGAGACCACCCTCTCATGATCATTTGTTCCAGCAACTTATTAAGTTGTTTAAATTTCTGTAGCTTCCTAAGTTCCTTGATGGTGAAAATCAGCCAACTCTTCAACTCTCCCCCCGCCCAGTTCAAGAAATCACTTGTGGAATGGGGGAAGGTGGGGAGGAATAGAATAAAATTTATGACCATTTTTAGTCTCACTTACATTTTCATTCTCTTCCTTTTTAACCTTGATCTCAGTGGGAGTCAACACATTTTCAAGCAAAACTTCTTGGTTGGAGACTATATTTCCTAGTCTACAGACTCTCATCCCCTGAACCCATCAAAACGGCCTCTTTCATTTGTTCTTTTACTAAACTCATAAATTCTCCTTCTGCTTTAAAAGGATGATCATTAAAAACCAAAGTAAAATTCATAGCTATTGTTAGTTGCTGAATGTGCAGACAGTATATTTTCATTTTTCTTATGCTGGTAATCCAGCATTTTTAGGAGAAATAACAAGAATATTAGCCCTATCAATGTCCTTAACCTTTATCAAACTAATCCTATAGAGTCAAGGGGGATTCTTCCTTGTTCTGATGAGGAGATTCACCACACAGGGCAGCAACAACATACCAAAATCCCATAAGCAGTCATCAGACTCTATTTGCTCCTTAACACCCTGTTCTAACTTCAACTAACTAAGCTTAACAGACAAATGGTGCTTCTATGACACACTGTTAACCTTTCAATGTCAGGAGAAACCACAGAACCCACCCAGAATATAGAACATGGTCAAGAACTGCAAATTGTGAGCAGGCATAGATGGACTGTAATTGGAGGGAACATCAAAATTAATGAGAATATGGCCATTTGAGTATTTATCCTGTAAACCATGTCAAAAATCCCTCCTAGCTTAGCAACACCTACTAATTTGATAAGCATGTCATCTATGAAATGTTTTACTAAATTTATTGATAAAAATATAAAATATCACAGATTCCTAGGTTATTCCACTGAAGACAAGCTGGCATTGAAGCATTTTTTTTTAATCTTTTTTTTTTTTTTTGCAGGCAATAGGGGGTTAAGTGACTTGCCCAGGGTCACACAGCTAGTACGTGTCAAGTGTCTGAGGCTGGATTTGAACTCAGGTACTCCTGAATCCAGGGCCGGTACTTTAACCACTGCGCCATCTAGCTGCCCCCATTGAAGCATTTTTAATGACTGCTCCCTGGAACTATGTATTCAACCACTCCTAAAACTCTATAACATTATTTTCATCTATCTTTCCATCTTTTCCAGAAGAATAGTATAACAGATTGTATCAAGTGTTTTTCTAAAATCTATATAAATTCTATCCATAGCATTCACCTGATCTATTAGTTTATTAATCTTGTTTCCTTAAAAAAAAAAACAATTTAGTATGACAAAACCTTTTCTTCATGAAGCCAAGGTGGCTCATTGTGTTCACAGCTTCTTTAATTACATTTCCTACATTTCATTGATAATTACTTTAATAATAAGTTCAATAATTTTTCCAGAAATGATGTTTATCTATTCTTATAGTTTTCAAATTCAATTCTCTTCCTTGTTTTGGAAAATGAAGGTATCTGAGCAGCTCTTTTTATGGTGGTTAAGAATTGGAAATGAAGGGGCAGTTAGGTAGTACATTGTGGATTCAGGAGGACCTGAGTTCAAATTTGGCCTTGAACATTTGTCACTTACTAGCTGTGTGACCCTGGGCAAGTCACTTTTTTAAAAAGTTATAAAAGTATTTTATTATTTCCAGTTACATGTAGAGATTTTTTTTTTTGCGGGGCAATGGGGGTTAAGTGACTTGCCCAGGGTCACACAGCTAGTAAGTGTCAAGTGTCTGAGGCCGGATTTGAACTCAGGAACTCCTGAATCCAGGGCCGGTGCTTTATCCACTGCGCCACCTAGCCGCCCCCTGAGATATTTTTAAACATTTGTTTTTATAAGATTTCTAATTTCAAATTTTTTCTCCCTCCCCAAGACAGAAAGTAATCTGATCTAGGTTATATATGTACAAGCACATTAAACATTTCTGCATTAGCCTTGCTGTGAACAAAGAATTAGAGCAAAAAGGATAAACCTCAAAAAAGAAAAACAACAGCACCAAAAACAAAAGAAATAGTATGGTTCAATCTGCATCCATATTCCACAGTTCTTTTTTCTGGATTTAGAGAGCATTTTCCATCATGAGCCCTTTGGAACTATCTTGTACCATTTGCTGAGAAGAATCAAGTGTATCACAGTTGATCAACACATAATGTTGTGTACAATGGTCTCCTGGTTCTGCTCATTTCACTCAGCATTAGTTCATGCAAACCTTCCAGGTTTCTCTGAAATCCGCCTGTTCATCATTTCTTACAGCACAATAATATTCCATTACATTCATATACTACAACTCGTTCAGCCATTCCCCAATTGATGGCCAACCCTTCAATTTCCAATTCCTTGCCACCACAAAAAAAGCAGCTATAAATATTTTTTTACATGTGGGTCCTTTTCCCTTTTCCATGATCTCCCTGGGAAAAAGACCTAATAGTGATATTGCTGGGTCAAAGGGTTTGCATAGCCCCATAGCCCTTTGGGCATAGTTCCAAATTGCTCTCCAGAATTGTTGGATCAGTTCACAGCTCCACCAACAATGCATTAGTGTTCCAATTTTTCCACAACTTCTTCAAATTTTATTATTTTCCTTTTTTGTCATATAAGCCAATCTGATAGGTGTCAGGTGGCACCTCAGAGTTGTTTTAATTTGCATTTTTCTAATCAATAGTGATTTAGAGCATTTTTCATATGGCAGTAGATAGCTTTGATTTCTTCATCTTAGAAAACTGCCTGTTCATATCCTTTGACCATTTCTCAATTGGGGAATGACTTGGATTCTTATAAATTTGATTTAGTTCCTGATACATTTTTAGAAATGAGGCCTATATCAGAAGTGCTGTCTATAAAAATTGTTTCCCAGCTTTCTGCCTCCCTTCTAATTTTGGATGCATTGCTTCTGTTTGTACAAACCCTTTTAAATTTAATGTAATCAAAATCACCGATTTTGCATTTCATAATATTCTCTATCTCTTGTTTGGTCATAATCTGTTCTCCTTTCCAAAGATCTGACAGGAAACTATTCCTTCCTCTCCTAATTTACCTATGATATCACCTTTTATGTCTAAATCATGTACCCATTTTAACCTTATTTTAGTATAAGTTGTGAGATGCTGGTCTATGTCTCTGGGCAAGTCACTTAACCTTCATTGCCCCACAAAAAAAGAAAAAGAAAAAAAAGAATTGGAAATGAAAGGGTTGCCCACCAATTTGGGAGTGGAATATCATTGTACTATCAGAAATTACAAGCAAGATGATTTCACAAAAACCTGGACTTAATATGAACTGATGCACAGTGAAGTGAACAGAATCAGGGGAATGTTGTACAAAGGAGCAACAATATTATTTGGCTGTGAGTAAGGAGGAGTAAGCACATACTAGTGAATGTCATCACAAGGGGTAGGGTTCTGCTGTCTGTGAACCCTTAAAGTAGAGAGGAGTCCCTGGTTTTGGTTCTAGGACAAAGGGTGAGCTGAAGCTTGCAGCTATAGGAAGGACCTCAGGGAGTAAGAGCTTTTTGCATGCATGGCTGTTGGCTGGGGCCCTGATAATGGCTTAGGGACAGAAATGAGTACCTAAAATCATATCACCAGATAGAGTTCAAAAAACAACAATATGAAAAACCTGAAGCTGTGCTAGAACCGTATTCTCATCAAAACTGGATTAAAGAGGGAAATAGCATTTAAATCTAGAAGTCTATAAGTTTTCTTAACTTACAAAAAATAGGAAGGTAGGGGAAAATGAGAAGGGAAGAATTCTTAGAAGGTATGTGGTTTAGGGATGCAGTTATTAGATGTCAATTAAATATCTCAGGAGGGATAGGGTAAAAAAGTAAGGGAGAGAAGGATAAATAGAGCAAGTAAAAATGGGATGGAAGGAACTGAACAACAATTAATTATAACTTTGAATGTGAATGGGATGAATTCATCCATAAAACTGAAATGGAAAATGGTGGAAAGAAGCCAGGAAGTTGCATGAGCTCTCCCAAATTTCCCTCTGAAAAAAAAAACATTAAATTAAGGCTCTGAAGGCATTCTGATGCTGCAGAACCTACAAAAAGATGGAGTGAAACAGTCTTCTGCCTTAAAATAACTTAGAAGGACTTCCAGAAAAGTCTGAGTCACTCGAGTAAAAGGTGAATGCAGTGTAATGCAGACAACCATCTAGACAACCAGCAGAAGACTCTTAGCCACAGCACAGATAAGCAGCTAAGGACCTTAGGTCCTGGTACAGCAGGTCAGTTGTGAGGCCCACATTTTCAAGGGGCCACTGAGGTCAATGAGGTCAGAAAGCCAATGATCAGGCCCCTGGCCCCTAGCAAAAGAAGCTTGGAACAGTGCCCCCTATGCTCCAGAACAGAGGTCAACTTTAAAAGGCATGAAGGAGGCTAAAATATGAATAAGAAACAGAAAAGAATTCTCACCATAGAAAGCTATTATGGTGGCAGGGAAGACCAAAACACAAACTCAGAAGAGGACAACAGTGTCAGAATGGCAACATGTGAAACCTCAAAGAGGAAGATCAATTGGTCTCAAGACCAAAAAGCCATCATAGAAGAACTCAAAAAGGATTTTATGAATCAAATAAGAGAAGTAGATGGAAAATTGGGAAACGAAATGAGCGTTATGCAAAAGAGAGTTAATTGCTTAGAAAAAGGACAAAACTTCCCTAAAAAAATATAACTGGCAAAATGGAAAAGGAGGTACAAAAGCTGACTTGGGAAAATAATTCCTTAAGAATCAGAATTGGGTAGATGAAAGCTAATGACTCAATGAGAAATCAGGAAGCAGTAAAGCAGAATCAAAAGAATATAAAAATAGAAGAAAACATAAATTACCTCATCATAAAAACAAGAGACCTGGAAAATATGCCTAGGAGGGACAATTTTAGAATTAAATGACAACCCAAGAGCCTGGACAGCATATTTCATGACATTATCAAGGAGAACTGCTCCAATGTCTTACAACCAGAGAAAAAATATCATTGAAAGAATCTACTGATCACCTTCTGAAAGAAAACCCAAAAGGAAACCTCCAAAGAATGTTGTGGCCAAATTCCAGAATTATCAGGTGAATGAGAAAATACTGAAAGCAGCCAGAAAGAAACAACTTAAATAACAAAGAGCCACAATCAGTATTAAATAGGATCTAGCAGCTTCAACATTAAAGGATCATAGGGCTTGGAATATGATATTCTGGAAGGCAAAGTATCTTGGATTTTGCAACCAAGAATCTCCTACACAACAAAACTGAAGCATAATCTTTCAGGAGAAAAGAATGGGGAATGTTAAAACTTTCCTGATGAACAGTCAAGAACCAAACAGAAAATCAAATCTTCAAATACAAGACTCAAAAGAAGCATATTATTCAATAAGGTTAAAATGTTTATAGCCCTGCATGGAAAGAAGATACTTGTAACTCTTGAGAACTGTATCTCAATTAAGGGCAGATAGGAGTATACATAGACAGAGATGGGTATAAGTTGATTTTGCTGTAATGATATTTAAAAAAGGGAGTGACAGGGGCAGCTAGGTGGTGCAGTGGATAGAGCACCGGCCCTGGAGTCAGGAGTACCTGAGTTCAAATCCGGCCTCAGACATTTAACACTTACTAGCTGTGTGACCCTGGGCAAGTCACTTAACCCCAATTGCCTCACTTTAAAAAAAAAAGGGAGTGACAAAAAGGATTGTGCTTAGAAGAGGAAAGGGGTGGGGGCAGCTAGGTGGTACAGTGGATAAAGCACTGGCCCTGGATTCAAGAGGACCTGAGTTCAAATCCAGCCTCAGGCACTTGACACTTACTAGCTGTGTGACTCTGGGCAAGTCATTTAACCCTCATTGCCTCACCCCCCCCCCCAAAAAAAAAGAGGAAAAGGGAGGAAGAATGGGGTAAATCACATCACATGAAGAGGCACAAAAGACATTACAATAGAGGGAAAGAAGGCAGGGGTGAGCATTGTTTCAATGTTACTCTCAACAGATTTGGATCAAAGAGGAAATAAAATTCATACTCAGGTATAGAAATTTATCTTACCCTACAGGGAAGTGAGAAAATGGGAAAGAAAAGGGTGGGTTGCTGATTGAAGGGAGGGCAGATGTAGAAGGGAAAAGGGGAAAGAAAAGAGAGGTGGAGCTGACAGAAGGGAGGGCAGATTGAGGGAGGTGGTGTTCAAAAGTAAAGCACTGGTGAGAAGGGACAGGGCTAAAGGAGAGAGAAAAGAATAAACAAGGGGAAAAATGGGTTGGAGGTAAATACAGAGTTAGTAATCATAACAATGAATGTGAATGAGATGAACTCTCCCATAAAATGGAAATGAATAGAAGAGTGGATTAAAAACCAGAATCCTACAATATATTATTTACAAGAAACACATGTGAAGCAGAGAGATACACACAGAGAAAAGTTAAAGGGCTGGGGCAGAATATAAAGTAAAAAAGCAGGGGTAACAATCCATATTTCAGACCAAGGAAAAGCAAAAATAGATCTAATTGAAAGAGATAAGAAAAGGAAAATACATCTTGCTAAAAGGTACCATAGAAAACCAACATATATGCACCAAGTGGTATAGCATCCAAATACTTAGAGAAGAAGATAAGTGAGTTACAGGAATAGACAGCAAAACTATACTAGCAGGGGACCTCAACCTTCACCTCTCATAACTAGATAAATGTAACCACAAAATAAATAAGAAAGAAGTTAAGGAGGTGAATAAAATTTTAGAAAAACTAAATATGATAGACCTCTGGAGAAAACTGAATGGGGATAGATAGGGATACTTTTTTTCAGTGGTACATGGCACCTATGCAAAAAATGACCATATATTAGCGCATAGAAACCTCAGAGTCAAATGCAGAAAGAATAAATAGTAAATGCATCCTTTTCAGATCATGATGCAATAAAAATTATGTGTAATAAAGGGCCATGGAAAGAGAGACCAAAAATTAATTGGAAACTAAATAATCTCATCCTAAAGAATGAGTGGGTCAAACAACAAATCATAGAAACAATCAATAATTTAATCAAAGAGAATGACAATAATGAGACAACATACCCAAACTTGTGGGATACAGCCAAAGCTGTTCTTAAAGGAAATTTTATTTCTCTAAATGCCTACACGAATAAAATAGAGGAAGAGGAGAGCAATGAATTGGGCATGCAATTAAAAAGCTAGAAAAAGAACAAATTGAAAATACATAATTAAGTACAAAATTAGAAATTCTGAAAATCGAAGGAGAGATTAATAAAATTGAAAGTAAGAAAATTATAGAATTAATCAATAAAACTAAGAGGTAGTTTTATTTTAAAAACCAACAAAATATATAAGCCTTTGGTTAATTTGATTAAAAAAGGGAAGAAAACCAAATTACCAATATCAAAAAAGCACTACCAATGAAGAGTGAATTAAAGCAATAATTGGGATCTACTTTGCCCAATTGTATGCCAACAAATTTCACAATCTAAATGAAATGGATGAATATTTACAAAAAATATAAATTGATAAAATATAAAAAAGGAAATTGAAATGGAAAAATATGAATTGCTCATGGGTAGGGCATGCTAACATAACAAAAATTATAATCCTACCTAAAATTATTTTATTCAGTTCCATACCAATCAAACTACCAAAATTATTTTATAGAGCTAGAAAAAACAATAACAAAATTCATCTGGAAGAACAAAAGGTCAAAATGTCAAGGAAATTAATGAAAAAATACAAAGGAAGGTGACCTAGTGAACCAGATCTAATACTGTATTATAAAGTGGCAACTATCAAAACTATTTGGTGCTGGCTAAGAAAAAGAGTTGTGAATCATTGGAATAGATTAGGTATGCAAAACACAGAAGCAAATGAATATAGAAATCCTCTATTTGATAAACACAAAGATTCCAGCTTCTGGATAAGAACTCACTATTTGACAAAAACTGCTGGAGAAACTGGAAAATAGTATGGCAGACATGAGGCATAGACCAACATCTTACACCATATACCAAAGTAATGTTAAAATGGTTACATGATTTAGATATAAAGGGTGATACCATGGGCAAATTAGAAGAGAAAGGAATAGTTTCCTGTCAGCTCTATGGAGTGGAGAAGAATTTATGACCAAACAAGAGATAGGGAACATTTTGAAATGTAAAATAGATTGTTTTGATTATATTAAATTAAAAAAGGTTTTGCACAAACAAAACCAATGCAACCAAGATTAGAAGAAAAACAGAAAGCTGGGAAACAAGTTTTACTGCCAGTGTTTCTGATAAAGGTTTCATTTCTCAAATATATAAAGAACTGAATCAAATTTATAAGACTAAAAATCATTCCCCAATTGAAAAATGGTTAAAAGATATGAATGAGCAGTTTTCAGATGAAGAAATTAAATCTGTCTACAGCCATATGAAAAAATGTTCTCAATCACTCACTACTGATTAGAAAAATGCAAATTAAAACTACTCTGAGGTACCACTTCACTGATTTTATATATATAATTTTATATTATATATCAAATCACTGATTATATATATGATATATAAAATCATATATATTATTTTTTAAAAGGACAATGATATAAAATACCTCATACATTACAAAAAAAAAGGACAATGATAAATGTTGGAGAAGATGTGGGGAAATTGGGACACTGATGCATTGTTGATGGAGTTATAAACTGATCCAACCATTCTGGAAAGCAATTTGGAACTATGCCCAAAAGGCTCTAAAAGTGTGCATACCCTTTGATCCAGCTATACCACTGCTGGGGTTATATACCAAAGATATCACCAAAAAGAGAAAAAGACCTATTTGTATAAAACTATTTATAGCAGTACTTTGTGGTAGCTAAGAATTGGAAATCAAAGGAATGCTCATCAATTGGGGAATGGCTAAACAAGCTGTTGTATACAATTGTGATGAAATAGCATTGTGCTATAAGAAACGACAAGCAGGATGATTTCAGAAAAGCCTGGAAAGATTTGTATGAACCGATGTATTGTCAAGTGAGCAGAATCAGGAGAACACTCTGCACAGTGACAGCAATATTTTTTTTATGAAGAATGGTGAATGAGGGCAGCTAAGTGGTGCAGTGGATAAAGCACCGGCCCTGGATTCAGGAGTACCTGAGTTCAAATCCAGCCTCAGATACTTGACACTTACTAGCTGTGTGACCCTGGGCAAGTCACATAACCCCCATTGCCCCGCAAAAAAAAAAAAAAAAAAGAATGGTGAATGATTTAATTATTCTCAGCAATACAATGATCTAAGACAATTCCAAAGGACTAATGATGAAGCATACTATAGTATCTACCTCCAAAGAAAGAACTGATATTGATTGAACAGACTGAAGCATGCTGTTTTTCACTTTCTTTCATTTTTTTCTTCTATTAAAATTTTCTTATATAAAATGACTAATATGGTAATATTTTACATAATTGCACATGTATAACCTATATCTGATTTCTTACTGCCTCAGGGAGTGAGGAAGGGAGGGAGAGAAGGTGGGATAAAATTTGGAACTCAAAACTTTAAATAAAAATGTTTATTATTTTTTTTAAAAGAGAATGAAAATAATGAATGAGACAATATACTAAAACCTATGGGATACTTCAAAAAGCAATAATAATAGGAAAACTTTTATTTCTAAATGCTTACATCAATAAAATAGAGAAAGAGAAGACCAATGAATTGGATATGCAACTTTTAAAAGTTAGAAAAAGAACAAATCAAAAATCCCCAATTAAACACCAAATTAGAAATTCTAAAAATCAAAGGTCAGATTAATAAAATTGAATGTAGAAAAAAACATTGAATAAATAAATAAAACTAGGAGTTGGTTTTAAAGAAAAAAAAACTAGTAAAGTAGATAAACCATTTGTTAGTACGATTTTTAAAAAGAGAGAAGAAACTAGAGACTAGGCATAAACTAAAAAAATAGCACCTGACAGATTGTGAAAATAACCTCAGCATAAGTGAGATAAAAACCATGAATGAGGTTGAGGGTTAAACAACTGAGAATGAGCAGTTGTGGTCACATCAAAGAGTGACAGAATCTAGGAAGAGGAAAATGGTAGTATGACTCAGAGTAGTGACTTTGTGAGTAAAAAAATGAGATTGCAGAGTGAAAAAACTATAAAAATAAGTGGTAGAGGAAAGGCCAATGTGTGGATTAAAGAGGGTGAATGCATTAATGGGAGAGTCAATAAGTGATTCAAAAAAAGATTAATAGGTGAAGGAGAGAGAGAGAGAGAGAGAGAGAGAGAGAGAGAGAGAGAGAGGAGAGATGAGAGAGAAGAGAGAGAGAGAGAGGATGGAGAGAGCACAGAAACAGTGGCAATGACTTTGGGGGTACAACTTCCCTTTCTGGGTCTTCAAGTAGTTGTGGTTATTGAGGAATCATAGGCTACAGTCACACTTCCATAAGAGCTATTTGCTGTGAATTATGGTTGAGGAGGTCTGCTTGGAATCTACAGGGATCTACAGGGCACTGATGTTCCACAGGCTCTTGAGCTTATCTGCATATTAATGGCTATTGGTCAGCAGTTGGTGTTGTGGCAAGGATGGAAGCTCCTTTATCCATTCACAAAGATGCTTCTCTCAATTGTGGAAGGTGGTGGGGAGAAGGATACAGGTTAGGGGCCATTGGTATTCCAAGGTTTCTTGGGCTCAGGATCTTGGGTTATCTCTACTGGGATCTGTCGATGTAGCTTGAGTGAAGTTCAGGCTTCCAAGGTACAGTATAAAGAGAAGGAGCAGTCTCCTTTATATGCCACTTATGTTGCAAATGAAAGAGTCCACAGGCAATGAGGTCGGCTCTTTGTCACAGCTCTGGCATCAAGGAGAAGGGAGGAGGTCTTTTTTTTTTGGGGGGGGGGGCAGGGCAATGAGGGTTAAGTGACTTGCCCAGGGTCATACAGCTAGTAAGTGTCAAGTGTAGGGAGGAGGTCTTAATATTGACTTATGGTGTTTATTGTCCATCATCTGCATTCTACAACTTAGGAAGTAGGAACAACTACTGAGCATGTTAGTATCATCCTTGGACAACAGCTGATGCTATTAAAGAAGAAAATTGGCAAGGCAAGGCTGGGAGGTGTAGTACCACAAGCCATTACACAGTATAATATGAGAACGAGAAGAGAGAAAGTAAAGCAAGTAAACTTTATTTAAGGACAATACAATAAAGGGGCAGTTAGGGAGGATGGAAACAATTCACATCCACTAAAAACTTGCATGGAATAGAATGCTCCAATTGTTAAAGCCCAGTGGGTTTTTATAGGGTTCTTCCCTATAAGTATGATTAGTATTTGGGGGGACGGATCCAGGACCTGTTGCATACATAAAAGTTCTAGGACTGGTGCTAATTTATCCTGGGGGGAAATACCTGGGGAATTGGTGGCTGGGGTGATATTCAAATTCCTGGTGGGAAAGGGGGCTTTTAACCATTACTGCTGTTCATGCTGATGCAACTTAGGGAAATTGAGCCTCCCTGGTAACTTTTTTGATTCTCAGGGCAGGGAGGCTACTGAGGTCCTTACAGGGTCTGAAGAAAGGTTGAAGTAGTTTCAACTCCTTGGGCACATAGTCACTTTCTACCTTGCTGATTCAACAAGGCTAGCTTGTTTGCCCTTTGGGTGGCAGTTAGTAGATGATGAGGATGAAGGGTCTCTTTCCCACAGGGCTGGTGAGATGTTTCACATTTTCTGCTATTTTTTCATTTTTTTTTACTTTATTTGATTGTTTCTTGATGTCTCATGGAGTTATTACCTTCAACTTGTCTAATTCAAATTTATAAGGAATTATTTTCTTCAGTAAGTTCATACCTCCTCTTCCATTTGACCTATTTTGCTTTTTAAGGAGTTCTTTCCTTCAATGATTTTTTCTTCCTCTTTTACCAGTAGGCCAATTCTGTTTTTTATGGTGCTATTTTCTTCAGAATTTTTCATTCCTCTTTTACCAAGCTGTCAATACTCTTTTCAAAATTTTCTTGCATTACTCTCATTTATTTTCCCATTTTTTCCTCTGCCACTCATCTCTTTCTTTAAATTTTCCAGGAATCACTGTTGTACTTAATCCAATTAACACTTTTCTTTGAGGCTTTGTTTATAGCTGTTTTTTTACATGGTCTTTGTCTAAGTTTATGTCTTGGTCTTTCCTGCCATTGTAGTAGCTTTTTTATGGTCAAAGTCCTTTTGTTTGTTTGCTTGCTTATTTTTCCAGTCTATTTCCTGACTTTGAACTTTTCCTAAGTGTTGTTTTCTTAGTTGTCAACTTAGAATGGGAAGGCATTTCCCAAGCTTCAGGTTATTTAGTGCTTCCATTTTCAGAGCTAGTTCTGGGGCTTTGCAAGTTTTTGGTGCTTTCAAGGGGGTGTGATCCTGGGAGAGTATGATCATTGCTCTCCTGGTTTGTACTCTGGTCTTTACCTAGGAAGGGCCCCTGTTCCACTGCTAGTGCTAGTGCTCTCTTTGCCTTGGAATTGCAACCAGGGCCCCTGTTCCTTTGTGATTAACCCCTAGTGATCCTCTCAACACTAGAACTGCAACACAGAACTGTGTATGGACAATAGAGTTGCTAATCAGTGCCAGGTATACCCAGTGCCAGCAAAAGCTCCATTGTAATCTCTTTCTGACCAGTTGTCTGACCCCCTTATTGTCTTTAAGCAGAGAGTTATTAAAGCTGCTGCTGCTGCTGCTGTGCTGCCATTACTGTGTGTAAACACTGGACAAGCTTCCAATCTGGCATCACAAGCTTTTCCTACCAACGTCCTAAATTTTTCTAGGTCAGAAAAATATCTTTCCCTTTTGGTTCTATCACTACAAAATTTTACTTAAGGGAGCAGCTAGGTGGTGTAGTGAATAGAGTACTGGCCCTGAAATCAGGAGGATCTGGGTTCAAATCCAGATTCAGACACTTATGAGTTATGTGACTCGGCATGTCACTTAAACATGTTTGCCTCAGTCAAACAAAATTTGATTGAGGCATTATATTAATGTTGTTCAGAGAGGAATATTGAGAATGTTCAGCTGTCTTCCCTCTAATATGCTACCTTGGCTCCTCTCTTTCTCTTTTCAAAAAATATTATTTGTTATGAAGGATAAATCTATTGAAGGGGATGAGGGCTATACAAAGAAATTCAGACAATAAAAAGCAAAGGATATTAATAAAAGTCAATTTTTAAAAGAAGAGCTTACAAGTAATTTTGGAGAGAGCATAGTTAGCTTAAAAATGAGATTAGATAGCCAATTTGAGAGTGCTTAGGAGAGATCAAGAGAAATAAAAGTGGAAGCACCAAATGTAGGTAAATTTTTTGAGGAATTTAGTGGAAGAAAGGGAGGAGAGATATTGGATGCTAGCTAGTGGGAATAATAGGAAAATGTTTTTTTTAAAAAAATACAGGGGGTGCATTCATGTTTGTAGTAAGGGAGCAATTGAAAAGCAGAGAAAGGAGGGGATGATTGTGTAAGAAATCTTCCAGAGAAGACAGGAGAGGATAAGGTTAAGGCTACATCTAGGGGTTGGTCTTGGCAAGAAGAAGGGTTACCTCTTCATCAGAGATTGAAATGAAGGAGGAGATGGTAGTGAGTGATATCAGAAGAATGGGAAAAGAGGAAAAAGGAGAGCTGCTTTTTCTTGGTTGGGTGCATGAGGCAAAGTATGAGTAAAGGTACTCCATTAAATGGGGAAAGGAGAATAAAGTGCCATAGGAGGCCTGAGGAGACACAAGAAGTTTTGGAACCATTGTTGTGGTAAGTGGAATAGAAAATCAAGTCAGGATTCTTGCCTTGCTGTAGTTAGGGTCCTGTTGAAAGTAGATGACATAAAATGGATAACAAAATTAATCTTTTGTGATTAATTTATAGAATCTTTTGTTCCAGGAGTTTAAAAAAAATATTGTGAAGATAAAAATCTTGAATTCAGGATTCTTCTTATTTTAGACTATGCCACAGCACAAATCATTGACACTGAATACTTAGACAAATGAGGATATGATGAGTCAGACTAGTTAACTGAAGAAAAGAAGACTACTTCAAAAGAGAATGATTTGAATTATAAAGGACTAAGAGATACCCTTGGGGAAAGTGATGATTCTGTTGAATATTTTAAAATTAATAACTCACTTTATGATCTTGCTACAAAAATCAAATATGAAATGAAAGATGCCTTGGGGTATCCTACAATTTTCTGGAAAAATAATACCCACCAAAATTAATAGAATTCATTTTTTTGGTATAGAAATTATAGAGACAATTTAAACAATTTTTTGAAATATGAGAGAAATAAACATTTTTATAATTTGTTTCTTTTATTAAGATGTCCTAATAAAAACTTCTATATTGTTTACTAAGGAATGTTACAGGTCCCTGTTTTAAGTGGATTTATCTTAAGTTGGTCTTCTAATACCAATTATCCACAGATGATGGCATCCTGTGTATGTTGGTTTAACTTGGGGGTCTTATTGTGTTCTTCGTAGACTTTTATCTTTCCCTTCTTACTCTGTAACAGATGTTGGCACATAAATTGAAATATTTTCATGGTGCCTTTTCTAAACAAATACTTATCATGAGCATTGTAATATTAGATAATCAAATGTCCTCTGAAATTGTGATATTTTACCTGTGAAAGCACAATAAAATCAACTCTGAAATTTTCTTTGCCTCTACAAGGAGAATCTGTTTGTAATTCTTCCATTTATTTGCCATTTTATTTTGTTTTCTGGTTCCATTTGAAATGATGTCAGTCAAACAACAAGCATTTATTAAGCATTTACTCTCAGTCACTGTGCTAAGCACTGAGGATACAATAACAAAAGTGATGGTCTCTGTCCTCAAAAAGCTTACATTCTTTTGGGGGTTAAGGAAATACAACATGTTTAGAGATAAGTAAATAATAAATGTATACAAAATAAATATAGAATGATATTAGGGTGAGGGACACTAAGAACTTGGGAACTCAAGAGTGGTCCCTTAAGGGAGGTGGCGCTTGAGCTTAGCCCTTGAGGGAAGCTAGGGGTGATCGAATATGATTCAATTCCTTCAGTTGCAGACCACTAATTGGTATCTGTTCAATGATATGGACATTTGTAATACCTGCAGCTAAATTAATGGTTATAAATCTCTAAGAATTTGTGATTCTCAGCAACCTCTACTCCACTTTCCACATTCTACCATTGTGACAACAGAGGTAGGAGTTACACTAGGCTGAAGATTTTGTAATTTTCGTTGTTTCATGGGTTGCTGTGGCCAAATTATTTAGCTCTTAAACACAAACCATTTAATAAACAATAAGGAAAAATCAATAATAATAATAACAATGTTTACTCATTAGAAGACAAGAGCAGCTTTTTTGTGGTAGTAAAGAATTGGAAATTGAGGGGATGCCCATCAATTGGGGGATGGCTGAACAAGTTGTGGTATATGTAATGGAATTCTATTGTGCTATAAGAAATGATGAGCAGACAGATTTCAGAAAAACTTGGAAAGACTTCCATGAACTGATGCTGAGTTAAGTGAGCAGAACCAAGAGAACATTGTACACAATAATAGCAACATTGTGTGATGATCAATTGTGATAGATTTAGCTCTTCTCAGCAATACAATAACACAAGACTAAAAGATTCATGATGGAAAATACTCTTAGCATCCAGAAAAAGAATTGTGGAGTCTGAATGCAGATCGAAGCATACTATTTTCACTTTGGGAGACACCAGACAGGAGGAAAACCTATGCTTTACATAATTTTTCTCTGGGATGTCAGAATGGATGTGTAAAGAGCCAAATAGCATAACAAAAGAGTCTGACCCTTCTTTTAGGTGATTAGGCTTTCCCTAAACTTAACCTGGTCATCATTTGTATGAGTTCATATTAGAGAACCTTTAGTGGAATGGAAGAAGTCAAAGAACCCTAGACTCCTAGATCTTTATCCATATGGATAGATACAGACCTAGATATGGATGTGGCTGTTGATATAGGTATCAAGATAGACAAAGAATACATGATTTAATGGGGGAAAATACTAGTCTGGGGATCAGAAGAAAGGTTCTAGATATGGCTTTATCATTAACTTATTGCATGACTTTGGGTAAGTCATTCAAAGTATTTTGGCTTCATATTCCTTATCCATAAAAATTAGGGAGCCAAAAATTCTTATGTAGCACTTTTTGGAAAAGCAAAAAACCAGAAATAAAATTTATGCTTGTTGATTAGGAGATGGCTAGGCAAACTGTAGTACATTAATGTATGGAATTTTATTGTACCACAAGAAACAATGCATATGAAGAATATGCAAAGTAAAGAGAACAAGAAAAACATACATAATGACTACAACAATGCAAACTGAACAAAACAACAAAATGAATAATGTGTAATTATAATGAAAACCTTTGTCTCAAATATGAAATGATAAAATGTATCTACCTCCTTTCTTTGTAGAGCTGAGGAACTTTTTTGATGTGTTGCTAATTTTGCTAAACTGGGGTGGGGAGAGGGTTCTTCTCACTCTCTTATTTTTCACTACATGGAATGGCATACTTGATGGGGAAGCAGGGGGAGGGGGAAATTAAGGTAACATAAAAAACAAAAATATCAACAAAAATTTAAAGAATTAATGATAAATAAATGATGTCACTAGATTAAATGTTCTTTAAATTTCCTTCCAACTCTAACATTCTTGATTATAATCGATTAAATCACATTGTTTCCCTATAGGTTCCAATGTTTTAAAAAATCTCTTTACTATTGTGAAAACACCTTAAGGACTCAGAAATGATAATTTTCTTTATATGTAGTCTTTTTATGTTTTAACCACAAAATACATTTAAATGAGCTTTTCTTTGAGTGAGAGACAGTGTGGCATAATGGACAAGGCAATGGACTTAGAATCAGAATGTTCAATATTTCTAAGTTGGGAAAGCCATAACCTTTCTAAGCCTCAGCTATCACATGGGATCATACTTATATTACCTACTACAGAGAATTTCTAATAAGGAAGGCATTTAAAAATATATAAAATATTAAAAGAAGGTAAATTATTTGTATTGGGAAACAGTAGGATGTGGGCTTTGAATGTGTGGAGTTTGAATTTGGAGTTGCACTAAAGTATCCATCTAATTTCACTTGTGTGAAGATATGTTTTTGAGATAGAATGAGTAGAAATCCAATCTATACACATTTATTCTACAATGAAAATAATTATTCTATATGAAGATAAAGTCTACTATAACTTAACTATGTGTCCTTATCTAAGTGTCCACAGACTTAAAGTCTAGTCCAGAGGTGTAGAGAGTTAAACTATTATATGTGAGATACTGGGTTAAACAAAAACTTGAAATAATAATTGAATCTGGGGTGGGGGTGTCAAAATAGCCTATGGAGAAAAGTCAGGCGTGAATTGAAAAGTTATTATTTTTCTTTAGAGAATTATTTCATAGAAGTTTAGCTCTGATGCTATAAAATCAATTTAATTAAAGTCTAGGGATAAGAAACTCCCTAGATATTTCCTATGAAGCTCTAAATCTCTCAATTAGAAATGGGTCCGAATTCTCAATCTGATTAGCCATCCTATATTTATAATTCCATGATATTAAAAAATAGCAAAAGCTCAGGGCCCTATACTTGATCATGTTTCCTAAGGAGATGGAACTGTATCTGTTTCCATTAACAATATATCAACATTTTAATTTATTTTGGACACATGAGTTGCAATGCTGCTTTCTCTGGAACAAACTCAGAAGTCCATGGTCCCAGGAGACACTGACAAATGGACTAAATAAGATTACAAGGTATTCTGGCTTAACATTTGTTCATGTATAAGGTGTCAGAAAAAAATTGCCAAGTTTTGTCTGACAATAGAATATGGCAGTATTGAAGATGAAAAGAGTAAAGATTATTTTTAATGATATTTTCTAATCACTGGCCTTGGTTTTCCATTATCCTTAATATAACTAGTATTATATAAATTTAGCAATTATTGGCCAATCCAATGAAAGTAGTCAGGAGATTTTTATGTTTCGACATGCTCTTAAAAGTAAGCATTAACTTATTTTTTCAGACTTTATTCCTTGGATTGAATAGTTTCAATTCCTCAAACTTTTTTTATGAAGCTTATTTTTCCGTCTTCTACTATCCCTTCTACTAATCTTATAGTTGGAAAAAACCCAGGGATTCTCATTATCTTTTTAATGACTTCACAGAATCTCCATTCAATCTAATCCCTACCACATACTCTCCAATTTACTTCATAAATGTCAGGGCAATAACTTGCTCACACTTCCTTCACATATTGTCCACTTAGGCTGGGTATGTATAGTATTAAAACAACAAGAAAAAAAAAAGTAAGCAGTTTTCAGGCTGGGGGTGGGGGGGGGGTTAGTAATAGCATATAAGAACTCAGAAAGTCCAAACTTTTCATTTTATAAATGAGGACTCTGAGGCTCAGAAATCAAAAAGCATGTTGAGCAAAGTTATATGATTACCAAGAATTTAGGAATATAGGCCATGTCACTTTGGGTAAGAATCATGGTCCATTTTGGACAAGATTCTATCTTTGACAGAGGCAGAAAGGAAGGCTTAGTTGTCCTCCCCAAAGATAACTTTCAGATATTAGAAATATTTTTTCCTAAAAAATACTCATCAGTTATTTTTCAGTCATGTCCAACTCTTCATGAATCCCATTGGGGGTTTTCTTGGTAAAGATACTGGAGTGGTTTGCCATTTCTTTCTCCAGCTCAAAATATACTAGTTTCTCTCTCTCTCTCTCTCTCTCTCTCTCTCTCTCTCTCTCTCTCTCTCTCTCTCTCTCTCTCTCTCTCTCTGGAAAGACCATAGGCTAAATTTTTCATGTTGCATCAGTTGCTTTCTCATCAATGTTAATAGTCTTTAAAAGATGAATAACATTTCTTATGTGTAAAGCATTTTACAGGGTAATTTCCTCACAGTAACCCTGTGATGCAAATAGTATGTTATTATGTCTATGTTACATGTGATGAAAGAAATTGAGTAATATATTTGACAAATGTTACACAATTAATAAGTGGTATAGCCAGAGCTAATACCCAAGTCTACAAAATCAGTGCTCTTTCCAATTAGATAATATGTCACTTGAGAAGAATAGTTTATAATCCTCTTTATCATACCATTTGTTTTAGGTCTAAACTATACAAGCCTGATTTTAGAGCAGAAAGTTCTTGACCTCATATAGTATCACCTAACCATTTGGTGGCTTGGTCTGCCTTCTCTCTTCTTTAATGGATCCCTTGGGAAAGGACAATTTTTAAAATGATTAAAACACTTTTCAACAAAATTAACTACACCTTATAAGAAGTTTTTATTTTTAGTTGCTGGTAGGAATTCACACCTAGGGAGACTGGCCTAACAGTAAAGTTATCAGGAAGATTTTTGCTGGATTTTCCAGAACCAGTCATCACTATACTGTCAATTTTTCCACCTAGTTGGATAACTGCCTGACAACCTGCTGAAAAAGAGAAACCAAGAATTGTCACTGTTCATCAAGAGAGACATGACAAAGAGAAGAGAGGTGAGTTTCAAGGGGAAATGTTACTTTTCAAGCCAGGGAACATATTTAATGTATGTTATGATTATTCTGACTGCATCTAAATTTGAAAAACACAACTACTTAATGGAACTAAGATGAAAATTGAAGAGGAATCAGGAGTTCAGTATGATATACCCCAAGATATTTTTGTCTCATTCTGAGTTGATTTCATTGAATCAGTTAGAGACAAGAAACAATTATAGGCTACTTGTACTATTTATCTTATGAATGGAGTGTTTGTGATTTGGTTTCTTAACAGAAATCTTCCTACATGCAGTGAAATTTGAATCATTAGACTGTAATGATAAAAGATTAGGTATCATAAAGACTGAGTTTGCATTCCTGATCTATTGTTTACTAGCTATGTGGCACTGAGAAAATTGTTTAATATCAGTTTATTATTTATTATTAATATCATATCAGTTTATTCATCTTTGAAATGAGAATAGTAATATTTACATTAAGTGAGATGATATATTTAGAGGTATTCTGTAAACTTTAAACTTAAAAGGCATTCAATAAATACCAGATACTAGAAAATGAGACAGCATGGTCAACAAGTCAACAATTTCTTTTTTTTTTTGTGGGGCAACAAGGGCTAAGTGACTTGCCCAGGGTCACACAGCTAGTAAGTGTTAAGTGTCTGAGGCCAGATTTGAACTCAGGTCCTCCTGAATTCAGGGCCAGTGCTCTATCCACTGCGCCACCTAGCTGCCCCAAGTCAACAATTTTTAAAGTAAAGAACACTAGAAATGGTGTTAGACTTAGATTTGATTCTTGCCTCTGTAAAATTAAGATAATACTTGTATTACCTCAGAAGACACATTAGAAATCATCCAGTCCCTTCCATGTACTCTCTAGTTTACTCCATAGATTTCAGGTCAATGTGTATCATATGTCTGCATAGTATTAAAATGATCAGAAAAAAAAAACATTTTTAAACCATTATTAGTATGGGGAAATGATGTAAACTCAATTATGCAAATGCATTTTAATATCTTAAATGTGAAATATTATGATTAATAATTTTAATAACATAAGAGCTTTCTAAGAAAGGAAGGAAGACCACGGTATCTCAATCCACATTAGTGAGTTTCAGTGTGGTACAAAGGACCTAGGTTTGAAAATAAGCTCTATTATTACTTGTATGATATTGGATAAATCATTTAACCTATTGGTACATCAGTGTCATCATCTATAAAATTAACGAGTTAAATTTGATGATCTCTCAAGTATTATGATCCTATAAATAAAGCCCTGGACTTAAAGTCAAAGGACCCAAGTTTGAATTCCAACATTGATATTTACTAGCTGTGTGAATAACAACAAAAAAGACATTTCACCTCTCTGAGCCTCTGTTTCCTCAACTATAGAATGGGGGTGTGTTATATCACCCACACAACAAGGATACTGTAAAGAAAGCATTTTGTAAAACTTAAGGCCTTAGATAATTATGAGCTTTTCTAATTTTATTTTTCCAAAATAAGTCAATGCATCTCAGATAATGAATGATTAGTCAATAAAGCATCTGAATAGGAATAAATCCAATTTCCATGATTAGCCAACAACTTCATATTAGACCTAGCCTTTTCTCTTTCTGACTGCCCTCAGAGGCACTAGGAATACATTTCTGCCTCTTTGGAACAAGATGTAGGGAAAGAGAAAGCTGGTGATTGATTATGAAAAAGACCTCTGGGTAATTTTATAAAGCATTACTAGCGGTAGAAGATTAGAGGAAATGAGAAATAGAAGTTACGTCAGAAAGTTATATCAGAGTGAAGAAAATGAAAGTTCAAAGACAGAGTGGATTTGTAAGTATAAAACAGAGATAGTAGTGTCAAAGACTGAAAATGAGTGGGAAGGAAATGGCCAATGTGAAGATAAAGAAGGTAGGTAGATTAGTGGGTGAGAAAGTCAACAAGTGGTGAGAAAGAGAATGGGATGTTAGAAAGACCATCTTTAATCAGTCAAAGCTGATTTCTGCTCATGTTATGTAATTTGAGGAGTGTCAAAAGGGAAGCTCCAACCCCTCCCCAAATACTTTCTCCATTGGTCTTTTACTAATGCTTAACATTCTACTGTTTGTGATTCATGCCTTTGGTTTAAGCCTTTGCTAATACTCTTTGGAAATGAGAGGTGCAGAATGAAATATACAAAATGAATGAAAATACAAATATACAAAATGAAATAGGCAAAGTGTTGGTTTGCTTTTCTTGATTATAGAGTATTGCAACCATAGAGTGTATGGTGATTGGAGAATTGATTGGACAGCAGAGATACCTGTTTGACTGACTGACAAGGAGCTTTATCAAAAGTTCTATTAGGGGCATCTAGGTGGAACAGTGGATAGAGCACTGGCCCTAGAGTCAGGAGGACCTGTGTTGAACTCTGGCTTCAGACAGTTGACACTTACTAGCTGTGTGACCCTTGGGCAAGTCACTTAACCCCAACTGCCTCACCAAAAAAAAAAAAGTTCTATTAAACTGGCCTGAGCAAGAGAAACTGAACTTGAGTGGGGTTCTCTCCCTTGTGAGTGGGAAGAGGACACTGTGGAAGTAGAATTGACATGATTTACTAATTAGTGAGATATGTCATATGAGGAAAAAGGAGAGATTCAAGGGTAATTACAAAGTTGTCAATATATATGACTGGAAAGATGCTATCCCCAAAAGAAACAGGGAAATTTGGAAGAATTTGGAAGGTTTGTGGAGAATGATAATCATATTATTATTGCTGGAAGTTATACCTCAATTAATGAAGCTCAAGATCACCCTGTTTTGCCTGCCACATCACACTACTAACTCATTATTGAGCTTAAGGTCCACAAAACCCCAAGATCTTTTTTTTCTGACAAGCTAACTAAACATGTCTCAACCATAGCCACTGCCCCCACCTTCATTTCTAGGCATATATTTGCAATCTTAGAATTTCAAAGTTGTAATGGACCCCAATATCCAACACGTATCTAAGGGAAAATTCCTCTACAGTATATCTGACAAGTTGCCTGAAAACATCTGAGGGAATCTTTTTTGTTGTTGTTGTTGTTGTTCAGTCAATCCAACTCTTTATGACTTCATTTAAGGTTTTCTTGGCAAAAATGCTGGAGTTTGTTTACCATTTCCTTCTCCAGATCATTTTACAGATGAGAAAACTGAGGCAAACAGGGTTAAGTGACTTGTCCAGGGTCACATAGCTAGTAAGTATCTGAGGCTAGATTTGAAAGCAGTAAGATGAGTCTTCCTGATTCCAAGCGCAGTGTTCTATCTACTGTATCACCTAGCTGCTCCTTCCTGGCAATAATAGACACTTAATAAATGTTTATTGACTATCTGACTAACAAGAGCTCAAATTTATTTTTTCATTTTAATATTAACAGAGTATTTTGACTCACAAAACCCACATGAGGTAGGAAATACAAGTATTATTATCCATATTCATGTTAGTTAGATTAGAACCAAAATTTGAAGTCAAGCCTCCAGACTTTTTCCAGTGTTTTTTTCTACTGTATCATGCTATTCAAACAACTGATTGGTTGGGAGAAATACTGAAGCAAAGATGCCTGAATTTTTAATCCTTAATAAACAGGAGAATGGAGGTACCAGTAACATAAATGGAAAAGCTGTGGGAAGTGCATATTTTATGTTGCTTAGCTGCAACTTTATTTAGCTTTTAAAAACAGAATGGAGAGAGAGGAAGTCTGGTTTTGGGGATAGAGAGCTGGCCTTGGAACCAGCAAGACCTAGGATCATGTCCTACCTCTGACATATATTGGCTATGTGATTTTGGGCAAGTCCTCTGAATAACTCTCTAAAACTCAAAGTTGCTGACTTTCAGTGGCAATGGAAGTTTCATCATTCCAGGAAATCCTTGTACCAAGGCAATCACAGGTCAAAAACCAAACAAAACCAGAGAAAAATCAAGAGAATGATCTGAAATAATTAGAAAACAATAAAAAAAAAAGCTCAAATAGTTGTAACAAAACTTCTCAGTGTTAAATGCCAAATTTTAAACTATTTTACTTTTTACATGCTAACAGAAAATAAGCAAGATTGATCAAGTTGATCTCCGACCTGTGAGGTAGGAAGTAGACATTAAGAAGATTTGAGAAGGGGGTGGCTAGGTGGCGCAGTGGATAAAGCACCAGCCCTGGATTCAGGAGTACCTGGGTTCAAATCCGGCCTCAGACACTTGACACTTACTAGCTGTGCGACCCTGAGCAAGTCACTTAACCCCCATAGCCCTGCAAAAAAAAGAATATTTGAGAAGCTCGTGTCATCTTCTATTCTACCAAGCAGGAAGTTGAACACAAGCTTGTAGCTAATTATGGCTCTTTCATGTAATGAAGAGGTTAATACTAATTAGACTGCATGCCAAACAAAATGAGCCTATATACCATCTTTGGTACACTTGACATTCATACATTCAGTTGTGCATTCAACAAATATTTGTGATATGGGAGGTGAGATAGTTATACAACTGGGACTGCTGCCAGAGTTATACCCACTCACTCCCTAGCTCATTCCTCTTCTTTTGGAAATCTACAGAGCTCACCCAACCCCCACAAAATTATTTAATTTTTTTTTTTTTTTTTTAGTGAGGCAATTGGGGTTAAGTGACTTGCCCAGGGTCACACAGCTAGTAAGTGTTAAGTGTCTGAGGCCGGATTTGAACTCAGGTACTCCTGACTCCAGGGCCGGTGCTCTATTCACTGCGCCACCTAGCTGCCCCAAAATTATTTAATTTAATTAATTAGCCAGCTAGAAATGTAGCATAATGTTTGGCCACCGGATAATGCCAAGATTAGGCTTCTAAGCCAGTAACTAATTCAAAAGGTGATCAGTGGAATATGGTGGCTTTTCCTAATAAATGAATATCCCTCACTGTTCGCCAGATGATAATGATATCTGAACTCTAAATAAGTAAATCATTCTCCCTTTCACCTCAGCTCTGGGTTCTATGGAGATCTAAAGATATGACTTGGAATATGCCCAGAAATGACCAAAATAATAAGAAAAATCTCTCATCTCTTTAAGCCCCCACTTCTTGTTTTTGAGGTCTTCCCTTCTTGTTTCTCATTTAATACCAACTTCAATCATAACACTTAAATAATTTATTTGTCATCATGTGATTTATTGAAACACAATTAACAAAAATAAAGCAAACCATAAAGAACTTTCAACCAACCATCTACAATGAAACTGACACACAAAATCAATTCCCCTCTTCTCACAGTTCTCCAGAAGCAATCCCAGCTCTTAACTGGAACAGTGAGTGATCTAATCTGGTCAGAAAACAGAGAAAGTGAAATAGAGCAACAAGCAATAACTCTAGAAAGGTAAGATGATGCTAGATTGTGGAGAGCCTTGAAAACATTGCTGACCCCTTTTCTAGAGTAGAGAAAGAGAGAAATTGGGAGGTTGGATCAACAGTTCAATAACATTTAATCAGACTTCATACTCTTGGTTTCTTTCTGCCACACTTTACTTCAGTCTGATCAGATAGAGACATGGAAAGAAGGAATGAAACACTGAATACTGGGTTCATTCTCCTTGGACTCTTCCCGGGCATGAAACATGTCAGCTTCCTTGTTTTTATCATCCTTTTGATATACCTTGTGGCTCTCACTGCAAACACCAGCTTGATTCTTCTGATCTGGGTGGATCCTCGACTCCATACTCCTATGTACTTCCTCCTCAGTCAGCTTGCAATAATGGATTTGACTCTAATCTCTAGCACTGTCCCAAAGATGGCCAATGACTTTTTCTTGAGAAGGACAAATATCTCACATGTTGCTTGTGGTACCCAGATCTTTTTCTTCCTAACCTTAGGAATTGCTGAGTGCATCCTCCTCACCCTCATGTCCTATGACCGATATGTAGCCATCTGTAACCCACTGAGATACCCTATCATCATGAGCCAGAGAGCCTGCATACAAATGACTTGTGTCTCCTGGCTTGGAGGTGCCCTCATTTCTCTTGTTCACACAGCCTATGTCATGCATTTTCCCATCTGTGGTTCCAGGAAAATTCCCCATTTCCTCTGTGAGGTCATGGCCATTTTAAAAATTACCTGTGAGGATACTTCCTCCTATGAGAAGGCAGTGGTAGTAACAAGCATTGTGGTGCTCCTTCTCCCACTGTCATTCATCCTTTCTTCTTATACTCTCATTTTCCTCAATGTCCTCCGCATGAATTCCCCTAAGGGAAGGAACAAAGCCTTGGCCACCTGTTCCTCCCATCTAACTGTGGTGAGTCTCTACTATGGTCCAGCTATTGTAGTCTACATGAGGCCAAGTTACTACCACAGCCCCAGAATAGACCAGGTTCTCTTTGTGCTTGGTGCTATCCTCACTCCTATGATGAATCCCCTCATTTACAGTCTGAGAAACAAGGAAGTTGTAGGAGCACTGAAGAAAAACCTGGGCCAGTGCTTGACTACAAATACAAATTGAAATGCATGCTAATAATAAAATCAAGGGTTATTTGTGGTATCAGGAGGTCATAAGATCTAGAGTTTAAAGGAAAATTTTAAATGATCATGTTTTTAAGATGGAAACTGTGCCTAGGAGGAGTTAAGTGTGAGACAGCACAATATAGTGGACAATGTGGACTTGTAGTCAGGAAAGTCTGTATTTAGCTCTTACCTCAGATACTTCCTAGCTGTTTTGACCATAGGCAAGTTGCTTAACTTCCCTAACTTTCAGTTTTCTCCATTATAAAATAGGGATAGTAATAGCACCTACTTCCCAGAGTTGTTATGAAACTCAAATGAGATAACATATGTAAAGAGCTTCACAAACCTTAGAGTCATTATTATTCTTGGTTTCTCATCAATAAAATAGAAATTATATTATACATCAGAGTTCTTAGTCTATTTAGATAAAAAATGTATATATAGTGCTTTGCAAGCTTTAAAGTGCTATGTAATGGCAAATTATTATTATTTTGCTCCAGATCATATAGGCATTAAATAGTAGAGTCAAAACTGGGTCTCAATTCCTCTAACTCTAAGACCAGTGCTCCTCTGGCTCCAGCACACTGCATCCCTATGCCCTCATTTTAAAAATCTGTTCTATGGTTCTTGCACTCAAAACATCATGGAAATAGCATCATGGAAAAGTCATGATGTCTCTGGGTCTCAGTTTCTCTATTTGTGGGTGGTAAAAACAATAGCTATACCCTCTTTTTCTCCTGGAGATGTTAGGTCCATGTCCTTCCACTATGAACTTTGAGGGATTAGGTATCTTATGACTAAGAAGAGTCAGGACTTTATGTCCAATCATTGATCAGCATTTTGAAATGGTCCTCCCAGAAAGGTGTATGCACTCTGATTCAAAGCTCATAAGCAAGTCATTCTGGGCTCAAACATATGTGGCATTTTAGAAAAAGAGCTGATGTGTAACGAATACAAGATTTCCCTGTCACCCATGAAGCAAGACAGTGGACTAATCCGGAACACTGAAATCAGGGTATTCTCTGAATTGCCTTAATAAGGGATGAGGAATAAGGGTCAGGGATCCAGGAAGCTTAACTGTAACTGTGGCACTTTTGAGCAAATGGTCGATGAGGAGGCCAATGGCCATTCTTTGAACTTGTTAAGCCTTAGCATTAATGCATCCTGGAGGGGGAGAGAGGAAGAGGGAGGGAGGGAGGGAGGGAGGGAGAGAGAGAGAGAGAGAGAGAGAGAGAGAGAGAGAGAGAGAGAGAGAGAGATTTATTAAACACTAATTATTAGCCAGACATTATACAAACAAGACAGTCTATAACCTCAATTTAAATGGGGGGGGGCGGGGTGTTAAGGAGCCATGTGGTTGGCAAAGAGGAAGAGAAGTCCAGGGAGCAATTGAATCAAAGTGTGAGTAAGAGGAAACATGGTTGGGGCCTTTCCTGAAAAAGAATCCCAGTAAGGCTGTCACCAGTTAGGAGAGAGAGACGTTAGGGTTTAGAGTGGGAGATGGATAGTGAGGAGTAGGAAAAGAATTGTGGAAAGTGTTAAGATATGATAGAGGTGAAGTAAATAAGTGGGTTGATATTTATGGTCTCTCAGGTCTCTTCTAACTTATAAATTCTATAATTTATGTAATTTAATAGCTGATGATGAAGACAAAAGGTATGAAGGGGAAGAGATGAATTGAAAGAAAAGAATCTTTAGTCAGGCCTTTCTGAAAACTTTCAGGTTCATTGTTCAGATAAATAGAAGGATGTTAGTGAATAGTGGAGATAACTAAAATTCTGTTTGGGTTTGGAACAAAAGGGAATGGAAAAGCCATCCAAAATACCCAGTAAAAAGTTAAACAGGGGGCATCTAGGTGGCGCAGTGGATAGAGCACTGGCCCTGGAGTCAGGAGTACCTGAGTTCAAGTCCGACCTCAGACACTTAACACTTACTAGCTGTGTGACCCTGGGCAAGTCACTTAACCCCAATTGCCTCACTAAAAAAAAAAAAAAGTTAAACAATTTTAAGAAAACACTGAAAGCTTGGTCCATTCAGATTTGCCATGAACAAATAGATTTTCCCATTTTAATTGGTGATGAAACAAATTCCCTAGTGAAAGATGTATATGTTTATTCCAGAACTTTTCTCTAGTTGATCAGGTTAGTCCAAGATGCTCAAAAAGAAGAGCAAAGATAAGAAAATAGAGGTGAGGAAAACTCAATTACCTATGTGATTCTATAGATCCTGTATGACGGAACATTTTTTCACTTGAAGCATGAATGCAAACTAGCCAAACACGGGGATTTGTGTAGGCCTCCTTTATTCTACAGCAAGCACAAAAATATGAAATATATCATGTTCTATGCATGAAAAAAATCTATTACTTTATGAATTCTTGAAAAATTGAGTCACACAATTTGGACAATGCAGTATAGTAGAAAGAATGCTGGACTAAGAATTAGGAAGTCTAGATATAAACCCATTTTTGCCACATTCTCCTTCCACTAATGTGGAAAATAACCCCTTATTACCTTAGCAGATAGTTTTTATGAGCTAAAGCTTTGGTAATGAAGCCTCCAAACTAAGCTAAGGTGGTTTTTGTTGGCAACTCACAGCTAGGAAGCTAGCAGGATTGAGGTGAAGGTTTTATATTTAGTAAGGTTAACAAATATTTATTAAATTATTTATGGAAATGTTTATTAAGTGCTTCCTGTGTATACAACACTTCAAGGAAACTATACAAAGGTAGATATAGCAAAGTCCTTGTCTTCATAGAGTTTGCAATTCAGTAATGGAATATGACATTTACAGAAATAATTAGCCATTCCACATACTCTTGTATCTCAATTATCTTGTATACTCATTTTCTTCACTTGTACATTTTATAGATGAATAATGGGCCTGATTAGATGATCTCTCAGGTCCCTTCTATTTCAGGCATTTAGTATTAAGGAGTCACCAAAGGTTTAGCAATATTAAAGATGAATTTGTAAGGTTTCTAAGCATCAAACAGTATTATTACTCAGCCTATGGGTTGAAAATGAGTGACATAACCCCACATTTAGAAGTCCTTTTGTAGTTTTATTTGAAGTTCCAAGAATTCAACTGAACACTGTTGCCCACCACCAGAACAGAAATCAGGCTGGGTAACAGAACTGCTAGAGATTCTTACAAGCTTGCTGAAAACAAAAGAATCTTAAATAGAGGATACAGAAAATTATAACAGATGGAAGAACATCAAGTGTTAAATTGTGTGGCAATGAGTACCAGGACTGGGGATTTCCAGAAAGGGAATAAGTCAGTGTGAATAGAAGTTCTCAAGAAATAAAAATTTGGAGAGGCTTGTTTTATTTTGCTTCTGGAATCCCTTACATGCTTTGCATATAGTAGGTGCTCAGTTAATGTTTGCTGAATTAAAATCAGGATTTGAACTCAACTTTGAATCGGCTATTTGCCTTAATGAAATAGGTGCAGAACAATTAAGTTAATTCAATCAAAATGGTAGTTGTTCATATATATTTAAAATGACAAATGACAGAAATATTAGATACTAGAATTTGATCGTGTCTTGTATTAATATGAGGGGGTGAAGGGGGGGCACATGCATGTGCATGACCGAAATTCCCTAAACTGAAAAAATGTGTGGTGGATACATTTGTGGTACTTTCTCCAACAATTTATGTGAGTAGCAACAGAAAAGGCGAATCGTGGGAATAACACAAGGCTGGGATTTGTAAAACAAGTTGATAAACCAAGGCAAGGCAAGAAAAATTTATTTAAGCACTTACTTGTGCCAAGTACTAGAGATACAAATATAGTAAGTAATTTCTTAACCATCTTATCCAATGAAAAGGGGAAAAAAATACAATGCTGAGGCCCTTTTAAGAAAACAATTTTGCTACATATCTAAGTGTAGTTATAACAAACTTCATGGGATAAAGGATTTGTAAAAAAGCAACACATTCAATAGCAAAATGACTACAAGAAACCTCTGGGCATTATTTTATGTCTAAATTAGCAACACTATCCTATGTTCATCTCATTAGGTTTCCATATTTTGTTGCAGAGTTTGACTAAAAAGTATGGTCAAAATGTTTCTCAGAAAATTCTATACTGAATTGGTAAAAAATTGAATGTGGTAATTTCTTTTTTCTTTTCTTTTTTTTTTTTGCGCAGGGTAATGGGGGTTAAGTGACTTGCCCAGGGTCACACAGCTAGCAAGTGTCAAGTGTCTGAGGCCGGATTTGAACTCAGGTATTCCTGAATCCAGGGCCAGTGCTTTATCCACTGTGCCACCTAGCTGCCCCAAATGTGGTAATTTCTGTTCCTATACCACACTATGAACCTCAAATAACATTCTTTACTGAAGAGGTATAAGCTTTATTTAAACTTTGAAAGAAGGGTAAATTGAGAGGAAGCAGAAAGAGGGAGTGGGACTAGATTGGTAGCAAGGATAATGGAAAGGAAGGAAAGATTTGGTAACTGATAGTGGAATTTTATTGTGGATTATAATAGCTATATTAGCCTGTCCTAAGTTCTTCTCATTTTATTTGAATTACGTGCAGCTGTGTTTACAAAAGAACTGCTCACATCTCTTAGAACCAGAGGGGCAAAGTAGACACTGCAAAAATACAGGTCACCCCACTGCTATTTTTATATCCCAAAGACATCCCCCCAAAAGAAAAAAAAACCCATTTGTTAAAAATATGTATAGCAGCTCTTTTTGTGGTGGCTAAGATTTGAAAATCAAGGAAATGTCCATCTATTGGGGAATGGCTAAACAAGCTATGGTATATGATTGTGATGGAATATTATTATGCCATAAGAAATGACAAGCAAGCAGGATGATTTCAGAGAGGCCTGGAAAGACTTGTATAGATGTATAGAGGAGTGAGCAGAACTAGGACAACACTGTGCACAGTGAGAACAATATTGTTTGATGAAGAACTGTGAATAACTTAAGTATTCTCAGCAATACAATGATCCAAGACAATCCCAAAGACTAATAGTGAAGCATACTATCCACCTACAAAGAAAGAACTGATATTGATTGAACACAGACTGAAGAATGCTATTTTTCACTTTCATTTTTTTCTTTTATTCAAATTTTCTTATATAAAATTACTAATATGGTAATGTTTTACATAATTGCACATGTATAACCTATATCTGCTTGCTTACTACCTCAGGGAGAGGGAAAGGGAGGGAGAGAAGGAGGAATAAAATTTTGAACTCAAAACTTTAAATTAAAATGTTTATTTTTTTTAAAGATATACATCATCTCCTAAAACACCTAAAACTTGAAGAAATATTACAGGCAAAATCTAGAATATCCAGGTTGAAGAAAAATACTGCAAGCAGTGAGAATAAAAGAATTCAAGTACCAAGGAGTCACAGCCAGGATCACACAAGGTTTAGTAACCATTCCTTAGTTAAAGGAGTAAATAGCTAAGAATATATTCTGACAGTAAAAGAGTGGAAAGCTTGAAATATTATATTCTAGAAGGCACAAGATGTAGGTCTACAACCAAATTTATCCAGCAAAACTCAGTATAATAATATGGGAGGAGGGACTTGAAAGATAATGGACCTTTAATGAAATAGAGGACTTCCAAGCATTATTGAGGAAAAGACCAGAGGTGAGTAGAAAATCTGACATATAAACACAGGAGTCAAAAGAAACATTAAAAAGGTAAACATGAGCAAATCATCATAAGGGGCTAGACATAAGGGAGATGATATATGTATCTCTTCAGAACTCTATTATTATCAGGGATTATAGAGGGAGCTTAATTAGCCAGAAGCCTTGGAAACGATTCTGTTATTCTTTTTTTTTTTTTTTAAGTGAGGCAATTGGGGTTAAGTGACTTGCCCAGGGTCACACAGCTAGTAAGTGTTAAGTGTCTGAGGCTGGATTTGAACTCAGGTACTCCTGACTCCGGGGCTGGTGCTCTATCCACTGTGCCACCTAGCTGCCCCAATTCTGTTATTCTTAAAAGAAGAACAGAAAGAGAGGAGATTGTTGAAGTAGGGATTGGGGGTTGGGTGGGAAATAGAGAGGAAGAATGGTGAAAATTGTCTGAGTGTGCAAAAAGAAGTCTGTAAAATCAGAAGGATTTACAAGCAAATTCTGCCAAATATCCAAATATTTAAAGAACAATTAATTGCAATGCTATTAACTGTTAAAAACAAAACAAAAACAGGAAAAGAAGCTGTCCTATGAACCTTCTATGATTCAAAAATATTCTTAATACCTAAAACAAAGTGTGTCAAAATGGAGAAAGAAAACTATAGACCAATATATCTCTAATAGGAATATTGATACAAAAATTTTAAAGAAAATATTAGCAAAAAATTATAGCAACATATCACAAAGATTACATACTATGACCAGACTGAATTTATATCAAGAATGCAAGGGTAGTTCAATATTAGGAAAACAAACATAATTGATCATTTCAACTTAGTAACAAAATAACAAAAATCATATGACTATCAATAGATACATAAAAAGCTTTTAACCAGATATAACACCTCTTCCTATTAAAAATAATATTAGAGGGGGCAGCTAGATGGCACAGTGGATAAAACACCATCCCTGGATTCAGGAGTACCTGAGTTCAAATCCAGCCTCAGACACTTGACACTTACTAGTTGTGTGACCCTGGGCAAGTCAATTAACCCCAATTGCCTTACCCCAAAATAATAATAATAATAATATTAGAAATCCTAGGAGTAAATACAGTTTTCCTTAAAATGGTAAGCAAAATATTCCTTATGGTAAAGAATCCTTTCAGGTATGGTTTGGTTTAGTTGCCATCAGAGATTCTGTGACAGGGGAATGAGTAAAGAGAAAGACCTTAAATAAAAGAATGAATGTGAAAAGATAAAAATGGATATTGTCTCTAATTTCTACTGTATTGATTCTATTGTGTAATTGACCATATCCCCCATTTTGTCAAGCCACATTTCTCAGTTCTGGAGTTAAGCTCAAGAAAGTAGTTATTCATCCTAGCTAGTTTAAAGGTGTGGTTGGAGGGAATGTTGTTATCACTCGTACAGTTATCCTCTAGAACATCTACTTGGTGTCTGTAAGCCCCAACAGGCTTAACCTGGTGCCATTCCCCCAAAAGACAAGTCATCTGTCCTTGCCTGTCCTTGTGCAATTAGGTGAGGTTTGATTGCCTTCCTGGTGGTTCTGATCTCCTAACCAAGATTACAAGAAGTATATGAGTACAATAAAACATTGAACATTTCTTAATTGTCAGAAAAGGCATGATTACCCACACCTGAATGCCAGCCTACTTTCCCCAGTGTAGTCAATTGTAATCTTCTCCAATTATGCAGACTCCCTCTTTTCCTGCATGTCAACAAAGAGGATGTCTACCTTCTCACTGGCCTTACTAATATGGCCAGTCTGATTCACTTTGTTAACAATTATACATGTTACTGTTAACAAACTGATTATGCCCCAAAGCATTCCTCAATTTACCTTTATTGAATTTACTTGCCTCAGAATGGACATAAGAAAAGAGTGAGTTAAAAAAGAAATCACTGTCCCCAAACATGAGTTTTCTCCAGTTTTTCTGGGGAAATTATTGGCATTATGAGAGAATGCTTATAAGCCATCTAACCTGGCAACATTTTGTGGATACAGAGGAATTCAGAGTTAGGGAGAATAGCCAGGCAAATATTCTCAATATTTTCTTAAGCAGGGAAACATTCAAATCTGGTCAACTATTTCCATCTACTTATGTAGTATTCACAATGACAAAAAAAGGAAATCCTGGAAAAATCACCACTGACATAAACAGTAAAAAGAAAAATGTGAGCTAGAGAAAAATATTCCTTTTCAAGTATCTGAAGATATAGGAAATGCATCCCATTTCCAGCTAACTGTTCTATATACACATACATACATATTACTTTTTCTGTATTCCCTATTTTTTCCTTGAAACTCATCATGTGGGCAGAGAATGAAGTGGTGCGATGGATTGGAGTGCTGGATCTGGAGTCAGAAAGAACTGAGCTCAAATCCAGGGAAAACTAGCTAGGGTTTACTTATAAATTAGAAGCTTTAGCAACAAGTTTGGCATTAAGCATTTATTAGTGAAAAAGAGAACACCTGGGTCAGAAAGCCACTGGACCCAAATGGTTCTAGAGGAGAGAGTGAGACTTTGCATAACCCTGCCTCACTGAAATCCAATTCACTTGCTAGTCAAGACATTACCTTCCTGACATCATTGGTCTTCTTTGAGAGGACAAAACAACAATAACTGCTAGTAAGTGTCTGAAACCAAACTTGAATTTAGGTCTTCCTGACTTCAGGCCCACCATTCTAACTGCTGCACCACCAGTGGCCTCTTTACCAGTTTGAGGAAAGATATAGGATGATGGATAACAGAGAGCAATGGATCAAGTGAGAATTTATTTATTTATTTATTTTTGGTGAGACAATTGGGGTTAAGTGACTTGCCCAGGGTCACACAGCTAGTAAGTGTCAAGTGTCTGAGGCCGGATTTGAACTCAGGTCCTACTGAATCCAGGGCCAGTGCCCTATCCACTGCTCCACCTAGCTACCTCGAGAATTTTTTGAGGTTGTGGTAGACATGGGCATGTTGGTAGGCAATAGAAAGAGATTGAATATTAGTGAATGAGTAGGGGATGAGGGGGCAATCTGCTAGAAAAGATGGGATGGTATAAAAACAACTGAGCCAACTTTGTTAGGATATGATATTTTCAATATTATAAAATTATCAAGCAAAAAAGATGAAAAATAGCTGGAACTCTCCTGTAACAGTGGGAGGGGAACTTCTGTCACTGCCTACCCATCTTGCTGCCCCAGTTGCTTTTAAGCAGCTGTCATATAGAAAACTGAAGTTTCCTGCTTCAAGATTCAAAAGGGAGCCACCATTATGACATCCAGGTTTGCTGTTCCTGGAAACAACAGCATAACCTTGATTTGACTTGACATGCCTTCTACTGCCCTTTCCCACAACCACTTGCATTAACTCTAACCCTAAGCCTAATAGGTAGGGCCTCTACTATCACCCTTCACAATGACCTCAACTCTGGGCTAGAGCCCTGAGTATACTGAAAACATCAAATTAAAATTTGAACATCATAAATAAGTTCTCCAATACAGAAGATCCAAGGGATAAAACTTCAGAAATGAGTGCTAAAACATGCAAGAAATGTTCATTGTTCCAGTGTTTCAGTTATGTCCAACTCTTCATGACCCCATTTGGGGTTTTCTTTACAAAGATACTGGAGCGGTGGCCATTCCCTTCTCCAACTCATTTTAAAAATGAGGGAACTGGGGGCAGCTAGGTGGCACAGTGGATTCAGGAGGACCTGAGTTCAAATCTGGCTTCAGACACTTTATACTTACTAGCTGTGTGACCTTGGGCAAGCCACTTAACCCTCATTGCCCCACAAAAAAAAGAAAGGAAAAAAAGAGGGAACTTAGGCAAACAGGGTTAAGTGATTTGTACAGGGTCACACAGCCAGTAAGTTTCTGAGGCCAGATTTGAACTTAGGAAGATATGTCTTCCTAACTCCAGGCCTGGCACTCTATCTCCTGTGCAATCCAGCTGCCCTTCATGCAAGAAATAGCAAATCCCTAAGTAAATTGAATAATAAATGAAAAAAAATCCATGAATGATGAAAATAAAATTAGAGAACTCACTCAGGATATAAAATAACTAAAATGTAATTAATAGAGGTGTAGAACAAAGTAATTCCAGATATTATTTTAAAAGAAAAATAATTAGATATTATATTTGAAGAACTAAAACGAATGTACCAAACTAATGAGGTAGAAAATTTTCAGAGGACACCAACATGGGTATATCTTAATACAAGTCTTTAAGCACATAATTATTTAATTTCAAAATTATAGAGAGGAATGAAGTACCTTCCAAGTGTAAAGAAAGAAAAAAAAAGATATTTATTTAAAATGCTGATTAAATTATTGTCAAATTTCTCAACCAGAAAGAAAAAAAAGTGGACAAAAATACATTTTAAAGACAAAAAAGTAGAACTTGAAATTACATATCCTATAAACTTGAACATATTACTTAAAAATGAAGTAACATATTTCAAAAACTACCAAGGCCTCAAAAAATTACTGAACAAAATTTATAATTAAAAGGATTCCCACAAATAGCAGGGGAAGAATTCCAGATTAACTAAAGAAATGCTTCTTAAAATTAATAACATACTTTAAGCTTGTTATTACCTATTAAGAAGATTATAAAATAAGATATATAAACTTTGGTAAGTATAACAGAAACAATCAAATTACAGTTTAAATTTGATGTGTGTACTATGATCAACAAAATATATTATTAAAGGGATGGTTATCAAATGTTTATAGAGAAAAGCAGTGACCACAAAGAGTTATCATACCTTTATCAAGAACAGGTCATGTTAAACTAACTTCATGTCCTTCTCTGTCAGTATTATTAGGTTGGTAGATCAGTGAAATGGGGTAGATATAGTTTACCTAGATTTCATAAAAGCATTTTACAAAGTTTTTCATGTTATATTTGTGGACAAGATTATGTAGCCTATACACATATTTTGATTTAGAACTGGTTAAATGCCTGGACTATATAATAGTCATCAATGATTCCTTGTCAACATGACACCCAAGACACTAGGCCTTGTGCTACTTAACATAAGATTATATATATTTAGGACTAGAAGGGACCTTAAAAGCCATTTAGTTCAACCCCCTAAATTCATAGTTAAAACTGAGGACTAGAGAGGTTAAGCAATTTGCCCAAGGTCAGACAGGTTAAGGACTCAAAATCCAGAATACTTTACACTGCATCACACTGCCTCTAACTTTGATAGTCATAATTGGAATGTTTATCAAAATTGTAAGTGACGCAAAACTGTGAGGGATATCTAATTTATCAGATGACAAAGTCAGGATTTTGACTGGCTAGAACATTGTGATGAATCTCATGAAATGAGATTAAATAAGAATAAATCTAAATTCTTCACTCCAAAAATATAAGGTGGGATAGGAAAGGCTAGACAGTGACTCCTCTGGTGCATTGGAAGCTTGGTATGAGTCAATAATATAATAAAGGTGGCCAAAGAAAGTGTAATCATAGGCTACACTATGATAACAATAATTAGACACATTTATATAACACTTTAAACTTTACAAAGTGACTGCATTTGATCCTTACAACAAATGAAAATTATTTTATACCAGACACTAATCCATATCAACAAATCCTTAATAGTCTTCCTTCTTGAGCACAGACTGAGCAAAGAGGAATATAAAAGGAAGAAATAATATAAAATTTTAATCTTAATTCTGGGGGCTGAGATACATTAGTGTCTAATAAGCAAATAGGATAAATTATTGAAAGAAAGGTATAAATGTTCTCAATTTAATAAAGATATAAAACTTGTATACATCAAAAAAGATAATCAAGAAAAATAAGAAATGGTAGGAAATAGGTAGAAAAACAACATACAAATTTAGCGTATAAAAACTAAATAATTTATTAAAATATCAAAGTATATGGACAAAAGAGAAAACAAAAACTATAATTACTAGAATTTCAACTTTACTAATACTTAAAATTAAAACAACTTCAAAGTATCTCTTTGAAAAGAATGGCAAAAATGGTTTCAAGTGACAAAAAGCAGTGAGTGCCAGATTATGGAAAAACCTGTCATATGCTGTTGGTAAAATCATAAAGTGATGGTATCTTTCTAAAAAATCATCTGGCATTCAATGAAATAGGGGACTTACAAGGTTTCCTGAGAAAAAGACCAGAACTAGACAGAAAATTTGATCTCCAAATACAGGACTCAAGAGAAGTATAAAGAGGTAAACAAGGGGCAGGTAGGTGACACAGTGGATAGAGCACCGGCCCTGGAGTCAGGAGTACCTGAGTTCAAATCCGGCCTCAGACACTTAACACTTACTAGCTGTGTGACCCTGGGCAAGTCACTTAACCCCAATTGCCTCACCAAAAAAAAAAAAAAAAGGTAAACAAGGTGGGGAAAAGGTTGTTCAATGAGGTTCAACTGCTTACATTCCTATGAGGGAGGATAATACTTTCAACTCTTGGGATCTGTATCTCTATTAAGGTATTGTTATTAAATTGACTTTGATGTGATGATATAAAGAAACTTAAGGGGCAGAATAAAAGGAGACTAGGGGGAAGACAGGAAGGGGAAGGTGGAATGGGGTTAATTGCATCATATGAAGAGGCACAAAAAGAACCCATTACAATATGAGGGAAAGAAGAGAGGCGTGAGCATTGTTTAAAAAAATTATCTGGCAGTATTCTTCAAAAGTGACAAAATAATTATCTTTTGACTTAATCGTCCGAATGTTGGGAAATATACCCTGAAAATATTATTTTAAAAAAACTATTAGGAGCAGCTAGGTGGTGCAGTGGATAAAGCACTGGCCCTGGATTTGGGAGGACCTGAATTCAAATCCAGCCTCAGACTAGCTGTGTGACTCTGGGCAAGTCGCTTAACCCTCACTGCCCAAAATAGAATGAAGGACAAACAATAACAACAAATGATTGTAAAATATGTTTCATTTGTTTTGTTGTTGTTAAAAGTTAAATTCAGAATAAATCAATTTTTTAAAAAAGAAAAAATACCTCTCCATGGTTTTCTGGGTTACAAGAGGCCTTGAATATTGATTGCTTATAGTACTAATGAATGTTCCCATAAACTGACTGAGCTATCTGTCTCAATTGTTAAATTTACCCAAGATACCAATTTATCAATGACTAGAGCCTCTTAGAATTTTAATCCAAAAGGTGGAATTTTATAAGGAGCTGGAAGTGATGTGGTGTGATATTTAAGTGAGATCCAAATTTCTGGTGTTAAGTCATTGAAGGTCCTTCTACAGGGACAATTTCTCCCCTTTTGGTGGCAACATTTTGGCTAGGCAGGGCCCACAGAGTAGAGGCAAAGACTAGCTTTCAAACAATATTCTTTTCTGACAGAGTGTATTGGGGTCAGCTAATCCCAGGTGTACTGGTTCAGCTTTTGCTGATAAACACCATGTCCTGAGTTCAGCGTTTGTAGATACAGATCAAGGCGGCAAATAATTTTGATCAAGTTCCTTTACCAACTAGACTGATGACCCAGCTCTATGATATAGTCTTGAAAAGATTTCCCACATGTGCCCATGGCATTACCTTCACTATATCCACTGGATGATATAAAGTGGGAAAATTCCCTCAACCCACTTTGTGATACCTGTGGGAATTTTGATGAGATCATATTCAGTGGAAGGAATTATTGGCATAGGGTGAAGATCTGGCTTAACCACAAATGGTGAAATATAAAGTTCTGGGGTAGCAATCAGATTTTTCAGAATGATCATCATATCTTAATAACAGGCTGACCCCTCATTTTCAGAGACACTCAGTCCATCCTCTTCCTTATCTGTACCTTAAGGTGCCAGACAAAGAACTGTTGTCTTATAAGGACTACTTTTGCAATCAGATTTTTCAAAAGGGTTCTTACCCATGTCTTGCCCATGGACTGGCTACTCATTTTAAGATATGCATCCATAGATGCAGTTTCTGAATCTGGAGATATCAGAAGTCAGACACTACCTTCTTTCTCTTGATTCATTCTTTTCTGAGGTTTTGTTTTGTTTTGTTTTGGCTAAAATAAACCACTCAAGAAAGATTTGGGGAGCCCAAGACACAAGAACAATTATATAAATTCCTAGTTAAATCAATTTTTGTTTGTTTTAATTTAGGCACATTCGTTTGCCAAAAATCCAAAGGGAGAAAGATTTTCTAATTCTCAGGGGAAGGAGACTAGCTCTGCAAAATCGATGGAGCAGAAGGAACAGATCCCAAACAGGAGGATCTGGAGCAGATGTAGCTCCAGAAAAAACCTTGATATACCCTTGCTATAGAAATGCAACCAACCTTAGGAGCTAGAAAAATGTCCCTGATGTCACATGGAGCATGATGTAGGCAAAAATTCTCATTTTACTTGGGGGGGGGGGGAGGGAGAAATTTCCCATATCCCTCATAGGATGTTGTGGGAATTGATATTGATATTGGCCTGAGGATTTCTCCCTGTGCCATCAAATGGGAAATCTCATGCCATGGTTAGGAGGGGCAAGGGAAGAAGATATCACAGCATTAATAGTTTGAATGACAGTGTAGGAACCTGGTCTCTACTATTGTACCTGACAACTCAACTCAGGCTAACTAGATTGGGTTCCTGAGCCTCTCCTGAAACTGATCTACAGTTACATCTTTGTTTCAGTCCTGTATACTGTTAAGGCTAAAATTCTAGCTAAACTGTCTAAAATATCTAATGAGTGGTCGCCAATAAATTATAAGCTTTAGCAAGAGTTAGACTTTTAAGCATTTATTAAGGAGAATAAGAATTTGGTAAAGAGAGAGAAAAAGGCCTAGATTCCTATCTATTAAAGGGAGAGCACATTTCTAGCTCCCTTCTCCGCCAGAGTCCAGAGGAAAGAGGGTGAGACTGAGCGCCAGTCTCTTCCTTCCTCCTCCCACTAGTCCGCGTCACTTCCTGACTCCTGGTCTTGCCCTCAAAGACGTTCCCTTCATGGGCAGAACTCCTCTACAGTAAGTATCCAGCAGGTGGCGTTATTCCAATCGTTACAGTCCCCCCTGTTGTTCCTCAAGAAACAAAATGTTTCCTTGACGGAACAGTAAAAACAATATGATAACTATTGCTAACTAATAATATGTGAACAACAATATAGAAAAGGAAGAGAGGAAAGTTTTGTCCAGAGGGGCGATTTTTTTTGTCCTCATGAACCGACGCTTTGACATTAGTCTTGCAAAGGGAGGGCCTCTGCAGAGAATACATGTTACAGATGGTGCATATTATAACAGAAAGAGAAAAAAACCAACAAAAAGAACAAATCAAAACTGTTCATTTAAAGTCTCTGAAAGTCTTTTCTCAGATGTCCTCTAGGTGTAGTCGTGGAATGGAAGTCTTTTCAGGGGTTGATGTGTGGATGCTGGTAATCAGCCAGGAAAATTTCCTACAAAATTGAGCTTAACAGAACTTTAAAATAGCTTTGTCAATAATCAAATCAAACAATGAAAGTTCTCAAAAACATGTCTAAGGAAATTCAGAATCTTAGTTGTTACACATGAAACATATAATAAAACAAAAATTGAACCATTCTTTAAAATTATAATATTACTATAGTCCCCCCCTTATGGAGGGTAATTGAGAAGACAATTGCTGCAATATTAATTAATAAAAATAATTTTTATCTTTGTTTCATCACTTTTTGCATCATCTGCCTAATTATCCTCATGCCATTATGAGAAATTTTAAAATCTAATATAATTGGTAACAGGTGTCAAGGCCAAATTCAACACTGTATTTATCATGACACCTGAGATAATTATGGGGGTTACCATAAAAGAACAGAGAAATGATGGGATATGAGCATTCCCACACTTGAGCAATATGTACTGCCCATACAGTATGCCAGGCTTAAAATAGGTGGATGGAATATACGTCCATGCCACCGAACATATTGGAGGAAACTGAGTCAGACTTAATCAGATCCATGGGATTAAGATGGTCCATGGCATCAGGCATATAGGAGGGAGCATAGAAGCCAGGTGTAGAAGTGAGATGGGTGGGATCAATACTTCCAGCCATCTGTACAATATTGTGGGGAAAAATAAAATAAAATATTAAACCAAGAGAATCCAACCTCAACATTTGTCAAAAGCCGTTCCCTTGGCCATACCTTGACTTCATGCATGTCTCCCCTCATGTGACAGTTCAGTGTCTGCTCTTGCATGTATTCCTCTTGTGATTGGATGGCATCTTGGCCAACTGGCATCTGATAACTCAGAATAAAGGCAATTAATGTCTTAAATGATAAGTTCCCATAATCCAAGTCTCATATAGATTTAAAAATTGAGGATAATAAATGATTGCAAAAAATGTGAATACATCTTGACTCAGAATATAATATATAATTATGCAACAATTTCAAATAATACCTTTTTTTTACTTAGTATACAATTACTTTTGTGAAAAATCAGAACATATTTAAATACAAGTTAAAGCACAACAGAATCTCAAAGAAAACTTTTTTTTTTAAAAAGAAAACTTTTACAAATGTTCCCCTCTTTTTTTTTTTTTTTGGAATATGCTTATCAAAAATAATACTTCTAGAATCAATTTACACTTGCCATGGCAAACAATTTGCTAGGGAAATGCTTTAAAGAGTTTGATCAAATAATCAGTTGAGAAAAAATAACAAAAACAAATAACTCAGAATATGGGAGCACAATACTCCTAGAATTAACATTGTATTATGAAATCAAAACCATGTTTCAAAATTAGATAGATGAATGAATAGAAGAAGATACACGTGGAACAATAAAAGACAATGAAATTCAAACTAGGGAAATCTAAATGAATATGAACTTAATATTAATAAGAGTATTATAAAATATAAACTTGATCACATGACTATAAAAAGCTTTTACAAATATTCTCCTTGTTTTAAAAACTAAGTATAAAACACAATCTCAAAAGCATGAAAATCTCTATGAAAATAAACCCATACCATTAATTTCAAAATGTATATATAATAGCATAGAAATCCTATGTAACCTCTGAACTGATACTATTACTCTGAGTGAATTCAGAACACTTTTGATTCCGGTATCTAAAATCCCCAATACTCATATCAATACCTTGCTGCTTACTTCTACATTTCTGTAAAATATATACCCTTCCATGGCAAAAGAAGCAGAGTCTTGAACTATGTTGATTGTCATTCTTATTCAGCTTAAGTTTTTCTTCTTTAACCCCTCTATATTGTCTGTCGGGCTTTTCACCATACAAATGCTTTATAAGATTACTAATTAAAGACAAAAGCAGGTTAGCAAAATTATGAACAAAACGAGCATATCTGGAATTTAAAGAGTTTTCTAAGATTGTCTCAAAAGCACAGCCAGGCTGGGAAAGGGCTGAGCCTGAAGCTGCAAATGTAGTTAGAGAAAGTTGAGCATGTGCATCAGATCTCTGGACTTCCCAGGCAGGGGAAGCTATGGGCTTGGCCATAGGAGTAGAGGGTGGGGTCTGGAGAGGAGGGGAGGGACCAGAGCAATTTGAATCAGACTTGATTTTGAACTCAGGCCTGTATTCCTCTTCCCCCACTTTGCCTCCAGGTGCTAGGGGATTAAAAGCTTCTAGAGGGTGGGTCATTGCCTCCAGGCATGCAAAATTAAAGCAACAATTAGTGTTAGAACTGGGAAAAGCTGCAGGAATCTCTTCAGGTTTCTCTGAAAAAGCATGGTTGGGAGAGGGAGAGATATTTCCTTGTGTGAGTAAGTTGCTGGCTCTTTTAACAAAAATAAAAAGAAAAATAGAAAATCCACAAAAACAAAGCATTAACATGATCTTATCTCCCATTTGTCTGGTTAAACAGACTAAAATCAAAAATAGGATAATTAGGGAGTTTAAAAGGTCCATTCGAAAAAGGGAGAGGGAGGGGAAATTTCTTACCCAACCAGAAGATCAGAAGACTGAGGGTTAGCTTTCCTCTTCGTGGTCAGCCATCTGTTAAGGGTTAAAATTCTAGCTAAACTGTCTAAAATATCTAATGAGTGGTCGCCAATAAATTATAAGCTTTAGCAAGAGTTAGACTTTTAAGCATTTATTAAGGAGAATAAGAATTTGGTAAAGAGAGAGAAAAAGGCCTAGATTCCTATCTATTAAAGGGAGAGCACATTTCTAGCTCCCTTCTCCGCCAGAGTCCAGAGGAAAGAGGGTGAGACTGAGCGCCAGTCTCTTCCTTCCTCCTCCCACTAGTCCGCGTCACTTCCTGACTCCTGGTCTTGCCCTCAAAGACGTTCCCTTCATGGGCAGAACTCCTCTACAGTAAGTATCCAGCAGGTGGCGTTATTCCAATCGTTACAATACTAAACCAAAATATATTGGTTAAATCCAGATTAGGTGAAGTTAAATGATGACTAGCAGGTTAAAGTTTAGAATGTCTCCTAGAGAGCCATAAACATTATCATCACTTAAATATCTTATTGAATATGATGCTGTTATGCATTACATAGGATTGATTTCAGTTAATCTTCTAGTTTATCTCCCTACAGAAACTAACATTATATAGAGTAGGTACTCAATAAAGATTTGTGTAATAGAATTGCAATATAAACCAGAAGCTTACCTATTGAGATTGATGAAGGGATGAAGCCAAGATGGCAGAGTAGAAGCAGGAACTCACCTGAACTCCCCCAACATTCTCCTCCAAACAAGTTTAAAATAATGCCTCAAATAGAATTCTGGAGTGGCAGAGCCAATAAAAGATTAGGGTAAAACAATTTTCCAGCCCAAGACAACTTAATAAGTTGGTAAACAAACAAACAAACAAAACAAACAAAAAACCAAAAGTCTGTCACAATAAGGTGGTAGTAAAACCCAGAGTACACAGCACAGGAAACAGACCTTTCAGGGGGCTGAAACAGCAGTAGAAGTTTTGGAAGTTCTTTAGTAAGGGGGTTGCCAAAATGGTCCAAAAGAGATTACAGGGGATCCTTTGCTGGTGCTGTGTTCAGGACCCAGTTACATTCATTGTCCATACATAGTGCTGGGTCACAGTTCCAGGGCAAAGAGGATTATTAGTGTTTACAGCCACAGGGGAACAGGGGCCTTGGTCACAGTTCCCAAGTGGAGGAAAGTATTTTTAGTTGCTCACAAGAGAACCTGATCTTATTTCTAAGGCAGAAAGGAGCACTAGTGCTTGTGGCTACAGAAGAGCAAGGGATATACTCACAGTTCCAGAGCCAAGAGGAGTAGCAGCACTTATGGTTACAGGGGAATAAGGTACCTTCCTGGGCAAAGACCAGAGCACAGACCAGGAGGACAATAACCACACCTGTCCTTTGATCATACCACCTTGGAAGTACCCAAAACACCCCCTGAACTAGCTCTGAAAACAGCAGCTTGGGACAGTGCCCCCTCTACCTAGGAAATATAGAGCCCAACTTTAACATGGTTAAAAGTTAAGAAAGAGGCTGGCGAGGCGGGGGGGGGGGGCAGCTCGATGGCACAGTGGATAAAGCACTGGTCCTGGATTCAGGAGGACCTGAATTCAAATCTGACCTCAGACACTTGACACTTACTAGCTGTGTGACCCTGGGCAAGTCACTTAACCCTCATTGCCCCACAAAAAGAAAAAAAAAACAAAGAGGCTGGAACTGCTAGGTTTATATCCTAAGGACATCTCCCAAAAGAGAAAAATACCCATTTGTATGAACATATTTATAGCAGCTATTTTTGTGGTGGCTAAGAATTGGGAATCAAAGGAATGCCCATCAATTGGGGAATGGCTAAACAAGTTGTGGTATATGATGGTGATGGAATAGTATTGTGCTGTAAGAAATGACAAGCAAGATGATTTCAGAAAGGCCTAGAAAGACTTGCATGAACTGATGTATAGTGAAGTGAGCAGAACCAGGAGAATGTGCACAGTGAAAGCAACATTTTTTTATCATGATTCTTTTTTTTCTTTCTTTTTTTCTTTTCTTTTTTTTTTTTTTTTGCGGGGCAATTGGGGTTAAGTGACTTGCCCAGGGTCACACAGCTAGTAAGTGTCAAGTGTCTGAGGCCAGATTTGAACTCAGGTACCCTGAATCCAGGGCCGGTGCTCTATCCACTGCGCCACCTAGCTGCCCCGAAAGCAATATTTTTTGATGGAGAACTGTGAATGACAACTATTCTCAACAATACAATGATCCAAGACAATCTCAAAGGACTAATGACGAAACATACTATCCACCTCCAAAGAAAGAACTGATATTGATGGAACACAGGCTGAAGCATGCTATTTTTCACTCTTTCTTTTTCTTTTAATCAAGTTTTCTTGTACAAAATGACAAATATGGTAATATTTTACATAATTATACATGTATAACCCATATCTAATTGCTTACTGCCTAGGGAAGGGGAAGAAGAGGGAGGGAAGGAGGGATGAAATTTTGAACTCAAAATGATAAATAAAAATGTTTATTATTTTTTTAAAAAAACAGGTCATTGTGGGGCAGCTAGGTGGCACAGTGGATAGAGCACTGGCCCTGGATTCAGGAGGTCCTGAGTTCAAATCCAGCCTCAGACACTTGACACTTACTAGGTGTGTGACTCTGGGCAAGTCTCATTACCTCACCAAAAACAAAAACAAAAACAAACAAAGCCAGATCATTGGGATAATCCCATTGATCACATAAGTTCAAATAACAAATGAAAAAGTGAGACCTGAAGTGAACCTCCAGGAAGCACAAAAAATTGGAAAGGATTTATTAGAGGCAATCTCTAAAGCTTTCCTGAAACATGTAGATTGGAGAAAAATCCAGTCCTGCACCTAAAACATAGGAAAATCAATTTTTTATTTTTATAATCTGTTATTTTATAACAGATTTTTGTCTACCTCCCAAGCTAACTCTGATATTTGTCCTAATGCTCCAGACACCTTAGTCACTTTTTTTTTGGTGAGGCAATTGGGGTTGTGACTTGCCCAGGGTCACACAGCTAGTGTCAAGTGTCTGAGGCCGGATTTGAACTCAGGTCTTCCTGATTCCAGGGCTGGTGTTCTATCCACTGTGCCACCTAGTTGCCCCACCTTAGTCACTTTTAATTCTCTTTACATAGCCGGATTAAACAAGCCCCTTGCAGACTTAATCAAGAGAGGAACATTAGATTGGAAGAGAACCCCTACTTCTGATCTGTTTTATTTTGCTAGTAAATACCAACAAGCCCTGGCAGAAGAAAAGGAAAAAGAAATGGTAGAGAAAAATAAGAAAGACAGATTATGGATTATAGACAGATTAAAACAGCTAAAACATCAAACTTCCACTTTCCTCTGCCTTTAGATCTCTTCCCTCCCGGCACCAAGACTCAAAGCCCCAGGATGATAAAATGTATTTCTATTGAAAAAAACAAAACAAAACAAAACAAAAAAACAGGACACTAAAAACTATCTTAAACTATGGCACTGGGCATCATCTTCTTCTTTTGATGGGGTACCCCCCCCAAAAAAAACAGGACCAACTGGTCTGTCTCAAATTGATGGGGCTCCAAGGGTATAGAGGGAGTTTATCTGGTAGTGTCCACATTTTCTTTGGGGTTCATTTGCATGGTGGTGTCTTCTCATCCCATTGAAATCCTCATAAATACTGGTGTCACAATGTCCATATTAAACCTCTTTCCTCACCCTTCGAGTTCTAAAAAGGTTTCAATAGTAGGGATATCTAACCATGAGCGTTCTATTTATATTTCTTACCCCCTACCTTTTATCTTTGTAGATGCTGCTGGAACTCATCCCTTTCTTCTTTCATCAGATGCGCCTCTACACCTTCTGGGTTGTGATTTTTTCCAAGTATACAGAGCTACAATCAAGTTCTCCCCAAAATGACATCCAGCTCTCCCTCTCTCTTCCTGAAAAGCACCCTACTTTCCCCCATACCTTGACAGCCACCAGGTCTTTATCTGCTCTTTTCCACCCTTGGACAAAGTCCCATCCTCCCTCCAGGCAGTTAACTCTTCTGATATTGGAAAGATTCTTAGTACCTCTCCAATCCATTTTCAGCTTGATCCCTCTAAACCTCTTCCTCAAGTCTCACAGCATCCCCTCTCCAGAGAAGTGGAGGGAATTAGACCTCTTATTAAAGACTACCTAACTTCTGGCCTTTTTGTTCCCTGTACTACTCCTTATAATTCTCCAACCCTACCTGCTTGTAAACCAGGCAGTTGAGGATGGCATCTTGTCTGAGACTTGAGAGAAGGAAATGATTGTGTGATTCCTAGAATACCTGTGGTCCCTAATCCCTATACCCTCCTGAATCTATTCCCTATCATATAGCCAGTTTCTTTTTGCTTTCACTTGGGAGGGTCAGCAGTACGTTCTACCCCAGGGCTACACAGAGTCCCTCCTACTTCTCACAAATTTTGAAAGCAGACTTCAATGACCTTAAATTTCCTTTAGGCCCCATGCTCTTTATTACTCCTTTGCTCCTCAGATCTCCAGTCTTCGAAAACTGATTCTATTTTTCTCCTTACCTCCTTGGCTTAAAAAGGACATAAAATGTCTAAGGAAAATCTACAGTTTGCTTGTTCTAAAGTCAAGTTTTTAGGCATCAGCCAACAGTCTCCACTTTGTTCATACCAGATTGACTGTGGTGGTGAACTTCTCTCTTCCTTCAACTAAGCAACAGCTTCGTGGTTCTCTGGGACTTGCTGGCTACTGGAGGCTGTGGATCCCTCCTTTTCCTTGTTAGCTCAGCCCACTATCCACTGAGTTATCTAGCTGCCTTTAACTATATTACAAAACAGTAATCATGAAAACAATTAAGTACTGACTGATAAATGAGGTGATGGATCAATGGAATAGATTTGGTACACAATACACAGTGGTGAATGACCATAGTAATCTAGTGTTTGATAAACTCTAAAATCCAAGTCTGGGGGACAAAAACTCATTATTTTACAAAAATCGCTGGGAAAACTGGAAAGCATTTGACAGAAACCAGTTATCACTCTGTATACCAAAATAAGGTCAAAATGGGGCAGCTAGGTGGCACAATGAATGGAGCACTGACCCTGGAGTCAAAAGGACCTGGGTTTGAATCCAGCCTCAGACACTTGACACTTACTAGTTGTGTGACCCTAGGCAAGTCACTTAACCCTGCCTGCCTCAAACATTCAGGGCTATCTCCAGTCGTACTGATGTATATCTTGTGTAACGAATGGAATGATGCCACCTGCTGGAGACTTAGTGTAGAAAAGCTCTGCCACAAGGAGAAGACCTCTGAGGGCAGGACCATGTGGCTTCCTTTGGAGTCAGGAAGTGACATTGGCTTGTGGGAGGAGGAAGGGGGAGGCTGGTACTCTGACTGGCTCTCTTTCCTGAGGACTCTGGTGGAGAAGGGAGCTACAAATGTGCTCTCCCTTTAATAGACAGAGGAATCTAGACCTTTCTCTCTCTCTTTACCAAATTCTTATTCTCCTTAATAAATGCTTAAAAGTCTAACTCTTGCTAAAGCTTATAATTTATTGGCGACCACTCATTAGATATTTTAGACAGTATAGCTAGAATTTTAGCCCTTACACTTGCCACGGGACCCCTATGGCTCTGGAGGAGAGAGTGAGGCTGGTGACTTTGCACAGCCTTCCCTCACTTAAATCCAATTCACTGTAAGTCATGACATCACCTCCTGATGTCATACTCCTCTTTGAGAATGAAGGACAAACAACAAAAATAAGGTCAAAATGGGTATATGATTTAGACATAAGGGTGATATCATAAGCAAATTAGAAGAGCATAGAAAATTTTACCTGTCATATCTATGGATGAGGAAAGAATGTATGACCAAATAAGAGATAGAGAGCATTGTGAGTCATAAAAGGGATAATTTTGATTTAAATTTAAATCAAAATGTAAAAGGTTTTGCACAAACAAAACCAATACAGCCAAGTTTAAAAGGAAAACAGGAAACTGGGAGAAGGGGGAAATTTTACAGCAAGTGTCTCTGCTGTAAAGGCCTCATTTCTCAAAAATATAGAGGACTCAGTCAAATTTATAAGAATACAAGTCATTCCCCCAATTGATAAATGATCAAAGGACATGAACAGAAAGTTTTCTGAAGAAATCAAAGCTTTCTATAGTCATAAAAAGTGCTCTAAATCACTATTGATTGGAGAAATGCAAATAAAAACTCTGAGATTTACACACCACTTGACAAATATTATCCCATCTAACCCTCCAACAACCTATATATGGTTAGTATTTTAGGTAAATTTATCTTTTTTAAAGATGAGATGAAGTAAATTGCCCTGGATCATATAATCAGAATCTTGATCCTGACCTAACCAAAATTATAATCAATTATTTGCTATATCACCTAGTCCATAACTTTCTTATTTTCATAAGTAAATGTTTATATATGTTTGATTGTCACTAGCTAAAGCCTAAACACCATGATTAAACATTGGAATTTCAAAAATCCTCAATGTCCACAGAAAATTTTCTAAGAATCTGACTTTTGACTCTGGCTCCCAAGAACTTTTGGTTGTTTAAAGATTCAGAGTATCATCCAAGAATAGACAGAAGAAATGAAGAACTGAAACAAGAGATTAAAAATTAAATTAGAACACTTGAAAAGAGAACCATTCAGTGCAAGAAAGTTTAAAACCTTAACCAAGTGGTCAATACAATGTTGCATACAATTCAATGATACAATATATATTACAACAAAGTGAAATATCTAGTATCAAAAATGACTGACCTGGAAAACAAGTCAGAGTTAGAATTTAAGCATTAACTGACTTCCTGAAAATCATGGCCAAACAAAAACCTGGATACCATAAATCATAAAAGAAAACTGCCCATAACAGTCAAAGCCACAGGGAAAAGTGAAAAAAAGAATAATATATACTTCCTTTAAAAAATACATACACATAAATTGAACATGCCCAGAAATGTCACAGGAAAAACTCAGTTTTCAGGTCAAATCAGGAATACTGCAAGTGGTCAGGAAGAGTACAAGTACTAGAGAACCAAAAAGCAGGATCCCACAAAAGTTAGCAGCAACCCCCACATAGAGAGGAAATCTTGGAATCTGATATACAAAAAGTCAAAAGACATGACAAAAGGCTTATAACAACAACAACAATAACAAAATAAAAATAACTTATCCCTTGTTTTGGGTGCTGTTGTTTTTTTTTTTTCTATTTTGAGGTTTTGCATCACTGCTCTGATTTTTTCTCTTGTAACAGGATTAATGCAGAAATAGGATTAATGTTATTATGTGTATATATATGTGTGTGTGTGTATATATATATATGTATATGTATATAGATATATAGATATAACCTATATCAGATTACCTGCTGTCTAGGGGAAGGGGGAGGGAGGGGAGGGAGGGAGAAAAACCTGAAATTGTAAAGCTTGTATAAACAAAAGTTAAGAACTATCTTTACATGTAACGGAAAAAATAAAATACCTTATATGTAAAATTTAAAAAAAAAAAAAGCAAACAAGACACCAGATGGTGTACTCCACGACTCTATTGTTGTTCAAAAAATATAAATGAATGCAAGAAAGAGCATGTATAAAATATAAATATACAAATAGCTATAGATAGTACTATTGATATATATGAATTTTAATAAATAAATGATGCCCAGTGGAAGGCATCCAGCCATATCTAAAAAAAAACAAAACAAAAAAACTTATACTACAAAGCTGAGTATAATTCTACAGCAGGATAAATAGACCGGTAATAAAATGGGGTACTTTTATGTATTCCCATTGAATAAATGAGAGCTGTTGAGAATCTTTGACACATAAATGCAAGTGAAAGACTAGAATGACCAGAATCAGGAGAACAATTCACACAATGAGCCCAAGAATGACAAAATGGGAAAAGATTTTGTAAAACCTAAGAATTTTGACCCTAGCATGACTTCAAAAGATTGATAATGAAGCCTATTTATTACATGGGAGGGCTTCTATTAAAGAAGAAGTTAGTTGGGGGAATTAGTGAAAAGTGACAGATATGAAAAAAACATCAATAAAATATTTTTAATTGAAAGAAGAAAAAGAAGTTTAGATTGAAACACAAATGGCAATTTTGTTGCCAACTTGTTAAACTATATATGTGTGTACATATGCATATATACATGTTATATGTTTTAGGTATGTCTGTGTATATATTCATTCATATATATATATATATAAAATCTGAGACATGGGGAAAAGAAATAGACTGTGAGTGAAACACTGATGTGAACTCCTTTAGGGCAATCCTTACCTTGAATCTCCTCTAGCACCTAGCACATATAGTAGGTACTTTTAAAATGTTCCTTGAATGAAGACAATTTGAGTACTTTATGGAAATTGAGGCTTCTTGGGGTCAGCTAGGTGACACAGTGGATAAAGCACTGGCCCTGGATTCAGGAAGACCTGAGTTCAAATCCAGTCTCAGAAACTTGACACATTCTAGCTGTGTGACCCTAGGCAAGTCACTTAACCCTCATTGCCCCACCCCTCCAACATTAAAACAAAATAGAAATTGAGGCTTATTTGTACTGTTTTCATCTTGTATATACTGTTGTCTTTTTCAGATGGAACTTATACCCTTCTTTCTTTCTTTCTTTCTTTCTTTCTTTCTTTCTTTCTTTCTTTCTTTCTTTCTTTCTTTCTTTTTAATTTTGGGGGGTGGGGCAATGAGGGAGGGTTAAATGACCTGCCCAGGGTCACACAGCTAGTAAGTGTCAAGTGTCTGAGGTTGGACTTGAACTCAGGTCCCCCTGAATCCAGGGCCAGTGCCACCTAGCTGCCCCTACTTCAGTATTGACTCTAAAAGATCACCTTCTAAAGAAGACTAACTTATTGGATATGGAACTGTCAGCGTCTCAGGTTCAATCCCCTTGACAGAAGTTGAGGATCAGAGACGATTAATCATTGACACATCAGCACCACATTATGTGTGTAACTGTGTGCTCTTTATTATTCAGGATAGCCCAGTATTTATAGCAAAAAACCACAAAGAAATCAAACAAAGTCTCTGCAAGAATAATTCTAAGAGAATAAGAGTAATTTTCCAACCTTTCAGCCTTGACATGTCAGAACTTGTTCTAGGCTTTAACAGAACAAAGTTTGCACACCTGATTCTTCCAACCCTGGGAGGCCAGCCAAGCATTGTCTCTGGACTCTCTTGCTGCCTCAGTGACCACAGCCCAAGCATGGGGAGGAGGAACTCAGTCAGAGGGGCAACAGAGAGCCTCCTGGGTTCTCCAACACGGAACTAAATTCTTTCACTCCAGCAAATGCATCCTGAAGAGTGTGTCCTGTAGCCATTATACAAGTAAAATTACATTATACACGTAAAAATATCTTGGTAACGACTAGCACATAAGACCAAAACCTAAATGGTTGTTGAAAGAAATTAATTGAGCTAACAAAATGTTGGAAATAAAATATGTGCCCTGTGTTTAGGAAATGACTGAATAACTGCCTTATGACTGTAATGGAAAATTATTATACTATAAAGAATGATAGGGGCAGTCAGGTGGTGTAGTGGATAAAGCACTGGCCCTGAATTCAGGAGAACCTGAGTTCAAGTCTAGCCTCAGACACTTGACACTTACTAGCTGTGTGACCCTGGGCAAATCGCTTAATCCCCATTGCCCTGCCCCCCCCCAATATATTAAGAATCCATAGAAACATGTTTATACTTGTTTTAAAGCAAAGGAAAGAAATCAGACCAGAAAAAAATACATGCATATTAACTCGCTTCAATGGTATAAATAAAATCAATATAACTGTGGTATATGATGGTGATGGTGATTGTGCTATAAGAAATGACAAACAAGATGATTTCACAAAAGCCCAGAAAAATTTGTATGAACTGATGGATAGTGAAGTGAACAGAACCAAGAGAACATTGTGCACAGTGATAGCAATATTGTTTAATCAAGAACGATAAAGGACTTAACTATTCTCAGCAATACAATGATCCAAGACAATCCCAAAGGACTAATGATGAAGCTTAGTATCCACCTCCAAAGAAAGAACTGATATTGATTGACTGAAGCATACTATTTTTCATTTTCATTTTTTTCTTATACAAAATTATGAATATGATGTTTTACATAATTGCACATGTATAACCTATACTCTGATTGCTTACCATCTCAGGAAGGGGTAAGGGGAGGGAAGGAGGGAAGAAAGGAAGGATAAAATTTGGAACTCAAAACTTTAAATAAAAATGTTTATTTAAAAAAAAAATAAAATAAATATGGAGAGGCAATAAAATTCTGGCCCAATACAACTAATCTTAGTACTGTCAACATTAAAAGACACTTCTTTCTTTCTGTTAACAAATGGTAAACTGTATTCTAGAGAATGTATTTCATGAGAATCTATTTGGTCTATTTCTGTCTAAGGCCATGGCCCATTCCAAAACCACATAGAACATATTAATATTGTAATCTGTTGATTTAATGTTTAAATCACAGTGCTTTCATTTTATACCATAAGATCTAAGGCAATAACTAAATATACACATCCAAACTACTGTACACCTAAAAGGTTTTTTTGAGCACCTGGCTCACTTGTCTTCCTTACCTCCTTAACTCCTTATACTAGAGGAATTCAACCTCAAATATTGATGCTCCCTCAAACTTTCAATCCCAGCTCCTTAAATCCCATCATTTTCTCATTCCATTCCAATTCAATTCACCTCAGCCACATTTTGTTTTTCATTTTGACCTCTACTCCTCAATACTTTCTCAGGTCATTATCCTGTTTTGAAAATTCATGTTCTTCTCTTTCCGATCTCACTCCTATAGATAATCAGTTCAATTCTTCTCCTATCCCATCATCTGCCTCCTTTGTGTCTACAAACATGCTGGAACTAAATAAAGTCACACAACTCTGAAGACTAGATGCATTATATTTTCAAGCATTTTTTTATTCCTCCTCAACTCTCTTACTTCCCAACAAAGCTATTCAAAACCTTCATTTCTTTCAAGCTTCCAACATCCCTGTCACAACCTTATCTGCTCTTACTTTATTGAAAAAAAACAGAGGCCTTTCTCTTCCCTTCATCTTGAAACCCACTGAGATCATATACGATTCTCTTAAGTCCCTAATAAAGTGATTCTTCTCCTTACCAAGGCCAATCCCTTTACATGAAACCTTTATTCCACCTTGTCTTCTCCAACAGATTGCAATCTCAAGTCACAACTCACTCTCTGTCTCTCTCCCCCTCCTGCTTCTACCTTTAAAATATACCCAAGTCTTGCCTAACTAGTGGTTATCCAACTTTTTGGTCTCAGGACCCCTTTACACTCTTAAAAATTACTGAAGATTCCAAAGACCTTTGATTTATGTGGGTTATATGTATCAATATGTACCATGTTAGAAGTTTAAACTGATAAAATTTTAAAAATACTTATTCATTCAAAATAACAAAAAAATTATTATGAGTTTAATATAAATAACATTTTTATGAAAAACAATAATTTCCCAACAAAAATATAGAGAGAAATGCTGATTCAACCCTACTTTCTTCTCAAGCTATAATCCCATTATCACTCATCCCTTTCTTAGCCAAATTTATAGAAAAAGCTGTTTACACGCACTACCCTCCATTCATCCTCTCACTCATTCCTCAAGCTTTTGCAATCTGGCTTCTCACCTCATCACTCAATTGAAAATGCTTTCTTTAAAGATATCAATTACCATATCCATGGAGTTTTCTTAGTTCTCATCCTTCTCAATCTATCTGCTACATTTGACATTGCTGATCACCCACTTCTCTTGGATATTCTCTCCTGTTTTTGTGACACTACCCTCTCCCGGTTGCCCTTTTCTCTGACACTCCTCTTCCCTGTATGATCTCTCCTGTGTCTCTTTGCTGACATATCACAATTCCTATTTTTTCAAATTTCTGTCCTAGGTTCTATTTCCAACCTTATCAACTTCCATGGGTTTAATTATCATCTCCTGTGACTCACAGACCTATATATCCAGGTTGAGTCCCTTCCCTGAGGTTGTCTTACATCACAAATTAGCTATTTGACAGTTCAAGCTGATTTTCTTGGAAACATCTCAAACTCAACATGTCCAAAAGAGAATTCATTATCTTTCCTCCCAAACCCACCCTTCTTCCAAATCTTATTTCTGTCAAAGGAACCACCATTCTTCCAGGTTCTTAACCATCATATTATCTTCTACTCTTCATTCTCCATTACCCTATACATCTAACCAGTTGCTAGATCTTGTTGTTCCTAACTACCTTTCCATATTATCTGACCCTTTCTCTCACGTAACCACCATCAAGGTCCCCATCAGGCCTAGAGGATTACAATGGCCTTCTAATTATTTTGGTCTCAACAATCTCCCCACTCAACTCACACTTTTGTGAAGTGATTTTCCTTTAGTTCAAATCTGACCACATTAGTTTCCTTTTTTTCTGTAGGATCAAATATAAATACCTCTTTGATATTTAAAGTCTTTCACAACCTGATCCCAATTTCTTTTCAGTGTATCTGTGTGTATTTCATTGCTTGGACTTCCAAGTCGTCAAACTGGACTCCTCTGTTTTTCACACACTGCATCTTCCATTTCCATGTCTTTATACTGGACATTTCCCATGATTGCAATGTAGAATCCCTTTTCCTTTGCAAGACCACTAAAGCACCAACTTCTACATGAAGACTTTCTTGCTCACCAGACACCCCATCCGCACCCAATCATTAGTGCCCTCTCTCCCAAACTATCTGGTATTTAATTACTTTGTGATTTGATATTTATCATATGTGTGGGTATATATAAAATCATTCTACAAGTATATGGAAGGCAGGCAGGTGGCAGAGTCCCGGGTCTGCAGTCAGGAGGACCCAAGTTCAAATCTGATCTCAGACATTAGCTGTAACTCTTGTCATTTGTCTGCCTCAGTTTCTTCAAATAAAAATGGTGATCATAATAGCAGCTACTTCAGAGGATTGTTGTGAGGAGATATTTGTAAAGTGCTTAGCGCAGTGCCTGGCACAAAGTTGGTGCTTAACGAAGTCTTGTTCCCTTCCTTTTATGTTGTCTTCTCTCATTAGAATATAAGCTTCTTTTTTTTTTTTAAAGTAAGGCAATTGGGGTTAAGTGACTTGCCCAGGGTCACACAGCTAGTAGGTGTTAAGTGTCTGAGGCCGGATTTGAACTCAGGTACTCCTGACTCCAGGGCCAGTGCTCTATCCACTGTGCCACCTAGCTGCCCCCAAAATATAAGATTCTTGAGGGTAGAGATCATTTCATTTTTTAAAATGTTTATCCTCATTGCCTAAAATAGTGCATAGCATATTCTAATTTCTAATATTTCTTGATTATTGATTTCTCATTACTGCCTATATATTCTCCTCACTGGTACCCAACTATATTAAAAATAAATAAAGGGGATGGAAGGGCACAGAAATAACAATGGTTCAACAGTATATAACCAAGCATTTCAAAAAACTAAACATCAACCCTTTTTTTTTGTTTTTACTATATTTAGGTACAAGACACTGTGACCAAAAATGGGATTTTATTTGGGAAAAAAGTGAATGATGAAATGAAGGGGAAGGGAACAAATAATGCAAAAACAAACTATTAGAAAATCAAGTCCAAAAACATTTTTCAATACACAAGAACAGAAATGCTGCTCTAACTGCTATACATATTGAATATTATTACATATTAATTGAAATAAACCTTTGGATATATAATAAGTAAACTTCAAAATGTTACATTCTAGTGGACTGCAAACCATTATTTTTTTCTTTTTAATGCATGTCCTTAAGTGATCATTTTATATGATATTCTCTGAAACATTTTGCATGAACACCTTTCTGGCATTTTTCACATCTGGTGTTTGTTTGGGAATGGCAAAGTGCACATCGGGTTCGCTTATCTTGGTGAACGATCCAATGCCCAATCATGTCAAATCTGCTTTCTGTTTCTAAACGTCTACTCCTTCTTCCTTGGGATGATGTGTCAGCATTACTTTCCAAATAGACACAAGCAATGTATCTTCTGAAAGCCAAAAGGTCTACCTGGGTCTCTTCACTACAGATTCTGTGAAGCTGCCATGCATTGTTTAGAGCCACATCAATAATGTAACCTATAAAGCTAGAATACCATTTCATTCCTCTAATTTTCACCTTATATTTGGAGATATTTTGGTCCATTCTGGCAACACCTCCCATCTTCTCATTGTACAACCTCACCAATGATGGCTGATGTACCTGAGTCCTAGTTTTGGATACACTTGAACAACGATTTGTTAGTTTTACAGGTTCTATTCCAACTGCATTGGAACATACATCAATAACACTACTATCATGCCAACGGCACACAATGATTTCCTCACTTTCATCTACTTTGTAATCAAATGAGCCTTTTTTCATTTTTTTAAAGTCTTTGGGATCTCTGAGTGGACACCTCTCAGTCATGTACTCATGGACAGTTCCTGTGGCCTTCACCCCCTTTTCCCTCAAAATGGACATCAATTTGACACTTGTAAAAACTTTGTCAAAAAAAATATGGTATGGCAGATAGCCTCTTGCCTGAAGTGCATCTACAAATTTTATCACCATACTTCCTCCTAAATCTAAATCCTTTTCTGGTTTTGTGAATAATGTTCCCTGAGAGGGCTCAAACCAGACTAAGTACCCTCTGCTAGTTGTTCCACACCAAATCTTATAACCAAATCGAATGGGTTTTCCCTTGTGCAACTGCTTAGATCCACGATGTCCAAAATATTCACACATGGATTCACCAAAGCTATAGTATTCCTCTAGGGGAGCATGTTTTTGGAAATTCTGATTCATCAAAATTATGAGAGGCCTTACCTTTGCAAATCTATCACTCTCATCAAGTTCATTATTATCAGCAAAGTGTAGGTATGAAAATATTAATTCAAACCTGTCCCGTCTAATTGCATCAGCAACAAGGTGATGATGTGAATCAGGAGATGTTTCCCAAAACATTCTCCTTCTTGGATAAGAAATATAACCACTCAAAATCAGTATACCCAAAACGCACTTTAATTCCTGGGCTGTAAGACTCAGGTTGACATTTTTCTGCCAAGCATAACGATTGGTTTCATTGACAATGAAATTAATTGTTCCTTCATCAAAAAACAACTCAAAGAGTCCAACTGGGCTCAACTCCTGGCTCTTAAGATACTCAATATGAGGATCTGATGCAGACCAACTTACAAAGTCAGGTCTAATATCTCTTTTAGTCCAAACCCTCCTTGGTTCAGCAATTTTCTTTTGTCTCTTTCTTGCTGGTTGTAGTTCAAGTTCTTCATTGTCCTCCCCAGTATCAGAGCCTTCAGACACTACGGCAGCATGTAGTATGCTTCCAGGCAAGTTCCCTCCTTTATGTCCATCTTCATCTCCTGAGTCCTCATCAGTGAAGTCTCCTGCGGCATTATCAGGTGGCGAGATGAATATAATTTCTTTCTCTTTGGTGGATTCATCTTCCAGAGAATTCAGAACTTCAAGTAGCTTAGCAGATCTTATCTTAGGGCTAAGCAATTTTCCAGATGCATCTCCTCTAAAAATACAAAACACAGTCATTACTGGGAGGGGATTAGATTATAGTTAGTTGTCTGCTATTATTTTAAAAGGTGATGTTAGATAGGAAGAAAAAAAATTATTTCCAAATTTTTACCCTGGCTTGGGGGAATAGGAAAACAGAAGGAAATGAATAGCTAAAGACTTTTGTCAAATTTTAGAGCAAGAAGATACCTTAATGACTATCCAGTTCACTCCTTTCTTTTTGTAGATGAGAAAACTAATGTCTGGGTGAGTTAAATAATCTGCCTGGTGTCATACAACTAATTAGTGGCAGAATCAGACCTAGGAGACAAGTCTACTAATTCCCAATTCAGTGTCTGTTTATACTATACTGGCTGCTTCAAGTCCACAGAATTCACAAACCAACCCTCAAACAATAAATTCCAAATCCTATTGTTAGGAAAGCTAACCTAAACTTAAGCAAGTCCTTGGAAACACTAGGCAGTTTTTCCAATAATACCCCCCAAAAAGGAAACATCTTTTTGGATACAGAGTAAGTAATCTGATCCATTGGTGGCACTCAACCATTCCCTACAATATACACTTTCTCTGTTTCTATCCTTTTTCATCTCTCTATTCTTTACCATTTCTGTTATTTTTATCTTCCCTTCTTTGCATTCCTCTCAATCCTAGACAATGCTTAGTTGTACCAGCAGCACTCTGAGTTGCTGACTTTTATTCTCAATAATAAAATTTTTTTTCCTGGTCCTGTGATTTCATCCATGTCTTAGAAAGTTGCTCAGGGAATTAAAAGATTAAGTAACTAATTTGTCTCTAGTCACACAACCAGTACATGTCAGAAACTGAACTTGTATACAAAGCCAAAGCCACTTCCAACTCCAAAGTCAGCTTGCTATCCACCATACCCCACCATTTATTAATTATATCCTGTACAAAATGGCAATTCCTACCTTGAGGTTGATGCCATGGCAAGCTGGAGAAAATAGATCTTTCTTCACATTCAAGAGTCCAAGTTTCTCTCTACAATAAAAAATGGTATTTTTGAAAACTGAATCTTACTTCCACATTTTCCTAAAAAGATAAACACAAAACTTTAGACAATTTTAGCTTAGAAATAAAAGTTTATAATTCAAAAGTCCTCTTTCATAAAATGACTTCTTCCATTCATATAATATTCAACAAATATTTATTAAGGCCCTACCATGTGCTAAGCAATTGTGCTAAGGAAAATAAATCTTTGTTTCACAAATAAAATTTTTTAAGTTATGAAGAAATAAAGGAAGTGGTCTTTTAGGAGAAATATGCTAAAAGTCTTGGGAATATAAGAAAATAATTATTAATAATGAATTTCGGGGCAGCTAGGTGGCACAGTGGATAAAACACCAGACCTGGATTCAGGAGTACCTGAGTTCAAATCCGACCTCAGACACTTCACCCTTACTAGCTGTGTGACCCTGGGCAAGTCACTTAACCCCCCATTGCCCCACAAAAAAAAAACACAAAATTAAAACAACAACAACAACAACAACAAAGAAATAATTAATTTCTTGGGGGACCCAGAGATCAATTTCTCAGTCCTTTCTTCTATACCAACCCCACCCCCCCTCCCCAATCCAGTTCTCCTCAATCTGGGTCAAACCCAAGGGAACAAAAGAAATGAAGATGGATTCTTTTGTCTGGCTCAGTGAAGGACAGATGGGATCAAACCACACTTAGATAATGGACTCAGCCTTAAGCAACTTGGGTGGGGGTCTTTTGCATACTTTTCCCAGATGTCAATGGTAGAGTCCATTTTAATGTGGACCTTCAAAGCAACCAATGGAATTGAATGATGTTAACTAATGGCTTTGATCTATGTATAATGACCTGCCTCTATGGAAGGAGGATTAAAAACCCTGGGAAGGGGCAGCTAGGTGGCGCAGTGGATAGAGCACTGGCCCTGGAGTCAGGAGGACCTGAGTTCAAATCCGACCTCAGACACTTAACACTTACTAGCTGTGTGACTCTGGGCAAGTCACTTAACCCCAATTGCCTCACCAAAAAAAAAAAAAAAAAAAAAGGGGGAAAAAAAAACCCTGGGAAGAGGCTAGGAACTCTCTTGACTCTCTAGCTTCTAGGTTTTCTGGATCTTTGAATGCTTTTCTCCTGCTGGTACTCCTACTGAAGCCCTCTCCCTGCTTTCTCTACCACTCAGCCTGAGACTTCAAGAAATTAGGGAGACAGATGGTCGATCTTTTACTGGTATGATATTACTAAGTTAATATATGCTTACCCAAAACTGGTATCAATAATAATTTATTTTTTAAAATGTGGGAATACTATTGCTGTTTAAAAAGGTATTTTATTTTCAAGCAGGCATTTAAAATACATTCCTCAAGTAATGTATTTTATGTAATGTATTTTAATGTAATCAAGTCAGGAAATGATTTAGGAAAAAAAATAACCAAAATTAAGAAGAATGAGCAAAAAGTGACTAAGAGCTATTGATGGAGGAGGCTAAAAGGGGTTAATGTAACCTAGGACTTGATCAATAGTAGCCAGAAGGGTTAACAGAGAAATTAAGGTTTGAATTTTATCAACTATAACCAGAGGGTTTGAGTCCTTACCAACAAAAATATCAACAGAAGCCTAAGGAGACAGTAACCAGGGACCATTAACCATTAATAGTCATTAATATTCCTATATGACAGGAAACAGAAACTGTACCCAGAAACTAGATTTTAAAGTAAAGAGATATCATAAACAGAAACCCTCTGGCTCTGACAAGTTTGAACATGTGCAGAAAGACCAGATGTGTCCTTATGATGTGGGATGGAATTTGAGGTCAAATTGATCGTGAGTCGTCCCAAAAGAATTACAAGACTCAGTGACTAAGTTTCCCAAGTTTTATCACAATACTGTGAGTGACCACAGGGAGAGAACCAGAATATTGGAAAGGTATCTCTCAAATAGTGAAAGAAAAGACAGTTATATTTATAGTATAGATAAATTGATTATCAGTCTCATTATAATAATCTCCACCTTGGGGAGGTACAGGGGAGGGACTGTCCTTCTCATTATAATATTCTCCACCTAGGGGTGTTTCAGGGGAGGGCTTATGCTAATTTGTTGTTCCTGGTTTCCTACGGTGAGTATCTTTTTCAGTGGAAGTGTGTTTTGGGGGTTTACACATCATAAGGTGAATCTGGGGACAAATTTGGCCTTTTCTGTGCATGTCTCTTTCTGATTCCCATGGCTAGTTTCAAAATATAATCATTTTTCTTTAGAATTTCTATAGCCTTGTCATTTTCCTTTATTGTTATTTTGACCTGACCTGTTCTGGTCTGTTATGGGCACTGATTTCTGTGGGTACAAGAACATAGTATAAGTTATCCATTAACTGGGATCTGACTCCCTTTTAGAGCTAATATCTGAATTAGAGCTTGGGTCTTAGGTTTTTCTATTAACCCTTTTTTGCCTCCTACATCACCTGTGTCTTCTAATAAAACTTGGGAAACTGAGTCACTGAGTCTTGTAATTCTTTGGCATGCCTCATGATCAATTTGATCAATTAAATCCATCCCTATGTCACTATCAAGGTCTTGCACATCATCTTGTAGACCTTGGTATTGCTTATCAGAATACCAGGATCTTGCTAGGCCACACCTTAAGGATTCCTTAGGGGTTTTAGGTTTCTTGGGGTCCCACTACACTTGTAGCTCTAAATCTATGCCCTATGACTTTTCATAGGAACCTTAGAGGACATCTAATACAAATTTCTACCTAATTCAGGAATCTACTAACAGATGGTCATCCTGCCTCTACTACTAGTACTAATTTTGTTCCAATTTTGGATAGTTTAAGCTATTGCAAAGTTATTTAAAATCAGTTACAAAGTTTCTCTGACTTTCCTCCATTGATATGAGCTCTACTCAATGGAATATAACAAGCTTACTCCCTCCTCTATATGACAACCTGTAAATAGCCAAAGGCAAAAAATAAGTCAATATTTATAATATTCCTTCATGAGCCTGTATCTCAGTTTTTTGGGTTAGTGAAAAGAAGCATCAAGTTTAAAAGAGGAATACTTGGAGGCTAGATAGGTAAGACAGCTGTATCCAAGAAGTTACCAATTAAGACAAGGTTTTATATGTGTCCACATTCACCAAGATGACCGTAAAGGAGGTGCCTGAAAGATCTTTGTAGAATGGTCTAAAGCCCAGGGTAGAACTCTTTGGTAACGTCAGTTCCAACCCTCAGAGGCAAGAACATGAAGTGGATTCTAAGAATACCAATTACTTGACAATGTAAATTTAACTCAACTAGACAATATAGACTGATCCTGCATCCAACCCAAATTGGACTGAGCTTGGTGACTGAGGAAAACATCTAGGAAAGGTTAAACTAGGTAAAAGGGGAAATGTAAGGCATATTTAGTTCAGGTATTACATCAAAACAAAGGCTAGCTGTTAAAATATGTACTGCTATGTAACTTTTCTCTTTATTAATTTAATTCCAATATAGAGGAAGTCACAATAGTCAGTGCAGTTTTTGTGCTTTAATAGCTTTTAAAGGGGGGGCGGGGTTGCTACTTAAGCTTTATTAATTTAAAAGTACACTGGGCATGACATTTCCCTATTAGCAGCAGACCCCTTTTAAAAAATTGCTAATTTCAGGGATCAGGGATATGAGCATCCTTTTCCAAAGTGAAGTTGGATCAAAGAACCTAGGTTGTATTAGCAGCAAGAAACTATTAGATCAGACCCTGGGACTTGCTGCTTAGGTCTTCCTTACCTAACCGATTCCCTATCTCACTTCCCAAAGAAGTTATCCCAAAATTCTTCTCTCTTCAAACTTCCCACATCTATTCCTACCATCATCCTATCAGTTGTTTAATGTTTGCCTCAGTTTCCTCCATTGTAAAACAGAAATGATACTAGCACTTACCTCCCAGGATTGTTGTGAGGATTAAATTAGATAACATCTGTTTAGTGCTTAGCATAATGCCTGGCACACAGTAGGTGCTATACATTGTTCTTCAGTTATATACAACTCTGTGACTGTGAGAAAATAATTATTAATAATTAATTTCTTGGGGACCCAGGGATCAGTTTCAGTCCTTTCTCCTCCCCACACCAGAAAGTCCAGTCCTAGAGGAAGTTCAAATCTTGTCTGGGACAAGCCCAAGGGAACAAAAGAAATGGAGAGTGATTCTTTTGTCTAACTCAGTGCACTGATGGGATTAAATCACACCAAGATACTGACTTCACCTTTGCCCTTCAGCAAGGGTCTCCTCCCCCTTATGTCATCTTAGAGTTCATTTTAATTTGAACCACCCTCAAGTCATATTAACCAATGGAATTGAATGATGCTAACCAATTAGTTTTGATCAATGTATAATGAGGCACCACTACCAAGAGGATAAAACCCTTGACCACACAAGGCTTCTTCTCTTGGCTCCCTTGATCCTTGGCTTGGAATGCTGCCTCTTAGGTACACACTCTTCCTCTTAGGACAGTGTAGGTTTTGTAGGGCTTCTGAACTCTCCTTGAGACCACATGCTGTCTCTCTGAGAGACAACATGGGTCTGGGGCTTTTCTCCTGCTTGTGCTAACTGCCACGCTGTCAATTCTTTATTGGTGTGCATGTGTGTGTGTATTAATAAATGCTTACTGCCAAAATGAGTACAATAGCAATTAATATTCAAATAGTAATTAATTTATAAAATACAGTAGTAGCAAATAATTTTAGAAAACACATGACCCCATTTTGGAGTTTTCTTGATAAAGATACTGGAGTAGTTTGCCATTTCCTTCTCCAGCTCATTTTATAGATGAGGAACTGAGGCAAATAGGATTAAGTGATCACTCATTTCTGTAACAATATTCTCCTGTTTATTCTATCTCTTAAACTATTCTTCCTCTGGCTCATCCTCCTTGTGTCATTTCAAGAGGATTACCAGAAAGATCTGTCCTTAACTTTCTTTGTTTTTCTTGATACATTCTTCCTGGGTGATGTCATCCACTCCCATGGTTAACCTTTATGCAGATCACTCCCAAATTTATATTCCCAGTTCAAATCTCTCCTCTAGTCTCCAGTTCTATATTTCCAAATGCCTGCTATGCATTTAGGCCTGGATACTTGATACCAACAGCATCTTCAAATTATAGATTTTATAGGTTTTAGAGCTGCAAGGTACCTTAGCAATCATATTGTTAAACACTCATTTTACACCGTTTAACTCAAACAATTATTAAATATTTATGTACAAGGCACTGTATTAGGAGCTTAGAATATTTTTTAACCCATAATCCATGCCCTTAAGGAATTTACCTTTGTAAAGAAGAGTGTAAGAAAAGACCTCCAAAGTCCATTCTAGCTCCATATCTATGATCCTAGTAGAAAAAGCACAGGGATTAGAGTCAAAATATCTGTATTCAAATCCCAGTTGCCAATACATTGTGACAGTATAACATTATATAGACAAGTCATTTAACTGAAACTCTGCTAACTCACCTAAAAAAATAGGATATTCACACTATCCTACCTACCACAGTAGGAAAGTGCTTTATCAACATTAAAACACTATATAAATGTGAATTATGATTCCACAGGGGGATACAGTAAGTACACACATAAATATAACCTATAAAAGGAAAAACACTAGGTCCTTGGGATAGAAGCAGGAGAAAATCATGAAGAATTCATGGATTAAATCATATCTGAACTGAATCTTCAAGGAATGTAATAATTCTGATGGAGATAGGGAAAGGCTTGTGCAAAGGCAGAGCTAGGAGATGCATTGCTGAGTTCAGAATCTCAGTCAGTTTGGCTAGAAAATAAGAATGTATAAAGAGGAATAGTGTAAAATAAGACTGTCAACGTAGGTGAGAACAAGGGTGTGTGGAGAATGGATTGGAAAGAAGAGTGAAAGTAAGGAGACCTAGTAGGAGATTATTACAATACTCTAGGCAAGAGGTGAATGAAGAGATGATAACATAATACATGTTCAATCGGGAATCGAACTAACAGCATTTGGCATATAGGTAAGAAAATTAAGAGATTTTGAAGAACCGAGAATTACTCCAAGTCTGGATTTAGGAATAAAGATTATTAATTCCAGTTTAAATTTATTCAGCATCTGTGATGCTGACAAAACATCTACATGGAGATATCCAGTCAGCAGTGACTGATGTGGGATTGGAATTAAAAGAGAAATTTGGGTGACTTAAGTAGATGGTTCAGGACATATTCCCACATTTAGCCTATAGGAAAAAGATAAATATCTAGAAAAGGAGACAGAAGTACCAGTGTACCAAATTAGTGGGGACAAAATAAAATATATTTTAATTAACATATAATAAATGTTACAATTTTTTAAATCTTTAAAAAGTTTTTAATATGCTCTCCTTTTGTTCAAATAAGTTACAGCAAGGAGTTCATATTCTTTACCAAGAAACCACATTCTTATTATTATTATCTTTGCCTTTCCACTGAAAAAAACACATCATTTCTGATGTTGAACCATTTGACAGTGCCCATGACTGGCAGCAAGAACCTTCTATTCCATGTCATCAGTAGCTACTGGATGTAGATGGTGGTCAAGGCAAATGAAAAACCCCAAGAGACAGAATTTCTGGGTAATTAATAATTTATTAATTAGGCTAGCCAGCAATCAATAAATTGATGGTCAGTGGATTCCCTTAGTAACCAAAGACCCTCAATGGACACCCTGACTGCCTTAAATAACCCTTCTGTGGGGCAGCTAGGTGGCGCAGGGGATAAGGCCCTGAATTCAGGAGGACCTGAGTTCAAATACGGCCTCAGACACTTGACACTTACTAGTTATGTGACACTGGGCAAGTCACTTAACCCTTATTGCCCCACCAAAAAAAAAAAACAAAAAAAACTCTTCTGAAAGGGAATTCCCTTGACAAGTGAAAATCTACCCTGGGCTGAACATTTAAGAAGGTGGGCTAAAAAGTCTTCAGCTCCTCCAGCTAAGAACCTGGCTTGATAATGAGATTCAGCAGCCTCTAGCAATCTGGGCAGGGGAATCCATCTCCATGCAGACCTCTCTGGCTCGCTTTCTCCTTCATGAGCTGGGTCACCTTAAACTCTTATGGAGAGGAAAAAGGGGGGTGTGGGAGGTTCCTTCCCTCAGGACAAGGACTGGCCCAGACTGGATTCTGCTTATAGAGAAATTAGGTCTCCTAGTTGAATGGGTTCCTATCCAAAATTACCATATTCCTTAAGGGCCAGGAATAATCTCATCAACCAGTGATATCCTTCAGAAACAGACTAACCTTAATAAGAGCTGGGACTCTAAATAGAAATTAGAAGGAAAAAAGCCTGGCTCACAAATTAACAATTAGTTATTAATATAATAATATAATAATGATTATTCACAATAGGTAATATTTTTATAGTGCTTTAAGGTTTGAAAAGCACTATACATATATTATTTCATTGGATTTTATACATACACATACACACACTCTTACCAAAGTTGATCATTCCCTCAATCACAGGTTTACTTGAACTTCTAACAATAGTTTTATACATGGCCTTGAATGAAAAAGTGAACTTCATTGGCAATAGTTACCTTTTTCTAATCATTAGTGCTCTAGTCTTTGTATTGTCTTGCCCATGACATTTTTCCTTCATAGCAATGGTTAGCAGCTGTCTTTTTGAACTAGTTTTCTCTCTCTTCTTCCAATCTCAAAAAGTCTATACCATACTTATAGAGAAATCAATAAATTCTTCTAGTTGCTAATTTCCTCTAAAAGTTTGTTCTTTTTTCCTGAGGATTTTGTGAAGCTATTTTATGGTAACAGTTTGTCACTTGTTGGAATTGTTTTTCATTTTCAAAAGCACTTTCTTTTGAGCTTTGGTGCAACTGATCCTGTTCTACTGTGGGCTTCAATGATCCTTGAAATAACTAACTTCTCCATAACAATTCCATTAACTTTAACACTTTAAAGCACTGAAGTATGCTTTTTTAAAGAGTTATGCAACATGCAATTTCCTTGTGCAAAAATATCTATTTTTTAAAAACCACATAATTAAAAACACAACAAGAACAAAGAAAGCATGTGCATGGCATGAAATCTAGTACTTGGCTAACAAAAAACTGACTAAAGAAGGGAAAATCAGCTCAATACAGTTTCATCTAGTCAAAGTCAAATGTTTGGAGTCAGCCTAATAGCAGTAAAAACACACAAATGTGTTCATTGCTATCACAAAATTAAGCTGAAGCCATAACAAAATTATTGATTGTCCTAAGTGATTTGCAGTATCAGGGAGCAGTGCCATGGAAGCCAATTAAGAGAGTATCCAGTGGGAAAGCTTCATAGTCAACCTCGATGATTAGGGAAAAGAAAAGGTCCTCAAATTCAGCAGTTAAGTAATTACTTAGATTCTTTGAGAAATCAGTTTTAGCAGAGGGATGGGATCAGAAGCTGGAGTGCAAGGGGTTGAGAAGTGGATAGTAAAGTATAATAAGGAAGTGAGCACAGAAAATTCTTTTTTAAGTGTTGTAAAAGTGAGGAGAAATGTAGGATCATAGCTTAACAGGATAACAGGATATAGTGAAGGTTTTTTAAGGAGGTTATTTACCTGAGGTTATTTGTAGGCAGAAAAGAAACTAGTAGACAGGGCAAGGTAAAAAAATGAGACGAGGAATAGGAATAAAGGGAAATATCCAGAAAGGGGATAGCATCTAGAGCACACCACCTTTCCAAAAGAGACTGGGTTTTGAGATGATTATGACATGATTACTGAGTTCACAATGGATAGTAAATTTTTCAATAAATGAAGCACAGTTTCAGAGTCTCATAAGTCTAAGAAGATAAGGGGCTGAAATAAAGAGGCCAGAGTTGGTTTGAAACAAATACTTTGGGGAACTCAAGAGAAAGAATAAAACTTTTACCACATAGTGTTAAGAACTCATATACGATGAATTTGTAGTAAGTAGACTCAAGATGGCAGTTGGAAGCAATTTTTCTCTCCTCAGTACCACTTTCCTCTTACTGATGAAGGACTGCTACATTTCAATGAGAATTCAATGGGTCCAAAATGTGTCCTGTCCTCCCCACTACAAAAAAAAAAAAAAAAACTTCTCTAAATTCTCAATTTCTGCTGAGAGCTTTGAGTCAAAGCTGCCTCTCCCTTTTCTTTCACCTCCTAATACCTATCACCAAGTCCTGTCGAGAATACTATGTTCCTCAAACTTGTTCCTTTTCACTCCCACTGTCACTATTCACTATACCATGCTGCTTTTCCATTATCAAAATGGTATTTAAATTATGTACCTGTCTTTTCTCCTTTATAGATTATAAACTCCTTGAAGACAGGAGGTTTATAACCTCAATGTTTCATTACTGTATTTCTAGGACAGCGTAGGTACTTAATGAATGTCTGTCATTTAAAAATGAAAAAGGACTCCTGTACTCTTCCCAAGAATGGCTTCTGTTCCTGTTAGTTCTGAGCTATCTTTAAAATTCTAGAATCACAGCTCTAGTACTGGAAGTGCCCTCAGAGTTCAACCCCTTCATTTTTCAGATGAGAAACTGAGGCACAAAGAGACTTACCTAAAGAGACAGTAAGCATCAAAGGCAAGATTTTAATTCTAAATCTAGAGGGAGTGCTCTTTCCCCTGTCTTTCTGCAAAAATGGATAACCTAATGTGTCACTAATAAGAAGTACATCTAAGGAGTGATGTATAATACAAAATGGGTGATATCACTATCTAGTTTTAACAATTAAGAATTTTTTTACCTCATCCATAATAGCTTCCTTCCCCCACCCCACCCCCACCACCCACACTCAATTTCCCATAATTTTACCATCCAAAAAGAGAAATGTTTATCTTTTTTTCTATGTGGAAAAAGTTACACAAAATATAAGTCCTTTTCCAACAATAAAGAAATAAAATTAACCTTAAAATATATAAAAGGCAGTTGTCAATTTGATAACAAAATAGATTTTGATGGTTCAGTGAGCTTTTCTGAAGTACTCTGTAAACTGTTAGGAATTTAAACTTAAAGGATTACAGGATCAAGTCTTGAAAAAGCCTTGATTGAAAATTCTAACAATGAGGAAATGAGGTTGAGAGTGGTTAAGTAGTTTGTTCAAAGTCAACAATGGAAGTAAATGCAGAGCTGGGTTTCAAATCCAAGTTATCCGACTCCAAAAAAATAACACTCTTCCCACTATATCACAATGAGAAAGACCCTATGATGGGATATGAGCTGAATGGAACCAAAATGAGCAAAGCTAGAAGAATAATTATAAAATAAACTATATTATACAGAAAAAAATTTGAAAGACTTTACAAAACTCTGATCAATGTTATTCATAAGCCTTGGGCCCAAAAGAATGAAGATGAAAGATAAAGAATTTAAAACATAGAAAGAGACATACGTTTTTGGACATGCTAATATGGGTATTTGTTTTGTTTGACTATGCAGGGGCTTGTTTTCCAGGTTTGGTTTGGTTTTTCAAGAAGAGATAACAGGAGGGGCATATTTTTTTTAATTGAAAGAATAAAAATAACTTTCAAAAATGAAGCCCATCATAAAACAAAAAGGAAAAAAAACCCTTAAAGGCAGATTAAACCACCTCTTCCCCACTCTTCATCCCAAATAATGCTAAATCAGGCGGCAATCACTGCCAGAATTCAATCACACATCTATACTTTTCACTCTTACATTACACATTAATAGCCTTCCCCAACACCACTGGCCCCAGCTTTTAAAACAATTCGCCTGCACAAGGGTAAATCCAGCTGTACAGCCCTCGAGGCGAACAGCAAGTAAAGACTTTCGAGGGAGCAGCCTTCCCGCAGGCCTCATATCTCCGCCCCTTGGCCTACCCCTAGGCCCGTCCCTCCTTCAGGGGCAGGGATCAGGCGGAGCTGAGGAAGGTGGCAAGCGCGTGCGTCGGGGACCTCAGGGCTGTGACCTCCGATGTCTTATTTTAGGCCTCGGACCCAAATTCGAGGCCGGCCTCGACTACGTCGCAAACCTAATGGAGAGCAGGGCAAAGACAGATAAGTCCCAGTCCCGAGAGCACAACAGTCAGGGCTTGTAGGTCCGGTAATGGTGACATCACGACGTCATCGTTACGGAAGCTCCACAGGGAGCTCCATCCACCCACCACCACTACCAAAAGGAGATCCTGGGAAGTCACTGCATCGTGAAGGGCAGGGCGGGGTGGGGCCGGCATCAGGATGGACTGAACCAACACAGACTCATGGATCTTAAATGATGCCTACCTGCAGGGAAAAGGGACGAGGGAGGAAAGCGGCGCTCTCCCCCAGCCGTGGACCCTGTGCATTCCTTCTACGCCGCTCAATACACAATGTGAGCAGAGCCCAGCTCAGGCAGCCAGAAGACGGTTACCAGGGATGCAGGACCCGGGAGAGAAGGGAGCTCGGACCTGCGCAAACGCCGCTGTCTCGTATGCGCAACCTCCGGCACAAATGCTCTCAGACCGCATTTCTCCGGGAGTCCCGCCCCTTCCCTGCTGCTTGGCTTGGTTTCCGGGCAGGCTCAGTAAGTAGTCCCGGCCCGCCGAAAGTTTACAACGCAGCCTCCTGGAGTGAACTGGGGCCACTAAAGGGGGACGTAGCCAGCCAGGCTATCCTGGCGTTAGGGAAACAGATGGGTCTTTTTCCCCCACCATGACCTCCGTGCCATGTTGCGTAAGGAACAAAAGCGAGTGTGCTCTGACCTCTGCCCCGAGGCAGGGGGTTGCTACATTATGTGTTTTGGCCCACCGCCCAAGTGTATCTCAGTCCTGAGCAATATTACACCTTGAGCAAAAACCAGCACCTGACCCTCTTCCATGTGCAGTCGGGAGGCATGAAGGTGGCATAGGTGCTGGACTTTCAAGTGCTGAAAATACGAGTTCAGGTTCTGCATCTGATGCTTGAATAGGTATATGACTGTTATGGGTCCATAGCACCCCAGAATTTCTCTGGGGCACATCAAAGAACCTTCTCCTAGAGAAACTAATCCACAGAACAGACACACCTAAAGAGATAAGTGGAACAAACTTGGACTGACCCTTCATTCTAGTCTCCCTCAACCCTGGGGAAATAAATTTGGGTGTGGCTGCTGCTTTTGTATCCTGAGGAGAGAGATGGCTTGAGAGATCCACAGCCACACCTCACCCAATTCCCCAGCTACCACCAGTGGGGGATGGTCCTCCCGCACTAAGGGAACTTTGCACAGTCAGATGATCACCCCCATCAGTCTGACGTGGGCTGGAATTTGAGGTCAAATTGATCGTGAGTCATCAGTGACTCACTTTCCCAAGTTTTATTGCAATACTGTGAGTGACCACAGGGAGAGAACCAGAATATTGGAAAGGTATCTCTCAAATAGTGAAAGAAAAGACAGTTATATTTATAGTATAGATAAATTGATTATCAGTCTCATTATAATAATCTCCACCTTGGGGAGGTACAGGGGAAGGCCTGGGGCAGTGTGGGGAGATCTTAATACTTATACTAGTTACTGTTCAGTGAGTTGTAGCCCTAACAATGTAGGAGCAGTGAGCATGTGACAAGTTTTTTTTTTGCTAATTGGAACACAGTATTCCCACCCCACTTCCTTGTATGGGCATAACTCAGGAGTGGACCTTATACTTCTTTATATGGACACAACTCTGGAGTGGACCAGGACTCCTTGAACCATGTGATTTTGTTAACCTTAGGGGGAGGAGGGGATCTGAGACCTTTGTCCTACAAACAGGTCAGGAGGAGTATGACTGACTGTTATCCACATTGAGAAGAGACAGCTACCCATTTTCTCACATAAGTTATCCATTAACTGGGGTCTAACTCGCTTTTGGAGCTAATATCTGAATTAGAGTTTGGATCTTAGATTTTTCTATTAACCCTTTTTGCCTCCTACATCAAGTCCTCAATAAAAGTATCTACCTGTTTCCTGCTCGAGGAGATTGGTATCTCAGAGCCACACTTTGCGATGCCTTTCTCCCCATGAGAAGGCCAAGGATTTCTTTCATGGTTTCCCTTCCCTTCCCTTTCCCTTCCTCAGCCCCGAAATAAACTACTATCTTATTCTAACAGCTTTTGTGTGCAAGAGGGTGTAATTCTTTAAAGAGGAACTCCTAAGGAACCCAAACCCCTACCCCTTTCCCAAACCCCTATCCCCTATTCCTAACCCCCTGCCCCATTTTCCCCATATCATATTTAACTTTTGACTACCAGTTTTCATATGTAAATGAGAATAGTAATATTAACTTCCTTCACAGTTTTGTTGTGCGCATTAGATAAAAAGAATGTAAAATGTTTGCAAACCTTAAAGCTCCATTACTTATCTGTTATTATGAGCCAGGCAGAGTTACTGTTTTCAGTCTCCTGGGAGGTTTCTTTGCCTTTTTTTTTTTTTTTTGGTAGCATGCTTTGTGTGTTCCATTATCCGATCATCAATTTAGAACTACAGATAATATTCTCATTTTACAACTGATAAAGCTGAAGCTCAAAGAAATTCAGTGACTTTTGGTCACACAGTACTGGAACTTATTGAACTAACAGTTCTAGCTCTCTTTCCAGGGAGTCTAGCCCATAGACTACATCACTCAAAGATCATGATGTAGTGAAAAGAAGAAGACAGGAAGTCCTAAATTATAAATCCAGATATTTTACCTATTCAGTCAATTTTCCAATCTGAGCCTGGTTTCTTCATCTGTGGTCATTCAGTTTGGATATGAATGAATAGGATCATAGAGTTTACTATTTGAAGGAATCTTGGAAATCCTCTAGTGAACTCCCTGAGGGCCTTTTTTTTTATCCTTTCTTTGTATCCCCAGCATTTAGCATAGTGTCTGGCACAGTGATTAACAAATACTTATTAAGTGACTGACTAGTCCAAAGACTGATATAAATAACTTGCCCAAGTTTCCTTTGGTCAGTTGTTTTCTTTTTTAAGAGAGAAATGTGAAAATTCTTCACATTTTCGGCAAAATAAAGAATAGGGAAAAAAAGAAATTTAGTCAATAAATATACACCAAAGTATTTAAAACCATGACATGGAAGCAAAAATAACCCTTTTTCTGTATGGTGAGATATGAAGGGCAAAAATAAAAGTAGTCAAATAAGAGAGACAAAGATAAAACTGTCTGTACAAAAGAATGGAGATATAGGGTGCTATATTAAAGGGAAAGGAGATGAAAGGAAGGCTCAATTACACTGATTCTAAAGTCAAATAAATTCAACAAGTATTTATTAAGTGCCACTATAATATCAGGTACTGTGCTAAATGCTGGGGATATAAAGAAAGCTTAAAAACAGACCCTGTTCTCAAGGAACTCAGAATCTAATAGGGGAGACAACATGCAAGCACCTATGTAGAAAGCAGATTTATACAGGAAAAATTAGAGATAATCTCAGAGGGAAGGCACTAAGATTGAGAGGTTTCTTGTAAAAGGTGGGACTTTAGCTGAGACTTGAAGAAAGCCAAGGAAGGCTGGAGGCAGAGATGAGGAGGGAGAGGATTCCAGGCATTGCAGACAACCAGTAAAAATGTCCAGAATCTAGAGAGGGAATGTCATGTTAAAGGAACAACAAGGAGGTCCTTGTCACTCGATCCCAGAATACTTAGGGGGAAAAGGGCAAGAGTAAGGTGTAAGGACAGGTAGGAAGAGACCAGGTTATCAAGGACTTTTATGTTTGATTTTGGAGATGATAGGGAGTCTCTGGAGTTTATCAAATGGAGTTGAGGAAGGTGGAGAGGAAAAAAGGTTGATATGATTAGACTTGGATTTTAGGAAGAAGCTCAGTAGACTAGTGGGGAGAGGCTTGGTGTAGTTTATACAAGGGCCTTTGCCAAGGTGGTAGCAGTGTCATGGCTGTATGATATGATTATGGATTTGAGTCAGATTAAACTCTGAGGATGGGGTCTGGAAGGTACCCAGCCCTGCCCCAGTATAGTTTGTTTAGAAGTTTATTGCTTGTCAAATTCTCACTGTCTCCTTTAAATTTTATTGCCAATTAACAGTATTTTTACTTCTGCTCAGTCTCCCCACTTGTCAGTTACGTATTAGTTTTGTCTGCAATCCATCATGTGTCAGAACCCCAGTCAGTGGGTCAGGGAGTTAGCCCACCAATTCAATACTCGGGACTCAAGAAGAAAGGACAGGGCTCGGCACAGGATGCAGCAGTTGAGTTGAGACCAGATGTTAAGTGACATTGTCTCTTTTTCTCAAAGCAGAATCCCCTTGACCCTAGGGTCCCAACAATGTGTTATTCTTTTATTCTTTATTCTATTTCTTTGACTTCCCAACATAACCGAAGATAAATTTTAACCCTGTCATCCTTAACAGTGCTGAAGCACCTGAGTGACTCTTCCTGTTATTCAGGTTGAATATCTTTAGAGACAGGGGCCTGGAGAGGGGAGTCAGTGGGAACTGTGAGACCTGAAACATCTGACTGTCACTCCCCTGTTTCCTCTTCCTTTGGTTTGACCTTGTTCCCCCTCCCCTTTTCCCCCTTGTTCCTGGAACACGTATGCATGTCTCCATACATTGATCATGAGCTGAACACGCACCCTGGGTGAGACAGGATTGGATGTTAGATTGTGAGCTCATCCACCCTAGGTGTACGTGGGGACAGTCCTTTCAAGATTACTATAAAAACCTAGAGGATTGGGCATATCTTTGCAAGACTTCAATGTGTAATTGGGTTTTGCCCGTCCTCATGAGGATGTAATAAATCTGTCTCTGCTTGACTTGGTGGTCTCCTCGAGTTATTTGGGTAAACTGAGGCAGTTTGCTCCATACATGGCAGAGAAGGGGACATATACAAGAGATATAAAAATTATAAACAACAGGACTTGACAACTGATTGGATGGGGGTGGGAGAGTGAGGAGTCACAGATGACACCTAGGTTGCCAGCCTGGATGACTGGGAGGATGGTCTTACCCTCAACACTAATAGGGAACTTAGGAAGAGGGGAGGGTCTGGGAAGAAAGATGAGTTAAGATGTCTATGGGACTTCCAGTTTGAAATGTCTAATAAGAAATTGTTGGATATGTGAGACTGAATGACAGAAGAGAGGTTAGAGTTGGATAAATAGATCTGAGTGTCATCTGCCTAGGCATGATAGTTGAACCTATGGAAACTGATGAGATCACCAATTGAAACTATAGAAGGAAAAGAGAAGGGAGCCCAAGACAGAGCCTTAGGGGATACCCCACAGTTAGCAAGTGTGACCTGAATAATGATCCAGCAAAAGAGACTGAGGAGAAGCAGAAAGAGTAGTGTCATGAAAACCTAGAGAAAAAAAATAGTATAAAGGAGAAAGTGGTGACTGACAGTGTCAGAAACTGCAGAGAGGTCAAGAAGGATGAGAATTGAGAAAAGGGCATTGGATTTGACAATTAGATCATTAGTAATTTCAGATATAACAGTTTCAGCTGAATGATGAGGCTCAAAACCAGAATCTGAGAAATAAGAAGAGAATGAAATGATAGGAATTGGAAGCACTTACTGTAGATGGCCTTCTCAAGGAGTTTAGCCATAAGAGGGAGAGAGAGAGAAGACTATCACTATTAGAAATGGTTGGATTAAGTGAAGGTTTTTTGAAGATGGGAGAGACATGGGCATGTTTCTAGGTAGAAGGGAAGCAGCCAGTAGACAGGGAGGAATTGAAGATAAGTTAAAAAAAAATAGGGATCATAGAAGGGACAATATGATGGAGAATTAGAATTGAATGGCATCACTTGTACATGTAGAGCAATTTGGCAAGGAGAAGGAGAAAGACCCCCTCTTCATGTGAAATAAAAGTAAAAGGTGAGAACACCTGAGTGATGTGAAATGAAGAAGAGAAGCTCTCAGTCAATATTCTCAGTTTTTTTCAATGAAATATAAGGTAAAGTTGTCATCTTTCCTTGATCATTGTCATCTTTCCTTGATCATTATCCATGTATTGTCCTCTATTAGTATACCCCAGGACCCTGTTTTCTTTCTATATTCTCATCACCTCCTGTTAATTTATTATCTCTGTCTATGGCCATACCACACTGAATGAGCCCGATCTTGTCTGATCTCGGAAGCTAAGCCGGGTCGAGGCTAGTTACTACTTGGATGGGAGACCACCTGGGAATACCGGGTGCTGTAGGCTTAATAAAAATAAATAAATAAAAAATTATTATCTCTATGCAAATAACCAAATTTACAAATATACCCATCATCACTTTCCTGATCTCCAGTCTTATATCACAAGCTGACTGTTGGACATTTGTATTAGGTATTATTTTATCTTAAACTCAACATGTCCAAACTGAAACTCATTTTTCATCTAAAACCTACCTGTCTTCCTAACTTCCCTATTTCCATCAAGGGTGTCACCTTTCTCCAAATCACTCAGATTTGCAATCTCATGGTCATCCTTGACTCTTAATTCTCCCTCATCCCATATCTAATAAGTTACCAAGTCTTTCACAGTAGATGTAGTAGCCATATCTTTTTCTCTGCTCATATGATCACTACTCTTTTATTATAATAGTGTCTCAATTAGTTTACCTGCCTCTTGTCTCATCCCTCTTCAATCTGTCTTCCAATCTATCTAGAGATGCCATATTGATATTCTAACCATGACTCCTCAGGAAGCTTCAGTTTTTCCTTTTTGCCGTTAGAATTAAATACAAATTCCTCTGGACATTTAAAGCCCTTTACAATCTTTCTCCAACCTACTTTTTTTGTTATTAAATATTCTTTTCTATATACTCTATGTTCCAGTCAACTTGGCCTACTTGTTCTTCTCTCTTCTCAGCATCTGTTTCCATTCCTTGGCACATACTATCCCCTATCACCTGCCTCTTGAAATCCATAGCTACCTTCAAGTCTTATCAAGAGCTACCTCCTACATGATGCATTCCTCATTCTCCCCAGTTGTTAAGGCTTTCCTCCACTCTCTACTGCCACAACGAATTACTTTGCATTTATGTTGTGTAAATTTTGTGGGGGCAGAGAGACTTAGGGAAGATTACCCTCTTACCCTGCCCAGACTTCTGAGTTCCACTCCTGATCTTGACTTTAGGATTAAGATAGATGTAAACTTTGAGGCATCTGAATTCCCATTCTCACAGATGAGTCTCAGGTCCAAGAATAAGTCTCCATATTAGTGTTCTAGGGGTACCCCTAAAGGAATTAGGGGTGAATATCTAATGCCTAATATCAATTCAAGTCACCTCTGGAATAGTTCTCTGTGAGGTCAACATTTAAGAATCATTTACCTGCCATCCTTAAGTTGCTTTTAGAAAGGGGTATTTACAAAGGCAATGCAGTAAGAACATTTAATACAAAGCATTCCTCCAAATGTCAATGATACCCTCCCTACAACTACATAATAAGTTCAAAGGAAAGGGGGTAAAAGCTTAGAGAGCACAAGTGGCAAAGGAGTACAGTTCCTGATTGTAAGCCTTTTGTTTATGTTTGTGGGGTACTCAAGAATTTCCTTTTGGTCAGGCGTACTTTCTTTGCTGAGCTCTTTTGTGGAGCTACAAATTGATGTCTAGTCTGTCCTTAGATCCCAATGTCATCACTTCCTTCAACTGATCTGGAGATGCCAGAAGTTGTTAGCACGGAAAATCCAAAATCCCCTGAACCTTTTGAAGCTTTCAAGGCCCTCTTCCAGCCAAAAGAATAGAATATTAAGAGAGGAAAGGAGACCTAGGGTAAAGGCAAAACTGAGGCCTATCTTTCCTGTTCCTTCCTTGGAAGTTTAGCTGAAAGCCACACTCAGTCCAATCTTGAAAATAAATCAGATGGGGGGGGGGCAGCTAGGTGGCACAATGGATGAGGACCTGAGTTCAAATCCGGCCTCAGACACTTGACACTAGCTGTGTGACCCTGGGCAAATAACTTAACCCCAGTTGCCTCAAAAAAAAATAATAAATCAGATGGAACTGATACAGAGTGATATGAGCAAAACCAGAAAAACAATTTATACAACAGAAATATTATAAGGACAAACAACTTTGAAAGACTTAAGAACACTGATCAATACAGTGGCCAACCACACAATTCCAGAGGAATTGAGATGAAACATACTACCCATCTCATGATAGGGAAATTTGTACTCAGAATACAAATTGAGAAATTTCTTTTGACTAATGTGGGAATTTGTTTTGCTTGACTATACATGTTTGTAACAAGGTTTTATTTTTCTTGCCTTCTTGATAGGGAAATGGGAAGGGGGATAGGAGCAAGAGAATGTAAATCTAAAACTAAAGAAAAATTTGAATTAAAAAATAAAATTAAATGTATCTTAGCTTTTAGAAAAGATATTTACTAACATTATATGTTAAGAACAGTTGGTACAAAATATCTCTTCTCCTCCAAAAAGAAAAAAAGTCCAGGACATGCTCTTCCATAAGTACACACAGATCCATGAAGAATGGTCTCTAACCATATAGAATACACATGTAGCCAAAGGGTGAATTCAAAACTCGTGGTTACTATAAGTTGTTTTCTTAGGTCCATAGTCAGCATTCTACTCTGATGTGAAGGATCACACTCATTTAAGATGCTTCCTCTCTCTGTATCCATGCTTGTCCTAACTTTGTCTTTGCTCCCAGTGGGATGTATTATCTCCTATTGGTTCAATATCTTCTATGACATGGTGGGGTTAGGGGTGGGAGAAGTGGAAAGATAGAACACTTCCTCTGGGCTCACCATCAACCCCCTTCCTTATTGCCATTTGGCACAGGTGCGAGAGTGCCTCTTCAAGGTAATCCCAAGCCTAAAGTCTTTCACCAATTGACTGCTTCACTAATAGACTGATTTATGCTAAAATTCCTGGTATTTAAAGTCCCCAGAGGTGTGCTTAGCTTGTTAGCTTAACCAATAAACTATTTCCTTCTTGATCCAAAGAGATTCATACGTAGTAATGGGATCACAAAGAATGAACAATTGTGCTAATAAGATTTACAAAGATGGGGCTATCTATCTATCTATCTATCATCTATCATCTATCTATCATCATCTAGCTACACAGAGAGAGAGAGACCCTTCTTTTCACTCACACAGACACCAACCTAACACAGGCACTCATCACCCCTTTCCAATACTTGAAATAGCCTCCCTCCCTTGCCTCTGTATGATCCATTCTATTCTCCACCCACCTGCCAAAGTGTTTTTCCTAAGATACTGATCTATATCACTCATTAAACTCTAGTAGCTCCCAATTACTTCCAGGATCAAATATAAAGCCTTCTGTGTGTTATTTAAAGCTTAGGTATTAAACACAGGAGCAGGAGCATGCAGCTTGAACTTGGTTAAAATAGTTAACAAAATAAATGAAAATATATTAGAATATAGATAACATTACTTTTATTTTATTTTTTGTGGGGCAATAGGGGTTAAGTGACTTGCCCAGGGTCACACAGCTAGTAAGTGTTAAGTGTCTGAGGCCAGATTTGAACTCAGGTCTTCCTGACTCCAGGGCCTGTGCTCTATCCACTGTGCCATCTAGCTGCCCCCTATTTTTAGCTCTATAAAATATTTTGGTAGTTTAATTGGTATGGCATTGAATAAATAGATTTAGATACAGTTGTCATATTTATTTTCCTTGCAGTAGAAGAATCCATTGAGAAAATGTTGGTGTCCTATGGTATAGGAACCCAGAGGAAATGTGTATAGATCACCAAGGAGATTGACAATTGTACAGAAACTTGTAGCAAAATTTTGGTATCCTCCTTGTAGAAAGGGACACTTAGATTTGTCTAGATACTCCATTTAGATGGTCTTCTGAGCTAAATGAATCATGGAATAATTTTTACCCAGGAAATTTACTTTTTCACCTGAAGACGAATCAGTGACTTCAAGTAGATCCCAGGTCTTAAATTCCTGCACAGAGAGCCCCATGTTTTCTGAAAAGCCTTTTAAAGATCAAGCTTCTGTATGATTTTGGAAGCTTTGTTTTCTTTCCTTTTTTCTTTTCTTAATTGCCCTTGAGTTGGGGAAGATCTTTAAAGGCCTCAAGATAGGTGCACAGTACTTTCTAAGTTCTAGAGAAGTAGTCATCTCTGATAAACATTTGTAAAATGCAATTTTTAGAATCTGCATAACTGTATTTGAGGACAATTATGATTTCTGCTTGTAAGTTTGGGACAGTATTAGATCTGTTTGTCATGGACTTTTCTGAGATTCTTTAGTACAAGGTACTGGAGAAATCATTTAAAAAGAACAATGGGTTGTGTATATGGATGAATTAAAAACGTACTCCAATTGATTTACTGAGGACAGAAAAATTTTAATGGTGGAAAGAGTGTAATAGAAGATAGGTCAATGGGTTCTGAGTCTGAAGCTTACTCGGATTGGCCTTTCTTGGTGGGTTATACAGAACATGTACTACCAGTCAGAAAAATGGAACTTCTGATTAGTATGATGGCTCAGGATGACTCAGGATTAGTATTTTGTAATAATGAAAAGTCTTCTAGTTGGCTGAGAAGCCAGAAGGAATGATGACTCAGGAGAGGCTGAGGCAGAACTAATTGAGTATGCAGACAAAAGGTTCAAATAGAAAATCCCCCAGTGCCTTCCCTGGTAACCTTCAAGTGAGGATGATATCTTTGAGGTGCTTGGGGAGCTGGTCACTTCTTCCAACCTGACCTATAGAAAAATCTGGGGCAGTTAGGTGGCGCAGTGGATAGTGCATTGGCCTTAAGGTTGAGAGGACCTGAGTTCAAATCTTACCTCAGATACTTACTTAGCTGTTTGACCCTGGACAAGTCACTTAAATCCAATTGCCTTCACCATCTGGGGCTATCTCCAGTCGTCCTGATGTATATCTTGCTACTGGACCTAGATATCTCTGGAGGACAATGGCAAGGACAATCCAATTCAGTGCAAGTAATGACATCACAATAACATAGTAACTATTTTGTGTTTATTCTTTCCTGATTTGGGGTGAATGAGTATTCTGAAAGGATAGTGCTCAAGCAATTGGTGAGTTCAGGAGAGGACCAGAATCTTCAGAGGGGTTTCACTAACAACTGGAGCTTGTAGCAAGGAACCAGCACAAGTAACCAAGCAACTTCCTTGCCCCAGCCAAGCAATGGATTTCCTCATCCAGTGAGATGCTGTACCCTGCAAGGAGCCAGCCCACCTAAGAATGGGAACAAATCCATTACTAATACTTTTGTCAGAAGAAAACTTGGTGGGACTCCAAAGGGAGAAAAGGACTACCAGGGACAGGAGTCATAAGATCTCCTTTGGACCCACATCTTTTCTGTACAGGTGTGCAAACAGATTTGAACTTTAACTTTGAGCCCACTCCCCCCCAAAAAACTTTGTGTATGTGTGTGTGCAAGAGCACAGTGCATACCCTGTTTGGGAAGACTGTTTTGTGCAATCTGATCTTACTTTACTTTCTCAGTTAAAACCCATTAGAAAAGTTAATTTATGTCAACTGGTTGGTTGTTTGGGGAACCAATCAGATGGGGTATGTTTGTGAGAGACATCATTTAAGGTGCTACCCCTCAGAGTTATCCCTAGAACAGTACCAGAGCCAACTTTAACCAGCTTGCAAGAGAAACTACAAATCAGGGCTTGATTTATTGCATTGTTGATTGTCTAAAATTAAGAAAGTTTTAATAATGTATAGTAAACTTAAAAGTGTATGTGCAAGGGGGAAAGGGACCCACATGTACAAAAATATTTATAGCTGCTCTTTACGTGGTGGCAAGGAATTGGAAGTTGAGGGGGTGCCCATCAATTGGGGAATGGCTGGACAAGTTGTGGTATATGAATACAATGGAATACTATTGTGCTATAAGAAATGATGAGCAGGAAGAGTTCAGAGAAACCTGGAGGGTCTTACGTGAGCTGATGATGAGTGAGATGAGCAGAACCAGAAGAACATTGTACACAGTATCATCAACATTGAGTGTTGACGTACTGTGATGGACTATATTCTTCTCACCAATGCAATGGTACAGAAGAGTTCCAGGGAACTCATGATAGAAGAGGATCTCCAAATCCAAGAAAAAAGAAGAAAGAAAGAACTGTGGAGTATAGATGCTGATTGAACCATATTATTTCTTTTGTTTTGGGTGCTGTTGTTTTTTTTTTTCTATTTTGAGGTTTTGCATCACTGCTCTGATTTTTTCTCTTGTAACAGGATTAATGCAGAAATAGGATTAATGTTATTATGTGTATATATATATGTGTGTGTATATATCTATATCTATATGTATATGTATAGAGATATATAGATATAACCTATATCGGATTACCTGCTGTCTAGGGGAGGGGGGAGGGAGGGGAGGGAGGGAGAAAAATCTGAAATTGTAAAGCTTGTATAAACAAAAGTTGAGAACTATCTTTACATGTAACGGAAAAAATAAAATACCTTATACATAAAAAAAAAGAAATAAAAAAAAAGCTAGAAAAAGAACAAATTAGAAATCCCCAATTAGACACTAAATTAGAAATCCTGAAAATTAAAGGAGAAATCAATAAGATTGAAAGCAAAAAAACTATAGAATTAATCAATAAAACTAAGAGCTGGTTTTATGAAAAAACCAATAAAATAGATAAAATATTGGTTTAAAAAAAAGTGTATGTGCATACCAACCCACTCCTTTATGGAGGTGGGAGGTCCACAGGTATAGCACATTGCACATGTTTCTGACTTTTCTGACATAGAGGGTCTGTGCTGATTTCCTTCTCCTCCTCCTCCTCCTCTTCCTTCTCCTTTTTTTTTCTTTGAAAAATGCTGTTTGTTATATGGAATGGAGGTGTATGGGGAGGGATACTGGGGAAAACTATGATGTTGTAAAAAAAACAAGACACTAATAAAAATGTATTTTTTAAAGTGTATGTGTACTGTAATTGAGAAAAATTAAGTATATGTGCATAATTTTTTTTCTAGAGATCCCAGTATTGCTCTATAAACATTGCTTGAAGTTAGTAGAATAGCAGTAGAAGACTCAGGGAATTAAGTCATCCCCAGACTGGAGGCCTGATAACTGTAGCCTAATAACAATAATAACTGGCATTTATGTAGTACTGTAAATTTGCAAAATGTTTTGCTACCTTTGTCTCATTTGAACCTCTTAACAATCCTGCCTAGAACCCTGAGATAAGCAATAGTTTCTACTCCTCTGAGAATCTAAACTGACAGTACAATGTGAATTGTGACTAGCCACAACAAAATTGGGGGGGCACGGTATGTTGATACAGAGCTATCCTCAGAACAGGCTACTGGGCCATATAAATAATCAATGTAGTGGTTCAGGTCACTGCTCTTCCTTCTCTCTTATGGACACATTACCCATTGGAGACCTCTAACTTCTTGTTCTTGATGACTCATCCTCAGAAGATAAAAGTAGCTCTGGGAAACTATGTTCTTTAGGGCTGGAAGTAGTAGATAGCCCAAAGGATGGTCTCTGGGAATGCATATCTTTTTTTCTCCCTATTTGAGGAATAAGTCCCTAAGGAAAATGCCTATTAATTACTACTAAAATCCCATAATAATTATTACTAGGTCTCAGACAACAGACACTTAAAGAAGTCTCCAAGAAAGCATTCTGGGAATGGGGGGAATTAGGAAAAAAGTTAACTGTAGTTATGATGGTATTTCAGTAGGATATAAGCCCCTGGAAGGCAGGATTTTTTTAGATTTCTTTATATCCCCTGAATCTAGCAATATGCCTTGCACAAAAGTAGGAGCTTAGTTGTATAGTATGTTAGAAAGTATGTTGTAATGAATTGAATCCAATTGAACTAAAATGAGTTTATTTGAGTTGGGGAATTAATTCTTCTGTCCTAAGGAGTAAAAGAGGCAAAAAAATGGCACTTTGGCATTTTTTGGGAGGTAAGGCAAAAATGAACACTGGTGTCCATGGTATTGCATCTTAGGAATGTGCCCAACTGACTTGGTTGTCACATTGTGGACCCCATCTCTTCATCTATTCTGATTTTCTCTTCAGGGTTATTTTTCTCCCAGGCTTGGCCCAAAAGCCAGGGAAAACAACAAAAGAGGAGGCAATTTGGAGAGGTGGCATGGAATAAATCATATTTGTGTAGGAGAGACAAATTTTGAAGATAAGAGCAGTGGAATAGCCACTGGGGAAGGTATCCATGTCTTGGAGGTGGGAAGAGGATCTGAGTCTCCAGGTTGGTTGTGGAGCAGAATTCTATGAAACATTTTGACCTCACCAAAGTCAAAGCCCCGCTCCCTCTGTGCTGTACATACCTACTCACCAAAGTGGACACACACCTTTTCAGAAGACCTCATGGGAAGGGGGACAAAAGTACAAAACTAAGAGGGTTAGACTTCTGGAAGAATTTCCAGACTACTATGTAGTACTGAGATGAAACAGCTTACCCATGATCATACAACTAATTATGGGAGGAGGGGGCAGCAAAACCAAGAGGACAGGATATCAGAAAGCAATACAATTGAATTCCCATCCACAACTCCTCCAAACAGAACTTCAAAATGTACTAGACTGAATCCTGATAGGGACATCCAGAAAAAGTCACAGTGAGTCCTTTGTCTGGCCCATATTGGCATAGGGAAAGAGAAGACTCTACTTATGCAAGGGATTGGGTCAGGGCAGGAACACACAGCACATGGAGTACTCCAGTACCCAAGGAGAGACTGTGCACCAGAGTAAGAGTGAGCTCCAAATCCATCCTGGCTACCTCCCAAACCATACCAGGACCCTGTAAAAGGAACAAGTGTCAAGTGGCAGCTTTGTCATTCACTATCCTGTTCTGGGTTACATATCTAGAGTGTACTAAGAAGGGGACCTGCACACAAGGGTGGAATCCCAGGTAGGGAGGTCAGTTGGGTGTACTGAGAAGGGAAGAAGTATAGAAGCAAACAGCAGCAGTTTGGCTGGGATCCCAGGAGCAGAGCAGGATCTCTGTTCTAGCAGCCAGCCCAGTCTACAAAAAAAAAATAACTAGTGCAGGAATCCCAGACTGAAGGGACACTATAGTTTGGTCACGCTGAACCAGCAGATCTTCCTAACTGGTTTGTAGGGGCTGAGTCTTGTAGCATCCTACTGTTTCTCTGACCAAAAACAAGGAATTTGTAGAGCTCATATCAGGGAGGCAATATCAGACTTTGCCCTAGACCAAAAACTCCAGGAACATATCCCCAGTCTGTCCTTGAGAATAACATAGGGGGCAGCTAGGTGGTGCAGTAGATAGAGCACTGGCCCTGGATTCGGGAGGACCTGAGTTCAAATCTGGCCTCAGACACTTGACAGTTTACTAGCTGTGTGACCTTGGGCAAGTCACTTAACCGTCACTGCCCTGCAAAAAAAAAAAAAAGAGAGAGAGAGAGAAAGAGAGAGAGAGAGAGAGAGAGAGAGAGAGAGAGAGAGAGAATAACATAACACTCAATGCCCCCAAGAAAACAGCAACAGGATCAGCCTAGGCCTTCCCTCCAGAAATGTGATAGAGCCCAGCCCTAAGTCCCAACTAAAACCTTACCTTTTACAGGAAGCTTTCTCTAACCCCTCTTAATTCTAGTGCCTTCCCTCTTTTAATTATTTTCTACTTATTTTCTATATCACTTACTTTGTACATATTTGTATGTTGTCTCCCCACTAGATTATAAGCTTCTTGAGGGCACGGACTGTCTTTTGCTTCTTTTGGTATCCCTAGCACTTACCACAGTGCATGACATATAGTAGGTGTTTATTAAATGTTTATTGAATGAATGAATGAAATGAATGAGTGAAATGAATGAATGAATGAAAGCCTGAAGTCAGGAAGTAGGCTGGAAGAATGAGCAAGAATCCCACAATAAAGAGTTGTTATAATAACAGGTGCTCTAAAGATACAATCACAGAAGGATGAATCCAAAATATCTACAAGCAAATCTTCAAAAAAAATACAATGCTTGGGTACAAACTTAACTATAATTTTTTGAAGAGCTAAAGCAAGGGCTTTTTTAAGAGTTAGAAATGTTGCAGGTAGCTAGGTGGCACAGTGGATAAAGCACCAGCCCTGGATCCAGGAAGACCTGAGTTCAAATCCAGCCTCAGACACTTGACACTTAATAGCTGTGTGACCCTGGGCAAATCACTTAACCCTCATTGCCCCACAAAAAGAAAAAAAAAGAGTTAGATATTGTGAGGGAAAAATCCATCCTTTTCTCAATAATTTTCAGGAACTCAGCAGCGAAGTGACAAAGGCTTTATTTTCTTCTCATGAGAAGAAGGCACCCTAGTGTGCAGCTAGTGGGTGCCCAGAAAGGGGGCTCGCAGGCCCTGTTTTATACCCTAGTCCCTAATGCGAATGGACCCTCCCCTTTTTCATCACTGGTGGGGTTACAATCTACACGCAAAAACTCTAATCTGAACGCAGTATTCCCACCCCTCTTCCTTGTATGGGCATAACTCAGGAGTGGACCTTATACTTCCTTATATGGACACAACTCTGGAGCAGACCTTATAGAGACCAGGGTTCCTCAAATCATGTGACCTTGCTAACCTGAGGGGGAGGCGGGGATCTGAGACCTTTGTCCTACAAACAGGTCAGTTAACTGACTGTTATATCCACATTGAGAGGAGACAACTACCCATTTCTCACAGAAATGTAACTCATTAGAATTTTCTTATTATTAAGGCAGCTGGATGGAGTATATTTAGAGAGAGAGCACAGGTGTGAGTTGAATATGAAGGGATGATAACTTTAAAAAATAAAATTAAAGGGTGAGAGGAATGCACTGGGAGAAAGGGAAAGGGAGAGGTGGAATGGGATAAAATATCTCACACAAAAGAAACAAGAAAATGCGTAGGGGAAGATGAGGAAGTTGCTAGGGAGTGAGTGAGTCTTACTCTCATCAGAATTGGCTCAAAGAGGGAATAATATACACTTATTGGGAATAGTAATCTATTTTACCCTGCAGGAAAGTAGGAGGGAAGGGGATGAGGGAGAGAGGGGTGATAGAAGGGAGGGCAGATTAGGGGAGAAGGCAGTCAGAAGCAAAATACTTTTGAGGAGGGACAGAATGAAAGAATATAGAAAATAGAGTAAATGTCATGGGGAGGGAATAGGATGAAGGGAAATATAGTTAGCAATAGTAACTGTGAAAAAAATTTCAAGCAAGTTTGTCTTGACAGGCCTCTTTTCTCAAACACATAGAGAAATGAGTCACATTCCACATTGATAATCAAATGATATGAAGTTTTCTTTTTTTCTGCTTTTTTTTGGGGGGGGGTTAAATTTTGTTTTATTATTTTCCAGTTACATATTACATATAAGAATAGTTTTCAACATTTGTTTACACTGGATTTTTAGTTCCAAATTTTTCTTTTCTCCCCCTCCTTCCCTCCCTCCTCCCCAAGATGGAAAGCAGTCTGATATAGGTTGTATATGAGTCACATCAAACATATTTCTACATTAGTCATCTTGTGAAAGAAGAATCAGAGTACAAAGGAAAAACCTCAAACAAGAAGGGGAAAAAAAAGATAGTCCAAAAGTAGAAACCGTATTATTCAATCTGCATTCATAATTCACAGTTCTTTTTTCTGGATGTTGAGAATATTTTCTATCACAAGTTCTTTGAAACTGTTTTGGATTGTTACACTGCTGAGAAGAGCCAAGTCTATCCCCACTGTTCATCATACAATGTTGCTGTTACTGTGTACAATGTTCTCCTGGTTCTGCTCCTCTCAGTCAGCATCAGTTCACGTAAGTCCTTCCAGGTTTCTCAAAACTCCTCCTGCTCCTTTCTTTTTTTGTTTTGTTTTTGCTTTTTTGGCAGGGCAGTGTGGGTTAAGTGACTTGCCCAGGGTCACACAGCTAGTAAGTGTCAAGTGTCTGAGGCCAGATTTGAACTCAGGTCCTCCTGAATCCAGGGCTGGTGCTTTATCCACTGCGCCACTTAGCTGGCCCCAAATTCATCTTTTTTGTTTGTTTGTTTTTGGGGGTGAGGCAATTGTGGTTAAGTGAAGTGTCAAGGGTCGGATTTGAACTCAAGTCCTCCTGAATCGAGGGCCGGTGCTTTATCCACTGCACCACCTAGCTGCCCCCTGCTCATTGTTTCTTCAAGCACAATAGTATTCCATTACATTTATATACCACAATTTGTTTAGCCATTCCCCTATTGATGGGCATTCCCTTGATTTCCAACTCTTTGCCACCACAGAGAGCTGCTATAAATATTTTTGTACACGTGGGTCCTTTTCCCTTTTCTATGGAATCTTTGGGGTACAGACCACCGGGGTCAAAGGATATGAACAGTCCCATAGCCCTTTTGGGCATAGTTCCAAATTGCTCTCCAGAATGGCTGTATCACTTCACAGCTCCACCAACAATGCATTAGTGTTCCCATTTTTCCACAGCTTCTCCAACATTTATTATTTTCTTTTTTTGTCATATTAGTCAATCTGATAGGTGTGAGGTGGTACCTCAAAGTTGTTTTAATTTGCATTTCTCTGATCAATAATGATCTAGAGCATTTTTTCATATTATTATAGATAGCTTTGACTCCTTCATCAGAAAACTGCCTGTAAGATATGAAGTTTTCAAATGAAATAATCAAAGCTACCTATAGCCATATGAAAAAAAAAATCTCTAACTCACTATTGATTGGAGAGATGCAGGTCAAAACAATTCTGGGGTACTACCTCATACCTATTGGATTGGATAATAGGACAACCAAGGAAAATGACAAATGTTGTAGGGGATATGGGAAAAATGGGACATTAATGCACACTTGGTGAAGTTGTAAACAATTCAAACATTCTGTAGAGCAATTTGGAACTATGGCCAAAGGGCTATAAAACCGTATATACTCTTTGACCTAATAATACCACTACTAGGTCAGTATCCAAAAAGAGGTAAAATCAAAAAGTCAAATTTGACATTCAGGAGATGCCCATCAATTGGGGAATGGCTGAACAAACTGTGGGATGAGATTATGATGGAACGCGATTATGTTATAAGAAATGATGAACAGGAGGGGCAGCTTAATCCTCATTGCCCCACAAAAAAAGAAAAAAGAAAAGGAAAGAAAAAAAAAAGAAATGATGAACAGGATGCTATCAGAAAAACCTGGAAAGGCTTACATGAGCTGATGCAAAGTGAAATGTACTATATACAAAGTAATAGCAATATTGTAAGATGATCAGCTGTGAATGACTTAGCTATTTTCAGCAATACAATGATCCAAGACAACTCTGAAGGACTTATGAAAAATGCAATCCATCTCCAGAGAAAGAACTGAAAGAACTGATGGTGTCTGACTACAGTTGAAGCATAATTTTTTTAGTTCCCTTTTCTTTTTCTTAAGGTTTTTTGTCTGTTTTCTTTCACAACCTGACTAATGTGGAAATGTTTTGCATGACTACACATGTATAACTTATATTGGATTGTTTCTGTCTTAAGGGCAGGGTGGGGAGGGAGGGAAGAAGAGAATTTGGAACACAAAGTTTAAAAACCAACACTAGAACTTGTTTTTACATGTAATTTGGGAAAATAAAATCCTAAATAAATGGTGAAAAAGAGTTAGAAGTGTTTTCATAAATGAAATGAGAGCACTTAGGGAAAGTTGGAAGAGAAATGAGATCTATAGAATAAAGAATTTTGGAAAGGGAATTAACAGCTTGGTAGAAGATGTACAAAACCTTATCCAAGCAAAAGTAAAAATTTGAATAAACCCAATAGAGATAAACAAAATTATTAAAAATAGTCAAAATACTGAAAAAATAGGAGAAAATGTAAGCTATCTCATAGCAAAAACAACTGACCTAGAAAACAGATTTCAGAGAAAGAAATTAAGAATCACTGGATATCTGAATACCAGGACAAAAGGAGCCTACACGTCATATTTCAAGCAATCTTAAAACTGCCTAGATCTCTTAGAAACAAAGGGAAGAGTAGAATAGAATTCATTGGTCACCTCCTGAAAGAAACCTCAAGATGAAAAATCTCAGGAACATGATAGCCAAAATCCAGAACTTTGAGGTCAAAAGAAAAATACTACTAGCAATTAGAAAGAAAGAAAGTACCAAGAAGTCACAGTCAGGATTGTACTTGATTTAGTAGCCACCACCCTAAAAGAGAAGAGAACTTGAAATATGATGTTCTAGAAGGCAGAGGCTTACAGCCAAGAATAACTTAGTTAGCAAAATTGAATAAAATGCTTTGGGGAAAATTGGACCTTGAATGAAAAAACCAGAACTGTGTCTTTGAAGTTCAAACACAGGAGTTATTAAAAAACCAAAAACCAAAAAAAAAACCCACCAAAAAAAATTCAACTAGTTAGTGACAATGCAAAGATTAGAACCCAGATCTTTCATATGAACAGAGGAGAGACACTAACTATTCACCACCCCCAATTTACCAACATCTGTCAAGGATGATCTGAGGTCCATCCTGTTTGAAAGCAAGAATATGAATATTAAGTATTGCACTTTAGAGTTGAAAGGGATTTCACTGGCCTTTTTTTTACTGACTTTGGGGGAGCTGTTCATGACATTATACAGGAAACAGATGAGAAACTAAAACATGGAAAGAAGATTAATTTGTTGAAGATCAACTAACACATCTGGGGCAGTCAAGTTCAAAGAAGAAGAAGAAGAAGAACAACAACAACAACTCTGGCTATAGCCATTTACCTTTCCCCACTACTAAATCCACTCTTCTGATTTATTGGCTAATCTGAGGTACTAGTAATTCTTTTCTTGCACTCTTTGAGATAAGTTAAGTTTCTCTTCCTAGACTCGAATGCTGAATGTCATTTTTCAAAGCAAGAGTGAACTCACTGAGTATTAGAGTACTTAGTGATGTCCAGAGCTTAGGCCACAGTGTGTTTTTCCTATCTTGACAAATGGAAAAAAGTATGGTTAGGCTTTTGGGTATGTCCCCATTGTCCTCTAGGGATTATCAAAATGGAATGAAGACACCTGGATTCTTGATTTAGCTCCTCTCATATTTTTCCTGATCAATATAATCCACTTCAGTGTAGGTCAAGCTACTTTCCTCTAAATTGTTATCAAATAATAGGAATAGCAAGAAAGGGACAAGGAAATTGGATGTAGAGTTAGAGTCAGGGTAGGAAGAATAAAATTGGAGTAAATGATCTTCAGCCAGAATACAACCTGGACTTCATTTTTCTATATACAGTCACTTCTGCTATAATGCATGCTTCAAAATTGTGAATTTGTTTGAATGTGATTGATGTAATTTGCTTCTGTGCAATCAAGAAATTATAAGGATGCAGAAAACTGTACCACTTCATAATAACTCACAAACAGTAACTCATCTGATGCACATTTCCACAAGTAAACTTCAGGTTTGTCAAGATAAAGTGCTATATTTATTGTTTGATATCTTCTGGTGCAATAGGAGCGATGTGTGAGCAGAGAAGGACTAGTCCAGACCACCCCTAGAGCATTCCACCAAGGCCTCCTGCCCAAGGCCTGGAGTTAAAGCCTACCTAACTTGCTAGTGCAACCCAAGTCCACTGACTTGGCCACTATTTATTGTAGTATTTATGTTTTGTTTTTTTTTTGGTGGGACAATTGGGGTTAAGTGACTTGCCCAGGGTCACACAGCTAGTAAGTGTCAAGTGTCTGAGGCCGGATTTGAACTCAGGACCTCCTGAATCCAGGGCCAGTTCTCTATCCACTGTGCCACCTAGCTGCCCCATTTATGTATTTCTTAACCATTTAATATGTATAAACCAATTCTACTGTTTTTTATTAGGTTCTTATCTTTTTTATGTCACTGACAAAGTCTTGAGCATTGTATTCTTAACCCCATGTTCCCCATAAGCTCTGAGGTTTTTATTGTGCAATTTTGCATAGCACATTACTTTTTTTGTAATGCTTATGTCAGGTAACAGCAGAAGTACCTGTACATATAGTAGAATGCCATGAACAGCCCTCCAAAAATCATTCTTTTCCTCTTTCTGGCTTCACACAGGACAGCACACACACCAGAGATGATCTAGGTCCTAGACCTGGTTCCATCACTAACTGGTTATGTGACCTTGGGCAAATTATTTCATCTTATTTTTACCACCTCCAAAATGAGTGTTTTAGACATGTAGCATAGGCACTAATCTAACCATCCACTACAAAGAAGAAGACATCCATGATCCCTTCAACTCTAAAATTCTATGATCCTATGTTTTTATGAATATCTAGAAAACTCTTTCAGCGGTCTAGCCCTCATTCTTCCCTTTGTACTTTCTTCCTCCTTGCAATAGGGCCTTCTAAGGAGTATATCCACTTTGGTAAGTAGGTAGGGGCAAGGGGGGAGGAAGTGGAGCGAAAGGAGAGGCTGTCACACAAAGGAAGGGCTCAAGAATTCTCAGACTCTTAATGATACTCTTAGCTGGCACCTCACTTATCTTTACTATCAAAACACTTTGAAGACATAATCTGTGTCTGGGTGACAGAACTGGTTGGGGAAGGGGGTGGTATTAGAAAGTCAGACACTGTGAAACTTAGGTTTCTAAAGGGACCAGCAAATGTATTCTGTAACACTGGCTTAGAGAAATGATCAGGGAATGTCTTTGGAATAGATAAAAGTAAAAAATCTAAACATGAAAAGTATTAAACTTTATAAGATAGAGCCTTCTACCATGATTTTCCATTGAAATTTTCTTAAAATGTAGTTATGTTTCATGGAGTGCTATATTGATTCCTGATGGTTCTTATTCTTCAGTCTTTTGACCTTGTTCTAATATTTCTTGTTCCTCATTCAATCATTTATTTCACTTTATTCCATTCTATTTTCACAGTGTCCTTTACTTAAGTAAGGTTATTTTCTGATTGCATTTTGGATCTTTTTTTTCAGCTCTTTTTTCATTTATTCCATTCATTCTAGGAGCACTTTGGGCCTGTTCATTCTTTTTTCTGAAGTTGTACTCATGATTTTTTTTTTGTAACTGTTTCCTTCCTTTGGGATTTTGTATTGGGATTCTTATAATGCATAATATATCATGGTAGTTGGAGTTTTCTGTTTTTGATCATGTTTTCAGCGTCAGTTCTTATATAATAAGTTTATGTCAGGACCAGACTGTGGCTCTTCCTACACTCTTATGTGGGCTGGTTATGCCCAGGATCCATCTCCCACTGCAGTTCTATAATAGAACAATGTTATATGGAAGGTAGGCCCTGATCCTACTGCAGTCAGAAGGACTCTGCCTTGTCTTAGTCCTAGGCGATGTGGCTGCGTTTGTATCCTCCTTCCCTAATTGTAGTTCCTAGGTTGATGTCTGCCTAGGGTCCAGACCTTGCCTTCACAATCCTAACATGGAATCCAAGTCCTGACCTGAGACCAGAAGCTAGACCTACCTGCTGGGACCAAGCCCTAATGCATTGCTACAGGCTATAGCTTCTTACTCTCTTGGTGCATCTTTACCTTCATCACACTGACCTTGTCTACTTCATAATGCAATCATTTCCAGTTAAGCCTACAAAGCAGGCCTACATAAGATCAAGCTGACTCCAGGCCCATTCCCCAGGTACTCCCCCAAGCCCTATCCATATGGGCCTGGACTCAGTTTCCTTGCACCTGTCAGGAAGCCTTAATCCAACCCCTGGGGCACACTTTGTTTCAGGTACCATTTCCTCATATAGTCAGTCCTTTGTGGGATAGAGGAATCTGTCATGTTTCCCTTTGGTTCTTTGTTTCATACAGTGCTCTTCATATTAGTAAATGTTTCTCAGGGGAGCTGAGTTTGTCTGGACCTTTCCATATCCTCCCAGAGCACAGGAGTTGGCAGTGCTGCTATATTTATTTCTGAGCTAGATGTAAATGAATCAATACAAAAATGGGGGAGTGGGAAAAGGAAAGGAAATATCCTTGGTCTCTGAGAAAATAATTGAAAATAACGGAAGAAAAGACCACTTGGAGATATTAAAATGCTCAAATGAGTCAAATGAATGAACTATAATTTTGGAGCCAGAAGAGACTCAGTTTAAATCCAACAACCTCATTTAAAAAATAAGGAAATTGTAGCCTCGTAGGATTAGATGATTTGGGGGCAGCTAGGTGGTGCAGTGGGTAAAGCACTGCCCTGGATTCAGGAGTACCTGAGTTCAAATCCAGCCTTAGACACTTAACACTAGCTGTGTGACCCTGGGCAAGTCACTTAACCCTCATTGCTCCACCAAAAAAAAAAAAAAAGATTAGATTATTTGTCCAAGGTCACACAGGTAGCAAGTAAAAGAGGTAGGATTTGAACCAAGGTCCTCTGACTCCTAAGCCTCTGCTTTTTTTCAAATTACTGTGCAACCTCTTGAAGAATAGGGAAAGGAAAGGGACCCTAGAAGAGCAGAGTGGAAAAAGAAAATAGGGATTCTATTCACTGTAACTAGAATTCCCTCCCCTTCTACTCATTTCTAATCCTTCCCCTCCACCATCTCTGCCTATTGAAATTCTGTCATCCTTCAAATGATGCCATGAAGCTTTCTCTGATTTTCCCACTCAGAAATAAAAGATTCATAGAATGAATATAAAATGAATCATAGAACTTAAGAGATCATGTAATTGAAATCCTCCTTTTTTAATAGATGAGGAAACTGAGGCATAACGAGGCACAGTGATCTAAGGTCACACGGTGATCAAAAAAGATTTTCCTTCTCAGAAGTCTAACAACATTTTGTTTGTACCTTTCACACATTTCTCATGTCCTGTTTTGTGCGATAATAATTTGGGCCTTATTTCTCTTGCTTGGTTAAGCTCCTTGAGGAGAAAAAATGGGCTCTCATCTTTACACCTTCCTCAGCACCTAGTGCAGTGTTCTGTACCTATTAAATACTTAAACTTTTGTTGAATGGATGATTTAGGATAAAAGAGACATAGTTGGAGAACAGGAAGGAATAGGGCCCTAGACCTAGGGCAGGGAGTGGTAGTAGTGGGATGTGGTTGCAGATTGGAAAGTATTGTCAAATGGAATCCAAAGTGAAAATGAAAAGGGAGAATTCCTACACTCAGTCCTTCCATTCCTCCTGTCCATGCCTCATTCTCTTCCCAATCTTCCTAATTTGTCTTCCTCATTTGAGCATTTTCAGATATTCCTTTTCTTCTCTTTCAATTTTTTCTCAGAGACCATGGTTAGAAAATATTTTGGAAATTTCAGATATGTAGCATACAATGGGTAATCCTCCAAACAAAGAAGTAAGAGTTTAGACAAGTTTATCTAAAGCCACACAACAGTATGTTGGAAGTAGGGATGGGACTGGTGAATAGCAGGGTGAACAACTGGTGAACTGATTCATATCTAGGACCTTCCAAGAAAATGGTCAATAATATCATCAGTCTCATAAAATTTGAAACCAGAAAATGGCAGAAGGTGGTGTGGAGAGAAGGGGAAGGGCTGAAAGTGCTCACTCCTGTGGGATCCTTTATCATCAGGGGTCTGAATGAGATTTCTCCTTAAAGGAGCTAACATCCTCTACCACCAAAATACTGAAAGATCCTAAAGTCTAAGTGTGGCTGTTTTCCTCCTGTCTACCTAGTACCTTCTTCCTGTTTCTCAAGTCTTGGAGGGGAATGACTGATCTAAGAGTAGGAGGAGAGATGTGTAATTAAAGAGGTGGAGGTTGGGACAGTTCAGAGGAAAGAGAGAGAAGACAATTTATTACTGGCCTTTACCCAGTCTCTCAACAGAGGGATCTGACTTGAACCATCCAAGGGGATAAGATTTTCCTCCACATCCTGAGGACCATGGAGACCTTCTGTGAGTAACCAAAGATAGAACCAGGATGAGAGTGTGATGGGAATATCTTCTTTCCTTTTTCTGCCCAGCTTTTCTCTTCCTTATTTCCTCTTCATCTCTTTTGTTCAGTGTATTACCCTCATTCAAGAGAAGTGCCCTCTTGGCCCTCAGCCTTCCAGGTATAGGATATATACTTACTGCTTTCTGGGGTTTCAATAGGCCAATTTTATACACATATCCCATTCTTCATACTTCTATCTTTCAGTGCTAAAGAGAATCCCTAACACAGAAAGATGGGATGATCTCTAAATCCAAATACAAACACTGGCAGATTAAAGCAATTTGCCAACCATGAAGGATCCTTGTCTTCAAAGAAACAAGTTAGGAGCCTCTCTTTTATCCCACTAAAAACAATTAGCCCTATTTTCTTATTAACCCTCTCCTTAGCTAAGGAAAGAATAAGAACTTGTTATTTATGCAGTTTTGGATGTAGTTGAAGAAAGTATGAGGTTAGGGAAGTCAACATCAAAGGTTCATAGACCAATTAACTTTGGTCTTGGCCTGCTACTAACCAGTTATATAACTTTGAGCTCTCTAGGTTTTACTTTCTTCATCAGTCAAGAGCTTGAACTAAATGATTTTAAATATCTCCTCTAGTATTCACTCTAAAGCACAATGCCTAGGACAGAGACTGGGTGAAAGAATGTGAGTGGTTCAATTTCCTTCTTGTCAGGATTATTGTGATAAGTAAGATCTTTGAATTGCTCAAAATCACAAACAATCCAGCACTGCAGTTTTAATTGGAGTATCACTAAAAGGCAGAGTAGTTTTCAAGAGTTTGAATTTTTCTAAGTGGAGAGGAGAGGGAAAGAATATTGCCTCTGTTCTTATTCCTTAAAGGAGGGGATTGTAGATAAATTCCAAAACTAGCATATTTCCCATGGCATATGTGTTGCTGTGTTACATGCATGCAGGTATATACACATCTGTGTACATATATATATATATATACATATATATATATACATATATATATATATATGTCTATATATGTTTTGCAGGATGAAATAGAGGAAAAGAGAGCACTAAGGAGGGAGTCCAAAGCCTCCTAATTTTAGAGGAAAAGTAGGAGAAGAATTCAGAGAAGGTATCCAAAGATGGAGAAAGAAATGAAATATTCTGGGAATAGGCCAAAAGGGTCAGGGCTAATCTCAGAGTAGAGAAGGCTTGGTAGAGATACTTCATTTCAGGTCATTAATCAATGAAGAAAACAATGAAAGGATCATAGAATTTCGAGTTGAAAGGGACCTTAGATCTAATATCCCCTTATTTTGTAGATGAGGAATTGAAGGCCAGAGGAGGGAAGTCACACAGGTAGTAGTAGTAGTAGAGCCAAGATTCATATCCAAGTATTTTGACTCCTAATTCAGTGTTCATTTCAGAATATTATGCTTCTATTTCCATCTCCTTTCCCCCAACAGATTATAAAAATTATAGTTATAGGGTCTATAATGTGTGTGTATATATATATATATATATATATGGATATATATGTGGAGATAGTATGTATATCCATGTATTTTAAAATGCATGTATATCCTGATATATCCCTAGCACTCAGCATAGTGTCCTACATGGAGCTTATTCTTAATTTTCATAAAAGACTGAATGAAGTTAAAAACCCAGGAATCAGAACAAGACCTAGAAGCCTGCAGAAAGCCATTCTTAGTGATCTAGGCAAACCCTAATTCAAAGTAAAAGTAACATGATGAGCCTCCAGTCTGAAGTAAAGAATGGAAGATTTGAACAATCATCCCACCTGCTAGCCTTAGAAGAATCTCCTTAATAGAACCAGATTACAAGGTTATTCCTTTATCCCTCATTTAAAAAGAGAGAAATAGGCAAGAGGAAATAGGCATCATCTACAGCAGGAAAAATTGAAGTTAGATGTTAAGATGGTCTTCATATGGATTGGGATGAAGAGGCAATGAAATGATATCTTGAAAGAATTTGGGGCATGGCTAATGAAAGTGGGGTGGAATAAAATCTTGCTCTAAAGTAAAAAGGATGAGTCTTCCAATCTATCTTTAAGACCTCAATGTCCTTAATGGATCTAGAGACAGGAGTCCTAGTTGTGTAACTGTGGGAAGTCACTTAGATACTCTGTGCTTCATTTTCTTTATCTCTGAAAATAGAGATAATTATGAATAAATGAAAAAGCATTTATTAAGCACTTACCATGTGTGAATTGCTGTACTAACTACTAAGTTACTTTCCTTCTAGGGTTGTTGTGAGGAAAGCACTTTGTAGAGCTTAAAACATTATATAAATGTAAGCTATGATTTTTTAAAATTGTTGATAGTTCTGGGGTTCTCCCTACCCCAGACTGGTGATATGTCTGTTATCCCAATTATCTCTAGTATTTTAGCTATTCTTCTGACCCTAGTCTTTCTCTCCTATCAATCCTAGTGAAACTGTTCCTCATGACTGTGGTACTGCTGAACCCCCAATCCCAGGCTTTTAATAGTGAGCTGGTGAAATGCTTTGATGACCCCCAGTATGAAGACCTGCTTGGGCTATTGCGGAATGGACTGGGAGCACCCACTGAGAAGAAGAGTGTGGTAGTGATTGGAGGTGGCATGGCTGGGCTCACTGCTGCCAAAGTCCTACAGGATGCTGGTCACCAGGTACAAGAGCTGGGGATGCCAGAATTCTGGGCCCAGAATTTCAGACTTAAGACAAAGGGGAATAAGAAAGGGAAGGCAGTGGGAAATGTCGTTCAGTCATTTCAGTCATGCCTGACTCTTCATGACCCCATTTAGGGTTTTCTTTGCAAAGATACTGGAGTGGTTTATTTCTTTCTCCAGATCACTTTATAGATGAGGAAATTGAGGCAAACAGGGTTAAGTGACTTGCCCAGGATCACACAGCTGGTAAATATCTGAGGCAAGATTTAAACTCAAGAAGTCTTCCTGACTCCAGACCCTGCTCTATCTTCTGTACCACCTAGCTGCCCCAACAACAACAACAAAGAAATCAAGAAAATATGAAGGAGAGGAGAGTGGACTGGGTAGATGTTTAGATCCTTGAGTCTTTAATCTCAAACCTAGTAAGAGAAAGAGGTCTAAACTGGAAAGGAGCTAGTGCCTATAACTGGGATCTGGAAAAAGAGAGAAGTATGATCAGGATGAGATCTAAGGGGTTTGGTAATTGTGTGGGGATAGGACTTAAGGGGAAACCTGATTCACTAAGGTTGGGCAGAATATATCTTTCTAGGTTACTGTGCTAGAGGCCTCTGGACGAGTAGGTGGGAGAATTGAGACTCACCGAGTGCCTGGAGCAGAGTGGTATGCTGAACTTGGTGCCATGCGGATCCCTGCCAACCACATGTAAGCAAGCAATTATTGTAATTGATTTCCTAATTTGGCATCCTTCATCTAGTCTATCCCCAGTGTCCCCTCCTGAACCCATCCTTTCTTTACACAGCTGCCAAACTTATGGTCCCAAAACATAGATCTGATTATGTCATTTCCCTGATCAAGAAGTTCAATGACTCCCTATTACCTTTAGGATAAAATACAAATGCCTCTTTTTGCATTTAAAGTTCTTCATAATCTACTCCAATCTATCTCTTCAGACTCATTATACATTACTCCCCCTCTCTTCACTCTGTTTTCCAGCCAAACTGATTTATTTGTTGTTCTATATATATACAACATTTAGTCTTCCCTCTCTGTGCTTTGTATAGTCTGTCCCTAAGGCCTGAAATACTGAACCCTTGGTTCCCTTCAAGACTCAGCTCAAGTGCCACCTCCTTCAAAAATCCTTGCCTAATTTCTCCAGGTGTTAATTAGTCAGTCAGTCAACAAGCATTTATTAAGCTCTTACTCTGTGCCAAGCACTGGGATACAAAGAAAAGACAAAAACAGAATCTGTCCTCCAGGAATTCACATTTTAATGAGGAAGACAACAAGCAAATAACTATGTACAGTGTGTATGTGTATGTATGTATATATGTGTGTATGTATGTAAATATGTTTGTGTATGTATATATAGTATAACTATATATGGTATACCTAAATGTTGTTAGCATTCTACCCCCAATCCCCTACATAAATTACTTTGTATCTGTTTCATATTTGGAGAAATAATAGTATGATAGAGAGGTGGTCATGGAATAAGCAGGAATGGAACTCAAGTTCCATCTCTGACAACACACTAGCCACATGTGTAAACAAATTACTTTACCCCTCAATGCCTCAGGCACATCTTTAAAGTTGTATGTTGCAGAACTATTACAGATCCGCATTCACAGAGGTAGTTTCCTCACCAGGACCTCTCTACACCAAAAACATCACAGGTCCAAACAAAATATTTTGTATTTGCTGATCTGCACATGCTACTTTTCCCCAATAGGATGTAAATTCCATGAGGACTGGGAGTAGGGTCATTTTTGTCTTTGTATTCCCTGAATGTAGCACAGTGCCTAGTATCTAGTAGGTATTTAATAAATCCTTGTTCAATTGAATTGAAGATCCTAGAGATGACAAGGGCAAGGCTCAGGAGTAGGAAGGAAGGAAGAGAGAGCTAGATAGTATAAGGAAGAAGATAATAACAGAAAAAAAAGTCAGAGGATAAGATTTAAGGCCTGAACTATAGAGGAAGCATTTATTAAATGCCTACTATATACTAGGCACTATGCTAAGTGCTTTACAAATATTATCTTATTTGAATAATTGCTCACCAACTACATGATATATGGAAAGAGCCCCAGACTAAGAGCCAAGAGGTCTGTATTCGAATGCTGGATCTGTCCAAATGCATAGAATGATGATGACAAATCAAGACTTCCTACCTCTTAGTTTCAATTTCCTCATCTATAAAATGAGGGATTGGAATGAATGCTCTCTAAAACGCAATCCATCCAATTCTGAAATTCTATTGTCAGTGCCAGTGAATGCAAAAATATCAACTGGAAAGTCTAAAGCCTGCTCCAAGTAAAAGATGACATCGTTCAGTTCCCTGATGAGAGGAGCCAAAAAGAAAGAAAGAAACAAACAAACAAACATTTGCAGCAAGGAAGGATGAGTGCTCTGAAAGACCTTTCTAGTAACTTGATAGATTCTGGGATGGGGAAAATGGAGGCTGGACCATCTGTCTTCCTAAGGAATGATCATAAGATATACACTGATCTGTGTGGATTAAGGTGGTGAGGTGCAGCTTCTGTATGGAAGCAGGAAAATGGAAGATAAAATCTCCAAGTAAGGAAACTTGATGTTCTGAAAAATACTTCCCCAAACCAAATTTTCTCCACCAAACACATATACACACACACCCCATTCCTCCAAAGAGAACTGAATTTTTCTATTTGAAGTGCTAAAAAACTCAAATACATAAAACATGATCACAATTATACTCATGGCAAGTAGCCAGCTCTTCAATAGCCATTAGCCAATAGCCATTTCAATAGCCATAAAAAAATGAAAAGTGAATTGGGGGTAGGAATAATGAGCAAAGGGAGCTATGGTGCATAGCATAAATTTCCTACTTTCTTCCTGAATCTTTCTTCATGAACTCCTCTGACCTCTGCTCCTGCCAGGTTTTCTCGTGAACTCATCCGTCAATTTGGGTTGAAGCTGAATGAGTTCTCCAGATATGATGACCGAACATGGGTCCTCATCAATGGGGTGCGTCGACGGACTGGGGAGGTACAAGCCAATCCTGGCCTCCTTGGCTACCCTGTCCGGTCAGATGAAAGGGGGAAAACAGCTGACAAATTGTTTGATGAGTCCCTAAGGAAGGTAAGTCTTAGACAGGGATAGAGTTGGGACATCCTATGTTAAGCATGCTAAGCAAATCCCCAGGAGGCCCATCCACAGAGTCTCCAAAACTCAGGCTACTGCTGTTTCTAAAAAGTGCAAGCTTTCCCCCCTCCCTGTATATCTTTCTGGTGACAGTCCAAACTTCTTCAGCATTTGCTCATTATATCTATTGTTATGCTTAGCAATGGACACAGTGAAGAGATATGAATTAATAAATGAGTGAAAATTCTAAACATTTACTACCAGCTGTGTTGGAACACACCTATAATCCCTATTCCTGGGAGGCCGAGGCTCTTGAACTTGAAACTATAAGACTAAAGCCAATTAAGTATCTATACTGTGCCTGGCATCAATATACTGAGTTCCTAAGAATGGAGACTACCAGATTGTTTAAAGAGGGGTGAATCAGCACAGGTCAGAAACAGAACAGATCAGACTTTCTGTGCTGATCAGCAGTGAGATTAGCTACTGAATGGTTGCTGTACTTAAGCCTGGGTGAGATGGGCAGACCTAGTCTTAAAAAAAAAAAAAAAGTTGGGGGGTGGCTAGGTGGCGCAGATAAAGCACCGGCCCTGGATTCAGGAGGACCTGAATTCAAATCTGACCTCAGACACTTGACACTTACTAGCTGTGTGACCCTGGGCAAGTTACTTAACCCCCATTGCCCCACAAAAAAAAAAAAAAGCACAATGCAATAAACATTAGGGATAAAATCTTTTTTAAAAAGCTGATGGATTGGAATGAATGCTCTCTAAAATGCAATGCAAGGGGCAGCTAGGTGGCACAGTGGATAGAGCACCAGCCCTGGAGTCAGGAGAACCTGAGTTCAAATCCGGCCTCTCACACTTGACACTTACTAGCTGTGTGACCCTGGGCAAGTCACTTAACTCCAATTGCCTTACCAAAAAAGAAAGAAAGAAAGAAAGAAAGAAAGAAAGAAAGAAAGAAAGAAAGAAAGAAAGAAAGAAAGAAAGAAAGAAAGAAAGAAAGAAAGAAAGAAAGAAAGAAAGAAAGAAAGAAAATGCAATCCATCTAATTTGGAAATTGTATTCCATTTCCAATTGATTGGTTTCTTGCTTTTAGGGAACTTACACTGGGAATTGAAAGACAACAAACAGGAGGTTTCAGCTTCTAGACAGAAAGAAGACCTGGAGGTCCTAAGGGTTTAGTAGCAAGGGCCAGGAGACCTTAAGAGGAATCAGTGTCTGCCCTACAATATGGGGTGCCTGGAGGGGAGTGGTCTACCACCAATGGGAATTGAGGAGTATGCCTAAAGATACAAGAAGGTCTCCCTCTCAGGGAATTTATAATCTCTTATGGGGGAGAAAAAGGTCCTTTCCCCTTTTCAGGTCATTTCCTGTCTAATGGGACAGTCTCTACCTAAATTTAGGGAGCTTCCTGGCTGATAAGGAACCATCTGTAACCCAATTATTTCCTTCACCCATATGTACTTATGTGGCTACCCAATAGTCCAACTTTTAAAATCACCTTCCTCATAGAGTATTCCATATAATTCTGATGATATCACCATACTACAGCTAGCCCAAGGATAGTGGGAAATGAAACCCTAAGGGTCCCATACACAGATTACACAAAACAAATGCACTGACAAAACAAGCCTATGAATGCTGAGGGAAGAGTTAGTAGGAATGGAGGTATGTGAAAGTGAATAAGAAATATGGGAGTAAATCATGAGAAAAGTAAGAATTTCCTTCTCAACATTTTTATCCTCCCCTTCTTCTCTGCCTCAGGTGGTAGAAGAGCTGAAAAAGAGCAACTGCAGCCAAATACTAGAAAAGTATGACTCCTTCTCCACTAAGGTCAGTCTTTTGGTATCACTTAGCCCTATCAACCCTCCTACCCTCCTCCTGCCACCCACAAAAATTGAGAAGTGATTACAGTTAATCAGATTTATCAGACTAGCACTAATCCCTACTAAGGTGGAATAATAGTAGTTGTACATCAATAATTCAGTGTAGTAAATCATATATATATATACAGCACTTTAAGGTTTACAAAATGCTTCCCTTATGACAACCCAGTTAAGGAGGTTGCACAAATATTTTTATCTCCATTTTTACAGGCTCTGACAAGTCACATGACTTGCCCACCGCTGTACAGTTATCATGGCTATCCCAGCCACACAGTGTGTTCAGAGCTGGAATTCAACCTCAGATTTCCTTTCTAAATCCAGACCTTTTAAACCTCCACACTTTGTCTCTCTTCTGTGGGAGTGAGGAGACCTTAGGACCCTGGAATCATTGCAGATCAGAAGTGTCCTGGCCTGACCTGGTCTGGATCTATCCATGCTACCTGGATTCTCTGGAGGCTCTGTCTTTCCAATTCAGACTCTTTTCCTCCCTGAGTGTCCTACCCAGGATTAGGGAGATAGGTACTATAGTCTCTCAGGAAACAAAGATTTTTTTTTTTCAAACTGATTTTCTTTTCTTTTTTTTTCCCCCTCTGCCATGGCAGGAATATTTGATTAAGGTGGGAAATCTGAGCCGGGGTGCAGTGCAGATGATTGGAGATCTCATGAATGCTGATGCCGGTTACTATGAAGCCTTCACTGAGACCTTAAGAGGAGCTATTTTCTTCTTCCAGAATCCTCGGTGAGCTAGAGAGGTGGAGAGGGAGGAGAAACAGGAGAAGCATGGGAATCTTTCATTCACCTAAATGTAAATAGCCACAAAACTAGGTAAAATGACAAGGGTTAGAAGTTATCTATGAAGCAATGGCCCTAAAGTACATTAGGTAGTAGGTCAAATGGTACCTATGCAGCAAGACCTAATGCTATGCTGTCCTGGAACGATGCATGGAAGTCAGCACAGTGGAGTGGGGAGAGCACTGGACTTGGAGTCATGAACCCAGGTTCAAATCTTGGTTTTGTCATTTGCTCCCATGTGACCTTGGGCAAGTAATCTCATTCCTCTGGGCTTCAATTTCCCAACTGCAAAATGAGGAAGCTGGATTAGATGAGCTCTACATTTCCTTCCAATTCTGAATCTATTGGTCTATATGATCCCACGATCTTGGAAGGACTCTGGCTGTGTGCTGCAAGGAGATTTGCTGTCTCTGAGCAAGGGGAGAGAAAAAACAAGAAGAAGAAGAAGAAGAAGAAGAAGAAGAAGAAGAAGAAGAAGAAGAAGAAGAGGAGGAGGAGGAAGAGGAAGAAGAGGGCGGCTTAACTGGCAGTGGGGAAAGGTGGTATTCGTGTACACATTGCAAGCTGGAGGAAATTTTAGTATGTGGTGGTGTTTTGTTTTTTTTATCCCTACTCTGATGGCTGCTCTCCTGGCATGAAATTGATTTATTGTGGCTTCTCAAGGGCTATAGCAATTGAGCTGAATCTTATGCAGAGGATCCCAAGCTGGAAAATGTTTGGGAATGAGTCCCAGGACTATTCATCTGTGGTCCATGGACCAGCCCAGATAAGTGTGCAGAGGCTCATGACCATAAGGTTAGCCATCATGTAATAAATTATATATGCATGGTGGGTGAAAAGAACAAGGTGAAAATAGCCCATTCTTCTGTGAATGACTCATATAGAACACTTTTGTCTTTATATTTACCCTCCCATTGATAGATCTTGAAGGACCAAACAATCTTCCCAATGCATACCAGGTAGGATCAAAGCATCAAGACCTAATCAGGATCTTAGAAATCATCTACTTACAGGTTCATTTTACAAATAAGGGCCAGACAAATTCTGTAAATTGTCCAAATACTATTTATCAGAATGGAAAAACAGCAAAAGTAGAATTAGAACCAACATCACCAAACTCCAGATCCATTGTTCTTTCTACTAAACTTTACTACTTCTAAATTAGGGGTGCTTAACCTAGAATCTGTGAACTCTTTAAAAATATATATTTTGAGAACTGTATTTTAATATAATGAGTTTTCTTTGTAGGGTCAGATTTCAACAGATTCAACAGATTCAATTTCAACAGAAATGAGATTTAAACTCATGCCTTCATATCTCAGAACCCAGACATATTTTCCTTATTTTTCCTTGTTTTTCAAATATGGAAAAGAATAACTGTAAATTGTGTGTCAGCCCAGTCAGTCAGATGTTGGCATCCAAAATGCTAACACCCGCATGTCATCAGACCACAAAGTTGTAAAAGAGTAGGCAACCTGCAGGTCTTAGGACCTCATGCTGAGTTTTATGTGCAAACCTTAATGCAGTGTAAAGGGCAGCTAGGTGGTGCAGTGGATAAAGTACCGGCTCTGGATTCAGGAGTACCTGAGTTCAAATCCGACCCTTGACACTTACTAGCTGTGTGACCCTGGGCACGTTACTTAACCCTCATTGCCCTGCAAAAAAAAACCCCAAACTATAATTACAAGTAACATATCCTTTGAAAGACCAACAAAAGATATTGCTATATTGAGACACACAAGGATGCTGACCAGCTAGTAATAAAGTCATTTTCATATCAAGACAGTTTAAGTATTTAGATCTTAAAAATAATATCAAGATCATCTGTCAATTATTTTCATGAATTCATGATACTACCATGATTAGGCAAAACTAGGAAATTACCAGAGAGGCAAATTTCAACTGAATAAAAAGAAGAATTTTCCTACGAGTAGGGTTGTTTTCAAAAAACGGAAAGGGCTCCCTTTCAAGCTGGTGAGCTCCCTGTTGTTGTTGGTATTCAAACAACACCTGACTAACAACCTGTTGAGACCATATAATAGTGGGAAGCTAATATCCAATGTCCTTTACAATTCAAAATCTCTAAGAATCTGTAATTCTTATTCTATTGATTAAAAAATTCTTCTCTGCAATTTCAAATTGCATCAAAAGCTTATGATCTAGTAAAAAAAAAAAAAGACTGATGCATATATGTGATAATCCAGCAACTAATCCACATTCTCCAAAGTCTAAAACAAATCAGATGGTAGACTCCAAAGAAATGGAAAACAATCTACCTTGCCTTCCATTTGATCTGCTGGAATAGTGTTCAGGAGCTCAATCTGTTTCATCTCTCTTCTAATCCCACAACAGGGCCTCTTGAAGAGGAAGGTACTCTTGAGTATCTAGGTTAGTGATTTCCAATTCCAGTTGTGTAATATCCCCAATTACCAGAATGAAATATTGAGTAAAATCAGTTTTACTGTTTTTTAAAAGGCTATTTTTATGGTGACTTTTTATTGCTTGAAAATTACTTAAAACTAAAAAAATTATTATGAATATATTTGCCAAAAAGAAAAGATTACTATCCTGCAAAATAGAAAACTCTAGCACACATACAGGAATTGATGATATTACATATAATTAGATATGTTGGTTTTAAAGGTGTCAATATAGCCTTTGTTTGAGGGTATTTTAAGCTATGATAGAAGTTTCTTTTCCTGAAATTTTTATTTGCAAAAGTTATTTTGTTCACATTTTGGAGGTCCCATTTTATTTTTGTTTGTTTGTTTCCACTGGTTCAGTATACCTCCCCTGTGCCTTTAGTGACCCAACATATTATTGGTATTCAGCAAATTAATTAATATGCCAATGTCAGGAAAATAGTTTTGAGTTCTCATTTATAAGCTTTTTAGTACTGCACCATTTTGTATCTAAAATGTGGATAAAGTATTATGTTTATATATAAATTGATATTTTATTAGAGGTTGTAATCTGATTAAAATATGACTTTTAGTATCAATATAAAAGAAAATTACAATTTCTCCAGATTCTAGGAAAAAAACCTAATAGATTTTAAACTGTTTACAAATGTCCTACCAAAACATTTACTGAATTTTAGAATCTTTTCTATCTTTGCCTAATGTGTAGCTTGTCCAAAAAAAAGGTACAGTCACCTCATTTTGTGTACTCGATCTTCATCTTTCCTCAGTAAGACATCAAAAATAAGTATCATGATGTTTTTGTTCAAGTTTTCTGTATTATTCAATAAAGATAGTACTGTGAGAGTAAAAAAATTCAGTTTTAACTTCAATATTTTTAAAATAAGCCATGAGGAAGTATGTAGAAAAGAAAAGGAACAAGGTAGTGATCCCTAACTGGTTGGTAGTAGATGTATGAAGACCCCAAATCTTTGTTACCATAAACTGGCAGGCTAACCTGGTACCAAAGCAGCAAAGGGCCTATGAATACACACACACACACACACACACACACACACACACACACACACACACACACACACACATACTCGCCTAGGACAATTGCTCCACTTTTCCATTTGCTAGGGACTGCTTTGTCATTTGCAAGTACCCAGCCCCTCAAGAGGACCTAGTCTAAGAATAAATCTATATTTGCCTCATTCTTTGATTGACCATCTCACTGTGCTTCCTCCTTTTAGGTTTGAGGAAATTATTGGTGGCTTTGACTTGCTCCCCAAGGCCTTACATGACTCTCTCATCCCTGGCACTGTCCACCTCCATTCACAAGCAGAGGAAGTAGTAAGGGATGGGGACTTCATTCATGTTGTCCATCAGACACCTGACCCACTTCAGCCTCGTACACGCTTGACTGCAGACTATGCCATTGTGGCCACAACAGCCAAGGCTGCCCGCCTCCTCCACTTCCAGCCACCTCTGTCTCCAGACAAAGATGATGCCCTGCGCTCAATCCACTACAACAGTGCCACCAAGGTGATCCTGGCCTGCACCAAGCGCTTCTGGGAGCAGGATGGTATTTATGGTGGGAAGTCCACAACAGACCGCCCCTCTCGATTTATCTACTACCCCAATCATGACTTCCCCAATGGAACAGGTGTTATTTTGGCCTCCTACACCCTAGATGATGACTCTACCTTCTTTGCTGCCATGGATCAAAAGCGGGTAGTGGAGGTAGTGTTAGAAGATCTGGCTGCTGTTCACAATCGTCCCAAGGAAGAGCTTCGGGCTTTTTGCCCCTACTCTATGGTCAAGCGCTGGAGTCAAGACCCCTATTCCATGGGCTGCTTTGCCTTCTTTACTCCCTACCAGTATGTGGACTATTCCCAAGAGCTCTTCAAACCTGAAGGGAGGATATACTTTGCAGGAGAGCACACCACTCTTCCTCATGGTTGGATTGATACAGCCATCAAGTCTGGACTCCGGGCAGCCCAGAGCATCCAAGACGCTGTGGGATTATTGAAACAGGACAAGGAAGCCAGGAAGGAGGCTAGGTCTAAGAGCGAGTTGTAATCATTGGAAAAGCACTTATATATTCATGATAGTATATTATAGTGAAAAGAACCTTTACTTCAAATCAAGAAAGGCTTGGTTTAAATCTTGTCTCTGGCACATGTTAGCTATTTGACCATAGGCAAGTCATTTAACTTCAACACTTCCTCAGTTTTCTTATCTGTAAAATGGAGATAATGATGCCCATTGGTTGATACCAACCTCATAGGATTATTATGATGATCATATGAAATAATGTCTGCAAATGTGCTTCTGAAAATGTTAAAAGACATTCCTGATCTGCCATCAGTAGGCTACACATGTTCTTGGCTTATTTCTTAGTCATGGGCATGGGTTAAAGAGACCTACCTACAATTTGTCTCTCCTTTGACACACTGATTTGTGAGATAAATGCTTGGGTGATGTCTTCAGCTAAGGAACAAAGAACAGAGAAAAATCAAGTGGACATCAAACCCCAAACTTTGTTCTTAGAAGCTCTATATTGTGACCAACTGAGCTAATTAGCCCAGTAACTAGCATTTTAAACAAAGACATAGCATTGTAGTTCATTAATCACATTTAAATGTCAGCTGGTACAAAATATGTATTCTAAGGAGAGGACCAATGGGCCTAATATTAGCATTTATTAGCCAATAAATTACATTTGCAATTAACACAATAAATCATTAACCAAATTTAAATCTGCTCATTAGACAGCACAATATGAATTCTAAAAACTAGAAGACTTACTGTTTTTCTTAGAGTTATAGGCCTGCCTTGTCTAACCTCATATCCTTCCCTTAATATGGGCCTTACTATAGTCATCCTGCCTCTCACATCTTGATTCTTCAGCAACTTTTCTTTCCATGTTGTGGTCCTGAAAGATGGAAGAACCAAGAAAATAAACAGGAACAAGTCGATGGTGTTTTGGGAGGTGGAGGCAACCTTGAGTTGGAGTCATTCTTAGCAACCCAATTTTAATTGTAACATTAATTAGTCCCTCTGGGGACATGAAAAGGTGGACAAGAGGGGATAAAGAAGGATGGGATCTGGAGTGGCTGGTAGTCTTGACCAGGGTTTCTTAGTTTTTCCACTCACAACCCCTTTTTTCCAGAGAAATTTTTACACAACCCCAGGTATATAGGTATATAAAATAGATATAAGTAATCTTTTACTGTTGTCAATTTTTTTGCAACCCCCATATTCAGTGATGAAATCCTGTATGGGCTTTGGTCTAGCCAACTTGAAGAGGGCATTCATTTCACAACTACTGTCTAAACCTCTAGATTTGTTGACATATGTGAGTTGTCATTCTTTTCCACCTTTTGGGGCAGTGCTCAAGCAGTTCCCACCACAGACATACTCTCTCCCTCTAATCTGTTAAATCCTTATAACCAGAAGCAGGTTCAGGAGACCACAGTTTACAACTTTTAAGATATCAGCATCTCGAAGTAGCTGTTTTATAGTGTTTTTTCTTCTTTCCTCAATCTACCTATATCAGCTTTTCTCCCTTGTCACTCAGGAGAGAACTTTTCATACCTATTTGAAAAAATTAAGACTAATCATGGGGAGCTCCCTCTCTTCCCCAGTTTCACACTTCAAATCATCTTAAAATCACCAGTCTCACCAGTCTCAGTAGTTTAGATGGCCTTTCTTCTTCTTCTTCTTCTTCTTCTTCTTCTTCTTCTTCTTCTTCTTCTTCTTCTTCTTCTTCTTCTTCTTCTTCTTCTTCTTCTTCTTCTCCTTCTCCTTCTCCTTCTCCTTCTCCTTCTTCTCCTCCTTTTTTTTTTTGTGGGGCAATGAGGGTTAAGTGACTTACCGAGGGTTACACAGCTAGTAAGTGTCAAGTGTCTGAGGCCAGATTTGAACCCAGGTCCTCCTGAATCCAGGGCTGGTGCTTTATCAGTGGATATCACCTAGCTGCCCCAGATGGCCTTTCTTCTTGCCCTCTTATTTCTGCCGCTAATCGCATCCCCTTCTGGCTCCTCTGTCAATTTGTTGCTTTGACTACCCCCCTTTCTCTCCATAATTTTCCCTAAGTTTCAACCTCTCCCTCTCCCGTTCAGATATCCCTGTCCTTAGAAAATTTCATCCTGACATCTTTTCAGTTATCCTATATATTTCTCTTTTGCAAGCAGACACCTAGAAAAAGCTTTCTATAGTTACTTCACTCTCAATTCACTTCACCTTTGCAATGACTCCTACACTATTCAACTAAAGCTGCTCTTTTGAACTTCACTGATTATTTTGTAATTGTAAAATACCTAGGGTACCCCCTTTTCACCTGTAGGGCCCATAGAATAGCTACCCCAGGAAAGTTGCTATTGCTCAAAACCAAAATTCCCTATACCCCCAGAGAAGCCTTTAATTTTTTTCTCTAGTTAACCAAAAAGGCGTTACAAAGCAAAGGTATTTGATGCCTTTAGAGGCAGCTGGATGGCCAAGTGATCTCAAATAAAGAAGACCTGAGTTGACATATGATACTGAGCAAGTCACTTAACCCCTGCCTCAGTTTCCTCATTTGTAAAATGAGGATAATAATAGCATCTACCTCCAAGGGTTATTGTGAAGATAAAATGAGATATTTGTAAGGCTCTTTGTAACCTTAAAGCACTAGTAAATGCTACTACTTAATATTAGTAGTATTATAATATAATGTAATATAATATTGTGTAATAATCAATCAATAATATGGTAGCATAGTATGGTTTAATACAGTATTATTATAGTAAAGTAAGAAAAATTGCAATGAGACATTCCTCCTATAAATCCAGGGCATATTCTACCACAAATGCACACATATAACATCAGTGGGAAGAGTGGGCATAAGGATCATGCATAGAAGCATACACTTAGGGAACATATGTGCCTAAGACTCACATGTAGAAGGAAAATTCACACTTCTTCAGGACTACTAATATCTTCTTTCTGCTCCCATTGAGCTTATTCCCACTGGGCATATTGCTAGTTATTTGGTGACACAATTTTTACTGGATTTCATCTCTTTAGGACCACTTTTAGACCTTTTCAGTTCCAATCTGCTAGGGCATGGTATCTAGGACCTCTTCCTGTTAAGAGCAGATTGACTTTTCTTTAGTGATAGCCAACACACTCAGCTAACAAAAGCTTGTCACTATGACTCTGGGTTAGGGTTCAGGGTTGGGTTTTTTTGTTTGTTTTGTTTTCTGTTTTACCATTAGATCTGGATTGAAAACAGAGCCACTTGTTATAGATAATTATCTGTCAGGAGCAAAACCATGTTGCTTTGGTGCCATATTTTAGCTAGAAAAAAAAAAACAAAAACAAAAAAAACTATCTCCATAAATTGTCTTTCTTACTATTACCAATGGTTAGCACAGTAAGCACTTAATGTCTATTGACAGACTGCCAAACTGTGCCAAATCCAATGTAATTTTCTCAGTCTTCACCCATCATAATTTCTGTAGCCTTTGATACTATTGACATACATACAACCCTCCTCCCCCATTCCCCTCTTCCATTCTGAATATTCTCTGGGTTTTTATGCTGCTATGTTTTTCTTCCAATCTGCCTTACCTTTCCTTTTCCATTATCCTGTGATAAATCATTGTCCATGTCTTGCCCTCTATGTATGGACATACCCCAGGGCTCTGTCCTCTCTGTCTTATATTCCTTTCTCTACTTTGTTTCTTGGCCATCTCATCAGCTCCTATGATCTATCATCTCCATGTAGTTAACTCCCAGATTTACATATCTAGCCTGACTATATATTTAACCCAACCCCACAACCAAAAAACTCAGTCGTTTTCCTTTTCCCTTTACATTCTCCCTAGGCAATCTCAATTACGGTACTTCTATTGTTGTCATCTATTGTCTGTAAGAAAACGGTTCCCAAACCTCCTTTTCCAAATCTTCCTGTTGAGTTTCAGACTAACAGTTCCATTTGCCTGATAAACATTTCTATTGGTGATGTGGGATGGAATTTGGGGTCAAATTGATCATGAGTCATCCCAAAAGAATCACAAGACTCAGTGACTTAGTTTACCAAGTTTTATTGCAATACTGTGAGTGACCACAGGGAGAGAACCAGAATAGTGGAAAGGTAACTCTCAAATAAGGAAAGGAAAGACAGTTATATTTATAGTAGTATGGATAAATTGATTATTAGTCTCATTATAATAATCTCCACCTTGGGGAGATACAGGGGAGGGCCTGTTCTTCTCATTATGATATTGTCCACCTTGGGGAGGTACAGGGGAGGGCTTATCCTAATTTGGAGTTCCTGGGGTCCTAAGCCAACCCCTGAGGCGGGTACCTTTTTCAGTGGAGGTGTGTTTTGGGGGTTTACACGTCATAAGGTGAATCTGGGGACAAATTTGGCCTTTTCTATGCATGTCTCTATCTGATTCCCATGGCTGGTTTCAAAATATCTCCATTTTTCAAGAGAATTTCTATAGCCTTGTCTTATGTCTTATTGTTATTTGACTTGACCCTTTATGGTCCCGTTATGGGTACTGATTTCTGTGGGTAAGAGAACCTAGCATTTTGACTTGTAAATTATCCATTAACTGGAATCTGAATCCCTTTTAGAGCCAATATCTGAGTTAAAGCTTGGATCTTAGGTTTTTCTATTAACCCCTTTTTGCCTCCTACATCACTGGCACTTCAAACTCAACATTTTCAAAACTGAACTTCTTTCCCCCTAGTTGTACTCCTCTTGATTTCCCTGTTTCTGTTAATAGAACCACCTTTTTTCTAACCTCCTATTGCCTATAATTCTTCTCCCACATCTCTTCTTACCTAGACTTCTCATCAATTCTCAAGTTTTATCACTTCAACCTAAAAAATAGTTTTCATATCTGTGAGGGAAAAACATCCTCTTCTCAATAATTCTCAGGAACTCAACAGGAATGTGACAAAGGCTCTTTATTTCCTTCTCATGAGGAGGCACCCTAGTGTGCAGCTAGTGGGTGCCAAGAAAGGGGGCTCGAAGGCCCTGTTTTATACTAGTCCCTAACATGAATGGGCTCTCCCCTTTTTCATCACTGGTCCGATTATTCAAGGGTTACAATCTATGAGCAAAAACTAGCTAATCGGAAAGCGGTATTCCCACCCCTCTTCCTTGTATGGGCATAAATCAGGAGTGGACCTTATGGAGACCAGGGCTCCTTGAACCATGTGATTTTGTTAACCTGAGGGGGAAGAAGGGATCTGAGACCTTTGTCCTACAAACAGGTCAGGAGGAGTATGACCGACTGTTATATTCACATTGAGAGGAGACAACTACCCATTTTCTCACAACATCCAACCCTCTTTTACATTTCCATATCATCTTAGTTCGTGCTTCCAGTAGCTCTCTCAGGGACCACCATCTTTCACATCACTTCCAGGTTTAATCATCCTAAAGTACCACTCTGATCAGCAGTCCACTGCTGAAAAACTATCAATGGCTCCCCACTGCCTGATGAATAAAGTCCAAACTCCTTACTTTTGTGAAGGGATTTGAATATCTAACTTTTTGGTTTTAACTTACACTTCTGTAGTTTACCATTTGCCATTTTCATAACACCTGGTCTCACTCAGATTTTGCTCACTGGTATATGGCCTATAGCATGCTGGATTAGTAGCCAGAAGCCGGCTCCATTATTTGACTGTGACCTTGGGCAAGTAACCTAACTGCTCTGAATCTGTTTCCTCATCTGAATGGAATGAATGAATGAATGGGGATAATAATATTCTTATCTGCCTTACTGGGCTGTTGTTGGTGGTGGTTGGGGGTGGGCGGTGGGGTTGGGGGGAGGGGGGGTGAGATCATAATTTTAGAGCTGGAAGGGATTTTAGAGATTATCTAATCCAATCTCCTCATTTTCAGAGTCCCCTCCAACTTCTGTCACCGTTCTTTCCATTGTACCATACACTGCTTTGTATAACCAAAAAGCCAAGCCAAAAAGTCAACAAGCATTTTCTGATTGCCTGTGTTCCAAGAGCTGGAAATACAGAAAAAGACAAAAATAGCCCCTGCCTTCAGGGAGCTCACAATATGGGGGCGTGAGTGGGGGTAGAAGACTACTTGCAAACAACAGTATCTCACAGGGAAGACTTTCATTGAGTCCATACAAGGCCACATGAATGTTGGCTACTTGTTGCTGTTGTGTGATCTCCCCTCTAGGTGTCACTGTGAAGAGTTACAATTCAGCCTGGCTACAGCTGAGTTGAATGAGTAGTGCAAGTTACCCGCTGAAAGTCTAGTGGTACGGTCTCCTCGGCACTTCCATTACTCTGTTTCGATCGTTACCGGATATCGAGGCGATCCTCTCGCAGCCGTTTGTATTTCGGCGCTTCCCATCGCTAGTCCTACAGTCCAGCTCATTGGTTATAAATTTGAAATAGGTCAAAAGGCAAAGCATAAAGAAAAGGAATGGAAAAAATTGGGAAGGGCCGGAGAGAGAGGGGGTGAGCCCCGAGACACAAACCTTTATGATGGGAGAGCGCGGAATGAGAGACAGCTGAAACACAGGCGAGGGGAAAAGATCACTATTGTTGGTTACAGCTTTTAATTTTAAAAAATTATAATAAAAATCTCTACAGGATATTTACATACCACCGGTAGAAGTGAGGAGGGGAAAAAAAAAATCGTGTGTCAGAAGTGGGATTTGAACCCACGCCTCCATACGGAGACCAGAACGCTCCACTAGGAAAGGAACAACCTTGAGTCTGGCGCCTTAGACCACTCGGCCATCCTGACACCCGGAAGCCTTACGTCCTGAAGGACCTTATTCAGGAATTGAAAATGGAACGCGTATTTCAGCTACAGTCTGGTTTTTCTGATGTTTCTTTTTTTCATTCCTTAATCTTTTTTTTCCAGTTTTTCGCCACCTGATTCGTAATTTTTCTTTTTTTTTTTTTTTGTATTTGCCTCTTTTTGCCCTACAACTAAGGAAAATACCGAGCCCTTGATGCTGCAATTTCTGCTGTAAGACATGGGAGCCCCATTTGAACAGGCAGAATTTACTGAAATAGAAACAGAGGCAATCTATTTGCAATTAATTCAACAATGTTTCATAATATGGTTTTAAATCTGGTAATGCTAAGCTCCCTTATTACTCTCTTAAATTGAAATTCTTGCCTTTTGTCCCTTAAAATCAATTCTTTTATTTTGTCAGGTTTTGTAACCCTTTGGTTTGTAAAAATACAAGTCATTCCCCAATTGAGAAATAATCAAAGGATATGAACAGGCAGCTTTCAGACAAAGAAATCAAAGCTATCTATAGTCATATGAAAAAAAATGCTCTAGATCACCATTGATTAGAGAAATGAAAATTAAAAATTAAAACAACCTATCAGATTAGCTAATATGACAAAAAAGGGAAATAATAAACTTTAGAGAAGCTGTGGAAAAATTGGAACACTAATGAAATTGTGAGCTGATCCAGCAATTCTGGAGAGTAATTTGGAACTATGCCCAAAGGGCTATGGGGCTGTGCATACCCTTTGACTCAGTAATACCACTACTAAGTCTGTATCTCAAAGAGATCATTAAAAAAGGGAAAAGAACCCATATGTCAAAAATGTTTATAGCAGCTCTCTTTGTGGTGGCAAAGAATTGCCTCCCTTCCTTTGAGGTTCATGCTATTCATGTTTAACATCCAATCAGAATCCTGGTAGCTGTTGTCCACAGACCCCTAGACCCCTACAGACCCCTTCCTTCTTCAATAATTCAATATATAGCTTACAATTTTTATTTCCTCTCCAACTCCTGCCGTCATACAAGGGGACTTCAACATACATATTGATTCTCCTTCAAATACCCTAACCATTCATTCCTCAATCTACTCACCTCCCATGAGCTAGTACTCCACCCAAACTCAGCCACCCACAAAAATCTTGATCTTGCCATCATCCACAAATGTACCACATGTCTATGATAAAGAATTCTGGGGCACCTAGGTGTCGCAGTGGATAGAGCACCGGCCCTGGAGTACCTGAGTTCAAATCCGGCCTCAGACACTTAATACTTAACTAGCTGTGTGACACTGGGCAAGTCACTTAACCCCAATTACCTCACTTAAAAAAAAAAAAAGAATTCTGAAATTGCCTTATCCAATCATACTCTGTTGGCTTTTTGCCTCTCCTTCTGCCTTCCTTTACGGAACTCTATACTTCATTCACACTTTGACCTCCAATCCCTTGATTCCTCAATTCTCTCCAAATCAATCTCCCCTGCAGTAGCCACTCTATTCTCTCCATCTTAACTCCTCTCAAATCCCTAGCCCCCTTATTATACCACCAATTATGCTTGATCAAGCCTTAGCTTTTAATCACTCCCACCACTCTCTGCTCATACATACATGCTGCTGGATTCTATATGGGTCCGCTACAAATTTATGTTATATAACAGCCCCGTCACTGCTGTTTGGCAATCCTACTATAATCCCTTGTCAACTCACTTATTCCAGTCTCCACAGCAATTTTTCAGGACTTTCCCTCTTTTAATCAGTGTATACCATCCAAAAAAAAAGAGAAAAAGACCTATTTGTACAAAAATATTTATAGCATCTCTTTGTGTAGTGGCTAAGAATTGGAAATCTAAGGAATGCCCATCAATTGGGGAATGGCTAAACAAACTGTGGTAAATGATTGGGATGGAATATTATTGTGCTATAAGAAATGACAAACAGGATGATTTCAGAAAGGCCTGGAAAGACTTGTATGAACTGATATATAGTGAAGTGAGCAGAACCAAGAGAACATTCTGCACAGTGACAGCAATATTATTTAATAAAGAACATAACTTATTCTTAACTATTCTCAACAATATAATGATCCAAGACAATCCCAAAGGACTAATGATGAAACATACTATCCATCTCCAAAGAACATATATTGATTGAACAGAGACTGAAGCATGCTATTCTTCACTCTTTCATTTTTTTCTTTCATTCAAGTATTCTTTTACAAAATAACTAATATGGTAATGTTTTACATAATTGTACATGTATAACCTATATCTGATTGCTTACTGCCCAGGGAGGGGAAGGAGGGATAAAATTTGGAACCCACAACTTTAAATAAAAATTTTATTATTTAAATTTTTTCTTATTATTAGTGCTATAAAATTTTTTGTATACATACACACATATACACATACATAAAAACATGCATACCTATGTATATGTTTGTTTTGTCTCTCCCATTAGATTGTAAGCTCCATGTGGGCAGGGACTGTCTTTTGCCTCTTTTTGTATCCCTAGTGTTTAGCACAATGCCTGGAACATTATGGGATCTTGATGTTTCTTGATTGACTTCCCAAAGGTCACTCCCAAAAGTTTTTACTTGTTCCTTAGCGCATCAGTTCTGCTCTGGCTATAAATTCTAGACTCTAGAATGAAGAAGGTTCCATTCTCTTCATCCTCTTTTGTCTCTAAAAACAAATTCTTGAATAACAGAATGCCAAGATATTTTCTGGGCCTTTCCAACTAACAAGGTTGTAAACTCCACTCCCTCTACCTATTGCTGAGCTCCCCCCAGATCATGTAGGCAGATACAGGAATTGAGCTGACCAGACTTTTTGGTTTCAGCCACGTAAAGAGAGACCAGAATCAGTGACAGAATGTCTATGCAAGTTCCATAGTCTTCCTCTGTCAGGCAACCCCTTAGACATCATCATGATTTTCCAAGAAGCAGCTACCTGTACAAACAGCTATGAAAGGAGGTCTGGACATGCTCCAGACCTGTCCCTCTCCCCACTTCCCCCACACCTTCCCCACTCATTACAATATCTTTGCAGTCTTTTATCACATTATTCTCCTTCACACAATACAGTCCAGCTATACTGAATAACATTCTATTATTGCTCATACACGAAGGTCCATCTTCCATCTCCAAGCCTTTGCAGTCATTATCAATCTATGCATGACTGGAAAGCTTTCCCTTCTTTTCCTACTTTTAGAATGTTGGGGGGGGTTTTTTTGTTTGTCTGTTACAAGCATGGACGAATCCACTGACTGCAGAGGTGGCTAGGGGACAATAGGTGTGGAACATGGCATATAAAGTTAAAATAGATTGACCTGTTGGTTAGTTTCGCTAAACTGCTTACTTTCCCCTTTTTATTCTGTTATAAGTCTGAGGTGGAAGGAATGATATATTAGGAAATAAAAACAAAAGATATTAATTTTTAAAATATCATTTCTCATAGTAATAACATTATAAAGCAGTTCCTGTTCTAGACCAGTATGTTTATTCAGCATGTTAAGCTACCAAGCAGATAAATGAATTGTTTTTTTCAACACTCCAGGTTTTACTCCTTTTATAGTTTTAGGTCCTTTTAATCAGTTAGTTCTGAAGCTCCAATTTTGTGAATTTCTTCTTAGTTGCAATTCAGTTCAATTTTCATTGTGTTGATTTGATACCTCACTTTCTTTTATGTTACTGAAAATTTCTTAACTCAATGCTTACTGTATCCAAATCAGATTTCATAAATTCAATTTTGAACTAATTCTTGCTTCTCCTTTTCCAAGAACTTGTTTCTTATATTATTGGACAAATGATTCTTTCATATATAGATATGCTACCTATAAAGCCCAAACTGCCCTCGGATTCCACTTTGTCCTCCAAGTAGCTTATTTTCTTTGCAGTTTTTCATATGCCTCATGTAATTTAACTACTCTGGCTATCGTGTATGAAATTGCCAGATTTCTAAGAACAGTTTAACATTTTGCCAATCAATTTTTTCCACTTTCCTTCCTCTTTGATAGCTGTGTGACCACATTTTAGAACAGAAGTTCTATATATTTTTTGTGTTATGGCCCCCTTTGGCAATATGGTGAAGCTTACCTTACAAACCCAGTCTCAGAATGTTTTTAAATAGGTGAAGTAATGTTTTTAAATACATGAAGTACATAATATTTTATAAAGAAAACTAATTATACTAAAATAATTATCAAAATAATAGAAAAACAAAATTACTTAGCCTCTGAACCAGACAACTCTGAGACTACTGTAAGCTCTACAGAACTGTAAGTTCTACAGACAAGTTGCTGATCTGCATTTGTGGACAATTTTTCATATTAACTGATAAAATTGTAAAGGCAGAACAACAATTACAAAAAAAGACAAAATAGAGGCAGTGTGTCACAATGGAAAAACAATATTATCTCTGAGGTTGGAGGACCTGGGTTCAAATTCTTCCTCTGTGGACCTTGGGCAAATCACTTTAACCTCCCTGGGCCCCACTTTTTTTCACATGTAAAATGAGAAGCTGAGGTCACTTTCAAGGTCCAGATTCATTGTGTACTTTATTTGTATATATTTCAAATCCTAAGTTTTTTATTCCTCTAACAGAATCTCTACTGCTGTTGTCCTGTCATGGAATACTTTCTTTTAAGGGTCATTTATCTTCTCAACTCCCAAACCTTAGGCCCTCTTACCTAGCATTCTGTTCAAAATCCCTACTCACATACACCCCAATCATATTTTCAAAAAACACACAAAAACCTTTTTTCCTTGAAATGAGACTGCATATGCCTCCTTCCTTTTTTTATTTATTATCTTCATCTCCAATCCTGGTGCTCAATGCCCTTTGCCCTCCAAATCACAGATGTTTCCTCATAAATTCTGCTTCACCAAGCGTATGGGTTGGGGCTCTGAGAGTCATATTCTCTATTGGACTCTTCGACCTTGCTCATCATACTCTTTCTTCAGACTTTCTTCTTGCAATGGCTCTGGCTCTAACTTTAGCTCTGGCTCTGGGAGGTGGCATTTAATAGCTCTGTTGTTTGGGGAATCTTTTTGCCTGGTCTAACCCTATGTTTGTTATAATAGTGTCATGGGGCGCAGAGCACCCCAGAATTTCTCTGGGGCACACCGAGGAATCTTCTCCTTGAGAAACTAAACCAGAGGACAGATAACGCCTAGAGGAACCAAATCGGACTGAGCTAGTTTGGGATTCCTACCCTTCATTCCGGTCTCCCTTACTCTGGAGAGATAAATTTGGGTGTGGCTTCGGCCTTTGTGTTCTGAAGAGGGATCCGTAGCCACCCCTCACCCAATTCCTTTAGTCACTACCAGTGGGGGATGTTCCTCCACTGCTCACCCAATTCCCCCAGCTACCACCAGTGGGGGATGGTCCTTTCTCACTAAAGGAACTTTTCACGGGCAGATGGTCCACCCCCATCAGTCATCTATAAAAGTACCTTCCGGTCTCCTGTTCGAGGAGATTTGGTACCTCTGAGCCATGTGCTTTATGCCAAATCTCCCCATGAAAAGTCTAAGGATTTCTTTCATGGTTTCCCTCCCCCCACCCATCCCTTCCCTTGCTCCTAAATAAACTATCACCTTGTTTTAACTAAGTTTTGTGTGCAAGAGGGTGTAATTCTTTAAAGAGGAATTCCCAAGAACCCCTCCCACCAACCCGTACCCATTTTCCCACTATAACATCAGTCATGAATATAAGAGATGACAGCCCCCTTGGCTTCGGACGAAATGTTCACCTTGTCTTGGTATAGCTTCTTCAGCACCTTGAGAGGAAGAAAGAAGACTAATAATAGAGGAGATAAAGGGGAAGAAGATTTTGAAAGGAATATAAGGGCAGGGCAGAGCTAAGGAAAAGAAAAGCAGCCGCTCTTAAAGAGGGATGAGCCTACAGGGGAAGGAATAGGATATAAGGGAGTGGGAACTGGGGAAAAAAAAAAGATGAGTAGTCAAAAAGGGGATGGGGGTTAAGAAACAAAGAGGCAAGAACTTCTTAAGACTGAAAGAACTGGGACTCAGCAAGAAGTAGCCAGCAAAGAATTATGTAGAAGTTACAAGGGAAAGAGGCAGGTGGTCGTTGAGGGTGAAGTTGGGAGTGAAGGAAGGGAATGGAAGTGGAAAAGAAATGAAGTTTAGGGCTGAGGGAACTAAAACCTTGGCCACACAGTGGAATTGTGGTGGACTTCCTTCTCTTTCTGCCTTTGGGCTTCTTGTCTCTTTATCTTTTTTGTCTCTTTGTTTCCTTTGCCATTTTGTATGGGGCCCCGAGTTGTCTAACCTTGGGGTCTGGTCCTCAGTAGATAGATAGATAGATAGATAGATAGATAGATAGATAGATAGATAGATAGATAGATAGATAGATAGATAGATGGATGGATGGATGGATGGGTGGGTGGGTGGGTGGGTGGGTGGGTGGGTGGATGGATGGATGGATGGATGGATGGATAGATAGATAGATAGATAGATAGATAGATAGATAGATAGATAGATAGATAGATAGATAGATAGATAGATAGGGGGAGAGAGGAGAGAGGGTGGGAGAGAGAGAGAGGGAAGGAAGGAGAGAGGGAGGGAAAAGAGAAGAGGGGGAAAGGGGGAGGGGAGATGGAGAGGGAGATAACCCTGGGTTAACAATGGAGAGCCACACCCTTTGCATCTGATTGGCCAGCCTGCCCCCTCCCCTTCCCAGCCAATTGTATCTCTGAGAAAGCATTGATTCATAAAACACCAATTGTTCCATACCCCACCCCAACAAAAACTAAACTAGGTAGAGACAAGTATTCATATATGACTTCAAAGCTCTTCTTGAAACTATTCTAAACAAATAAATAAACTTTATACATAAATAACTAATTAATATAAGTAATTAATAATAAATAAACAAATCATTGGCACCGCTGCCCCTATCTATTGTTGTTTTTCACTCCATTATTATTTTTTATGAGGTCTCATTGTAAATTATTTAGTACATAATTTCTTTGTTGTAGCCTCTACAAAATTTAGATTCCTGATCTTTTATAATAATATACATGGTTCAATATAATATTGACAAAATATATACTCAATATTACTTATGTATAATACTTCCATCAGTGTTGTGATACTCAAATGAGAGAGCATGCATTTATATAAATGTACTTTGCAAAATGTAAAGCACTATTTAAATAATAATACTTCATTATCATTATTATTATTATTATTATTATGTCAATAGACCTCCAGTCTGGTGATGACTTTATTCCCAGAATAATACTTAATGGCCAATTTTCCTATTTGGGGTTTGTGCATAAACGTACTGGGTCAAAAACGTCACTTCCTCATCCATTCTCTTTAGTCTGGACTGGATTTTCACTTTTTCCACTTTTGTGATACCAATGCTGCTCCTCTTTGGCCTTGTGGGGAGACTGGACCAACTCTGTTCCCACTGACTGAGCAGCCACCAAGAAAGTTTCAGTGGGATGTCCTGCTGATCAGGCAAGGCCTCCAGGGAGGTACTGAATCCCCCTAAAATCCTAGACCGGCAGGTTGAGCGCCAATTGTGAGAAACAGGTGCAGACCACCTTCTCAAAATAAGTTCTTTCAGAGGCAACTTTGGTATGACAAAAGCCTTTATTGCATTCTCATGAGAATAGGGCAGCACCCACAGTAAAGCCAATTAGTGAGTGCCAAATGCTGAAAGCAAGCACCTTGTATTTTATCCTAAGTCTGGTTTGGTAAGTCCCTCCCCTGAGCCACCATAGGTTGCTATTCACAATCTTCCCAGAAGAGTTCTAGCTAAATCCTGCTTGATATGTTACCCCTCCCATACACATACACCTTCATGCAACCCATGATCAAAAATGTGGTGGAGATTTTAGACAGGGGAAGAGAAGTTAATATTCATAAGTCTATTAAGCAAGCATAGTAGAGACCAGGGTTAAAACCTTTTACATACTTTTTCTAGGATACTGGCAAGAGTCAGCTCAAACTGGTTCCTATCTCTAGCCCTGAAAAACTTACTTTTTCTTCCTTGAGTTGATGTAGTTCACTAGATAATTTTGTCTAGTTGTTCCTCACATGTGCATGCCTTTCTTTGAGAAGATTCCACCATGTATCAAGCTATTACTGTTTCCCACAATTGTTACACATGGTGGAATTTTCTCAAGGAAAGCATGAGAGCACCTCTGAATACTTCTTTTATTTGACAGAGAATTCCATGTGACTTTCCTCTTTTCTCTTTCTCTACCTATTATTAACATGAATATATGGATCACCTGGATTTGATGGCAGTACCATACTATCCAAATGGATTTTATGAGACCCTGGATTAATAGGAACAAAATGCCCTTTGCTCAGAAACTTCAAAGTGAAACCAGACAAGCCCTATTTACTTTCTTTTTTTTTTAGTGAGGCATTTGGGGTTAAGTGACTTGCCCAGGGTCACACAGCTAGGAAGTGTTAAGTGTCTGAGGTCAGATTTGAACTCAGGTACTCCTGACTCCAGGGCCAGTGCTCTATCCACTGTGACACCTAGCTGCCCCCGCTATTTACTTTCCTAAAGAGAATAAAAAAACTCAAATACCCCTTTGAAATTCCCATTCACTATCTTCTTCCCCAGGAAGAGAGACCTTCTAGTCTCAGATAATACCCCTCCTGTTTAGCATCTGCTTTAAATTGAGCCGTTAAACTGATTTGTATTGTTTAACTGTTCTAAATTTGTAATGGGTTGATCTATATCATGCCAATGAAGTTATTCTGTAACTTGTGAGCCAAGAAACCTTAAAAACCCTTAGAAAGAAGGGGAGCTCTGAGCTTCCCTCTTGGGAGGGAAGACTCCACATATGATCATGTGTTATATATTTCTTCTTGGACCAAAATATTAAATTGATATTATGTTTTCCCTATCCATTCTCTGATCTGGTTTCTGTGAGGTAACTACTTCTGGTAAGAGAGGCAGAAATAGACTTCTCTGATCTGGGCGAACAAATTGTAGGAGATATTATTGATGTCTCTGACTTGTTTATTATCTTGTAGGATGAGTATGAAAACTATATTTAACATTCAACACTATCAAAACCCATTTAGTGTCATTCCATGTTCTCTCCTCCTTTGGTTCAATCTTGGCTGAAAAGACCTGACCTATCTCCTCAGCAAGGCCAATCCCTCTAAGATATCTTTGATATCTCATCAGCACCAGTGTTCTCTAGAAGATTGCTCCCATAATCATTACTTCCCTCTACCTTCAATCATACCCAAGGATTGCTTCCTTGTTGCCTTAAGCACACCCAAGTCTCTTCCCCCATCCTTGAAAATCACTAAAAGAAGTAAGAAATATTAAGAGTGTAATATTCAAAGAAGTTAAAAAAGGTCTTTTTCTGAATTTTGTTTCTATAAGTATCAGCCCATTCCCATTAGCAAGGGACTTACAATATAATTATAGTGAAGTCTTAAGAATACCAAAGGTCAGGGGGCAGCTAGGTGGCACAGTGGATAAAGCACCGGTCCTGAATTCAGGAGGACTTGAGTTCAAATCCAGCCTTTGACACTAGGTGTGTGACCCTGGGCAAGTCACTTAACCCTCATTGCCCTGCAAAAAAAAAAAAGAATACTGAAGGTTCCGTATAAAGAATTATGCATATGCATGTGTGTATATGTGTATATAGACACATATATTTGCATATGTATATATATGTTATATATACACATCAATTCACTAAACATATACACATACACACCTATGTACTATACACACTTGGGGGGTGTATGTGAGACGTTTAGGAAGAACTATACAGGGCTTTCCAAGCTCCTTTCAGGGCTGCTCATCCACCTTCAGTGTCCACCTTTTTACCCAACTCTCAATATGGCTCCAAGACCATACCCTAGTAAAACCATCTCAGCAAGGGGCTAAATGAGTCTGAGGGTAACTTGTAAACAGGCCTCTCAAACCCATCAGTGAGTTAGGGGAGATGTCTACCCCAAGCAAGTGAAGACTTGCCCCAGCAGAATGGGCAGATCAGAATACTTTGTTCTAGTGGCTATTAAGGCAGCTGAAGTAGGAGTTGTGGAACACTTAGACCTTGGTCAGATATCGAAGGTGCCAACTGACCTCCCAGGTCATCTCTAGTTGACTTTTCTCCTGCCACTGGAACTTTGATGACTCTGGGAGAGAGACAATGTGAGACTGAAGATTTTGTGCAAGTCTCACTTAAATCCAGTTCACAAAGAAGTCATTGTGATGTCATCAGTCCTCTTTGAATTGAAGGATGAGTAACATATACACTAGAGTAAGTCATTTAAAAAAAACAAACATTGTTATTTAAAGTTTTAAGTTACAAAATCTATCCTGGGGCAGCTAGGTGGCTCAGTGGATAGAGCACCGGCCCTGGAGTCAGGAATACCTGAGTTCAAATCCAGCCTCAGACACTTAACACTTACTAGCTGTGTGACCCTGGGCAAGTCACTTAACCCCAACTGCCTCACTTAAAAAAAAAATCTATCCCTCTTCCCCTTACTTCCCTCCCCCGCCCCAGGCGGTAAGCAATCAGATATAGGTTATACAATGTGCAATTATGTGAAACATTACCATATTAGTCACTTTGTATAAGAAAACTTGAATAAAAGGAAAAAAAGAAAGTGAAAAATGCCACTCTTCAATCTGTGTTCAATCAACATAAGTTCTTTCATTGGAGGTGGATACTATAGTAGTCCTTTGAAATTGTATTGGATCATTGTATCGCTGAGAATAGTTAAGTCATCCATAGTTCTTCATCAAACAATATTGCTGTCACTGTGTACAACGTTTCTGCTCACTTCATTATCAGTTCATATAAATTTTTCCAGGTGCCTTTCTGAAATCGTCCTGCTTGTAATTTCTCATTGCACAATAATATTCTATCCCAATCATTTGCCACAGCTTGTTTAGCCATTCCCCAATTGATGGGCATTCCTTTGATTTCCAATTCTTAGCCACCACAAAAAGAGCTGCTATAAATATTTTTGTACAAATAGGTGTTTTTCTCTTTTGGGGCATGTCTTTGGGATATAAACCTAGCAGTGGTATTGCTGGATCAAAAGGATCAAAACAGTTTTATATCCCTTTGGGCATAGTTCCAAATTGCTCTCCAGAATGGTTGGATCTACCAACAGTGGATCAATGTCCCAGTTTTCCACATCTCCAAACATCCAATATTTTCCTTTTTTGTTATATTTGCCACTCTGATAGGTGAGGTGATACCTCAGAGTTGTTTTAATTTGCATTCTCTGATCAATAATGATTTAGAAATTTTTTTCGTATTTTTTCATAGATAGCTTTGATTGTCTGAAAACTGCCTCTTTGTATCCTTTGACTATCAGTTGGAGAATGACTTGTATTTTTAGAAACTTGACTCAGTTTTCTATATGCTTGAGAAATAAAAGTCTTTAATTCTGTTATATTTGTTTCAAAAATTCTTTTCCCAGTTTTCTGCTTTCCTTATAATTTTGGTTTCATTGTGCAAAAGCTTTTTAAAATTTTATATAAACTAAATTATCTATTTATATCTTGAGTTTGCCTCTCTCTTCTCTGGTCCTAAATTCTTCCCCTGTCCATAAATCTGACAGATAAACTATTCCAAACTATCTTAACTTGGATTTTTTCTTTTTGGTGGTGCAATGAGAGTTAAGTGACTTGCCCAGGGTCACACTGCTAGTAGGATAAGTCACTTTTGAGTCAGTTTTCTCATGAAGTAAAAAGAGGATTTGAGTTAAAGTAAGGAATTTTAAAGTCTTTTACAATTCTAAAAATGTAATAGATTCTAATGGAATTTCTTTTTGATATTTCAGTTACTGTGGAGTCCTTCAAATATCACCACTACAAAAGAACAAAACAAAACTGAAACATTTGGTACTTTATAAAGACAGGGAAGAAATAATAAAAATACCTTAACAACCTTCCTTTGCTGGAGAATATGAATGTGAGTTTTGCATATTGTCATAACAGCCTTGATGTAACTAAGTGGCTACTTTTGCTATTAAAAAAAAATCTTTCCTACACTTTGGAAAAGCTCCCCCCCAGTATATTTGGAATAAATGGAATAAATATCACAAATGTATCAATAAAACATTTCTAAAAACCCTTAATTACTAGATATAATGTAGAAGAGTGAATCTCACTAAATCATGATCTAAACCCCCTTTCACCTTGACCTTAGCAGTTCCCTTCTTGAGGTTCTCTTTAAAATAGAAAAATTCCATATCCAACACATTCATCTTGTCCTCTTCTAGGCTCATGTCCTTTCTTTTAAAAATTCTTCAACTCTGCTTTCCACAGAAATCCTTAAATAAGTTTTAGTCTCTTAGATGAGCTTAATTTCTTATTTTCCTTTCTTTAAAAAACAAAAACAACAAAAACCCCACCACTGGTTAAGTGTTCCAAGTTAGGTGGGTTCTAATTTAGTTTACCTAGTTTATCTTCTATGTATGAAACCAGTCCAGTACCTTTGCTAAATTTGTAAAAGTTATATAGTATGTAATGTGTGTGAAGATAATGAAAGATATTGTGACACTGATCTCACACCTTAGACTCTGAATTGGACTAGCAAAACATTACAAAACAAAAAACTAGAGAATGATTACAGTATAATCAAGGGTAAGATTGTGTGCTAACATAATAAATTATACCTTGTGGCTAAATTTGTTGACTAAACAAAACAAGGGAAGGACTTGATTAGGAGTAAACTTAGTCCGAGGGACTGTATAAAAGTCCCATGTTAGAGTACTACTCTCTGAGCTTTTCTAGTTTTTGAGCTGGGTTTTTGCAGGGGTTGGCAGGGAATATCCCTGGCATGTTTGAAGTAAAAAACAAAAACAAAAACAGTTTAGGCATTTAGGCTGTTATATTACCCCTAATTATCCTGGCCCCCCATCCACCTGGGTGTCATTTATTTCACTCCTCTTCTAGCGTCCTCCAATACTCTTTGGGGTGGGGTTGGAGTAATCTAGGCTGTTTGCCAATGGCTCCAGCTTACCCAGATGATGTTCTTTTCAATTGCAGGGGTAGGCCACATATACCCTAGTTCCATTTAGCCACTGAAAGTTGGAATAGCTTTTACCAAAAAAAATTTACTTTATAGGTATATTATATCCAAATTATTTACATCAGAGGTATAATACAAAATATACATACTCCACAACCCATGGAAGGTATAAATATTTCTTCTGTATTGCCAGGAGATGCCCACAGTTCCTTCCACAAATTCCCCCCACATTTTCCATCCTCCCCACTTCTCCAACCCTATAACCATCATATTCCCAGAAATAAAATGACAAAAACAGGATAACAAAATTGTAATATCTGTTGTTATTTTTCATCTCTGGGGAGGAGGTGAGGGAATTGAGTTTCGTTTAATTTTTATAGAGCAATCTCAATCCCAAATTCCAAAGTCTAAAATTCCCCCCTTAGGCTCCAGTCCCAAGCATTCCTGGTTTCTATGAGCTTTCCTGTCAGGGTGGCTGACTTCGATAATCCTTCCTATAATCCTGATTTCAAAGGCCATCATGACTCTACCTCCTGCTACTAAGCTGGTGGAAATTTGCCAACCTAAAATTGAGAACAAGGAATTGGAACAAAAATAAAAACACTCCGGGGCCATTTCTCAGAGCCACTGGATAAAAGCATAGATGGGAAGGGGGAAAGTATCCAGTTATCCTTCCTAGTTTATAGCACTGGTACTTGGGTGTGAATGTATGTGTGTCCATGGTTACCCCCTCTGGATGCAGTGAGTTGGGAAAGAACTCTCAGGGAAGAGAGCCAGGTTATCCACTCTTCCAGTTTTAAAGATGGAGAACCTCCCTGCAGAGCCAATACAAGTATGAGGCTACTCCTCCACACATGAGGTATGGGGAAAGAGAAAAGCAGGATTTGCAAGCAGGTTAAACAATCTGTGCATTTGCTTATACAAAATGTGTACATACACTATATACTTTATAAAGTCAGGTATACATGGATCATCATTAGAATTAGAATAAAGATATTGGCAAGACTGAGAGATACAGATGGATCAGAAAACACCACCCACTTTCCCCCAACTCCCCTCCACTTACAACTGTGAAAGGACACCACCCTTTCCCCCACACTTCTATATTCATGAATTTGGGGTCAAAATACATTTTTGTTTGGGTTTTTTTTTTTTGGTGAGGCAATTGGGGTTAAGTGACTTGCCCAGGGTCACACAGCTAATAAGTGTCAAAGGTCTGAGGCTGAATTTGAACTCAGGTCCTCCTGAATCCTGGGGCTGGTGGCACTTTGCCACCTAGCTGCCTCCAAAATACATTTTTATACACTGAAACTTGGTGGAGAGCTGCAGGCTTCTGCACATGAAGGTCTAGAATGAGGACCCTTCTAGGAGATAATTAAAACTTAATAAAGCCTTAGGAAAGAGCAGATATATGGTTTAGTGGATAAGAGTGCCTGGCCTGAATATCATGAAGACTCATTTTCCTGAGTTCAAATCTGGCCCTAGACACTTACTAGCTGTGCGACCTATGTACAAGTCACAACCTTGTTTGCCACAGTTACTTATCTGTAAAATGATTTAAAGGAGGAAATGGCAAACCACTTCAGTAACTTTTCCAAGTAAATTCCTGAGTCAGACATAAATGAGCAACCAAACCTTTAAAAATCAGACTCCCACCACCATTTCGCCCACATTTATATCCCTCCCTCTTTCTCTAACCTATTCTTGTCACATCACAGAAACAAATCACAAGATAGCAAAATTGCAGATTATCTCAGTTGTTTGTTTGTTTTTCTTTAATTATTCTCCTCTCTTCAGCAAGGGAGATGGGGTGAGGGAAGAGCTGGGTTGTCTCCAGTGAAAGTCCATATTTGGTCTCCCCGACTTTCATTTGATTTTTTCCTAAAATATTGGTCCCCAACACCTCTCCTGACCTCAGTTTTTCCTCCTTGGTTCCTTCCTGGAGCTTTCATTAAAAAACAACAACAACAACCAAAAAAAAAAAAAACCCACAACACAAAATTCCATGGGTGTTGTTCTTGAAAAGGCCTTGTCTTCCCCTCTGCCCAAGATCCAAATTCACAAGTTTCACATTTCTCCCACAGCCTAGGCTTATTGGTATCTTAAAGTTCTTCAACTCCGCTTCCCACAACTGCAGAAATTTCAGGAGATTGACATAGGGGGCAGTAGAAGAAGAAAAAGTACATTTTGAGGCACATGGGTGGGTGGGGTTGGAAGGAAAGAAGGAGGTTTGGTGGTGGTGGTTCTGGTGGTTCTAGTGGTGGTTCTGGTGGTGCTGGTGGGTACTTTTAATGGGGGGTGAGGGGAGAGTGGAAGCACAGGGGAGAGAAGAGGAGGAAGACGAGGGAACATACGACCCCTCTCCTCTCTCTCCCCAGAACTCCGAATCCACCTCAACGCCACCTGGGATGCTCACGGCCTAATAGCAAAGGTGGGCCGAAGCGGTTGGGCGGGGGTTGAGTCCGGAGCTGGGAGGGCAGGAGGATCTGCAGGGCGGCCTTGATCTCGTTTGGGCCCACCGGGTCGTCTGGGTCACCGTCTAGGCACTCCTTCTTCAGCCTGCTGGCCTCAAGGGCAATGCGGTCGAAGAGGTCTTTGACAACCGAATGGAGGATGAGCAATGCCCCCTTCGATAGAGGGGCCCGGTCATTAGACAGCTGCTGCTTCAACACCTGGACCACATAGGAGTCCCTCCAGGGCATCCTCCGGTGCCTCTTTCGGTGTCCTTTTTTCGAAAGTCTGCGCTGAGACATCCGGGCCTGCACAGGGGGCCCCCTCATGAGAGTGTCGGGGGAACTGGAGGAACGATCTCCACTTTCCACGGTGCTGGTGGTTTCCTCGTCCATCTACGGTCAAGGTCTGATGGATTAAGATTGTATTGGGTGGTTGATTGGACGTTTTTTCCCCCCTTGATCTGCCCCGACCCTCCTAGATCCCCGGGGTAACCTGGCTTGAAATGCGCAGACCAGAACCGCTCGCGGCCTTTTATACGACCGTGCCCCCTCCCCTCCACCTCCCCCCACACAGGTCACAATGGGAGCCGTTGTGCACGATCTAGTCTTAGTGTGATGATTGGCTAATGTAGGACACAAAGGAAAATTCAGACTGGGAGGCTGATGGTTTTTTAAACACACTCTCGGTTGCTGGGGCAAGAGGGATGTTTAATTTGTTTAAGCCCTATTATTTAGTTGACCAGAGTGTGCGACTCTGTTCCAGTTCCGTGGTCCATCTTCAGTCCTTTCTTTTTTCAGTATGGCCTCCAACTGGTACCCTTGTCTAAAATGCTCATTCACCGCCCCACTCCTCACTTTCAATGCAGGTACAAACAAAGTTTACCATTCAGCCCCGTTTCTATAACCCCTTTTTGGCTCCCCTCTTAAAGTCTAATGTAGATCAGGGAATGGGAGATGATTTGGCATGGGGTGGAGTAGGGGAAACAGAAGCAGAGAGGAAATATCATATATTTGTAATGCACAGAATTTTGGAGCTGGAAGAGACCTTAGAAAGCCAGTCAGGCAATAAACATTAAGTGCCTACTATATGTCAAGCACTAAGGCAGAAAAAGTCCCTACTTTCAAGGAGCTCAGAGTAATGAGGGTGACAACATGAAAACAACCATGTACAAACAAACTATATACAAGATAAATTGGAGATGATCAAAAGGGAAGGCAGTAGAATTAAGAAAGATTGGGAAAAGTTTCCTGTAGAAGGTAGGATTTTAGCTGGAACTTGAAGGAAGTCAGGGAAGCCAGGAGGAAGGGATGAGAAGGGAGAGCATCCCATGTATGGGGGACCACCAATGAAAATGTGCAGGGTTGGGAAATGGGATGTCTTGTTTGAGGAACAGTAAAGAAACCAGTGTCACTGAATCACAATACAAGTTGGAGTGTAAGGTATAAGAAGTCTGGAAAGGTTATTGGAAGAGGATGGGGTTTGGGGGGAACAGGTTATGAAGGGATTTGAACACCAAGAAAGGATTTAAAATTTGATCCCATAGGTGATAGGGAGCAACTGGGGTTTATTGAGTAGGAGAAGTGACATGGTCAGAGTTTAACTTTAGGAAGATTACTTTGGCAACTGAGTGAAGGATGGACTAGAGTGGGGAGCTTTGAGGCAAGGGAGACCAACTAGCTGGCTATTGCAATAGTTCAGGCATGAGGTGAGGGGCCCATGCCATGTGGTGGCAGTGTCAGGAGAGAAGAGGTGTGAAAGATATTTTGAAAGTAAAAATTGGTCTTGGCAACAGATTGGATGTGGAGGTGAGGGGTGAGAGTTTGAAAGTACTTGACTGTAATAGGAAAGAGGGGAGTGTAGGGCAGAAAGAAGAGTCTGGGAACATAACTTTAAGTCTCACAGTTAATGTAGACTACCTTGAATGAACATAAACAGTAAAAGAAGCTCTCACTATCTCATGGGAACATTTGCTTGTGACACTGGGCCATCCTTGGTATTATGCCTTCTTTATTCTATTGCTATGTAATACCTGACCTGGCCTACAGGTGGTGCAGAGATCCACCATTTTGTCATCCTGCCGCCAAGGACTGGGTCTCCAGAGTAAACTCTCCCAATTGGCCTATTTACTATCAAGCTGACATGGGCCTTTCTTCTGTATCTTGGCATTCTCTCAGACCGTGTGCCTTCCTGACAGTTGGCATAATCAGTGCACACGGTTCTTTTAAACAGATCTTGTGTCCTTAGAGGGAGGATTTTGAATGAAAAATAATGAGTTTGGATTTGTTGGATTTGTTGAGTTTGACCATGGAGCATCCACTTCATCCAAAAGGCAGCTAGGGATGTAAGACTGGATGTCAGCAGAGAGGATAGGGCTTGATAAGTAGATTTGGGAATCACAGACCAGCAAGATAAATGATAATTAAATCTACAAAATGATAATAGTAACTATCTCTCTTAGGTTGTTGTGAGAATAAACTGAGATAATATTTGTAAAGCTTTTAGTTAGCTTGGCACATAGTGGGTGCTTAAGCTATTAATAGATGGTTGCTCTAAAAAATTCAGCAAATGAGACTTGAGAAGAGTGATAGGTAGGAGAACCAGGAAAGAGTGGTATGATGAAAACCTAAAGAGATGAGAGTATCAAGAGGGTGATCAATGGTGTCAAAGACTACAGAAGGATGAAAATTGAGAAAAACCATTATATATGGCAATTATTTTTTTCTTATCTTCAGAAGCCATCTGGCCTAGATCAATTTTATTTTAAAAAAGATTTTATTTTTTCCAATTACACGTAAAATATGTTGACATTCCTTTTTAAAAAAAACGTTCCAGGGGGCAGCTAGGTGGCACAGTGGATAAAGCACCAGCTCTGGATTCAGGAGGACCTGAGTTCAAATCCAGCCTCAGACACGACACTTAACTAGCTGTGTGGCCCTGAGCAAGTCACTTAACCCTCATTGCCCCACAAAAAAAAAAAGAAAGAAAAGAAAAAAATGTTCCAAATTCTCTCCCTTTCTCCCTTACCTTCCCCTTCATTGAGAAAACAAGAAATTTTATATCAGTTACACATGTACAAGCATGTAAAACATATTTCCACATTGGTCATGTTATGAAAGAAAACACACATACACTCACAAAAAACCCCAACAACAACCCAAGAAAAATAAATATAGGAAAAAGGTATGCTTTAATCTGTATTCAGACTCCATCAGTTTTTTCTCTAGAGGTGCATATCATTTTTCATCATGAGTCCTTCAGAATTGTCTTAAATCATTGTATTGCTGAGAATTGCTAAGTCCTTCACAGTTGATCATCTTACAATATTATTGTTACTGTGTACAATGTTCTTCTGGTTCTGTTCACTTCATTTTGCACCAGTTCATGTAAGTCTTTCCAGGATTTTCTGGAAACATCCTGCTTGTCATTTCTTATAGCACAGTAGTATTCCATCACAATTATATACCACAACTTGTTCAGTCATTCCCTAATTGAGGGGTACCCCCTCAATTTACAATTTTTTGCCACCACAAAAAGCTGCTATAAATATTTTTGTACCTATAGATTCTTTTCATTTTAAAAAATATCTTTGTGCTATTTCTGGTTCAAAGGGTATGTACAGTTGTATAGTCCTCTGACATAGTTCCAAATTGATTTCCATAATGGTTGGATTTCTACCAAGAGTATATTAGTGGGGGGCAGCTAGGTGGTACAGTGGATAAAGCACCAGCCCTGGATTCAGGAGGACCTGAGTTTAAATCTGGCCTCAGACACTTGATTCTTTTTTCTTTTTTCTTTTCTTTTCTTTCTTTTTTTTTTTTTTGTGGGGCAATGGGGGTTAAGTGACTTGCCCAGGGTCACACAGCTAGTAAGTGTCAAGCGTCTGAAGCTGGATTTGAACTCAGGTACTCCTGAATCCAGAGCCAGTGCTCCATCCACTTCGCCACCTAGCTGCCCCCCAGACACTTGATTCTTACTAGCTGTGTGACCCTGTGCAAGCCACTTAACCCTCATTGCCCTGCCTCCCCCCACCAAAAGAGTACATTAGTGTCTCAATTTCCTTAAATCCCCCCAAACATGTATAATTTTCCTTTTCTGTCATATTATGCAATTTGATAGGTGTAAGGTGGTACCTCAGAGTTGTTTTAATTTGTATTTCTTATCAATAGTGATTTAGATAATTTTTTCATGATAACTTTGAGTTCATCATTTGAAAACTACCCATTCATATCCTTTGACTATCAATTGGAGAAAGACTTTTATTCTTATAAATTTGACTCAATTCTCTATATATGTGAGAAATGAGACCTTTATCAGAGAAATTTGCTATAAATTGCTGTAAATTTTTTCCCCAAAGTTTTCTTCTTTCCTTGTAATTTCAGTTACATTGGTTTTGATTGTGAAAAACCTTTTGAATTTGATGTAATTGATATTATCCATTTTATATCCCATAATGCTCTCTATCTCTTGTTTGGTCCTAAATTCTCCTTTATTCATAGATTTTACAGGTAAACTATTCCATGCTCCCCTAATTTGCTTATGATATCACCCTTTATGTTTAAATCATGTACCTTTTATTTATTTATTTATTTTTGCTGTGGGGCAATGAGGGTTAAGTGACTTGCCCAGGGAAGTGTCTGAGGCTGAATTTGAACTCAGGTCCTACTGAATCCAGGGCTGGTGTTTTATCCACTGAGCCACCTAGCTGCCCCATCATGTACCTATTTTGACCTTATTTTGGTATAATGGTATGAGATGTTAGTCTATAACTCACTTTTGCCAAATTGATTTCTAGTTTTCCCATCAATTTTTGTCAAATAGTGAGTTCTTGTCACAAAAACTTAGATCTTTGGGTTTATCAAACATTAAATTACTATGTTCATTTACTACTTGTGTATTGTATACTGAATCTATTCCACTGATCTACCACTCTATTTCTTAGCTAGTACCAGATTGTTTTGATGATTACCACTTTGTAATACAAATACTGCTAAGTATCCGACATTTAAAAAAAATATTTCCTTGATATTTTTGACCTTTGTTCTTCCAGATGAATTTTGCTGTTATTTATTTTCTTTCTTTTGTGTGTGTGTGTGTGTGTGTGTGTGTGTGTGTGTGTGAGGCAATTGGGGTTAAGTGATTTGCCCAGGGTCACACAGCTAGTAAGTGTTAAATGTCTGAGGCTGGATTTGAACTCAGGTCCTCCTGACTCCAGGGCCTGTGCTCTATCCACTGCACCATCTAGCTGCCCCCAATTTTTAGCTCTATAAAATATTTTGGTAGTTTAATTGATATGGCATTGAATAAATAGATTTAGATACAGTTGTCATTTTTATTATATTGGCTCAGCCTACCCATAATCAATTAATATTTTCCCATTGTTTAGATCTGACTTTATTTGTTTTGTTTCGTAATTGGGTTCATATAGTTCCTCACAAATGTTTTATATTGTCTACAATTATTTTATTTTTATTTTTAATTTTTTTTTAAAATCCTTTCCTATATCCTAGGAATTTTTTTTTCTTTTGGGCAGGGCAATGAGGGTTAAGAGACTTGCCCAGGGTCACATAGCTAGTAAGTATCAAGTGTCTGAGGCTGGCTTTGAAATGAGGTCCTCCTTATTTCAGGGCCTGTGCTTTATCCACTGCACCACCTAGCTGCTGCCATCTAGTAGGCTTCCACCAGTCATGGACGACCATGGATCAGCGCCTTGAAGAGGCACAGGCCACAGTGTGGCTATGCAGTCTGATATGGGAGCCGCAGCTCCTGCTGCAATGAGGATATCGGAAAACTGCGCTCTCTGTTGCCCGTCGGTTCTTAGTCTCATTCATTTTTCTTCCTCCTGAGCTTGAAGGCCCATCTCAAGCTGCTCCTGAGTACTGAACTCCATCAGGCATGGTCCTTGGCCATCTCCTCCCAGCTGCCGATGTCTATTCCCAGTGCCCTCAAGTCTCGCTTGCATATATCTTTGTAGCAAAGCGGGGGGCGCCCAGCAGGTCTTGCTGCCATCTACAATTATTTTAAATGGAATTTTTCTTTCTATCTCTTCCTGTTGCATAGCTGGCAATTATTAAGAGATAATTTTGGAGGGGCAGCTAGGTGGCACAGTGAACAGAACACTGGCCCTGGATTCAAGAGGACCTGAGTTCAAATCTGGTTTCAGACACTTAACACTAGCTGTGTGACCCTGGGCAAGTCATTTAACCCCAATTGCCCCACACACACACAAAGAGAGAGAGAGAGAGAGAGAGAGAGATAGTTTTGGAGATAGCAGTTTCATTTGGATGATAACACCTGAAGCCCAAATGTAGAAAGTTAAAATGAGAGAGGAAAGGAAGTGGAGGCACCTATTGTAGATGGCCTCCTCAAGTTTAGCCACAAGGGAGGAGGAAAATGGTACTATAGCTGATATAGCTGGATGAAGGTCTTTTGAGGATAGGGGAAACATTGGCATGCTTATAGGCAGTAGCAAAGCATCCAGCAGACAGGGAGAGACTGATAAGTGAGAGACTGGGGATGATACTGGTGAGCAATCTACTGGTGATGCTATAGAATGGAACTATTTGTGCAAATAGAGGGGTTTGCCTTGGCAAGGGGGAGGGCCTATTCTTTATGTGAGACAAGGATAAAGGAAGAGATAGTAACAGAGGGCAGCTGTGAGATTGAGGAGGAGGGGAAAAGAGGAAGTTCTCAGTGAACAACCTCATTTTTTTTTTCTTTTTAGTGAAATGTGAGGTAAGATTCTTAGCTGAGAGAGTGGGAGAAGAAGAAGCTATGGGAAGCTTAAGAGGGGAATGAAAAGGTTTAGAAGAGCTGCTGTGGAGAGTGAGAAAGTGAGTCAATTAGGGATGTACAAAAAGATTACCTTACTGCAATGGGGGCCCAATTGTGATTATGTATCACATATTTGTAGTGATCTAGTCAGCACGGTTTCTTGATTTTCTCTAGCTTTGTTCAACAGTACATGAGTAAGCACAAAGGCAGCAATTGATGAAAATAATCCAAGGCCAAGGCTTGGTCACCTATAAGAGAAGAGGGCAAATTATTCAACATAGAGTTGAACAGGTTCACCAAGTTGTCATATGGGGGAGGGAAAAGTGTAGCCAGTGCAAGAGTAATACCTGGGAGAGAATTAAGGGGTGGGGGGATTGGAGGTGATGAGAAGGAGAAATAGCAGGGTTTAGGGTTGCAAAGACATGGGGACAGTTGGAATGATAACATATTATGATCAGATAAGGGAATTTCAGAATTCATAACCATAATATGACTGAGATTCTCTGTGTATGACTATGGTGGGAGAGAGAAGTATATTGGTCATGGGAAATAACCGAATTGAAGAACTGGGAGTTAAAGATGTTTGAAGAAGTATAATATCAATATGTATGTTGACATTCCTTGTTATGAGGTCTGGAATTAGGGAAGAAAGACTGTAAAGAAAGAAGGGACATGTCAATAACTACAAGAATTTTGAGTGGCAGATAGGGATTGAATGAACCTCAAAGGTAGATTACTGAATAAAGGAGGCAGAGGGAGTATTCCAACTTCTATACCTCAACCTGAGAGTTAAGGAGTGAAAGTGCAAACCTTGCTCAAATGGGTGGCTAGGACTGTGTCATCTGGAGGGACCTGGGTCTTAATGAGAGCCAGAAGATGAAAGGAGTAGGAAAAGAAAGATTTAAGATGACATCAAGTTTGTTACCTATGGAGCACAGTAGTAGTGATGTAGCTTTAGAGTATGATGATGGGTCAATTAGGTTGAAGAGGATGGAAATAAGGGAGAAAGCAGTGGAGTATTTGTTTAATGATGTAATCTGAGTCCCAAAGCCCATTAGTATGGGATTATCTCCTCGGTGGTGAACATCAATAAGAGGCAAGTTGTTGAGGGCAAGAGAGGGAAAAGATCTGGGCTCTTCAGTCTCTTGGAGAGAAGAAAGTTTTGGTTTTCAGGGTCAAGAGAAGATGGCCAGGATTCAAACCTCTCTTCAGCACCATGAAGTAAGAAAGACTGGGAAGAAGCCAACACATACAATTTCTGTCAATCATGTCCTCATTCCCAGTGTGCTGTTAGAGAGTTTTAGTTTTCCACTTGGGTAAGATTTAGGATTCAGTCTCTTCATTAAGCTAAATTACCCCACTCCCAAGGGACAGATACTTCAATCCATATTGTCTGCATATATTCTTATATGTATATTTTCTCTGATTTCTGCTTTGCTCTCAATTTAGATAAATTAATTTCTTTTCTATTTATTATGTGTATTCATTGAAGAATTGGTATTTGTCAGGGAGTTAAGCCTTGGATATAAAGCTTGTGGCCTTCCTTTCTCCATTAAGAAATGGGAAGGGTATGACCAGGAGGGTCTTTGTTAATCTTTGCTGAATGAATTCAAGAGGATTATTAATTTCACTAGGGGGGTTGGTTTCAGGTTGGGGTCCTCTCAGAACAGGCAGTTTAGGGGAATAGTGCTGGGAAGCTGCTGGAATAGCATTTGTCTTTTCTCCCTGCAGACAAGCCAGGTCAGTAGATAGGCAGAGGGAGCAGGCAGGAATGGTGTCTCTTTCCCCTGTAGGCCAGAACAGTTCCCTGTAGGCAGGAAGAGTCTCCAATAAGTGGGAAGAGTCGAACCCAAGAAACTGGCACAAGATGGAATGGCATCTCTCTGATTCCAATAAAAGCAGAAAGGGAACAGGTCAAGAGACTACACTCAATGGTGCCTGAAAGCCCCTGAAAGCAGGAGCCTTTAACCCATGGAAGCAACATAGATTTATAATTAGAGGACTTATAATCAAATGCTAGCTCTACTTGTTCTGTAGCAAGTCACAATATCTCTGGGTCTCAGTTTCTTCAACCTTATGGCTCTAAACTCATGATTCCCTCTAACAGTATAATGAGCACATTTATTTTCTGAGCTACAAACAAGAAGAATAAGACTTAGGTTTCCTCAAGGCCTTTTCAAATCAGTGAGTCAAAAGAATTTATTAAGCACTATGTGCCAGGTATTGTACTGAGCAATGAGGATACAAAAAAAAGGCAAATACACACACACACAAATATATATATACATATATATATATATATAAAAATATATATACATATATATATATACATATATATATATATATAAATATATATACATATATATATATAGTCCTAAGGGTAATATTAGGACTGTTATGGGCCTAGCACCCCAGAAGTTTTCTGGGGTACATCAAAGAACCTTCTCCTTGAGAAACTAAACCAAAGCACAGACACACCTAAAGAGATAAGTGGAACCAGATCAAGACTGATCGGGACCACCACCCTTCATTCCAGTCTCCTTCATCCCTGGGGAGATAAGTTTAGGTGTGGCTACTGCCTTTGTGGAGGGTGGAGGAGAGAGATGGCTTGAGAGATCCATAGCCACCCCTCACCCAATTCCCCCAGTGGGGGATGGTCCTCCCTCAATAAGGGAGCTTTCCACAGTCAGATGATCACCTCCATCAGTCCTTTATAAAAGTATCTGCCTGTCTCCTGCTGGAAGAGATAGGTATCTCAGAGCCATGCCTCTGTGCTATGCCATCTCCCCATGAGAAGAAGTCCAAGGATCTCTCTCTTGGTTTTCCTTCCCCAGCCCCTAAATAAACTGTTATCTTATTCTATTGGATTTGTGTGCAAGAGGGTGTAATTCTTTAAAGAGGAATTCCTAAGGACACCTACCCCTATCCCAAACCCCCTACCCTATTTCCCCATGACAGGACTATATATTTTTTTGCCTTTTTTGTATCCTCATTGCTCAGTACAGTTACCCTTAGTCCATATCATTTATTGTGACCCTGACTCAGAACTTTCCTAGGTTCTGCATGTTTCCCAGGTTTCTTCTTTGAAAGTCTTTCTGGGTATTCTGTTATCTCATCTGATATTTTCTTAGGTCCCTTGTGACTCATGGTAATTTTATATAAGGGATGGGAAAAGATGGATAATAAAGTAGAAAATGTTTTTAAGAAAAAAAAACATAGTCCCCCTTCCTTAAGGGATACACATTGAAATTGGGGAAACAACAAGCAAACAACTATATACATACAATTATATACTATGTAAACAGGAGGTAATCTCAGAAGGAAGGCATTAGAAGTGGCAGGAATAGGGAAAGTCTTATTACTGATGGTATTTGCTCTGTGTTGCGGTTTAATTATTGAGTGAAGTATATAACAAATGCATTCATTCACTAATAAGGCATATTTTCTTGGTCCCATGGAACATATTAAGTTTAGTAGAAGGATAAGACACAAACAGCAGATTATGTTCATACATAATGTTAAATGAAAGGGAAATGTGAGAATTGAGACTGAGAATGTCCTTGTGGGGGTTGGTGAAGAGGTCACTATATCATAACTTCCATTTGAATATTACGAAGAAGTACCATAGTGATGGCAGTGAGAACAATCAAAGAGCAAGCAGTGATTGACTTCAAGGATGTAGAATTTGAGTTGAATAGTCCTTCTTTTTCTTTATATATATATATATATATATATATATATATATATATATATAGACACACACACATATACATATATACACATATACATATTCATGTGTTAGATGCTTTGCAGAGGATAAGAGTGTTCGGAAAAATTAAAAATACACACATTTTAACATCCTTTATAAAGTAAAAAAATCTACCTCCTCAATTTTTCTTCCAATTTAGTCTTCTTCTCTTTACTCATACCACAAACACCTTAGTTTAAGTCCTCTTCACCTCTTGCCATAATTATGCAATACCTAATGTCTCCTAATGTGGCTCTCTGCTGCTAGTCTTCCCTCTCCAATTCATGCTTCACACAGATGCCTAATTGATATTCCTAAAGCACAGATCTTGCAATATTACTGCTCAAAAAGTTCTATTTTACTCCATATTGTTTTGACATTAACATTCTTTACTTGGTTCTTTTCTATTTTTTTTTCCAGGGGTCTCCTACTTTCCAACCAAACTAGTAGACTACTTGATGTTTCCCATATAGGACAATCCACCTCCTACCTCTGTGCCTGTGATGAACTCCATTTCCCTCTTTATCTCAGAAACTCTTCATAGCTCATGTTAAGTGCCATTGACTTCAGCTTTTCTTTATCCCCCCCCCACCTCACCACTTTTAATATCTTTCTGTGAAGTCATTTTAGTTTTTGTGTAAATCATGTATTTGCTTCTCTGAAAACATTATCCCCCATAGAAAGTAAACTCATTTAGGGTGGACTCATTTTTGCATTTGTATTCCCACCCCGAGGCTAGCTAGGTGGCACAGTGCATAGAGCACGGGGCCTGGAGTCAGGAATTCAGATATGACCCCATACACTTACTAGCTGTGTGACCTCGGGCAAGTCACTTACCTCAATTTCTTCATCGGTAAAATGAGCTGAAGAAAGAAATAACAAACTACTCGAATATCTTTGCTAAGAAAATTATGAATAGGGTCAGCAAGAGTAGGCTGAATTTTTGTGTGTGAGGCAATTGGGGTTAAGTGACTTGCCCAAGGTCACACAGGTAGTAAATGTCAGAGGTCGGATTTGAACTCAGGTCCTCCTGAATCCAGGGCCAGTGCTCTATCCACTATACCACCTAGCTGCCACCTGTCAGGAAGAGTAGGACACGACTGAAACAACTGTACAACAAATCTCTAGCCCATAATAGGTTCTTATTAAATGTAATTTGGTTAATTTCATTGGGTTTATTCATAAAAATTATTTTGCAAAAATTATTTTTGTTCAATTGAGTTTCTTCTATTAGGTTTGTGAAGCTTTTAAACAAAAAAGTTAGTTTTTTTTTTAAATTTTTAAATTTTTTTTTAGTGAGGCAATTGGGGTTAAGTGACTTGCCTAGGGTCACACAGCTAGTAAGTGTTAAGTGTCTGAGGCTGAATTTGAACTCAGGTACTCCCGACTCCTAGGCCAGTGCTCTATCCACTGCGCCACCTAGCTGCCCCAGGGTTTTTGTTTTTTTTTAAAGGAAAAAAGTACATTTGAATTTCCTTCCACTTTCCCCATCCCGGTTCACAACTTCTTAGAACACATTTGGAGCGCTCTGGCCTAGCCAATTTATGACAACAAAACAAACCAACAACCTTTTTCGTCTAGAGGGGTGGGGGTATTAATTGGTGAGTCTGTTTACAAAATGGACGGCGGACTACAATTCCCAGCAACCACTGCTTAAGGTTATCGCCTAGGCCCACGTCTTTCTGCCTCCTGCCCCCAGTAGCTGTTCCGGGCTAGAGACTCCCCGCAAGTAGCAGAGGCGATTTTTCTTAAAAGAGAAACAGCGGTGGGCATCTTAACAAGGCATTTCTCCGTCCCCCTCTCCCCCGCCCCGGTGGCCTGAACAAGGGACTACAGGGGGCGCAGGCGCATACGGGGTTGGGGTGGGCGGGGAACACAGGTAAGAGGGGCAGGCGGCGAATGAGAGAGAGAGAGAAAAACAGGTTAGCGGGGATAAGGGTTTCTGTAGAGCTAAAGTGCCGTTTCTGACTCTTATCTCCCACTTTAGACCGAACTTTAACTACAATGCACCATGGCTGCCATTTATTGGCATTTATGTCCTTGTTTCCCTCATGAAGCAAGGCAACCACCCAGCCTCTTTGTGACGTCAAAGTCAACAACTCTACCCCCCCCCCCCATATAAATTCTTAAGTGTCGAGTGCTTAGAGGTGGTGGGACTTGGTGCTTGGTAAAATGGGTTTAGTCCCGCTCTGATATTAGTTTCCTGGGATCTTTAAGGTCTCTTCTGGCTGCGAAATTCTTCCGATTCCTTCCTTCTTTTATCCTTGTCGAAAAAACCCTTATTCCCTTCTGGGATAAATCCATTTCCTCCCACTCAGGCACTAATCTGATAAAAAATAGTATATAGGTCAGATAGTTCCCCCTGTTGAGAAACTTTGTACCATTTTGTCAGTGGCAATGTGGTGGTGGTGTTTAGATAGCTAGTAAGACTAAGGTTCAAATCCCAGCTCAGCTACTTAATAACTGACTATGGACAAGTTACTTTGCCTTTTTTTTTTTAAACTGTCTTACTCCTCACCCACTGGCCTTGACCTTACAAAAGACTTTCAAAATCAGGAAAAGGAAAAAGTTCCACACTTAAAATTTGTGTTATATTGGAAAAGACTGAGAAGGAAAAAGAATATCAGAGCCAAAAAAGTTCTCCTTAGAAGTTGTTTAGTTTATCCTCTTCATTTTACATTTGAGGAACTAAGGCCCAGAGAAGAGACATGATTTATCCAGGTTCACAAAGCTAAATTAGTACTCATATAGGGAGTACATCAACTACAATCTAATGTACTCTGTGTGACTTTGGATAGTCACTTCCTTAGGCCTGTTTCCTAGTCTGTAAAAGGAGAGCTACAGGATCTAAATAATATTTTTATCTTCTTCCCTTCCCTCTTGCGGGGATTATCTCCCCACCCAAGTCCTTGGGATCCCCCATGGCTGCTTCCTCTGGTTCCCAGAGGCAGAAACGACGAGAATTGGATGCCCGGCGAAGTAAGTGCAGAATCAGGCTGGGTGGTCACATGGAACAATGGTGTCTTCTCAAGAAGCAGCTCGGTTTCTCCCTGCACTCCCAGCTTGCCAAGTTCCTGCTTGATAGGTCAGGAGGATCTCTGTTGGACTATATAGAGTACTGTGGGGGAAATTTGCAGTGGAGGTGTAAAGGGGGGGTGGAGGGTGGAGTGGGGAGGAATTTGAATAAGACTAAAATGGTAGAGAGTTTGGTATTAGTACTTTTAAAGAAATATTTATTTCATTAAACTATTTATACACAGCATTGTACCCTGTTTCCCATGTGTTAGGCTTGGCCCCTTAAATAGACTATAAGCTCCTTGGGGACAGGGAACATGTCTTACTACTTTATTCTCTACAGTGCCTACCAACTACCACGGTGCTGTGCTGGTGGTAGATTCTAAATAAATGCTTGATTGATTTGAAATGAGGGGCTCACCTGACTCCACCTCCTTTCCTTTGGCAGGTACAATTCTCCAGGCTGTGTACTCTGTGCAGGTAGGTAGGATAGAGTGAAGTCAGTTAGAGAAAGGAAAATATGTGGGGTGATGGAAACAAAGTTTTTACTGTGGTTGGGTTAGCAACCACAAGAAACAACCAACACACTGTACTTGGCAACCAAAATTAATTAAAAGCTCATGTTAATTAAAATTAGTAGGTTGTATGTAAGTTTAAAGGGGATTCAGACATGTCTGAATTGTGTGATAAAGTAGAAAAACAACTGCTAGTGCTAGATTAGGAATCAGAATTAAGATTTTAATTTTGACATTGGGTAAATTACTATAACCTTTCTGAGTTTATGTTAATACTCATTTGTGAGATAAGGGGTTTGAACTTGATGACCTCTAAGGTCCTTTCCAGCTCTGAATCTATTATCCTGAGAAGAGAAGAGGAAAAGTGGCCTGGGGAGCCAGGTAATTTGTGCTAATTTTACCATAAATGATAATTTAGATAAGGGGATGGGAGACTCCAGATGTTTTGTAGGGGGTGAAGGTAGTAGAGAGCAGCATTCATTGCAAAAAATGGGCTCTCTGGAGGTTTCAGGGATAGAGAGGGAGAGAAGGGAAGACTCCATGGTTAATATAAATCTCTCCTTTTCAGGCCCCGAGCCATCCCCCCCAGAGGGTCTCCAGTATCTGGTATTCTTGTCCCATGCACACAGCCGTGAATGCAGCTTGGTACCAGGGCTTCGGGGACCAGGAAGCCCAGATGGGGGGCTTGTATGGGAGTGTTCAGCTGGTCATACCTTTTCCTGGGATCCTTCCTCTGGCCCTGCACCCCCAGGATCCAGTCCTTCCTATATCCAGCATTCAGCACTAAGGAACTGGTGGACCAAGTCAGGGAGTTGGCAAGAACATGAAGGTGAATTGGGAAAAGGGAATGGGGTGATGGGGAGACTTCTCCTTTTCTCAGCATTGGACTCTTCTTTAATTCCCCTCCTAGTGCTTCTATCTCTTCATCTCAGTTCTCTAATTTGTTTCTTCCCACCCCCAATTTCTATTTTGATTCCTCCCATTCCTTTTGGCTCAACCTCTTCTCTCCTGACCTCAGTGATTCTCCTCTTTGACCTCCACCTCCTCTCTGACCACTTAATCTTTTTTCTTTCAACTCTGACTTCTCTCCTTGTTTCATCCCATCTCCATCCCCAGCCCAGGTAACTGAGCACTATGATGGGACCCAAGAGTCTGGGATGCCCAGGTGAGTTCATGAAGAACTGGGGACAGAATAGGAATGGAGAGGTGGGGGAAAGGGTGTGAGAGATGGTTAGACTAGATTAGGAAAAAATGAAGTGTGGGGGAGGGGAATGAGTCCAGCCTTGACACTCCTTGGGTATGCAGGGGGGTGGCACCCCTACCTGAGACTTCCCTGCCCCATGGAGAAGACGAGGAAGAAGTAGAGGAAGAAGTGGATGAAGAAGAAGATGATAACCTCAGTGATGTCAGCCCTTGGACCTACAGCCCCTCTCCAGATTGGTAAATGCTGGATGAGAGGAAAGGGATGAAGATTAGTAACATGGGCAGACCTGGAGAAACCAGGGATGAGAGATGACGAAAGAGTGAGGATATTTAAGATTTAAGGTCTATGAAGACAATGAAGAGAAGTTCTGTATGGGGAAGACTAGGAGGAAGGAAAGTTAAGATGGTTGTCTGGAAGTACCGAGAGCTTTAATGATAAGAAAAGTTTGAGAAAAGCTTATCAGGGAATTCTTGTGTGAATGAAATCAGAGTATGGGAGTAGAGGTTGAAGGTAGGGATGAGAAAATGTACTGGAAGAGCTTTGGAGGTGGAATGGTCCTGATGGGCTGATCAAAGACTGAGGGGGAAAAGCCTGGAGTGGGGTCTGATACTCTAAGTTTAGGACTTTGACATTCAGTGTGTAAAATGGGGTTTGGGTGACAGAGAGTGGTTAGTCATTTGATATCAGTCAGCTAACATTTATTAGGTGCCTACTGTGTGCCAAGAACTGTGCTGAGTGATCTTCCTTTTTCCTAGCAGTGAACTAGGTACAGCTAGTCCCCTTCCACCTTGCCTCCCCCCACTCAAAGAAGAAGAAACAACACCTCCACTCTCAAGTTCCCCCACTGCTGATTCGTCAGAAACTGGAATACCCCATCCTGAAGAAGACAGAGTACAACCTGAAGTAGACAGAATACCCCAATTGGGCCAAGATACCAAGACCCGACCCAGGTAAAATAGGCAGAAAACAAGGGAGGGCATTCTGGCAAGCCTCCCTTCCTTGTGGAGCTTCCAGTGAAGGGCTAGAATAGAGAACTTCTTCCTCATTTCTGGAAACCTATGATTTTTTGCTCTCCATCTCCCTTCCTCCTTTATTCCCAAAAGCAGGCGACAACAAAGACCTCCTCCCATGCCTCTGGATGAGGACATAGCACAGATTGGTCCCAAGAGGATCAGGTAAGATTGATGAGACTTGGAGATAGAGGGGAAAAAGGGAGGGGGATAGTATAGAGAGCCTTGAGTAACCCCATTTTCCTGCCCTGTCTTTCTTCAGAAAGGCTGCTAAAAGAGAGCTCCTTCCTTGTGATTTTCCTGGCTGTGGGAAGATCTTCTCCAACCGGCAGTACCTGAATGTGAGGCATAAAGAATGGGATGCTGGGGGTGGGGGAGAGATAGGATGAGATGGTTTGGGGAGAATGGGGCTAGGAGATTAGGGTTTGGGATTGAAGGGAGGACACTAGGAAAGTATTGGAATAAGGAGAAATACCAAGATTTAAAAAGCTTGCTTAAAATATATGGCAGTGGCAGAAGAGTTGACTATATATCGTGTTATTAAACTAATAACGCTATATAATAATTATATTGCACTCAAAGGTTTACAGAGTGCTTTCCATGTGATATTATTTGGTCTTTACAAAAACTCTGTGAGGTAGGTGCTATTATTGTACATTTTATAGATGAGGAAACAGATTTAGAGAGGTTAAGTGACTTGTCCCTGGCCATATATATATATAGTTAGCATTGGAGGCAGGATTTCAACCTAAGTCTTTCTTACCCCTACCAGAATCCTGTCCACTATGCCACACTGCCTTTGGGAAGCACTAGATTAGGAGTCAGATCTCAGTTTGAATTGAGAATGTGCTATTTTTTGAGTGACCCGAGGCAAGTTAATACATCTCTCAGGTTCTGATTCTCCATCTATATGAAAAAGGAGTTAAATGAGGTATCTCTTAAGACCCTATCCACGGGGCAGCTAGGTGGCACAGTGGTTAAAGTCTCCAGCCAGGAGGACCTGAGTTCAAATCCAGTCTCAGACACTTGACTTACTAGCTTTGTGACTCTGGTCAAGTCACCATTGCCCCGCCAAAAAAAAAAAAAAAAAAAAATTTAAAAAAGAAAAAACCCGACCCTATCTATATTTGAATTCTGTGATTCTCTATCAACAGACTTTGTGGAAACAGGCAGAAAATCTAAGCCGAAAATGTAAAATGCTTTTGCAATATTATCTCTCAAAGCTATAACCAAGTAATGAGTACCTTAGGACTTGGTGAGAGAGAGGAATACTAATGTCAGAATAGAAATCCATAGAGATGGGAAGTGTAGTAGTTCTATACATAAAGGACATCATAATAATAGGGTTAACATCTAAATCAGGGATTCTTAACCTGGAATTGAACTTTTAAAAAAAATATATCTTGAAGGTTTTCAAAGAATTATACAAGTATCATTTCATTTTGTAATATTTAGATAACTATTTTAATATAATTGGTTTCCTTACAAAGATTCTCTTTGTAAACCTGTTTTTTAAAATTTAAAAATACACTGAGAATGGGTCCATAGGCTTCATCAAACTGTAATAGGGGCACATGACAGAAGGTTAAAGACCATTCATCTAAATGGATAAAAGAAATGTTTTATGTGAAGGTAGTCAATGACTAAGATGAATTTAAGCATAACTTCAAAATATTTTATTTCAGAGACAGGAAAAAAATATCAGGAAAGGCACCTGTGATGGATTCAATTCATACTCATTAATTGAGGTATCATAGTGTAGTAGAAAGAGCACTAGTCTGGGAGACAAAACAGTTTCTGGCATTAACTAGATAGGAGGTCCTTGGGCAAGTAAATCACTTATCATCTCTGGGCCTCAGGGTTTTTTTGTTTTTTTGTTTTTTTGTTTTTGACAAATGTGGTAGTTGGACTAAATAATAATAGCTCACTTTTATAGCACTTTACAGTTACAGAACCACAGAATTTGAGAAGAGACCTCAGGCCATCTGGTATAACCCATAAATGAAAGGGAATTCCCACTATAACATCCCCAATCCAACTTATGCTTGAAGACCTCCAAGGAAAATGTAACCACTACCTCTCAAAGCAGCTCATTCCACTTTTGCATGGTTCTAATGGTTAGGAAGTTTTTCCAACTTCAAGCTAAATTGGGCTCCTTGCAACTCCTTGGTTCTGCTCTCTGGGGTCAAACAGAAGACAAATCCCTCTTCAACATGACAGCCCTTTGAGTGCTTAGAGACAACTATCATGTTCTTCCTCAGTCTTCTCTAAGCTAAACATGTCAACCTAGTTCCTTCTTCTTCTTTTTTCTTTTTTTTGGTGGGGCAATGGGGGTTAAGTGACTTGCCCAAGGTCACACAGCTAGTAAGTGTCAAGTGTCTGAGGCCAGATTTGAACTCAGGAACTCCTGAATCCAGGGCTGGTGCTTTATCTACTGCGCCACCTAGCCGCCCCCAACCCAGTTCCTTCTAAGGAAGTCACAAGGAGTTAGGGAGGAGTATCAGAATAGCTTAGTTATTTTCTCTAGTGAGGGATTACTTTATTTAAAGGCTTTATTGAAGTGCTTGGCTTTCTCCCTAGGGATTCTAAATGTGAAATGCTAACTTGAATTCCATTGGGAAGGGGGAATAAACTCCCAATACACAAAGTTCCTAAGAATGGACAAAGGCTTTATTTATTAATATAGACAGGTACATAAACATATATGCATGGATATATTCTGTAGTCAGCAGAATCACTTTATTTACATTCCTCAGAGTGAGGAAGGGGGTAAGAAGCAAAACTATATCTTTACACATGCAATAAGAAAAAAAAATAGAACAACAGATTAGACATTATAGAAAGCATTGCATCAGTTTTGTCATAAAATATAATAGTTAAAAGGGGTCTTGGTGATAATCTGTGTGGTTGTCATGTAAAGAAACTGAAGCCCAGAGAAGTTACATGGCTTGTTCTTGGTTATACTATTTGGTAGTAGAAAAACCAGCTCTAAGTCCAGAGCCCCTGCATTCTGTAATGCCATGGTAGTTCACTTACAGCTACTTCCTGTTCCGGTTCATTTCTTAGGGACAAGTCAAGAATATTTCCTTTTCTTATGGGCACTAGAATCACAGCAAATTAGGAATTAGTCATTTGTCATATCCACTAACCTCACACCTCCTATTCTCATCTCAACAAATTATATAAGCTAAAAACATAAATAGTTCATAAAGGGGGCCAGGAGGAAATTGAGGTTTTTGTTGAAAACATCTCTAAACACTGACATTAACAGCAAAAAGGACAATCATATCCCAGACATCTTTGTTGATATCAGACACAGAATATTGGGTTAGATGGTTCATTGCTTTTGCTTATTAAGTTTCATTCTTGGGGGCTTTGCTTAGTAATTCTTATGTTGTTTTAGGGACTGGGAAAAGGGATAGGGTATGCTTATTGTGAAGGATATGGAGAGTTGCTGGAATTGAGATAGTGGGTGTTTGGGAAGAAGTGCTGGGATTCAAAGGTATTGAGGTACAGGAACTAGGATAAGATGGGGACTCTGGTAGGTAGAGCTGCATGGGTTTGTATAGAGCAGGAGGCAAGATTTAGTGTGGAGAATTGTATATGAGCAGGAGAAGATTAATAGAGACCAAGACAAAGGCTGGGTGTGATGAGATAGGTAGAGAAAATGAGGATAAAAGAATCTGGGGATAAGGTAGGGAAATTTTCTGTTATTTATATTTAGAGGAGGATTTAGGGGTGGGGTGGTTAAAGGGTCTTGGCTGTGATATTGTATAAGTATGCATGTGCTAATGTTGGGGGAAGGATCGTCAGCCTCAGGGTCTGATATGGTGGGAACTGGTTAGGGAGAGCTTTAACTTCTCTTTTTCTCCATCACTACTCTTCATTTTTCTTATCCCCAGCATCATAAAAAGTACCAGCATATCCACCAGAAATCCTTCTCCTGCCCAGAGCCAAGCTGTGGAAAGTCCTTCAATTTTAAGAAGCATTTGAAGGAACATGTGAAACTGCATAGTGGTAAGGACCACTCAATTTAATTTGACAAGCTTATCACTAAGCTCCTGCTGAGTACCAGGCACAAAGTTAAACAGTGGGTATATAAAGTTAAAAAGAAAATAGTAATTACCCTGAAAAAGCTTACTGGGAAAATGGGAGAAATTCTACAAACATGAATGCAGATAATACAAAATACATGTAATTAATACAAAGTAGTTTTGGGGTATATAGTACTAAAAACTTGAAGGATCAGGAAAAGCATTGTGTTGGAGGTGATACTGAGCTGAGAGCTTCCAAGAAGCATAGGTCAGCAAAGGCCTGGAGGCAGGAGATGGAATGGCTTATATGGGAAGCAGCAAATAGGCCCAGTAGAGTGTTAAATAGGAAGTAATATGAAATCAGTCTGGAAAGACAGGTTGAACTAGATTGGGAAGGGCTTTAAATGCCATAAGTTTGTATTTTGCCCTAGAGGAAATAGGGAACCATTTCTTGAGCAAGAAAGTGATGTAGTCAGATCTGTGCTTTGGGAATATCATTATAATATAAGGAAGCAAATGATGCAAGAAAAAGTTCCTAAGTGGGTTATCCAAAAGTGAAGTGGGATTCCTAAGGTTACCTTTATTGGAAGTCTTCAAAGGACCATTTGTGGCATATTTCTCCAATTCTCAACGATCTTTCAAAGGTTACAGGCAGAGGCTCAGAAGCATGTCTACCAGTTCTTTCAGAACATGTGGATGTAGTTCTTCTGTACCAGGGTATCTGTGCACTTTCTTACTTATTAAAGGTATCACCTTCCTGTTGGCTATTTTTGTTTTGTCCTTTCAAATCCAAAGATTATTTTCCTTGGCAGAGAAAACAAAAGGGAAATAAGGTTGACCAGCTCTTGCCTTTCTTTTCTGTCATTAGTTATCATCACCCTAATTTATTTTATCCTTTCTTTGATTCTCTTTGCTTTTCATTTATTTTCCCCAATATAGCTAAAAATAAAAACAAAAAACCTTTTTGTTCTTTACTTTCCTAAGCTTTCAGTCACACTGAGAACTATGCCATGCTTTTGAATCCACCCTCTTTTACCTGCCTTTCCTGTATGTTTTGAAAAAATATCAGTTGATAAGTATATATTCAAGTAACCATATTAGTCTTTTTAAACAGCTCTCTCTTCTCATGAGAATGATTTCTTTTTGTGACTTCAAATTTCATTCTTGGGGGCTTTGCAAACTTGCTGGTCTGACTTCTGTAGAATTATAGGACATGGAGTCCTTCCTCTGAATCCTTTGAAATCTATCCTAAAAATCTCTACTAAATATCAAATTGTTTCTGGCTTTACTTTCCTCCATCATAGAGTCTAAGATAAAGTGGTCATTCCTCTGAAGGTTCCTACAATTTCCACTAGTTCCTCCTTGTTTGGTGAAATCAAATCTAGAATAGAATTTCCCTGTGTTGGCTTCTTTACCTTTTGAATGATGAAACTATCAGTAAAGGACATTAAGACTCCATAGGATGTCTATATAATTGAAGGGACATGCCCTTTCACCTCTGTGTGATGCCTTTGTGCCAGACCTGTGATCTGTTTCCCAGTCTCCTTATGTACAGCCTTTTTGTCCTTGTGGTCTGTGGTATACTGGTAACAGTATTATTTCTGTTCCTTCTCCATTGATTTTTACCCATTTTTTCCACCCTGGTTCTTATATTTCCATACATGAGTGTATCTTATTATTATTTAATATACAATATGTAATATATAACACAATGGAATTTTCTAGTGTCCTCATCACTATTAGTCCCCGCTACCCATTTCAAGCACCTACATCTAGCTCTTCCAGTTCCTAGTTTTTCCTTTCCTTTTTTTTCACACCAACCCCCAATCTACTCTATTTCATCTGCTCCAATTTCCTTTCTAGTACCCAGCCATATAATGCCTAGTCTTTCCCTGCCCAGCATTCCCTCATCAGGAATCTAGTATCTTTTCTCTTTGGCAGCCAGATGGCACAGTGAATAGAGCACTGGCCCCTGAAGTTGGGAGGGCCTGAGTTCATATCTCACTTCAGACACTAGCTGTGTGACCCTGGGCAAGTTACTTAAACTCAATTCCCTTAAACATCTAGGGCCATTTCCAGTTGTCCTGATGTATATCTTGCCACTGGATCCAGATAGTTCTAGCAGAGAGAGTGAGGCTGGTGACTTTACACAGCCCTCCCTTACTTAAATCCAATTTCCTACAAGTCATGACATCAACTCCTGATGTCATGGTCCTCTTTGGGAATGAAGAACAAACAGCATCTTTTTTCTCTTCCTACTGGGCTTTCACAAAGAAAGAAATCCAGATGCCTATATTTCAGGGATAGGCAGAACACCAGGAGATCCTTCTTTTCTGAAGCAGAAGGGACAAGAAGGTGGTGTTAGGGAATGATAATAATGATCTAGAAATTTACATATGTTGAGTACTTTTATGTTTTTTCATGTATGAATTCATACCTTCTTAGACTTTCAAAACATCCATCTTTGGTAGAAGAGTCCCCTTTTGACAACTGAGGAAACTAATTTTCAGAGCAGTAAATGACATATATTTAAGAGCCAACAATAGTCTTCCTTCAGCCAATAATAGTCTTCCTCTGAGGTTTCCCTGGAGCAGAATGAGAGGTATGGCTATAATATAGAACAATGGTGACAGATGCTGGGACATCTCCTTTTGTGCTTTCAGATACTAGAGACTACATTTGTGAGTTCTGTGCCCGCTCCTTTAGAACCAGCAGCAACCTCATCATCCACCGCCGTATCCATACTGGGGAAAAACCATTACAGTGAGTAGAAAGGGTTGAGGTGAAGAGTGTGAGGTACTCATATGAGTCCTTGAAAGAACCGGAGTCAAGATAGCAGAATTCTGGGAGAAAAGAATTGTGGGGGTTGGGGGGTGTCCAATGGAGTGGCCTAGGGGCTGGAAGATAGGGGAAAGAAATTGGGGCAATCTGGCCTCAAGAAAGGACGAGGAAGAGGTAGGGACTTGAAGGTAGGATGCTGGGGTCCAGTCTAATCTAGCAATTATTTAAGCACTTATTATGCAAAAGGCACTAGACTGTGTGCTAGTAATATGAAGACAAATGAAAAATAAGGAGAAAAAATATTGGGGAGGATAGAAAAAGCATTTATTAAACACTTGCTATATGTCAGCCATACAGCTAAATGCTGGGCATACAAGCAAGTAAGAAATCTCTGCTCCCCAGAAGAGACCTGGTCAAGGCCAAATAAGGCAAAAGCTTAACTATCAGAACCAAGGATAGCGCCAGGGACAGGATCAGATGAGTGGAATCTCACAACAATGATGCCTGGACTGTAAGTAGGAACTAGAACTTGGGCCAGATGTGGGGATACCTGCATCCCTGTAGCAAGGAGGACTTGGAAAGGGGTGTGCAGGTAGTAGAAAACATCTGGTTTTTGAGAAGAGCAGTTAGGACCGAGGAGGGGCCTAGGACAACTGGTTTCAGGATGATTGGGAGGATTAAGACTGGGTACAATGCTAATGTTTTGAAGGGCGCATAGAATTGGGGAATGTGCACTCACTGGGATCTAATTTCCTGATCCCTCTCCCTGACTCCAGGTGTGAGATCTGTGGTTTCACCTGCCGCCAGAAAGCCTCTCTGAACTGGCATCGACGCAAGCATGAGGAGGCAGCGGCAGCTTTCCAATATCCCTGTGAGTTCTGTGGCAAGCGATTTGAGAAGCCCGACAATGTCATTGCCCACTGCAGCAAGAGCCACCCTGCACCTCGTCCTGGCTCTGGCTCAAGCCCTGCCCTCTCAGAGCCCCACCTTTCACCCACTATCTCTAGTTCTACTTCTAAAATTTTGGAATCTAGCCTTTCATGTGAGTCCCAGAAATCTCCTCCCTTGGATTCCAGCCCTTCCTCAGAGATTGAGAGGAAATAGACATCAAGGTGTTAGGAAGCAAAGTGGAAAGTGGCATGGGGAAAGGTAGGAGGAAGGGGTGACAGTATAAGTAGGCAGGTGGCTGTCGTATCTTTAAGAGGAGTCAGAGGACCGGATTGCCTTGCTTCCTACTTCCAATAAAATGATTATTTTACATATATACTCAGTTGAGATTGAGTTTTTTAATTGTTGGGAAATTGAGCTGTTAGAATTGACTTCTGTAGGAAGCTATTTACTGGACGCCCTTAAAGAAGTGTGAGGGGTCTCTTTTCTAAAGTGCCTAAGCCTCAACAACAATCTTACCTGCCACTCACCCCTGCTATGGGTCTAATTTTCCTTTTAGGACTTACATATTTAGTTTCAGTTCTTCCCCATATATCTTTTCAGAATGTCTTCCTTTCTATAGGAGATAAAGGCCCAGAAGAGGGGAAAATAATGGAAAATCTAGAAAATGGGTTTGGGAAGGGGTAGAGTGGCTCCACTATGACTTCAGGGGTCTGCAAAGCAGGGAATGGGAGGAGGACTATTGGAAGTGTACAGCTTTTCTCTCCCAAAGAGATCTGTTGGCTTAAGAGAATGGTATTAGTCTAGGCTATACGAAAGAATGTCTGATGTAAGGAAGGTCCCTTAAACACTGAAGTGTGGGTATAACTTATATTTTAAATTCTTATATAGGTTCAAGAAACAAGGCTTGAGGCGTCAGGAAAAAAACAACAACACCCTTTATTCTAATGTCCAATTACAGGGAGAAAGGGATATCTAGGGGTTTCTTCTGGTTTTCTTCTTGTCCCTCCATCCTCTTCAGTCTCATTAAGGATAAAGACTGTGGCTGCCAGGGTGCCACCAGATTAACCTTGAAAATTACAAACACTTCCTTGCTCCAATGGGGAGTCAAATAAGTGAAATAAGCTCTTGGCTTTCACAATCTGAGAGCACAGGAGTTGAGTCTGCCAACATATAGTATTTTTACTGAACAAGGATTCTTGATGGGGATGACTCAGGAGGATTGTTTGTAAGGAACCTTATGTATACCCCTTATCCCTTCCTTCTAATTTCACTGGTATAAGGCTATTTCTGACATGCACTGGTTTGTACTGTTTTGGCATGTGGTGATACTTTTGGGGTCTCTGTAGATCTTTTACATTTTCATACCTACCCTTCTCATCCTTTGTATTTCACCCACACCTCATTCTCTCAATTTTCTCTTTCCATTAACCCCACAGAAACGGAAGGACTAACATACATGGAGATAGAGAAAAAAAAAGAGAGCAAAGATAAGTGAAATATAAAAGAGGGGTAAGAAAGGACAGAAAGCAAAAAAAAACAGGCATCAAGGACAAATGGAGACACACAGGAATACTGAGAGGTGGGAAAAGACAGAATGAAATAAACATAAAAAATGCAGACCTAGGAAAGAGATGAGGCACAAAGAGGTAACATACAAGCCAAGACAAAAAATATTGTCCTTTTTTAATGTGTCTGGGATCACTCTCCCGTCTAGGCAAAGACAGTTAATTCAACCTACCTGCCACTACATCCACTGCTACATATACTACAGAGATGAGACAGATGGGAATATGAGGAACCAGAGACTAGTAGAGGCAAAGTACATACCTAGAAAAAGAGAGGTGATGACAAACATTGGGATACAGAAAACTAAAAAGGAAGACTAACAACAAATGAGAAAAGAGACTGAGAATGGGGTGAAAGAAGATGTACACAGGAAGGACAAGAGAAGGCAGAGCAGAAGAAAGTGATTTAAGTGTTTTTTACCTAGGAGCTTAGTACCTCTCTCCTACTCCTGTCACCCTCAGGCCTGACTTCTCTTGGCTAGGATCTACTGAAAAGATCAGGGTAGGTGCCATCCCAGCCAACCCACCTGTGGTGGTTCCTGCAGCTGCCCTGGCACGGGCATGGGCCCTCTGGTGCTGTGATAGTGATCGGCTATGGCTAAAGCACTTCCCACACTCAGCACACTCTGAGGGGCGTTCACCCTGGTGAGTCTTTCGGTGCAGTGCCAATTTGGAGCCAACACTGAAACACTTGCCACACTCTGGGCACTTGTGGGGCTTGTCACCGGCATGGTTCCTCTTGTGAACATTTAAGTTGGAAACACATGTGAAGAACTTGCCACACTCTTCACACCGGTATGGCTTTTCACCTGTGTGGGTACGCTTGTGCTTTGTGAGGTCTGAGCGATCGCTGAACCGTCGGCCACATTCTGGGCAAGGAAAGGGCTTTTCCCCAGTATGAATCCTTTGGTGAACAATCAGGTCTGACCGTTGTCCAAAACTTTTGCCACAGGTAGTACATTGGTGTGGCTTCTCCCCCTTGTGGCTTCTCCGGTGCCTCATGAGTGTGGAACTTTCGCTGAACTTCCGCCCACAGTCTGGGCAGGCATAAGGCTTCTCCCCTGTGTGAATTCGGTGATGTCGTACTAGGGTAGCACTCTCTGTGAAGCACTTCCCACACTCAGGGCACTTGAATGGCTTTTCCCCTGTGTGTGTCTGCTGGTGTCGTGTCAGGGTGGAGCTTTTACTAAAGCTCTTTCCACATACACTGCATGGGTGCATTCGGGTCATCCTATGTATCCCCTGATGGGTCTGGAGCTCTGATGCCTGCCTAAAAACTTCGCCACACACGAGGCACTTGTGGGCTCCCTCCAGCTTGGCTCCACTAGGTCTCTGACTGTGGCTTTGTTTCTGGTGTGAAGAGAGCTGTTCCCCATTGTCGAACCTCCTTCCACATTGACTACACTTATAGGGCTTTCCAGCTTCATGGACACGACGATGTTTCAGCAGCCCTGAGCTACTTCGGAAATCTCGATGACACTCACCACACTGATAGGGTTTTTCCTCAAGGTGCAATGGGGCAGACAGGATAGGCCTCGTATGAACAATAAACCTATCTCCACTGGCCTCCGGTCCTGAAGGGAACCCATCTGCAATGAGAGCACTTGAACCACTATGGGACCTTTCATAGTGGAAAACATAGGCACTCTGACGGAAGCTTTTTCCACAGACAGGACATCGGTAAGGCCTTTCACGAGGGTGATGTCGCTGGTGACAGTAGAGGGCAGAACGATAGGGAAAGCGTTTCCCACAGGCATGGCATTTGCAGGGTCTGCCTCGAGTATGGGTACTCTGGTGCAGATCTAGATAGACACTCTGGTGGAAGCTCTTTCCACACTCATTGCAGATGTAGAGGGTCTCACCAGCATGTGTGCGCTGGTGGGCCCTGAGCTCTGCATTCTGTGCAAAACCCTCACCACACTCGAGGCACCTGTAGCAACAATCTCCAGCATGTGTGCGCTGGTGGAGGTGTAGCACTGAACTGTAGCGGAAGCTCTTGTTACACTCAATGCATTTGTAGGGTTTCCCTGCTCCATACATAGCTTGAAAGGGATGGAATTCCAGGGAACAAATGATTTCTGTAACTCTGGACTCTGGAGGAAAAGGGGTGGGCCAGTTAGTGGGGGATATTTCCCTCTGCACTCCAAGGGTTGTTTGTTGGTAGTTTTCTTTCCTCCAACACTTAACTTTCTGGGGATGGAAACCTGAGGAAGTAGAATATGTTGAGCAAGTTTTTCCTTACACTGTGGTTGCCTAAAAGCAGAGATGGTGACCAGATGGGGATAGAGGTAAACTTTCCTTGCTTTCTGGAGGGACTGTGTACTAGAATGGTATGTTCTCCTGAGAAACTTAATTTTCTTCTTAGCTGAAAGGGTATTTATCCACTTGGTCTGGGGAGGTTCCTGACTCGGTAAGCTCTTCTGCTTGGAATCTTTATTTTCTTTCTATCAATTGTCAGCTGCCTTGGTTGTTCTTTCATGGATTTTCTTCCCTATAGGGCTTCAGGGGGTGAACTGTTGTACCCTGGAGAAGAATGAGAGAATCTAGCTCAACAGTGCAAACTAATAAATAGATGCTGAGAGAGAGAGGGATTAAAAGTGAGATTAAGTTTCCTTGAGATGTGTTTTGATGAAGGTTAGGAAGGCTAACTGTAGCTCCAAACTGGATTCAGCATGGTGAGTATAGTACAAGGGCAACAAGGCAGACTTGGATACACTAGCTACAGGAGTATAGCCAAATCTCTCTTAACTTTTGACCCTGGGTTGTTGTTTTTTTGTCCAATTTATTAAATGTGAATAATATCCTGTGCGGCTCAAATGAGATAACATGTTCTGTATAAGTATTAAAGCACTATATCAATGGCAATTGTTATTATTGACAGGAGGCAGATTAAAAATCTGTTTGTAATTTAGGAGATGCTTCATCACCCTGTAGCCAACTTGCCTCTCTAATTTAGTTAGACTAGGACAAGACTAAGCTTGAAGCCTTTCCCTAATGGCACAACCTGACAAGCTTTCCCTCTTTGATCATTCCTTTGGGAGTCCAGAGTCCACACTATAAGGTATCTGAAAAAGGCTTTTGTGAAGTTGTATTGCTATAACTCAAAATTATATTTATTTTAAACTCAGATGTTCAGATTGCTGATTAATTTTAGGTCACTTTATATTAAGAAATTTACCCCAGGGGCAGCTAGGTGGCGCAGTGGATAAAGCACCGGCCCTGGATTCAGGAGTACCTGAGTTCAAATCCGACCTCAGACACTTGACACTTACTAGCTGTGTGACCCTGGGCAAGTCACTTAACCCCCATTGCCCCGCAAAAAAAAAAAAAAAAAAAAAAAAGAAATTTACCCCAAAGCAAACAGATTTTTAAAATTATGGATTTCATGGACTATTTCACATACAACATTTTTTTATATTCACCTTTAAATTATCCATGGATGAATCAATGAAAAAATTGCTAAATGGCTAACTTTTAACAGTATGCTAGGTTTATTCCCTGTAATATTCCGTTTGGGTCCTAAGTCTAAATTATGCTCTTGATTTAAAGAGTGACTGAATCTTTAGAGCTGGAATGGACATTAATTTTATAAATAAGCAAAAAAGAGACCAGAGATGCTATGGCTTGCCCAGTTAGCTAGCCCCACGCCCAAAGAACACCCGAGAGGTAGCCAACAGGTAGTAGTTTGGATTAGTCTTAGTCCAGCTCCTTCATCTCTCAGTGCCTCAGTTCTGAACTAGGTTGAAATACTAACTAGAGTATAAAAGGACATGTGCCCTAGAAAATAACCTAAAAAAAAAAAGCACAAAAAAATCACTCAAACCAAATATAATTTCTAAAATATCCCAACTTTTGCTTCCTTAAATTGATGTGAATAATCTAGTGGTGATTATTATAGAAAATCTCATTAATTTGGAATAAACTGTGAGTGACAGATGAGGAAGAATTATGTCTAATTGTTAAAGATTCAATTTTTAAAATTATTTTAGGGGGTATACTTTTTTTTTTGGTGAGGCAATTGGGGTTAAGTGACTTGCCATGGGTAACTAGTAAGTGTCAAGTGTCTGAGGCTGGATTTGAACTCAGGTCCTCCTGACCCCAGGGTGGGTGCTCTATCCACTGCACCACCTAGCTGCCCCTTTATTATTTTAAACGATAAATATTTGTTACTTGGGAATACTGTACATATAAACTAAGATATAATGGCACTATTAAGTAAACAAAAGTATGTTTTAAAAAATGTAACATCCCATTTACAGTGGACTTAGAATAAAACCCTAAATTTAACCACTTTTTTAGTCTTTTGCTTATAGGCAAATTATGCTTTATAATTACAAATTTTTTAATGTATCTAAAATAAGATTTTATTGTATTTGTGAAAAGAATAGTTTGATGTTAAGTGATTTTCCTATTTTTTCTAAGTTGCAGCACTTTTAGCTCCTGTTTTTGGCTCAGAGGCCTACTCATAGTTACTTAATTGATGTTTATTGATTAAACATGGATTAAGCATGCCCCTGAGTTAAAATGTTTTTTCATGTTAATTATTTCCTTAGCTTTCATAAAATCCCTAAATGGTGGAAGGGATCAGAGACTTATGATAACTGGATCTGGCCCTATCTCCACTGAGGATTTATGTGAATAAAAGGAGGCTAGAAAGAACAGCAGGTTTGTGACATTTTGAAGCATGTTTCAAACTAGGGTGTTTAAAAATGATGGAATTAGGAATAAAGTCTAATTCTCAGCACGGTATTGGGAGAGATAATCCTAAACCCTAAAGAATTGTGGTCAACTCAAAAGAAAGGGAGCAGATCAGTGATTTTTCAAGGTCCCTTATCCTGACATTTCCAAGAAAAGAAATGAAATGAGGAAAAAAGAATACAGTCCCTTAGTTACCAGTTTGATCCCTACTTGCTAGATTCTCCACATCCTATCCTCTACACTTTTCTCCAGGGAGAAAAAGGGCAGAATGCTCCAATAATTAACTGGGAAGATCTTTATTTTTTTGGTGAGGGAAAAAGAACAGTTTCTTCAATACCTGGAAATAATGGAGATTTACTGTACTTTCATAGGATTTTTGGTAAAAGGTAAATAGTAGTTGAAGTTCATCTTTACCTCCTCTTTTTCAGTAAGTCAGTCAACTATATGGCACTTTCTCACTTTCATTGTCCTATATGAAGGGTAAAAAAAATCTCAAAAGCATTCAATTGAATCCCCTTCTATAAATTAAGTAAAGAGAAGGAAAAGAGACGCAGTGAGAAATACATCTCCAGTTTCATTTTTTATGTGCCTGGCTGTACAGTGTCGGCGCTTTTTCTTATCTCCTTATGGACTTGAAGGCAGTCCTCAGGCTGTATTATAATTTTACAAATCCCCCTCCCCCACTCTCTCCTCTTCCTTCCTTCAGACCAAAGGGGCCTCTTTAGGAAAGTAAGGGTGCCGAACTGTTTCCCATCTCTTTTAGTTCCCCCGTCCCCTCCCAATCCCTCCCTCCCCCCAGGAAAAACAAAAACAACTCACCGATGGGATTAGTAAAGCCCAATTTGGATGACATAATACCTGGGGTGGGACCAGATAAGAAGGGAAGGTAATAAAAGAGTCAATGCTTAGTCCCTTTATGACTCCTAGTCTCGACGTCCTCAGTGTCCACAACAGGAAGTCTCGAGCAAGAGCTCCTTCCTGTTAGGACAGTCTGGGGCCGCTCTAGGATATGGGACTTTATAGGATCTCAGACACTTTAACCCTTTGCAGCCCTGGATTAGAGAGCAGTAAAGAGGCCCAGATGGGGTGATAATTTGAGGGTAAATTCAAAGGGATAGATCATATCATATAGAGTTAAAATTGGATTGTGGATGCTGCAGGATTTTTTAAAATCTTAGGTGCCATTATTCCTTTCAAACCAGACAATTTGAGGGAAGAAGGATTTAGGAAAAGGAAATTTTTCCTTAACATCCCCATCCTAGCCCCCTTCCTCCAACCTAAACTACAAATAGGGAAAAGTTAGATTCAAACTGTGACTGTCCTAATTTTAAAGTTCAAATCCAATAAAGAGAAGTCTATTCTTCCCACCAATGGCTAGAGAGCTGGGGTTCAAATACTTAATGCTTAGTAAAAAACAGATTCTGTTCGTCTATTCCCATTTACCTCCAAATCCAGAGTTAAATGCTCATCTTGGGGTGGGATCATTTGTGGAATTCAGAGGATTTTAACATCTCATTTGTTTAATTTTCCAACAAAGACAGAGGCTTACAGACTCTTCCAAATCTCTCTTGCCTTTGGTTCCAGAACCAGTCTAGTATGTTTAAAGAAATTATCTGATTGCAAAGGGGAGAATAGTCTTCCCTTGTGTCCTTCACCGCCAAATTGCCCCCTTCAAGTCTCTTTTAGGGATTTGATAATAAAAATAACTGTGATCCAAATTTTCCTCCTGGGAGTTTTACCATGTCCTCTCAAAGGTGTTTTTTTTTAAATAAATAATAGCTGATGTTTACATAGCATTTTACATAGATTATCTTCTCAAAATAACCCTCTGAGGTAGATGCTATTATTATCCTCATTTTGTAGATGATACAGTTTCTGAGAGGTTAATCAATTTGCTCAGGGTCACACAGCTTGAAAATGTCTAAGGTAGTATCTGAATTTAAATGACTTGCCTCAGCACCACAAAGCTATTAAGTATCAGTGGTGGTCTCCAGATTCCTTGACATAAGTAACCACTGTTGAACTAAATAAATCTAATTCAAAGTCCTCGTTTTGCCTGAGATCCTGTGGCCCAGAAAACTGACTTACTCAGGACCACACCCGTGGAGTTCAAATCCACACCCTGGGTCCAAATTTTTGTACTACACCAGTTGGCCTCTCCCTCTATCACACTCGTCCCAAATTTTGGGGAATCCTGAAGAAACTTCATCTGCATAATTCTTACAATGTTCATCAGCAGCCAAAATCTGCCACCCATTTTTCTTTAATTCAGATGCTCTATTTCCCCCCTGGCATGATGGCAAGAACCTATTATTTAGTAACCACCACAGTGTTATGCACACAAGAGATCCAATAAATAACTAGAATGTTTTATTATCACTATTAGTAGAAGTATTTAACTGGGAGGAACAGAATTTGAGGTATTTGTGGTCTACTTGCTATGGGGGAGATAAGAATCTATGCAAAATTTCCAGAAGTCACTAACAATAATTTACATTTGCATAGATTTTTACAACCCGTTCACATCCAATTACACCTTCCAATCTTTCAAACACCACTTTCAGGATAACACCCCACTTCACAGACCCGGCTCAGAAAGACATTGATTTCGCCCCAAATCACATATTTTGTAGCAAAACTGGGATTAGAAACAAGATTTTTAAATTCTGGTCAATTTTTGTTTTCACTACATTGCCCCTCTCTTCAGCCTACCAAATTCAGTTCGCTAAGGAAGTAATGTTGAAGAAAAGGATCAGTTCTTAATTCACAAACCAGAATTAATACTGTCCTGGGTTAGTGAGACCTTCCATATATTTATGGCATCAGGGTCAATCCTGGGTAGCAGGACAATTATGGCAAGGGTGGGCACTAAAAAGATACTGTTGGGATTGGTACAATGCTTTCCATACAGTGGTGCTTAAATGTCTCAAACTCCTCTGCAAACAAACTCTGATTAACTTTCTAGGGCCAAGAAGCCATGGATTGTCCCTAAAGCTTTTGCTTACAAATGTGGAGCCTCCCTCTCTCCCGGCCCAAGATAGGCAAAATCCCGGGTTTTATGGGTCCACACAAGTCCCCAATGGCCAGGGCAGAGAAACTCCTCCCCCTACTCCCTACACCAGAATCTGAGTCGGGGATTTATATAGGACAAAAGAGTCAAAAGGGAGGGGGAGGTGGCAAGGGAGCGGGAGATGGACGTGACTCCTCCCTTCCATCCCTAGACCCTCCTTTCCAGTTTGGCGTCAGTAGCATGAGACTGGGTGCAATAGCCGACATTCCCGCTGCACTTGCGGAATTTTGAGTGTTCGGCTCTAGGGATCATACTAAGAGCTGGAAATAAGCTTAGAGAAGAGGAAGAGGGAGGGAGAAAATGAGGGGAAGTGGGAAGGTGAGGGGGTAGGAAGAAGAGAGGGAAGACAGGAGAGGAAAAGTCGAGAGGCAAAGGGAGTTGAAGAGAAGAGTTGAAGGGTAAAATGGAAAGGCTGGAGGCTAGGAAATGAAGTTATGTCAAGAGAGAAACTCGGGTGAGAAATGATAGAGAAAAGGCAGTAGGCAGGCATGTAGGGGAGAGGCTTTTGCTTTTGGTTAATTCCCCCTCTCCTTCACACACACCCCCACCCCCGCGTGCGCGCAAATCTCGATCCCCAACGCGTCACTCTGGCTAGTGCAGACTTTCCAGGAAGACGAAGGTTTATTCCAGTGGGTGATCGTGTTGTGAAAGAGCTCTTTTCAAGCCCCAACATTACCTCCCCCGCCCCCATCATTCTCCCCTCCCCCGCCCAGTATAGGTTCCCTCACCGGTGGTCTGGCTGATTCCTCCAATGCTCGAGCTGCTCCCGCCCAGCCGGTTCAACGACCCCCAACCGCCAAAGCTTGGGAGAGCGAGAGGAGGTAGTGGGTAGGGAAGAGGCGGATAGAGGAACAAGTAAGGAATGGGGAGGATAAAATGAGAGGGAGGGAGGTGCCAAAGAATCTGACTCCTCAGGATAGGGATTTATTCCCCCGGCCGCCTTCTCCTGGGTCCCCGCCTTCTCCTTGTAGCTCGTCTGGCCGGGCCGCGCGTCACGGGTTACTGGGCAGACTGTCCCTCTGACACGCCCCCAACTAGAGGCACTAGAGCGCCGCCTAAAGTTCGAAGTCGCGGGTTGGAGAAGCTGCCTGGGAGGAGAGGGGAGCGAGGAAAGGAAAGGGTGGAAGATGAAGAAAAGGCTTGGACAGAAAACCCGCGTGACTTGTCTTTAAGAAGAACGGGTTGGTCTGTCCAGAGCCTCCTGATATCCTGCTCCCTAACTCTCACTCTCCTCTTCGCTTAGCCAATCTTTTATTTACAAAATCCCCACCCCCGCCCCTCAACCAATGTCTACCTAAGTAATGATTGAGTCGAGGTGGTTCTAAGCCTTTAAATTTCACTTAAGCCATCCAATGCCTGCTTTGCGTCATTGGTTGCTATGTGGTCCTCACACACTGCAGACAAGCAGGCAATCAGCCCACTAGTTTCTTGAATGTAGCCTAGTTTTTAGACCTGCGGGATGCCGTGCCCTCGCTTAGCGATAAGATTCAGAAGTTTGGAAGTCCGGGCCATGGGACCACCTGAGGGGAATGTGTCCCAGATAATAGGGAAAACAAGTTAATGAAAGTGCTCACAAACTGTCTTACTTTACTCGGTTTAACGTCTTCGTGGCTCCTCTTCCCAATTCCTAACTAATCTCTGTCAGCCAGGAGTGGGTGTAGGCATGTTTGCGCCTCACTGCCACTTGCAGACCTTTCCTCCCTTCACTTAACTGCCTTTCTGAAATACACAGATCCTGATGGTTATTGTCTACTGATCTCAATGTAGTGCATTATTCACGGTCTTCTCCACTCCAAATCTGAATCTTAGACCTCGTAACTTCAATATGTATATAGATAATTCCTGAGATACCCTTGCTTCCCTCCTTATCGACCATGAGGTTGACATAAGTATGTCAAACATAGGAGTAGTTGTACCCATGACCTTTTATCACCCCAAGTTCTACAGCCACAATCCATAATTCTGAAATCCTCTATTTAACCATAATTTACTGTGCTTGCAGCTCTCCTTATTACCCATCCCTCCTAAACTTATCTCCTTTCCCCATAATCTCCAGTCACCTCAACTATTCCTGCTATCCCTGGCTTCAGTCCTTGTTCAGGCTTAATGTTCCTCTCTTCAAAATTTCAACCCTTCTATTTAACCAGTTTAGTTAACCAAAAATCTTTGAACCTTGAATCCCATGCCACATCATCCTGTCTGTTTTTCCCTTTACAAACTCCAAAACTAGATTAATTCCATCCTCTGCCTTTTCTGCTGTTTCTTGGTTTCTCCTATAAGAGGTCAACTAATACAAATGATTGGGTCCATTACAAACGTGTGCTTTCAAATCTCAGCTGTGCCTGAGAAATCACTGCTGCATGCCAATCCATTTATTCTTTTTATTTATGTATTTATTTTGTGGGGGCAATCGGGATTAAGTGACTTGCCCAGGGTCACACAGCTAGTAAGTGTTAAGTGTCTGAGGGCAGATTTGAACTCAGGTCTTCCTGAATCCAGGGCTGGTGCTCTATCCACTGCGCCACCTAGCTGCCCCTCCAATGCATTTATTCTTGCCCTTGTCATTTCTATTCCACTCCCAACAGAAGCTGTTTCAAGCTCCTTACACTATCAGAGGCCTTTGTATCACAATTCACTGAAATTTAGATTAGTAACTTTAGAGAAAGCAGTTTCTGTTGAAATAAAGGATAATCTAGAAGAGAAGCAAAAAACAATAACTTTAAGGGAAATATGCTTACTATGCAAGCAAAACATACTAATTTTGAAGACAAGATGGGTAGATAACCTGATGGACATTGTCTCCTAGAAGAACATGATACCCCAATGCAGGAAAACCTTAACACCACAAGGCAATAGAAGAGAACAGCCTAGAACTTATGAAGATAGAAATGAAATACCAATGAAAATAATTCATACCTTGTGCTTAAAAAACCCCACTTTGGGACAAACTGCCTCAATTTATCCAAATAACTCGAGGAGACCACCAAGTCAAGCAGAGACAGGTTTATTACATCCTTGCAAGAACGGGCAAACTCAATTACAAATTGAAGTCTGCAAAGATAGGCCCAATCTTTTAGGTTTTTATAGTAATCTTGAGGAGGGGTGTCCCCAAGTGCACTTAGGGTGAGCTCACAATCTAACATCCAATCCTGTCTCACCAAGGGTGTGTGCTTATCTTGTGATCCATGTATGGAGACATGTCCAAGAACAAAGGGGGAAAGGGGAGGGGGCAACAAGTCTGAGGAATTTCAAAGAAAGGGGGAGGCAGAAATCACTCCCTTATCTGACTGCAATTAATCCATGACAGGGACTGGGATTCTGACATGTGAGGGGGGTAGGCAGACTAGTCAGCAACACGATTTTTAGTACAGGCCATAAACTAAGGTGTAGCTGGCATGTGGGAACTAAGCAGAAGTAAAGTAAATAATACTACAAGTAATACAATTACTGGGGGACTGGATATCTTCCAGACCCCATCCCCAGAGTTTACAGAACTGACCCAAGTCCATTATCTCATCGATAAAACTTAAAGGAGACAGTGAGAATTTAATAAGCAATTAACTTTTAGGCAAAGCAAGAGACTAACTATACTGGGGTGGGTTAGGTATCTTTTAGACTTCATCCTCAGAGTTTAATCTGACTCAAATCTGTAATTATCCCACACACCCACCAAGATTGCAAACTCTAAGGCATATAGTGGTTAAATTTAACAGTTCAGTTCAGAAACAAGTTCTGCAAATGATTAGGATAAAGATCTTAAAATACAAAGGAAATGAAATGTGAATAATGCAAGACTATCCTGTACCCACCAGAAAACATGGGAGGGAATAGGATAATGTGTCCTAACGCAAAGCTTCATAAACTGTGGGTTACAACCCCATATGGGGTCAAATAATTGAATGTGAGGGTCACAAAAATTTTGGCAGTAAATGTTTGATTTGTTTACCTATTTTATATACCTATATACCTGGGGTAGAGTAAAAATTTCTAGGGCAAAAAAGGGTCAAGAGTGGAAAAAGTTTAAGAGGCCCTGTTCTTGGGGCAGCTAGATGGCACAGTGGATAGAGCACCGGCCCTGGATTCAGGAGGACCTGAGTTCGGATCTAGCCTCAGACGCTTAACAAGTCACTTAACCCCAATTGCCTCACTAAAAATAAATAAATAAATTAATTAATTAAAAAAAAAAGAGGCCCTGTTCTAAAGCACAGGGAAACTCATCGTGCAGCCCAGGGTGACCTACCCTGTAAATCCTAGCTTAACCATACATGAAAAAAAATGAACATTCAATTACAAAGAGAAGTTTGAAACATTTTTAGAAAGAAAACCAGACGTGCAGAGATTACTTGCTTCTTAAATACCCCTAAAAGAAATGCAATGGGAGTGAATAAATCCAATAGCCAAGGGCTAAGTAGCAGCTGAGTGACCAGTAAGAAACTTCTTTCTATGGAGACAGGTGAAAGCAAGTTTGATGGAAGTAATAGTGAAGAGACAGGCATGGGAAATTACGGACAGAACCTAGAGACATCCTGCCTACAGGTGAATTAGTGATTGTGCTTTTTGGTTTGTTTGTTTGCTTGCTTTTTTGGTGGGACTACATTACAACAGGGGAGGGTACATGAAAGTGGGGGAGGGGAGCAGGGAGATGGTGAAGAGAATGTGATAGATAGCTTAGGGTCAAATTGAGCAAAGCGAAGAAGCTGACACCTGCTGTCCAAAAAAGAGAAGAACCTGAAGGGAGGGAGTAGGTGAGGAGGAGGGAAGAATTGAAAAGAAGGAGAAAGGAAAGAAGAGGCCTTGCTATGGTGGCAGGAGGGGGGGTTCCACTGATGAATATAGGAGAGAGTAGGTTTGTGAAGGGAGATGAGACCCAGGACTAGGTGTGACCTGAGGGATTTGGTGCTACTCATCCTACCTTGAGAGGGAGGCCAATGGAACTCTGACAGGCAACTGGCTCCTAGGGAGTAGGAGAGTATGGGCTAAGGGAAGAGGATGTGAGACAAATGTGGAAAGAAAGGTAACCAGGGGAAGGCATAGATCACTGATGGGCTGCATAATCACAGGGACATAGCGGGGAAGGGCCCTTCCATGGGGCAGTGTCATCTGACACTTGCAATAATTGGCATTATTCAAGGAGTGAGACACTCATGGAAAAGGAGAGTCCATGGGGCAAATTCTACAAAGCAGTGGAAGAAACCACCTGAAGTGGGTATACCCTAAAGGGTATACTACCCATAATGGGTACCTTGGAAACTTTGATTGAATTAGGAATACAGAGAAAAGAGAGAGAGACCAGATAATTCTAGGTGTCATGAATCAGAGAATGGAGATCTAAAGAGAAAGAGTAGATAATAAAGAGAGCTAAAGAAACCCTCTCTAGAGAGAAGATAGATAATGAAGAGAGCTAAAGAAACTCTGGAAGTGGACACAAAAGGGTTGAAATCTGAACATCATCCATTTGATTTTTCCTGTGTGGATAGACAGATTAGAGTCTTTTGAGTGATTACAGATCTCTTCCAGATCTCTTAAATGTCACAAAGTTTGATGGAATGAACACAATGTCATCTGCAAACCTAAGTATCTGAAAGACTTCTCCACCCACAGGGAATGTTTCCTTGACCTGGACTCTGTTATATCCCCTTCATCAGTGTAAAATAATTTCATCAAGCATATATTTTTCTCAAAATAGCCTTGTTTTCCATATTCAACTTCTTCCATGAGAATGAAGGGAAGAGGGACATATACAAAATATTTCATGTATATAGATTAAGAATTTTATACCTCAACTGATGTTTATTATCAGAGGATTGTTGAATGACATTATTTAATTTTCCAAAGAATCCTGAATGATTTCAAGATATATGTATGTGTGCATGTATATGTATGTATGTATATGTATGTGTGTGTATAAACTTGTAAAAGAGCCTGTAAGGTAGCATTTTGTTCTAGTGTTTAATCCTTTTTCATCATCAACAAATAATATGCACAATGGAATTTTATAATCTATCTTTCAGTCAGTTGTGAAATGATAAAGATATGGTCCATTGTTGAATATTGTTTGCAAAAGCCTGTTCTTCCTCTACTAATAACCTCATTGAGGATACCCTCAATTTGTGTATAGATGTGCCTCACAGAGATTTTGTATAAATAGAAAAGTAGTCATATAATTCCATAGGTGATGTTCTCATTCACCTTTTTTTTTTTTGTTTTAATAAGGTCTGAGATTTTTTCCATACCTTTGATAAGTTCCTCTTTAGTTGCCTTGTATATCAATACCCTCACAATTGTATTACCTCCAGTACCCTTTTCCTCTGAGTATACAGGCAGGTATAAGTGAGAATAATTAATCCTGTGGAGTCACATTATCTAAAATCACACTATTAGGGGCAGCTAGGTGGTGCAGTGGATAGAGCACAGGCCCTGGAGTCAGGAATACCTGGGGTTCAAATCCTGCCTCAGACACTTAACACTTATTAGCTGTGTGACCCTGGGCAAGTCACTTAACCCCAATTGCCTCACTAAAAAAAAAATATCACACTATTAGAACTTATAATGACATGAAAATTATGATAATTGGCTCCAGCCCATTAGAAAGATGAAACAAAAATAAAAAAGTTCTTTTATCTATTATTAGCATAATATAACAGCAAAAAAAATAAGAAAAGTATTTTCCATTCAAGTTTATTATAATGTAATAGAAATTAATGTTTAAAACATTTAAAAATTACTGATTATGGTTCCCAAAGATAAGCCTATACTTATGATGGTGTGAGATACAGTAACAACCTGTTAAAGTAGTGGAATATTCTCAGGGAACACCTTGTCTATATAAGGAACAGCAAGGCAATATTATCTAGTAAATTACATCAACTCAAGAAAAAGAGAAAAGTAAGTTTTTCAGGGTTTGAGGGAGAATTGATAAAAAACAGTTTGAGGGGCAGCTAGGTGGTACACTGGCCCTGGATTTAGGAGGACTTGAGTTCAAATTTGGCCTCAGACACTTGACACTTACTAGCTGTGTGTCCCTGGGCAAGTCACTTAACCCTCATTGCCCCACCCCAAAATAAAAATAAAAACAAACAAACAAACAAAAAAAGTTTGAGCTGGCTCTTGCTGGTGTTCTAATAAAAGTAGGTAAAAGTTCAATCCTAGTCACTACTTAATAGGCTTAATATTAACTTCTCCACCCCTGCCTAAAAGCTCCACCCAATTTTTGATCATGGGTCATATGAAGGTGTATGTTGATGGGAGGGGTAACATATAAAAGAGAATTTAGTTAGAACTCTTCTAGGAATATTGTGAACCTGAGCCTAGCGACCTATAGTGACTCAGGGGAGGGACTTACTAAGTCAGAGTTTAGGATAAATATGGGCTGCACACTCTCAGCACTGACTGGTACTCACTAATTGGTTTTATTTACTGTGGGTGCCCATTCTCATGAGAATGCAATAAAAAGCTTTTATCATACCAAATTTACCTCTGAAAGAAATTATTTTGAGAAGGTGGTCTGCACTTGTTTTTCACAATGGGATGAAAACATTATTGTTTAAAATATTTTAGACACATATACTGAACTGTCTTCTCTCTTTTAAAAAACTTTTCATATACTGTTAGGTACAGAGACCTATATGCACATCTTTGCAAATTTGCATGCTTATATTCTCACAGAATGAGTCAAGTATAGTTGAATGACCTCAGACATTATCTAAAAATCAATACAATTTTAAATGCAATAGGCTAAAATAACTTGAAAACCAGTCTTTGAAAAAAGCTTTAGTCATTCATGCTTTCTTATTTGATCACCTCCATCCTCCAGTATGACTTCCAGGGAAGAGGAGGTCCTGGGTGCTAGTCCCAAGAAAGGAAGTGGGTAGTAGTATAGGGTAATTTTCCATATGAATACTGGCACTGGAACAGGCTGCATGCTAATGAGTTAGCTAAGGACCTTGATCAGTGGGTGTCAGTGATTATGCAGGAAGTGTCATCATTTTCATTATAGCTCTGATGTTCCAGTTGCTGTTTCTTTTCCTGGTCATCTACATTAAGGGACCCACAGTGAATTGCAAAGATTTGGCAAGACCTACCTAGACCAGATTTTTTATTGATTTGAATCACATAGTAGATATACTATGTTATTTCCCAAAGTAAAACATAGCACGCACGTGCACACTCTCTCTTACACACACATACACATAAACACACCTCTCTCTCTGTTCTTCCTTCATTTCTCAGTAAAACCTCTTTAAACTGGAAAATCACTTCAACCCTGGAATTCAACCCTCTGACACTGTAGCCCCTTCCTCTGATTGGTTGGCTTCTCTTGGAACTTCCATTTAAGTAGAGGAACCAGGCCAACTATCTCTTCATTTTTCACTAAGCTGGAATACAGATTTCTCCATCATGCTTCTAGCTACACACCTCCATTTCCTTTCCAGCTTCTTTTTATATATTCTGCGCCTGCATTAGAACGCAAACTCTGGAGGGCAGGGATTTTTTTTTTTTTTGCTTAGATTTGCATTCCTGGTGCTTAGCACTGTACCTGGTACATAGTAAGTACTTAATAAATGCTTGTTGACTGATCTTATTTCACTCAGTTACACAGGGTATGGAATTTTCATTTTTACTTTTGACTAAAAAGTATCATAATTTACATTCATATAGTATTTCATAGTTACAAATTTCTGTACTTACAAACTTACTTGATCCCTAGAAAAAGTTTGGTGCATGTGTTCAAGAGTGAAAACCAGACTTGATTAGGAGTTTTAAATTCAAGTCCTAGATCTAATACTATCTCTGTGACCTGCACAAGTCCTTTTAAGTTCCCTGAGCCTTAGTTTTCTCATTTGTAAAATGAGGACAATAAAACTTGTGCAACCAAACTCACTAAGTTGTTAAGGGGTACCATCGGAAGAGCACTAGATTTGGAGCTGAAGGAGCTGTATTCAGATCTTTTCTCTGTCACTCACTAGCTGTGACTCACCTTACTTGTTGTAAAATTAAGAGACTGAAAAAAGATGGTCTGTAACCTCACTTCCAGCTCTGGATTTGAAATTTTTATACCTAGGGGGTTGCTGGGTGGTATAGTGGATAAAGCACTGGCCCTGGATTCAGGAGGACCTGAGTTCAAATATGACCTCAGACACTTACTAGCTGTGTGACCCTGGGCAAGTCACTTAACCCTTGTTGTCCTGCTTTAAAAAAAAAAAATATATATATATATATACCTCACCCCCTCCCAGTCCCCTCTGCCCTCCATATTACTGCCTCCTCCCCAAAACTTTAAATTTATTTTGTATATATTACATATATTCAAATGTATTGCAATATAAGTATTATATGCAGTGTTTTCTTTTTCCCCTTCTTCTGAACTAAACAAATAGCAAATAAAATGAGCATGTCCATATACTTTGTAGAATGGAAATAGGATGACAATGAAACTGCAAACTCTTTTATGTATATCTTGCTTTTCTTTCTATGTATATAATAAATTCTTTCTTTCTTTCTTTCTTTCTTTCTTTCTTTCTTTCTTTCTTTCTTTCTTTCTTTCTTTCTTTCTTTCTTTCTTTCTTTCTTTCTTTCTTTCTTTCTTTCTTTCTTTCTTTCTTTCTTTTTTGTTTTGCAGGGTAATGAGGGTTAAGTGACTTATCCAGGTCCACACAGCTAGTGTCAAGTGTTTTGAGTCCGAATTTGAATTCTGGTCCTCCTGAATACAGGGTTGGTGCTTTATCCACTGCACCACCTAGCTACCCCAACATGTGACTTTCAAAGTTGTTATGTTTGTCTGTGATTCTGGTCTTCCTTCTGTTAGCATGTATGCATTTTTTTTTTTTTTTAGTGAGGCAATCAGGATTAAGTGACTTGCCCAGGGTCACACAGCCAGTAAGTGTTAAGTGTCTGAGGCTGGACCTGAACTCAGGTACTCCCGACTCCAGGGCCGGTGCTCCATCCACTGTGCCACCTAGCTGCCCAGCATGTATGCATTTAAAAAAAAATGATTCAATTCCCTTTATTTTTTCCCTTTATTTTTTGGACAACCCTATCAGTAATCCTCTTCTTCTTTCCACCTTCTTTCTGTCCAAATTGGAAAAAATAAAAACTTTGTAACCAATATAATAAAACAAAATAAATATCCACATTGGTCATAAGTTCATCACCTTTCCATCTGAAGTAGGCTTCAGAATTAGCTGTCTAGAATTCTGGTCATTGCACTGATCAGAGTCCTTAACTATTTCAAAGTTGTTTGCATTTTCAATGTTGTTATTGTATTTATACAATAACAATTTATTATTATTGTTCTAATAACAAGAGAACAATTTATTGTTCTCTTGGTGGGGCAGCTAGGTGGCGCAGTGGATAGAGCACCGGCCCTGGAGTCAGGAGTACCTGAGTTCAAATCTGGCCTCAGACACTTAACACTTACTAGCTGTGTGACCCTGGGCAAGTCACTTAACCCCAATTGACTCACTAAAAAAAAAAAAAAATTGTTCTCTTGGTTCTATTCACTTTACTTGGTATCAGATAGTCATACAAGTTTTCCCAGGTTTATTTGAAAATGTCCCTTTCATAATTTCTTATGGTGTAATAATATTCCATTATAATCATATGCCACACAGTAATTTGTTCAGCCTTTATCCAATTGATGGGTACTCCCTTAGCTTTTAGTTCTTTGCCACTCAAAAAGAGCTGGCATACTATAAGTATTCTTATATGTATGGGTCCTTTTCCTTTTTCTCTGACCTTTTTGGGGGTACAGGCCTAGTAGTGGAATCATGGAGTCAGGGTATGTGTGGTTTACTGGCATTTGGGCATAGTTCCAAATTCTTTTCCATAACTCCAAAAATAGTCCATTAGTGTTCCTGTTTTCCCACAGCCCCTCTAACAATTATAGCTTTCCTTTTTTGTCAGTGTTATGAATGTGAGCTAGAAATTAATTTATGTTTATCCTCGCTTTATTAGTGATTTGGAGCATTTTTCATATGGCTATTGATAGCTTGGATTTCTCCTTTGATCAATATTTGTTCATATCCTTTGTCCATTTATTCAAGGATGATTCTTTCTGAGTGTGGTGGCACATGGTTCTTATATATTTGAATAATAGATGTCTTCATATATTAGATATGAGACTTATCAGAGAAACTTGCTGCAAATATTTCCCCCCTAATTTTGGCTAATTTTCTTTTCTTTTCTTTTTTTCTTTCTTTCTTTTTTTTTTTAGTGAGGCAATTGGGGTTAAGTGACTTGTCCAGAGTCACACAGCTAGTAAGTGTTAAGTGTCTGAGGCCAGATTTGAACTCAGGTACTCCTGACTCCAAGGCCGGTGCTCTATCCACTGCGCCATCTAGCTGCCCCAATTTTGGCTAATTTTAAATAAATGAAATAGCTAATTTTAGCAAATTGAATTTTTTGTGTAAAAGATTTTTAATTTTAATTTTTAAGTAATTGTCCTTTTTTGTTGTTACTCTCTATACCTCTTGTTTAGTAATAAACTCTTCTCCTTTAATTATAGATCTGACAAGTAATTTCTTCCTTACTCTTCTAATTTGTTTATAATGTCATATTTGGCATGTTGTGTGAGGTGTTGGTGTATACCCAATTTCTGCCAAACTGATTTTCAATTTTCCCAACTTTTTTTTTTAACTATTGAGTTCCTGCTCTAATAGCTGGGCAAGCTTTGGGTTTAATCAAACATTAGACTACTGTGCTCATTTACTTCTATATATTGTATACCTGATGTGTTCCACTCATCAACAGATTTCTTAACCCAGTATCAAACTGTTTTGATCATTACTGCTTTGTAGTACACAGAGCTGGTTCTGCCTACATTTTTTCATTAATTCCCTTGACATTCTTGGCCTTTTTTTCTTCCAGAGGAATTTTGTTATTTTTTTCTAGCTCTATAGAATAAATTCTTTTGGGGCAGTTAGGTGGCCCAGTGGATAAAGCACTGGCCCTGGATTCAGGAGTACCTGAGTTCAAATCTGGCCTCAGACACTTGACACTTCCTAGCTGTGTGACCTTGGGCAAGTCACTTAACCCTCAGTGCCCCACAAAAAAACAAAAACACACACGCAGAATAAATTCTTTTAAAGTTTGATGAGTACAGTACTAATTGAGTAAATTACTTTAGGTAGAATTGTTGTTGTAATTATATTGGCTTAATCTTACCCATAAGCAATTAATATTTCTCCAGTTATTTAGATCTGTCTTTATTTGTGTAGGATGTTTTTTTTGGCAGGTAGACTCTCAATATTTTATATTCTCTATTTTGTTTTTTTTTTTACACAGAATTTCTCAGTCTATCTTTTCCTGCTGGATTTTGTTGGTAACATACAGAAATGCTGATGATATATATGGGTTTATTTTATATCCTGCTACTTTGCTGAAGTTGGTGACTAGTTCAGTTAGATTTTTAGTTTACTTTCTAAATTTGTCTAAGTAAACATTATTATTATCTTTTCCCAAGATACTTTCCTGTTTTCTTAGCAGTTTTTGTCCTTAACCCAGAAGCTGGGGTTTGAGGTTTAATGAACACTATGCTACTATATTCATTTGCTTATGTATGCTATTTTTTCCTTTGCTATCTTATGTATTTTTTTTAACCCATTTAACATTATTCCAAGAAAGTGTCCATAGGCTTCACCAGAATGCCAAAGGGGTCTATGATGAAAGTTGTTAAGTAAAAAAGTTAAGAATCCTTGCTCCAAAAATATTTTATTACTATTTTTCTAGTTCTATAAAGTAATCCTTGGTGTTTTGATTGGTACAGAAATGAATAAATTAAGTAATTTAGGCAGTATTGGCATTTCCATTATATTGGTTCAGCTTACCCATAAGCAATTAATATTTTCTCTATTTCTGTCTGTAAAGAGTGTGATTAATTGTATTCATATAGTTTGTGTGTCTTAGTGGATTCCCAAATATATTATGAATGTAATTTTTTTCTATTGCTTCCTACTGCATTTTGTTGATAATATTATATCCCGATTTCTGTGAATTCATTTTATACTTTAATCCTTTGGTAAAGTTATCATTTCAATTAATTTTTTTACTTAACTATTATCTTTTAAATTTTTATTAGAGGGCTAGAGGGTGGAATGATAAACTCCTACCAAATGCTTCCTTTATAAAGGGCTGGGAACTTTCCAGGTAATGGTACCTCCTAGTAATCCCCACCCCCAGTTTTTCAGCTCCCTTTTGTGTTTTGTCTTCTCCCATGGATGCTTAATATTTGTTTACTGAATTGAACTGAAAATCCAGGATTTGGTCTTTCTATAACCCAGAACTAAAAGCCTGAAATTTCTGGTCTTCATTCTTCCATTCTCTGGGGTAGTGGTGGTGGTGTTACATTGTTGTTTTATGTTTTGTTTTTGCAATCTTTCTGGTTTAGATTTTCCTCCTTGGTGCTGCTTTTGCCAGAGTCCTTGCATTAAAGACTTTAAGGACCTCTGTGGAAGATGGCGGGAGCAGTTTCTTAAAAGGCCCAATCTCCAGCAAGTTAGGCTAATTTTTCTTTTAAAGGTATTGAAACTTTCCTGGAAGTACATTTGCCTCAGGGGATTAAGCCACTGCCAGTAGACTTCATTTCCTCATCATCTAAATACAAAAAAACAAGAGGAACTTCAGTAGGCGACCATGCTTAATACAGAGCTAGGTAAACTGTGCTTAGCTGAGCTAACATAGTGCCCTATTTTTGTTCAATATCCCTCCCCTGCTGTAGCTAAGTAAATCTTTTTTTAATTGTCAGATCTATGAGTTTTTAATTTTCCTCCCAATAGCAACCCTAAACAACTAGAAGGATCAGCCTCTGGCCTAAGCCAGGCCTACAAAACCATGTTACTCCCATGCTCAAGAAGCTTCATTGGTTCTCCATTTTCATGGGGATAAAACTCCTGTTTGGCATTACTTTCTGTCTTTTCAGGGTGATTATAAATTATACCCACTCAAGCACTCCAGGTTTTTATCCAAACAGGCCTACTTGCTTTTCCCTATCAGGATATTTCATTTATCTTCTCCATTTCTTCTTCTCTTGAATGTTTTCTCTCCACTTTTCCACCTCTTGGAATCTCTATCTCCCTTTAAAGTTCATTCAGCTAAAGTCCTATTTTCTTCAAAAGGTCTTTCTTGATTTTTCTAGTTATTAGCCCTTCTTCCAGCTCTCCATCCAAACCCTATCACTCAAGTGTTTGTTTTATTTTGGAGAAGGAAATGGCAAAACACTCCCAATATTTTTGCGAAAAAGACCCTATGGACAGTATGGTCCACATGGTTGTAAAGAGTCAGACGTGACTGAACAACAACAATCTATCTGCTAATTCATTTATTCATGTCACAGGGGAAATTGGTTGTGGTGGGGGTCCTCTTTAAAGAATTACACTCTCAAGGGGGCAGCTAGGTGTTCCAGTGGATAAAGCACCAGCCCTGGATTCAGAAGAACCTGAGTTCAAATCCAGCTTCAGACACTTGACACTAGCTGTGTGACCCTCGGCAAGTCACTCATTGCCCCTCAAAAAAAATAGTATATAATTACACCCTTTCACACAAATTTAATTAGCATAAAATAATTTTTTATTTAAGCGCTAGAGAAAGGAGACAAAGAAAGAAGCTAAGGTCTTCTCTAGGGGAAATGGTTCAGAGATGACTCTGAGATACTTATCTCCTGGAGCAGGAGAAAGGCAAAAACTTTTATAGATGGCAGATGGGATGATCACCACCTGACAATGGAAAGTTCCCTTTGGGGGATGGGGGAAGGTTTGAATGAGGTGGTCCTGGGACTTCTGGAGTTATCGGTTTCCTGGCCAGATCAGGCCAAATGGGCTTATCTCCGTTACTTCTCAAGGTGTGTCCATCCTTCAGTTTTGCTTCTCAAGGAGCTACCCCAGACCCATCCATGTCCTTTAGTTTGGCCAGTTTAAACTTTAATAGTCCCAAATGCCCTTGATATGTCCTAACCCTGTAACAGTTCATTTATTTATTCAGCCATCCATCCATCTGTTGTTACAAGTATTACATGTAAATTTCAAGGGCAGGGACCCTTTTGTTTTGTATCCCTATCATCTATCACTGTGCCTGGAACATAGCACAACAAACTCGTAAATGCTTGTTGTCTTGTATGAACAAATAAAAATTTTTATCACTTAACCTATATATAAGCCTGTTTCATAAGCATAAACATATCCTACCAGTATTAATTGCTGAACCAAGAGGTTGAATTAATACTTAATCTTGAGTCTTTAATCCATATTTGTTGGATTTCTAATCAGTATTCAAAATCAATGGAATATATTCTAAATCTAACCAATTCACATAAAAACAAGGACGCTGAGAATGCATAATCAATTTCTAACGTGTGTTATGTGTGTGAATACATATGAAAATAGTTGTCCGAAGAGTGAGTGGCATGGGAGGGAGGGGTGTAGTTTTGTAGGGAACTGGAAAAGTTCTGTTTTAATTAGTATTATTTGATTATAATAAATTATATGGTTAGCTTTTTGCAAGATACTCTACTAGTGACCGTGGAGCAGGGATATGGATAAGTACTCACCCTCTGTTTATAATTATGTAATATTAAGCATCGTTTCGCTCTGCCACACTAACTGTTAAGAGTTCAGTTCATTTTCTTTTGTTGAAAGAGTAAAGTGAAATTTACATAATTCCCTCATCCCCCAAACAGATAAATAGTTGCTTCCTGATTTCCTTCCACCCTCCTAGATAGATTCCTCGAAAAGTTCCAAATGGCTGGAAGCCTTAATCAGAGCCGCGTTCATCTATCTAATGGGCTGAGCTCCCCGTACAAATCCAAAGCCAATCGGAGAGCGCCCTGAGCCATTCTGCGGCGTCAGCGCCGCCGGAAAAAGCGGATTCCGGAAACGTCCTAACTATTTCCTCTGCATCGTCGACGTGGCAATACGTCAGCCCCCGCGAACCAAGGCCGACATGGAGGACTCTGCTTTGTGTTCATTTATTCTCCATACAACAGCAGCACTCCTTTTGGGGAATACAGTCTCTTTTCTCTGCATTTTCAGCTTTCAATTCTTACTCCCAACACAGACTCAGGATAACTTAGATCCGTCCCAGGTGATTTGAAGTGAGCATCATAGGCGGACGCCATGTTGTACGGAAAACTAGAGCACCGCTAAGGCGGAGGACGAGGTTTGGGGGAAGTCGGAAGTCGATGGAGTTTGGGGGCGGGCCTAGAAGGTGTGAGGAGAGGTGGGGTTGCTAAGCAATGATGCATTTCCTCTTTTGCTGACTCTCGTAGTGTGTGGTTGGACGGGTTTGTTGGGGGAGGGAGAAAGGGAAGGTAGAAAGAGGTTGGTTGTCACTGAGAAGCCCCGGACACAGGAAGGTAAACTGAGGCGCGGGAGGGATTGCGGTTGAGGAGGGATTGTGCATTTGGTTGGGCGTGTTTGAGTCGAGGTGTTTTGGGGCTAGGGTTTTGTGAGTTTGGAAGGAGGAATGTGGGGTAGGGCACTGAGGTGAAAGTATCGAGGAAGAGAGGGGATTTAAGGGCGACAACCTGGGGGCTAGGTCTGGGGGCCCGAGGTGTTGGAACGATCCTCTGGGCGTGGGGTAGGAGGGGTGGAAGGTGGGACCAAGAATAGCGCAAGTGCTTGAGAGGTGAGAGAAGAGGCGGGAGAGATGAAACAATTGTAGAGTTGGAAGGGCCCCAAGACCAGCCAGTTCAACCCTTAGCTTACTGAGAATCATTCATGCACAAGCTGCTCAATTAGTGGTCATCCAGTATTAGCTTTGACGACTTTGAATAGACTTTTTTTTTTTTTTTTTAGTGAGGCAATTGGGGTTAAGTGACTTGCCCAGGGTCACACAGCTAGTAAGTGTTAAGTGTCTGAGGCTGGATTTGAACTCAGGTACTGACTCCAGGGCCGGTGCTCTATCCACTGCGCCACCTAGCTGCCTCTTGAATAGACTTTTTAGAAGCCCAAACTTACTGAGGCAGCCCGTCCCATTTTTTGATAACCCTAATTTTTAGGAAGTTTATCTTTCCAACTTTGTCTTCTGCCACTTCCACCATTGCTATCTTAGTTCAGCTCTTTGGTGCCAAACTAACATATGACAATCCGTCAAATACTTACAGACAGTTATTATGTCTTTTCTTCTCCAGGCTAACCATCCCTCACTTCATTCAACTTGTCCTCATATGGATTGGTCTCCAAGCCTTTGACCATCTTCTGTCAGGAGAGTTGGTAAAGGTTCATAAGGAAGAAGGCTGGTAAAGGTCGAGGAGAAGATGAGAGAGGAGGAAGGAGGCTGGTAAAAAGGATGAGAAAGCAAGGAGCTAGGAAAGGGGTAGGAAGAGGGAGGAGTTGAGAGCTTCTTCTTTTACCCTTTACCTCTATTCCCTCCAGTCAGGGAGGAGAGAATTAAGAGGGCTTTGGAGGAGATGAGAGGTTGTTGGTAAAATGCCAAAAGAAGTAAGTTGGAGAAATGGGGGTTGAATAGGAAAGACAGGGGAAAGAGGTGCAGTGTGTTCTGGTGTTGGGGAAGTAGGGTAAAAGAAAAATCTTGGATGAGTCTTGGAGAAAATTGGTGAGTAGCATAGGGAGCTCAGAAAAAAAAGTAGGCAGATGAAGAGCAAGTAGGCCTTCAGAAATGAGGAGGACCCCTCAAGGGTAGCATTTCTGAGAAGAGATGGAAGGTTTCCATTTGGTAGATTTGTTTGAGATGAGCAACCAGCTTTTGGTTAGTGAGGAAGGGGAATAGAATAGAAAATGGGAGGGATATAGATTGATGACCATAGAAATAAAGGGATAAATTAAAAGAGAATCGTGAGAGAATTGAGGAAATGAATTGGCATCTGGGGAGAGGGATTATTTGGGGGGCACTGAATTTGAGATATATATGTCTTTTGATCTTTGCAATCTCTTCTCAGAAATCTCCAGAGACCAAGCCAGGTTTCTGCCTTCATTCAGGCTCAACCTTTCTGCTGCCCTCATCCTGGAGGCACCCTGCCTCTTCCCTACCCGAATGGTGCTACTTCCTGCTGACCCAGGATCCAGGCCTCCTCTGTTCCCTACCTCAGAGCTGGTGTTCCAAGTCTCTCCTAGTGGAAGGACCCTTACCAGGAAACAAGGACTTTCCCCTAGACAGTATTTCTTTAAACTAAGAAACCTATTTACCGGTTTAAATTTGACCCTCTAACCCTCGTTTTACCCTCTTTGAGGACTCAAGAGCTCTCATCCTTTTACCTCCTTTCTTCATCCTTTGAGGAGAAACTTCTCTGTAATAGCTCTAGCTTGCAAGGGTCCCTGGTCCCAACATGCTAGTCTGTTTTTGTGAATAGGGCCTTGCCTATTTCCTGGTTGGCATGGCTGAGCCAAGACAGGTTCCAGGTGGCCGGGAGACTCCACAAGGGGAGCTTCGGCCAGAAGTTGTGGAAGATGAGGCCCCTAGGAGTCCAAGTCCAGAGGAAATGAGAGGAGGAAGAAGCAGCAGTAGTAGTGAGACAAAGTTATCTCCTAGAGAGGAGGAGGAACTGGATCCTAGAATACAGGTAAGAAAATGAAATTATTTGAAAAACTCTCCTGGACAAGAGGGATTCATCTAATTCTTTGTTTCTTCAGAAGAAAAATTGGAATACATGGGTAGAAGTTATGGAGAGATAAAGTTCAGTTTGATATTGTGAGGCTGACTAGGGGAGGAAAAATGAGCACTGGATTTGGAATGAAAAGAACTGTATGATTTTGCTACTTACTAAGTGACCTTCCGGTGCATGCCACTTCTCCTTGGGCCTCAGGTTCCTCAACTTTTCAACATTCTGTGATTCTATTATTCTGTTTGTATCTCCTATCACTAGAAGTATCAAGGTAGAGGATTGACATTGTTTAGAGCAAAGCTTCTCAAACTGTGGGTCATAACCCCATATGAGGTCCTGTAACTGAATGTGGGGGTTGCAAAAAATTTGGCAACAGTAAAAGGTTATGGATACCTATTTTATATACCTAAATACCCAGGGTTGTGTAAAAATTTCTTTGGTGAAAAAGAGGTCACGAGTGGAAAAAATTTAAGAAGCCCAGGTTTATAAGGGATTCTTTATGTTTGGGAGGTTGGATTATGTGACCTCTAAGAAGCATTCCTTTTATGTGAGCAAATACTTTACATTTTTAGCGTCAGTTTATACCCCATAAATCCACAAATGCTATGTTATTGTTTTGTTGATTGTTTAGACTTAAATTGATGGAGAAAATGTTAATGCAGATTAAATTTAAAAGTGTCTTGTGCATACATTTTTTCCTCATAGAGTTGATTGATAAATCAGTCTTCTATCCCCTTCTAACAGAGTCTCTAAGGGCTTACTACAAATCTAGAGGGTAACAGTGTAGAAGTATTCTTCATGAAGCAACATGTGAACAGTTGGAAATGAATAGGATGTGAACTGAATTTCTGAGTGCTTAAGAGATTTAGAGGAACTATCCAAGTGGAGTCAGTTGAATCAGGAGGCACATTTTGAAGTAGGTAAAGGAGAGTGGAAGACTACAGTATTTTTGTGTCCCAAGTTGACTGGTTAAGCAATGTCGCTGTGGCCCCACTGTTATGGATGTAGCTTCTGATAAGCCACTTTAGTTCCAAATCCTTAAACTTCTGCCTACAAGCATTTTTTTGAGGGACCTCAGATACCCTTATGGGCAAAGAAATAGATTAGCTCACTGTCCTTAAGATGCTTCTCTCTGTTTTTTAAAATAAATTATAGATAACCTTCTTTTGGGGGATATCACCAGAATGTCTTCTAGGATCTTTTCTTTTCACACATTTCAAGAGAGCCATACCAGAAAACAAATTTTTTTTTTTTTTGGTGAAGCAATTGGGGTTAAGTGACTTGCCCAGGGTCACTCAGCTAGTAAGTGTTAACTGTCTGAGGCCGGATTTGAATTCAGGTACTCCTGACTACAGGGCCGGTGTTCTATCCACTGCGCCACCTAGCTGCCCCCTGAAAACAAATATTTTTAAGGAGAAAAAAAAGAGGAAGAGAAAAAAACCCCCAGAACTGATCAATATGTTGGGGGAGAAAAGAATATATGTGTTGTTCAACACCTGTTGACTTTCTGCCTCTGCAATGGGGTGGAGTAAGGATAACTCAATAGTAACAACAACAACAGAGATAATAATAAGTCATATTTATATAGTGCTTTAAGATTTGCAAAGTATTTAAAAATACTATCTCATTTTATCCTTACAACATCCCTCAGAAGTAGGTAAGAAGTAGCAAGTATTCCTATTTTACCAGTGAGGAAACTGAGACAGAGTGATTTACCCAGGATCACACAGCTGGCAAAGTATCTAAGGCTAAGAATTGAATTTAGATCTTCTGAACTCCAGGTTTAGTGCCCTATCTACTATTCCACCTAACTGTCTCTTTTGTATATTCTTTTCTTCTTCTGTTTTTGGTATCTATCCTTTCTTTGGAACCATGTTTATTCTTTGTACTTTTGTGACATTCACTTTTATTTTTTTTTTTGTGGTGGTGGTGGTTTATTCCATTTATATTGCTGAGTTATATTGCCAAGAGTTTTCTTGGTTCTACTTACTCTGCATCAGATTTATGTCTTTCCATTCTCTGTATTCATCATATTCATCATTTTGTTCAGCATAGTAATATTCCGTTACATTCATGTACCATAATTTATTAGCTATTCCCTGACCTTTGTGTATCTATTTTGTTTCAAATTCTTTGCTATCATGAAAACTTCTGTTAAAAATATTTTGGTGGAGGAAGCTAGGTGGTGCCTTTGATTCAGGAGGGCCTGAGTTCAAATGTGGCTTCAGAGACTTGACACTTACTAGCTGTGTGATCCTGGGCAAGTCACTTAACCCTCATTGCCCTGAAAAAAAAAATATCTTAAAATATTTTGGTGTATATGAGGGCTTTCTTATCAATGATCTCTGAGGTATAAGCCTAGTAGAGGAATCCCTGGGTCAGAGTATGGACATTTTCGTCACTTTTACAAAATGGTTCTTTCTCGAATGTTTTGCTGACTGGCTGACATTAATTGAGTTTTGTTGTATTTCATCTTATTTTAAACGCACTAACACCCCTTAATTCTTTCATGAATTTAGGTTCACTAGTCAAGTGAAAAAAAAAAGACTGTGAGTTAGGAAATCTGGAATTTTATTTTCAGTTCTACCACCAACTATGACTTGTACCAAGTTATTTACATTCTCTGTGTCTTCATTGCCTCTTCTGTGAAATGAAGTGATTAGACCAGATGATTTTGAGATTCCTTTTAGCTCTACTATTATGTGATTCTTATTCCTAACAACTTATGCATTCTTATTGACCTAGAGCTAGATTTCTTTGTTTTGTATGTAAACTTAGCTTGGAGTCTTCAGATAAAGCTGGGAAAAAATACTCCTCTTTTGTAGTTGAATGAGCAGAGCTGCTTAGCTCTCTTTCTGCCTTTCCTTGTCTACAGTCAGGAAAGAAGTTCTTGCAGAGAAGATAGCACAGCCTTTCCATGAAGCTTATCTAAGATTTTACCTCCATCCTTTCTGCTATACATTCTTGTTCCTGTTTAAGCCAAATAGGAGAGGTACATAGGGTATTTTCTGTTTTTGTAACTGTCCATGGTGTACAAAGCCCTGTGAGTTAGGGAGTGCAAGTATTATCCTTACTTTACAAATGAAGAAAGCCAAGGCTCAGAATATTGTGACTTACTAAAAGGCACACATCTATTAAGTGTCAGTGCTGAGACTCAAGTCCTGATTTTCTGACTCTTAAGACTAATGTACTTTTTTTTTTTTTGTGAGGCAATTGGGGTTAAGTGACTTGACCAGGGTCACACAGCTAGTACGTGTTAAGTGTCTGAGGCCGGATTTGAACTCAAGTCCTCCTGAATCCAGGGCCGGTGCTCTATCCACTGCGCCACCTAGCTGCCCCAAGACTAATGTACTTTTACCACTATATGAATCTGTGTCTTGCTTATTACATGGTAAGAACTAAAGGAGACTCCTTGTCCAGATCTTTGATTTCAGTGGTTTGGTGAACATTCACTGTGGAATCTTCTATATTGCAAATAAGCTAACATACCTCTGAAAATTACTTGGGGACTTAGGAGCCAGTAGTCTCAGTTTGTTGCAGGTATGACATGTACTTAAAGACTTTAGGACTTTCAAGAAGACTAGCCTTTTATCCACTATGCTAGTGTGCTTTTTATGGAGTTGAGGATAAAACAAACAAAAAAGTATGACATCCATCTTGCCCCTGAGAAACAGACATCTTGGTGAAGGAAGAGGTAAGACTTCAGTATATGATGTATAACTAGGTAACAATGTAGGACTATACAAGCCAATGTTTTTGTAGTATAGACTATAGGATTTAAGGGAAAGTAATGGTCAGTTGGAATAGAGAAGCTTTTGTAAGACTTGATTCAAGGTGAAACTTGAGTTTGCCATAGAAACCTGCTTAGTCACCAAACTTTTTATACTAATTCTTGTTACATTTACCTCAGCACTTTGATCTGAAGTAGTTCAGATTTTTTGATATCTTGATGGGATGAGATTTAGATTTGTGGTTAGAGAACCATGATATAGACTCAATGATTGGTTCCTAGTTATCATTAACTTGACTGTTGTATATACATTTTAATCTCTTTAAATGTCCCCTTGCAGTTAATTTTCTTGGACTTATCTATGTACCTTTACCATTGTCCCTATTTGGAATATCCTTCCCATCCTCTGACTTTCTAAACCTCAGTCAAGATTTCCTTCTTTAGGTTGTTGTTGTTGTTCAGTTGTTACAGTTGTGTCCCATTCTTTGTGATCCCTTTTGTTTTTTGTTTTTTTTGTTTTGTTTTTTTTTTTGCAAAAATACTGGAATGGCTTGCCATTTCTTTCTCCAGCTTATTTTACAAATGAGGAAATGAGGCAAATAGGGAACTGACTTGCCTAGGGTCACATAGCTAGTTAAGTGTCAGAGGCCCAGATTGGAACTCAGGAAGATAAGTTTTCCTGATTCCAAGCCTGGTCCATTGTGCCACTATGTCTTCCCTAATTTACTGATCATTGCTTTACTTTCATTCTCATTAGGATTCTAGTAGTCTTTTCCCCTCTCCTCTCATTGCTGTGTTGTTTTAGATATGTTTATGAGTCTTTTTCCATATCAGTGTGTTTTTCCCGTCTTTCCTATTAGACCATGTCTATGATTTTCTTCTCTATCTTAACCAGAGTTCAATGCAAGCTTTACACAGGGAATAATCTGTATACATTTATACTGTTTAATAAAGGCCTCCTTCAGAGTCAAATGCCCATGTAATTAGGGTAATTTATTCTATTTACCTTTTTCTATTGGTACAGGGAAATGAGTGACCTGAGCCTTTAGGAATCCAGACTATTGTCCTGGCATCCTGGGAATTTGTTTGACCTGCTTTGGGGAGGTCAGCCTACTTTGTTGACTCATTGACAGATGAAGTGAGCTGACTCAGACAGCATTCTTCAAGCATTCCATTTAAGCTGAGTATTCTCAGAGTTCTCTGCTTGAAAGCTGAAGTGGCATGTGTCACCAAAACCAAAAACAGTGGCCACTACAACTAGAGGAACAGCATAAGTCAGCAGAAATTTCCTGACCCCACTTTATCTTTGTTCTGCCCTTCATCTTCCCTGGCTACCGTCCTATTTCTTTGAAGAATTAGCTAGGGAGGCCGCTAGGTGGCGCAGTGGATAAAGCACCGGTCCTGGATTCAGGAGGACCTGAGTTCAAATCCGGCATCAGACACTTGACACTTAGCTGTGCAACTCTGGGCAAGTCACTTAACCCTCATTGCCCCACCAAAAAAAAAAAAAAAGGAAGAAAGAAAGAAAGAAAAAGAAAAGAATTAGATGGAAATTTGTAACTCAAAAAAGGTGTGTTGGACTCTCTGCTCATCTGTTATCATTATTAAAAAGCTTTTATTATGTATCTAATTGCATATTATCCTGCATAGAAAGCATGTGTTGCCCTTTATATAGGGAAGCAGTACAATGAAGAGTGCTGGGTTTGTCATTGGAGGACATGGATTCAGATACCTTTTATTACTTATGTGATGTTGGATAAGTCACTTAACCTCTTTGGGCTTCAGTCCTCATCTAAAATGAGGGAGTTGGACTAGATGACTTCTAAGATCCCTTCCAGCTCTAAATAAACAATCCTATAATCCTAAACTCTCTTGCATCCTCTCACTTTACCCCCCCCCCCCATTTTCCCCTCCCCTCTCCCAACTCTTCATTTCTTTGGTTCTCATGGGTTTAATTGTCATAAAAGATAGCTCCCAGATCTGTATTTCTAGTCCTAGTCTCCTGAATTCCCATCTTGCTCACCTGGCCTGTTAGCCATTTTGAATTAGATGTTTCATAGGCATATCCAAAATAGAATACTATCTTTTCTCATCAAACCTACCTTCAGAATATCCCTATTTTTATTAAGATGGGAAGCTAGGTGGCTCAGTGAATAGAGCGCTAGCCCTGAACAGAGTTCCTGACTGAGGACCTGAATTTAAATCTGGCCTCAGATGCTTGACACTAGATGTGGGACCTTGGGCAAGTCACTTAACCCTGATTGCCTTAGGTGTCTGGAGTGACCTCCATTCGTCCTGATCTATATCCTGCCACTGGACCCAGAAGGCTGTGGAGGAGAAGTGAGGCTGGTGACCTTGCACAGCCCTCTCACTTAAATCCAGTTCACTGCAAGTCATGACATCACCTCCCAATGTCTTGGTCCTCTTAGAGGATGAAGGAGAAACAACAATTTCTATTAAGGGCAACTAGAATGCTTCTAGTGCCCAAGGTCCACAACCTAGTAATCTTTGATTCCTTATTCCTTACTCCACTTTAGATAAGTGGAGATGTTATGCTTTGTTGATCCCTCCTCTACAATATCTCTTGAATCCATGCCTTTCTCTATAGTCCTTCTTTCATCAGTACCCTTCTGTCCATACTTATTGGCCACCACCTGGTTCAAGACCTCATCATTTTTCACCAGAACAATTTTTTTTTGAAATTATGTAAAACATTTCCATATTAGTCATTTTGTACAAGAAAACTTCTGTGTTAAATCAATGTCAGTCCTTTTTCTGGAGGTGGATAGCATGCTTCATCATTAGTCCTTTGGGAATGTTTTGGATCATTGTATTATTGAGAATAGTTAAGTCATTCACAGTTCTTCATCAAATGATATTGCTGTTTCTGCACAGTGTTCTCTTGGTTCTGCTCACTTAACTATATATCAGTTCATACAAGTCTTTCCAGGCCTTTCTGAAATTATCCTGCTTGTCATTTCTTATAGCACAATAATATTCCACCACCATCATATACCACAGCTTGTTTAGCCATTCCCCAATTTATGGGCATTCTTTTGATTTCCAATTTTTACCCTCTACAAAAAGAGATACTATAAATATTTTTGTATAAATAGGTCTCTCTTTTTGAGGATGTCTTTGGGATATACACCTAGCAGTGGTATTGCTTCACGAGAACTATTGCAATAGTCTCCTAATTTGTTTCCTTACCTCAAATCTATCCCCTCTCTAATCCATCTTCTGTATAGATATTAAAATGATGATATTCCTAAAGAATAGATTTGACCATGCCACTTTTTTCTTTCTTTTTTTTTTTTTAGTGAGGCAATTGGGGTTAAGTGACTTGCCCAGGGTCACACAGGTAGTAAGTGTTAAGTGTCTGAGGCCGGATCTGAACCCAAGTACTCCTGACTCCAGGGCTGGTGCTCTATCCACTGTGCCATCTAGCTGCCCCCTTTTTTTTTTTTTTTTTTAGCGAGGCCACTTTTTCTTAATAAGTTTTATTGGTTCTCTGGGATCAAATGTAATTTAGTTCCTTTATAACCTGGTTCCAACCTCCCTTGCCAGAATTATTTTACATTATTTTTCTTTAGGCACATAATGTTCAAGCAAAATAGCCTTTTTGCTCTTCCTCAGAACACTCCATCTCCCATCTCTGTGCCTCTGTAACTTGCTATTCTCCATGGCAGGAATATATTTTCTCTTCAATGCCAAAGCTCAACTCAGGACCCACCTCCTTCATGAGGCCTGTCCTGATCCCTTTATCCTACCTTGTAGTGGCCACCCTACTCCCTCAAATGCTTCATACTTGCTTCTGTATTGCATATATTTTGTATTTAAATATGTGCCTGTTATGTTTCTTGATAGTATAAGCTTCTTGAATTCAGACCGTTTTAAAAAAAAATTTTATTTTACATATATATTGGTGGGGCATTGAGGGTTAAGTGACTTGCCTAGGGTCACACAGCTAGTAAGTGTCAAGTGTCTGAGGCCAGATTTGAACTCAGGTCCTCCTGAATCCAGGACCAGTGCTTGATCCACTATGCCACCTAGCTGCCCCAAGACTTTTATTTTTATCTTTGTATCCCTAATCCCTAAAGAGTACTTTACATATCAGTACTTTACATATATTAGGGACTTAATAAATTTGCTTGTTGACTGATTTAGCAATCTAGCTCAGCCTACTTACAGTGGGACAAATACTTTAAAATATTTTCCTTTCTTTTTAAGTGTTTTGTTTATTTGTTTTTGCATTTCTGTTATTTCTCAATGGCTCCCTTAACTTTCCCGTTTAATAAGTAAATGAATTTAAACAAAACAAAGCAACCCATTGTCCATGTCTGAAAATGTATGCCTTATTTGGAACCTAGAACCTACCACTTTTCTGTCAAAAGGTTGGAGTCATCACTAATAATTAAACATGGACACCATAGAAGAAAGTGGAGAGATAGACAGATCATAGGATGTTAGGATTATGTATTTAGAGCTGGAAGGGACCAGCTAAGTCCTATGGTTGGATTCCCTCATTTTATAGATAAGGAACTGAGGCCTAGAGAGATTATGTGTTCACTCAATATCATCAAGGTAACAAATGGCAAAGCTATATAATTTGAACCCAGTTCCAAACAATGCACATCTCCTTTCCAGTTTATTCCTGCTACAAAAATTTTTGTATAAAGGGAAAGGAGGGTTTACCTTCTGTCTTTGACTTCTTTGTGGTATATGCCTAGTAGTGGTATTGCTGGATAAAAGAATATATACTGTTTAGTGACATTTTGGGGATAATTCCAAATTGTTATTCAAAAGGATTAGACCAATTCATAGTTCCAATAGTACATTAGTGTACTTTTCTTCCCAAAGCCATTTCAATACTTATCACTTTCATATTTTGTTATTTTTGTCAGTCTCATGGATTTGAAGTGAAATCTCAGGGTTTTATTTTGCAATTTTGAGTTGTTTTTTCATTTGGGATGAGGTGTTATCTTTTCTCAGTGGTAAACAGAAGCCAATGGTAAACATTTATTAGATGGCTGTGGAATCATACTTATTTCTGACTTAGTATGTTAAAAATAATTTTTTGATATGTTTTGTTTTTACATCCACTTAATTTCTGAACATAACCCTTCTCATTGAACTATCCCTCCAACAAAGGGGGAAAAAAAAGAAAAATCTAGGAAAACTGATCAATATTTTAATCGGTTTTTAATAATATATATACTTCTCCATACCCATAGTCCTACATTTCTGCAAAGTGGGGAGAGTTTTTATTTTCTTCTTTCTTCTTTGGTGTTATGCTTGGTCTTTATAATTATTCAACATTCATTTTCTGTTTTCTGTTGTCATTTTTTCCATTTATATTATAATCATTTCATATATATGTATGTATGTATACTATATACCCATCCATACACACATACATATGTGTATGTATTTACCTACACAGAGAGTGTTCTAATTCTGCTTGCTTTACTCTGCATTTGTTCATCTAAACCTTCTCATATATCACCAAGATTAAGGAGGCCTGGGAAAGGCTTCTTGCAGAAGGTGGTAGTTTAGTTGAAACTTGAGGGAAACCAGGAAAACTAGGAGGTAAAGATGAGGGGGAAGATTTCCAGGCATGAGGGAGTGGAGTCAGGAGATGGAATGTCATGTATGAGGAATAGCAAGGAGGCTAGTGAGAGTGGATTGAAGAGAATGTAGAAGGGAGTAAAAGTGTAAGAAGACTGGAAAGGTCGGAAAGGGCCAGGTTATGAAGAGATTAAAAAACCAAGCAGGGTTTTACTTTTGGAGTTAGTATGGAGCCAGTGAAGTATATTGAATAGGAGGGTAATATGGTTAGATCTACATTTTAGGAAGATCAATTTGACAGCTGTATGGAGAATGGATTGGAATGAGGAGAGCCCTGAAGCAGGGAGACATGAGCAGGCTATCACTAGACTGTTTTCCAGATGTGAGGTGATAAGGGCTTGTACCACATTGGTTGCAACGTCACAGAAGAGATGGAGCATATATGAGAGATGTTACATAGGTAGACATGGCAGGACTTGACCACTGGTTGAAAATTGCAGAGAGAAAGTAAACAGTAGCAAATGATACCCAGATTCTAAGTCTGGGTGACTGAAAGAATGCTATTACCCTCAAGAGGGATACAACAGGGATAATAGGAAAGTTAGGAAGAGGGGAGTGTTTGAGGTAAAGATAAGAGTTGTCATTTGGAAACGTTGAATTTGAGATGTCTATGAGACCTCCAGGTAAGTAGATGGCAGATAGTGCTGGGACTGGAGTCAGGAAGACCTGAGTTCAAATCTGGCCTCAGACACTTACTAGCTGTGTGACTTGGACAAGTCCCTTAACCCTGGGGTTTTCTCAGCAAAGATACTGGAATGGTTTGCCATTTCATTCTCTAGCTCATTTTAAAGATGAGGAAACTGAGGCAAGATCTTTCATTTGTCAAACCAGAGACCCATCTCTGTCTTTGAAGGGATAAAGTCCCATTGACCATTCATAGATATGTATAGATCCCATCTTTCTTCTCTTTCCCTTGCCTTTAGGCCAAATAAGTCTCCTTCCCATCTTGGGCAGGGGGGAGAATGCCTCTATAGATAAATCTAGAGAAAGAAACCCTTGACGCTTTCTAACAACTATGTCTACCTTTCTGTAGGGAGGTTCTTGGTTATTTCCATCCTTTTCGTGAGAATTTTAATGTTCCTTCTGTGCTAGGGGATTAGAAAACAACAGGTGTATTTTTGGGGGAGATAATGTTTGACTGACAGGTCCCTTCCAGACTCTTTTCCCCTAGTCTACACCATTGATTTCCATTTCCATTTTTAGGGACTCTCTATGTATGAGTATAATAATCCTTCCTATCCTCTAAAAATGCAGAGAAGGTTCTTAACTTTTCATGATAGGATTTATACCTTCTAAAGGCCTGCCTAACTAATCTGTCTCCTTTTATCTCCCCTTGGACAGGAGGAGCTAGAGCACTTGAACCAGGCCAGTGAGGAAATCAACCAAGTAGAGCTACAACTGGATGTGAGTGTCCCTCACCTGTCCATCCATCTGGGACACTAACATGGGAATAAGTTAGAATAGATTTTCAGGAATCCAAGAGATATCTTGTGCAGGGAGCAGCATAGGATAGTGGGAAGAATATTAGATTTGGAGTCAGAAGACTTGGGTGTCTGTAAAATCAGTGGGTTATATTAAATGAACTTTTAGAATCTTTTTCAGCAATAAATCTGTATTCCTATAATTATTATTTTCTTGGCTGTCTCTCCCTTGTCCTTTTTTTTTTTTTTTTTTGCTTGGGAGACATGGAGACAACAATAATTGTTTTTGTTTCAAACGAAATCTTGGATTCCTGGAACCAAGGATGACTGTAGCTATAATTCCAACTTGAGACCATGGTATATTGTGGGGAGGGGTAAACGGGAGGATGGGGAATTATAGAGCAGCTAGAGGGAGACTATCCAGTAATCTTGACTTCTCATATCTTGTTGACAGGAGGCCCGAACCACATATCGGAGGATCTTGCAGGAGTCAGCTCGAAAGCTCAATACACAGGGCTCTCACTTGGGAAGTTGTATTGATAAGGCCCGACCATATTATGAGGCACGAAGGCTGGCCAAGGAGGTACTGGAATTGGGAGCTCTGTCTCCTGAAGCACATGCTCCCATCCCCTGAGCTAAGGGTCTGCACATGTGTATGTTTAGTGTCTATTGTTAGTTAATCTGCTGGACTAGAAGTTAGGCAGAGTGGGTTCTCTGATGTTGATGACTTGCTACTGGCTGGCTGTATAGTCTTGGACAAATAATTTCCCTTGGTCTAAATTTTTGATCTGTAAAATGAATGGTTTGGACTAGATGATTTTTAAGATCTCTAACAAACTTTCTCTCCTCATATTTACATTTATGTAGTAACTTTAAGGCTTGAAAAGGGCTTTCCTCACAACACTATGAGGTTGTTAGTGTAGGTACTTTCATTCTCATTTTTCAGATGAGGAAACTGAGGCTCTGAGAGGTAAATGACTTCCTCATGGTCACACAACTAGAAAGTGTCTTTGAGGTAGGAATTTAAACCAAATCTCCTGAGCTCTAGTGTGGTGCTTTATCTACTGTGTCATACTACTTCTCAAGCATCTGTCTCTGCTCCCTTCATCTCTCCCTTCCCCCTTTTTCTATCTTTCTACAGAATTGTATCTCCAATTAGTCTCTTCATAACATAGTTTGAGAGAGAAAGGAGGACAGTGAGATTGACTTCTCATTTCTTCCAACTCTGTCTCTCTACAGGCTATGGGATTGCCGTCCTCTTGGGGCAGACATAGGGGGAATCTCTACCATATCTACCTTTCTCATGACTGGCTCTCCCTCAGCCAGGATTTTCTTGGTAGGGGAAGTCTGGGCCCCTCCTGTGACTGCTCCCCACCCTCCCTCCAGGCTCAGCAGGAAACACAGAAAGCAGCTCTGCGCTATGAACGGGCGGTGAGCATGCACAACGCTGCTCGAGAGATGGTGTTTGTGGCAGAACAAGGTGTCATGGCTGACAAGAACCGGCTTGATCCCACATGGCAGGAGATGCTTAATCATGCCACTTGCAAGGTGAGGAGTAGCCAGCAGCATCAGTCATTCCTTTATTTTAATTCTCATATTTTTTTCTTTAATTTGTATCTGATTTCCCTCCTTCCTTAAATTCTATTCTTTACTACTTTACCACTCCCACCTCCCCACCCCCTTTCCTTACAGTTGGACTCTTTTTTCATGACTTCCCAATTTTGCCTAAGAGAAGCTCCTCACTAACCCCTTATTCTCTTTTGCCAAACACTCAACTAGGTTGTTTCTCTGACCTAGGTGTCTTTATTCATTGCTTTCTGATTGAATTCTTTTTTTGTGGGGTGGAGTTGGGGCAATGAGGGTTAAGTGACTTGCCTAGGGTCACACAGCTAGTAAGCATTAAGTGTCTAAGGTCGGATATGAACTCAGGTCTTCCTGAATCCAGGGCCAGTGCTTTATCTACTGTGCCACCTAGCTGCCCCTATTCATTGCTCTCTTATCAAATTTTTCTTTCACTAGCCACTTTCTTGAGGACTAATCTTATACAATTCATCTCTCCATTACCTTAGCATCACTTTAGTCCTTGTGTATATGCTCTGTGCAACTATAATTATTTAGGTCTTTTTTATTGAGTTTTTATTTATATTCCTTTTCACCAATCCTTCAATCAGCAGCTTTAATATTCTATGAATCTGTGAGTATTTGAATACATCTTATGTGCAATAATGATAATAATTCACATTTATGTAGTGCTTCAAGGCTTGGGAAATGCTTTACATATGTTATCATATTTGACCTTCATCCCTGTGAGGTAGGTGTTGTTCTTATTATTCCCATTTTAAAGATGAGGAGGCAGAGTTAAATGGCTCTCATTGAGCTTATAATGATAATAACTGACATTTGTGTAGCAGTTAAGTTTTACAAAGCATTTCATACATTATTTCATTTAAACTTATAAAAACCCTGTAAAAATGGGCAATATAGCTATTATCTCCATTTTACAAATGAGAACATTAAAGCTTAGGGAAGTTAAATGACATAATCATATAGCAAATAAGTGTTAGAGGTAAGCTCTGGTATGGCCTGGAGTTAGGAACACGAGTTCTAATCCTGCCTCAGACACTTTTTAGCTTTGTGACTCTGGCAAGTCATTTAACTTGTATTTGCCTCAATTTCTCATCTGTAAAAAGGAGATAATAATAGTCCTTATCTCCTTGGATTGTACTCAGGACAGTGCCTGACACATAAAAAAGCACTATATAAATGTTAGGTATAGATAAGACACATATCTATGAAAATCTTTACCCATCCTTACCAGGAAGAATAACTGAAAACTGTAAGGAATTAATTGTGATTTGGGGTTTTCATAACCTTATCTTTGCTTCATTATGGTCTGACTGAAAATCTGTAAGGGCCAAATTTAGTATGGGAAGAATTAAGTGGGCAGCTCACTGTAGTATTGGGGTAAGAAACAGCCTCTTTCAAAAACAAAACAGGTTTATTAATGGGAACAAGTTCAAAACACAAGTGAGGTTAATAGAGTTAGGGAATCTAAATCTCTGGGGTAAAAAGGCCCCAGGCATCCCGAACCTGCCTCCAGCTCCCCCAACTCCAAAGAGCTAGCTTTGCCTCAAAAAAAACTAAACTCACCACCACATGAAATCTGTAGCTCTAAGGAGAATTAGCTTGCAGTCTCTTCTATTTTGGTCCGAAGGTCAAACGCCAACAGCTCCTCTAGCTGTCTACCTCCTTTCTCCGTTTCACTCAGAACCTTCTCCTCAGAAAAACTCTCTAACTGCCTCTAACTGTCTCTCCCACCGGAAGGGGTGGTTCTTAGCCATGCTGAGTCTCCAATTGGCTCAGCATACCCACATGGGCTGTCCCCATTATAATCTGGTCAGGCCCATGTGGGCGTGGAGGAGCTATTAGGGAAGGCAGCTATTAGGGGTGACTTAGTTACTTAGTTTTAATAAATGTTCCTTGTTGTCAGAGTTCCTCTTGTTTGTTCATTTATTTCCCAAAGTACACACCCATCTTCTCTTAGGCTTTTAAGCTTACGGGTTTTTTTCAGTCTGACCATAATGGGTTTTTTTGTTTGGTTTTTTGTGGGCAACAGGGGTTAAGTGACTTGCCCAGGGTCACACAGCTAGTAAGAGACTGGATTTGAACTCAGGTCTTCCTGAATCCAGGGCCAGTGCTTTATCCACTGTGCCACCTAGCTGCCCCCAGTCTGACCATAATGAAGCAAAGATACGGTTATGAAAACCCCAAATCACAATTAATTCCTTACAAAACAAATGTCCTACTTCTGATGTCTCAGTAGAATGGTTTAATGTGATTCCTTCAAGTAGCATAGCTTCTAAAAAGAGACTTATTTTATTATTACATGACCACACCTATATTCTGCTATTGGCTCATGTGTTTCAACACTAAAAACAAATCGGGTATATAGACAAATAGGGATGGAATAAAATCTGCCTTGACTTTCCTTAGGCTTATTACCTTCTCCCATATCTCCTTACTATCTCTAATGTAGGACTTTGTGCTCTTTCACTCAGTTAAGTGTTTAGCACAGAGTGATAATTGTATCAGATCCATGCCCTACAGGGTAGCTACTGGATGGCAGGTTGGGGAAAGACCAAAGGAAGAAAGCCATTGGAGTAATTCCATCCAGTTGTTTCTCTTTCTTTTGCTTTGTGTTTTCTGTCCCTTGGGACTCAGGTGAATGAGGCAGAGGAGGAACGTCTTCGGGGAGAGCGGGAGCACCAACGGGTGACCAGACTGTGCCAACAGGCAGAGGCTCGGGTACAGGCCTTGCAAAAGACTCTTAGGCGGGTCATTGGCAAGAGCCGTCCATACTTTGAGCTAAAGGCCCAGTTTAACCAGATATTAGAGGTGAGTTGCCTTGGCAGATTGACATAGGTGAGACTGGGAGTCAACTGGACAAGGGGAATTCAAGACAAACCTGAAGAGAAAATAGTATGTGGGGATGGAGGGAAAGGAAAAGAGAAGGGTGAACTGTGAGTCTTTGGTATGAGCAGTAGATATTTTGCTGTTCAAGATAACCCCAAATAGAGTAGGGACTTGGATATTTGTTCCTAGGTGACTTCAATTTAGTGAATATCTACCCTATATTGTGCCAAGTAATGTTTACGAAGAGTTCAGGAGGCTTCAGAGCAGGTTGAGAAGTGAGAGGAAGGGAAAATGGAGGACAGGGTAGGCAAAAGAGAAAGTAGAAGCAATGTGAAGAAATGGAGAAGTGGGAGGAAAAGCTTGGGGTAAGTGGAGGTGCAGAGTAGGAGAGGTGAAAGGGACCCTAGAGAACATAAAGGAAGCACATCAGGAAACAGGAGGATGGGGAGAGAGGAAGAACAGAGAAGAGAAAGGGAAGAGCAGAGGAAGTGAAGAAGACAAAGAATTGTGTGATTAAGGGTAAAATAATGAGCAGAGAAGTATGTGAAGAGAAGAATGAGGGAATGAGTAGGGAAGGGGAAGAATGGAGAATAATTGTTGAGAAAGAGGAGGATGGTTGAGACAGATAATGGGATAGTGACCCAGATATTTAAAATTGGAAGAATTCCTTGAAATTCTTAGAGGAAGAAAATACTGAAATGAGGGGAAGGAAAAGTGTCAGAGTTAGAAACTGGTAGAGGAGAGAGGGAAAAAGAAGTGGTGAAGCTAATGGGAACCTGATTGAGGCAGAAGGCAAAATAACAGGGAAGATGACAGAGAAAAATGAGGCTGGAAGGGAATTAGCAAGACCCTAAAAAGGTTTGGGTTGGTGGGGCATCTCATATTTCTATTCTTGCCTCCCTCAGGAACACAAGGCCAAGGTGACTGGGCTGGAACAACAAGTGTCTCAGGCAAAGACCCGCTACTCAGTTGCCCTGAGAAATCTGGAGCAGATCAGCGAGCAGATCCATGCCCGCCGCAGGGGTTTGCCTCAGGCCCCAGTTCACAGGCGCTCTTCCCCTGTAGGGGCTGAGGCTGGACCTGAGAGTGGGGATAGTGGAGACATCAGGGTTGAAGGGGCAGAGGGTGGGTATCTGGAGGAGAGTGGGGCCCTTGAACCTGGCCCTGCCCCTGATACCTTGAGTCTCCTGAGCCTTCGCACTGTTGCCTCAGATCTACAGAAATGTGATTCAGTGGAGCACTTGAGGGGCCTCTCAGACCATGCCAGTTTAGATGGCCAGGAGCTAAGCCCTGAGGGTGGGGGAGATAGAGGGAGTGGGAATCGAGGTCGTCACCAACGAAGCATCAGCTTATAGCCCTCACTTTCCCAAAGAGTTGGAAGTGTCTCCTCTTTTTGTTCCTATTCCTCTTCTCACTCAGGGGGTTCTTATAGACTCTGTCTCACTTTTCTCTTTTAGTGCTTCTTCTCTATTTTGAAAAGCCCCTTACATCTATCTCCTCTGTCTCTCTGATGCTATCTTCTTTTTCTTTCCTCATATACCTGTCTCTTCTTTCACTGTTGGAGGTTTCACTTCTGCCTTATTCTGCTCTTACTCCTCTTTCTTAGCCTGGATCCCTCTATAGATTCTCTGTCTTCTTCTGTCTTCATGTTTTTATTTCTACCTGGATTTCTGTCCATCTTTGACCATTTTTGTCTGTCTCTCACTCACTCCCTCTCTCATTCCCCTCAGGGAATTCAGTCCAGAAGGAACAGGATGCTGACCAGGGGAGGAGTGCTTTCAATAGAACTCTAAGTTGCTCTTCTCATTTTCTCTACTCCCCCAGCCCAGTCCTACATCCTCCACAGGCATCTTTCCCCTCTTTGAGGTTCTCTTAATAAGACCCCCAATGCTGCTGGACTCTACTGGGGATTCTTATGTTTTTTGCCCTATCCCAAATTGCCTGGGTTGCAATCCTACATGTAATAAGTTCATTTATTCAAGATACCTTTCCCCTAATTTTTAGTGACTATTCCCTAACTCAAAAACAGTCAAATCTTACAGGTTAATGGGAAAGAAGTCAGATTTCCAACCCTTATCCTCCCTCCCTCCTCCAACCCATATTAGCAGTGACACTCTAGGTTTCCAGTGAGTGGTCCATGTAAATAATGTTCCCATAGATAGCCTTTTCCCTAGTTGACTTCTGATTCTTTTAAGATTGAGAAGGTCCTATGGAGTCTCTAATTTAAGAGATCAATTTGGGAGGGCCTGGAGTGAGTTGTCCAAACTTTAAAATAGATGACTTCTCTCCATGCTCTTGTTGTCACCATCTTTTACCTTGTCAAGTGGATAATGACTGGGTCCCAACATAGTGAATAAAGGATAGAATTATGAATTACTGTTCCTCATTTTACCATCTCTCTCACATCGTGGGTATGGAAATTTGGATACTTTGGGGATCGATATAAGTCCTCTCTCCCCTTTCTCCCTTATCCTCCTCCTATATAAGTTTCTATATCCTTCTAGGAGTTTCTTGACTTGGCTGCTATACTACTCTCTTTCCTTCCCCACCTCCTCCACCGCTACCATAGAAGACAATAAGATCTGGCAATGAAAGCCCCTTATCTCCCTCGAAATCAGAGACTAGGAAGGTCTGTCACACCCCAGGCTGTGTGTGTGTAGGGGGAGGTTATTTCCTTATCTTCCTACTATCTAGTATACATGAAAAGTTGTTTCTTTTGACAAGGGACATAGAGAAATCCATTTGCCTTTGCTCTCATCTATCTCACCTTATCTGTCTTTCATAGGTACTCTTCTACCCCTACCCAACCCCCAATAAGCTCATCTCTGCATATGTGTTTTTTGGGAGAATATAAGGTTTACATTTTCAACTCCTGTCTTGTGTGTCACTTTTCCAGGGCAGAGTAAAACGGTCACGATGAAAACCATTGTGTTTGAGGTGACTCTTGGGTGGAGGTGGAAGGAGGATGGGGAGTGTGTGAGAATGAAGGGGCAGGTTGATAGGATTTTATTTAAATAAAAAGTACAAATGCAATTTCTTCCTGTCTATTGTCTGTATACAAAGGGAATTATTGGTGAACAGCTGTGAGGAGGATAAGAAGATTTGAAAGATTGAGGTGGTGGTAGCTAGTCTCCTGTCTCCAGAGTGATTTCAAATGTTTATCTCGTTTTAGACTTTTGAATGTAGTGTTTGTACCTCAGTACCTCCTAGAATTGAACTTTGTTTTGCAAACTTTGAAGTAACTTATCAATAAGTTAGTTATTATCAGGTACTCTGAGCTGTAAGCAAACAAATCTTAATCTCTAGAATTCTATACCCTCTTATAGTTTACAGGACCTTTGCTACTTAAGAAATATGTCCTATCAGCACTACAAAGTCAGCATATCTGAAAAAGTTTCTTACCATCCAGATCTTATCCTGACTGATTATTTTCTATAAGTAGTACTACCTTGTTTCCCATGATTCCAACCTTGTGTTTCTTTGACCTTCCTTCACCTTTCATAACCAGAAACCAAATCTTGGTGACTTTAATAATATGATATCTCCCCATTTAACTCCCTGTCCCATTCCTATTGCCACTGTCCTAGACTAGGCCCTTAAAATAACCCACTTCTTAATAGGTTTTCCTGTTGTAGCTCAGTCATCCAAACTAACTTTTGTATAGATGTCAGGATATTTTGTTCACAGAACAGTTCATGTCAATGCTCAAAATCTTCATTGGCTCCATATTGCCTACCAAATAAAGTTCCTTCGGCTTTTAAGGCCTTCCACAATCTTTTTAGCTGTATAGATATATGAACTGGACCTTTGAGTTCATTAATATTACTAATACTCATGGGACAAAACTCCCTCAACCTATACTGATCAGCGCCTTCTATACAATTTATAGTCTTAAGAGAGTTTTACCTGAGAAGTTAAATGAAATATTCAGTCATACAGATACTATATCAGGACTTGTACCCATGTTTTCCTGGCTTCAAAACCAGCTTTCTCACCAACTATGCCATGCAATACCAATGGCTACTTGCTACTGGAGCATTCCTTAAACTTTCCCATCTCTCTGCCTTTGTTTCTCATATCTGTAATGCCCATATTCCCCTCCTCTACTGTTAAATTTCTACTTATTCTTTAAAGCCCAAGCACAAGAATATTTTTGGGAAGCCTTCCTTGATCCTTCTGGACCTTTTTCCATTCTGGCCTCATTTAACATTTTAGTTGGACTTCCTCTATGTATATAATTCATTAGGCCTTTACAATTTTTAAAAATGTAGATTTTTTTTGTTTTCATTGAAGAATACAGCAATTCAAATATATGAACAGGAACATAAAAGAAAAATGATCATGTAAAGAGAAACTGACAAACAAAAGGTTGTAAATGGTTATGTGTCTGTAATTTCTGTTATTTACTACTTGTAAACAACACCAAAAGATGTATATATTGACTTTTAATGTAGTAGTGTCCACATTGTCCTTAGGTTTTCCTAATCTTTTCTTTGTGTATATGTGTACTTTTTCTTTTAGTTTCTGCTTCCCTTGCATCACTTCCTGTGTCTTCCTAGACTTCTTTGAATTCTTCATATTAATTATTTTTAGGATGTAATAATATCTTCTTAAATTTGTAAACTAGCATTTGCTTATCCATTTCCCATTTGATAGACACCTGGGTTCAGTTTTTTGCTTTAACAGATAGTGGTGCTAGAGGATATTTTTGTACCAGTAGGCCTTTTTTCCCTGTCAGTAATCACCTGGAGAATAGAGAAAGGGTGTGCTTATTTTTATAATTCCTTAGTGCTTTTCAAAAATATTAGATCTTTTCCTAACTCCAGTAGCAGCTCAATAGCACACGCAGCATACATGGCCAGCATTGAATTTTGCCCCTTTCATCTTTTCCAGTTTGATGATGGTGAGGTAGAATCTCAGATTGCATTATTAATTTAAATATGCTTTTATTGATGCCTTTAGTCTTTACATTAGTTATTTATGATGACTTCCCTTTCCCTTATTAAACCCTTCTTTCTAAAAAACACTAATTCAACAGTGATACCCATTACAATCTTCATATTTGGCCTCTTGTTTCTGTCATTCAGAAGGGAGCATGTTTTATCATCTATTTTCTTAACCATCATTGGTTTTCAGTTAACTCAATATTTAGTGTCCTTTTAGTGATGTTTTCATGTTATTGTAGTCCTTGAATATATGTTCTTTTGCTTCTTCACAAACATTCCTGCAAATCATCCTGTTTCTCAGAATTCCTCATGTTTGTCATTTTTATTGCATAGTAATAGAGCATATAGTACATGAATATACGCCACAGTTTTTTTTTTCAGCCACTCCTCAATTGATAGGGTACTCTCTTTGTTTCTAATTTTCTACTACTACAAAGAGTGCTACTATGAATATTTTGGTGTTTATTGGTCCTTTGTTTTTGTCTTGTTATATTTGGGACATAGGCTCAATAATGGGATTGCCAGGTCAGAGGGTAAGAATGGTTACAGTTTATTTACTTTTACATAATTCAAACAGCAATATCCACAATGGTTGTACCAATTCATATTACCACCAACAATGTTTTTATGTGCTTGTTTTCCCATAACCCTTCCAACACTGACTATTCCCATCTTTGCCAATTACAGCATATGGTGAATCCAGTTATTTTAATGTTCATTTCTCTTAGGGAAAAAGCGGGGAAAGCACTTATATGGTGCCTTTTGTGTGCTAGGCACTATGCCAAGTGCTTTACAAATGTCTCATCTGATCATCACAACTTTGTGAGGTAGATACTGTTAGATCACCATTTTACAGTTGAGGAAACATAAACGGATTAAGTGACTTTCCCAGGGTTACATAACGAATCAGTGTCTGAGTTCAAATTTGAACTCCTTTCTTCCTGGCCTAGCATTCTATCCACTGCAATACCTAGTTGCCTCATAATAATAGCTTTTAAGGATTTAATAAATAATGATAATGGCTAACATTTATATAGCTCTTTAGAATTTTCAAGATGCTTTATATATATTATCTCATTTGAGCCTCACAACAGCCCTGTGAGGTAGGTACTATTATTACCATTTTACAAATGAGGAAACAGGCTAAGTTAAGTTATGTAATTTGCTCAGGGTTACACAGCTAGTGACTGACATAGGATTTTGAACTCAGGATTTGAGGCATGTTTTCAAATAGTCACACAGTTTATACCTACTAGCATTTATTCGTCATTCTATAGAGGCTACCCTTCCAGCAAATTGGAAGAGGCTTGGCATTTAGAGTCCCATAGGGGAGATTATCTCTGCCAAGTCACAGAGCCTTGTCAGGCTTTGAGTTCACAGTATACTTCATAATTTCTTACATTGTAATAGTAATATAGTAATATTACATTCCTATACTTTAAAGCATCTTGTCTCATTGATATGGGAACTCCCTCCAGTAAACTAGGCCTCAGCTATTTTTTCCCTTTTTCTTTCATAAATCCTACCAATGGAAAATCCTAGAGTCCTAATGTGCTCATTGTGTCATGGAGGTGACAGTTGTCAAAGACCAGACTGGCAGAAGATAGGTTCATGCAGTTTCTGCTGTTCTAGAAAGGTTTTGAATTTAGTCCCAACCACTGCTTTCTGAGTAACAGCCTAGTGAAGTACAGATAGACATCTCCAGTAAGCTTCTTTGGGTATGGCAGTGAAAATTTTCTCTAAGGCCTGTGCAACCTTTTCTGCTTCTGCATGGGCAGAGGATGCTACAGTTTTTAATCAGTGTAAACATAATTTAGTTGTTGGTACTTTAAATGTAAGATCTATATTCAGTAAATATTAAATGGACAGAGTTCTAGTGGCCTATTTTAACTTCCAGTACCTGTCTGCTGACCTGACTAACAAAGACAAGGCACTGTATATGATGTGTTAAACAAAATAAATCCCTCAGTGAATGTTAATCTGTTTAATGTAACTGTATAGGTAACATGCCTTAGACTCAGGAAACTGATTTAGAAGAGTTGAGTTGTTGGAAATTTAGGTCATAGACAAGTGATGGCACCTTTGTTCTTTTTGCCATTTGCTGATTTTGCATTCTCTCTAAGCCATGAAGTCCTTTATACAAACACCATAAGACTTTAGTTATATAGACATTTGTATAGAGAAATGAACCCTTGGGTTCTGGGCAGTTATTTTGCAGACCCCAGTTAAAACCATGAAATCAGGTCCTTATCTTGTGGTTAACTAGTTTTCAGAATCAGGGTTCGATTTTATACTTGCTTTCCCCCTCCTTCTTTCTCCCCCTCAACCAATTACAATACTCAGAGATCCCAGAGCATAGATTTGGAAGTTGAAGCAACATGTAAGGCTTTGCCTTTCCAGTAAGCATTGTGCTGGAACACTAGGGAATCGATGAAAAAACACTGATGTAATAGCTCTTTTAAAAACAAAAATGCCCCTATTAAATAAATTTCATCTGAATGAGATTTTGTTCATGAGCTATCATTTCTCTGGTGTGGTGCATTAGTACAAAACTATTTAAAGAACATTTGGTGCTAAATATGGATTCCCTACAGTTTCTCCCCAAACAATGCATTCTGACAGATTATATCATAATTGATATGCCATAATTTATTCAACTTTCCCCAATCACTGGCCATTTACTTTAGTTCTAGAATTTTCACATTAGAAATAGTATCACTTAGGAATATTTGATACATGTAAGCATTTTTTCCTATCAGTATTTTTCTGTAGGTTCAGTAGTAGGATTATATTATATTAGAGAACATGAACATTTTTGTAATTTATATAATCCTAAATTGCTTTCCAAAAATATTGAACTCATAATTCCATCAGTCTTAGACTAATGGGTCTTTCTTATCCTTGTTACCATTTGATTTTATTATCTTACTATATCAGTCAATTTAGTGGGTTTTAAGTGGTATCAAGGCTTCTTAAAAATTTTGCATTTTTCCCATTTGCAATTTTGAATACTTTTACAAGTGGTTATTTTTTTCTTTTGATAGTTGCTTGTTTTTTGACCCTTCTTGGAGAACAGCTATTACTCTTTTACTTGTAAATTGTTGTCAATTCCATATGGATTTTAAATGTCAGACATTTATAAATAATATTTAATGCAATGATTTTACTACAAGTTCTTTCTTGATTTTAGATTTATTAGTTTTAGTTATGTATACTTTCATAGATAATAAAATCAAATCAATCATTTTTTTTACCTTTTTACAATTTCTCCTAAGTAATGGCTGGTCGGGAATGTACCTCTTTTCCACAGATATAAAAGTTGTAACATTTATATATAACCTTGTATAATTTTTTAATTTAAGATTTTATAAGTTTGTATTGTTGCTTTAGTTGGAATTTACTGCGGTTATAGTATCCATGAGATATCAAAAAATACTGAAAGTCATATATGATGGGCAGCTATAGATGGGTTACATTTTGCATTTGTGCGGTCAGTGCCCATATCAATGAGATTATAGCCCTATTGGCATAATGAGAGATGCTGGTGTATTCACTCCCCCTCCCTCCCAAATGCTTTTAGGTTTCTTTATCAAGTCGCATAGTGAATTCCTTCACCAGTCATTTATGTTGTTGGATTTGTTGACTACTGTGTGCATGATTCTTAATCTTGCTTACCTAAACTATCCCACTGGAATTTCTTTTAACATCTATTACCTGGTAGTTTTTGATGATTGCTGCTTTGTAATTTGAGACCCAGTAGTGCAAGACTCCCTAACTACTTTTTTCATTATTTTCCTTGGTAATTAGATCTTTTGTTCTTCTGAATGTACTTTATTATTTTATTCAGTTCTATTAAGTATCCCATTATTATCTTGATGGGTATGGGTATATTGTTAAATCTATAGACTAATTTGAGTAGTATTTTTATTCTTATTTTAGTATCATGTCCCAAGTGCTTATACTGAATGCATCTCAAATTATTTAGTTTTCCCTTTGTTTCTATAAATATTATTTTGTAGTCATATTTATATAAGTTTTGAGTGTGTCTTGATTAATTTCTAGGTATTTGTTAGATTTTGTTATTGTTTTAAGTGCAAAAGATTTTGAAGGTGAGACTTTATATTATGATTTTTTTTATGTACCTTCATTTTACAGTTGGAAACAAACAAAACAAAAACCCTGAGATCCACAGAAGTTAAAAGGATTTGCCCAAGGTCACACAATAAATTAGAGGCACAGAAAAGACTAGAACTTAAGCCTTCTGACTCCAAATCCAGTGTTCCTCACAGGATTCTTCACAAGACACTTTTGGAGAGATTACAGGAGAATTATAACCCATATCAAATAAGATTCAATCTTGGGGAACTTCTGTCTGGTTATATTAATATGGCTTGTGTTCACATTCACCCAGAAGAACCTCTCTTTGAGAACATTTGAATTTGCCCCATTTTCTAGGGTATTCAGTTGATATTCAACTAACAAAGACTAACAAACATTTGAACGTAGAAATCATAAAACAACAGAAATGGGACTTGCCTCTGAGTCTTAGGTAGTAAATTCAATTTCATATTTGATTCAAATCAATAAATGTTTTATTAAATGCATGTTCACTAGGCTTTAAAGGCAAGAAAAGGCATGATTCCTGCCTTCACAGAATTTAAAGTCTAAAACAGATAACAGTCCTAGAGAAATAGTTATACTACATAATGATACACCATTAATGTGATAGATTCAATTTTACAGAGAAAAAAGAAGGTTGACTTAGAACTTGGGAAGAAATGGTCAAGTCCTGCCTCTGACACATTTTTCCTGCAACAATTTAAATTTGTTCCTTATTATGAACTTAATCATCAATAAACTGAAACATACATATAGACAATAAAAATTATTGTATATGAAACTAAATTTTTATGTAGTTAGTTTTAAAAGGGGTTATCTTGAATTTAACAACACCAACATTCATTTCTGTGTCCCCTTCTGACTTTTGCTTTGATTATTTTTATGTTTTTTTAAAAATAAAAGTATTTTATTATTTTCCAGTTATATGTAGAGATAGCGTTCAGCATTTGTTTACATAAGATTTCCAATTTTAAGTTTTTCTCCCTCCCTCCCCTCCTCCCCCAGACAGCAGGCAATCCGATATAGGAGATATATATATATATATATATATATATATATATATATTTTCAGTGTGTGTATATATATATATACACACACACGCACAAACACATGTACACATATACATATATACATATACATAACAACATTAAACAACATTAAACATTTCTGTATCAACAACATTAAACATTTCTGTATCAGTCATGCTATAAGAGAAGAATCAGAGCAATAAGGAAAAACCTCAAAATAGAAAAACAACAGCACCAAAACCAAAAGAAATAGTATGGTTCAATCAGCATTCATGTTCCATATTTCCCCTTTTTTTTTTTTTCTGGATTTTTAGAGCCTTTTCCATCATGAGTCCCCTGGAACTCTCTTGTACCATTGTATTGGTGAGAAGAATCCAGTCCATCACAGTTGATCAACACACAATGTTGATGATACTGTGTATAATGTTCTTCTGGTTCTGCTCATCTCACTCATCATCAGTTCATGCAAGTCCTTCCAGGTTTCTCTGAACTTCTCATCATTTCTCACAGCACAATAGAATTCCATTACATTCATATACCACAACTTGTTCAGCCATTCCTCAACTGATGGGCGACCCCTCAATTTCCAATTCCTTGCCACCACAAAAAGAGCAGCTATAAATATTTGTTTTTTTTTAGTGAGGCAATTGGGGTCAAGTGACTTGCCCAGGGTCACACAGCTGGTAAGTGTTAAGTGTCTGAGGCCGGATTTGAACCCAGGTACTCCTGACTCCAGGGCCGGTGCCTCGCTGCCCCTATAAATATTTTTTGAACATGTGGGTCCTTTTCCCTTTTCTATGATCTCTTTGGGAAAAAGACCCAACAGTGGTATTGCTGGGTCAAAGGGTATGCATAACTTTATAGCCCTTTGGGCATAATTCCAAATTGCTCTCCAGAATGGTTGGATCCGTTTACAGCTCCACCAACAATGCATTAGTGTTCCAATTTTTCCACCACTTCTCCAACATTATTTTCCTTTTTTGTCATATTAGCCAATCTGACAGGTGTCAGGTGGTACCTGAGAGTTGTTTTAATTTGTATCTCTCTAATCAATAGTGATTTAGAGCATTTTTTCATATGGGAATAGATAGCTTTGATTTCTTCATCAGAAAACTGCCTGTTCATATCCTTTGACCATTTCTCAACTGGGGAATGACATGGATTCTTATAAATTTGATTTAGTTCCCTATATGTTTTAGAAATGAGGACTTTAGGGGCGGCTAGGTGGCTCAGTGGATAAAGCACCGGCCCTGGATTCAGGAGTACCTGAGTTCAAATCTAGCCTCAGACACTTGACACTTACTAGCTGTGTGACCCTGGGCAAGTCACTTAACCCCCATTGCCCCACAAAAACAAAAACAAACAAAAAAGAAATGAAGATTTTATCAGAAGTATGTGTAATTTAAAATTCTAAATGTGGGTTCTAATCTGTTCCTCCAGTTTTGGGGGAAACTGACTAAAATCACTGATAAAACGAGTTTAGGTTTTTAAGGGTTTATTGAAAGATAGAGAAAGATTGAGAACAGAATTCCTACAGCCTGGCAATCCTATCTTTCCTCAATTTTCCTGTGAAGTCCTCTGGAGTCTCTCTGTCTTCTCTCTCTCTCTCTGTCTCTCTCTCTCCGTCTCTCTCTCTGTCTCTCTGTCTCTCTGTCTCTCTGTCTCTCTCTCTCTCTCTCTCTCTCTCTCTCTCTCTCTCTCTCTCTGTCTCTCTCTCTCTCTCCCCTCTCCCCTCTCTCTCCTACCACGGTGAAGTCAGGAACCAAAAAGAGACAGAGCTCTCTGCGCAGGCCCTCCTTCCTCCTTCCTGTCCCCTCCCAGAAAATGGGAGGCTCCTCAAGTTGATTGGCTGGTAACCTTGATAGAAAGTACGCATGAGCAAACATCACTTCCTGACACCAAGGAAAAGCCGCATGGCCTTGCCCTCAGAGGCATTCTCCTCATGGTGGAGCTTTCCTATAGTAAGTCTCTAGTAGGTGGCGTCATTTCAGTCATTACAAGTATTGGCCATAAAAATTGTTTCCCAGCTTTCTGCATCCCTTCTAATTTTGGGTGCATTGCTTCTTTTTGTACAACCCCTTTTTAATTTAATGTAATCAAAACCATCCATTTTGCATTGCATAATATATTTCTTGTTTGGTCATAAACTGTTCTTTTCAAAGATCTGAAAGGTAGACTATTCCTTCCGCTACTAATTTACCTATGGTATCACCTCTTATGTCTAAATCATGTACCCATTTTGACCTTATTTTAACGTGTAAGATGTTGGTCTATGCCTAATTTCTGCCATACTACTCTGATTTATCAATCTTATTTTTCCATCTGTCACTTCCCAATACAGCTCTCTAAGTCCCTCATTTGCCACCTCTATTCCAGACATCCCTATTAACAAATATAGTCAAGCAAAGTCAACACATTGACTTTGTCTGAATATATATTTTATTACCTCCAAGTCTGCTAAGAAGTGGCATTATCATCCTTCTGAAGTCATAACTACTATATTTATCAGAATTCTGCCTATGAGTTAAGGGCAGCTAGGTGATGCAGTGAATGGAGCACTGGCCCTGGAGTCAGAAGAACCTCAAATCTGGCCTCAGACACCTGACAGGTGTGTGGCCCTGGGCAAGTCACTTAACCCCAATTGCCTCAAACATCTGGGGCCATCTCCAGTCGTCCTGGTGTATATCTTGCCTTTGGTCCCAGATGGCTCTCAAGGAGAGCTTGATGTGCATGACTTTGCCTGCCCTCACTTAAATCTAATTCACTGCAAGTCATGACATCACCTCCCAATGTCATGGTCCTCTTTGAGAATGGACAAACAACAATTTCCTGATTTGTATAGATGGAGGGAATTTACATTCAGGAAGTTTCTTACACCAATGAAATAACAGGTTTGGATGAAAATAAGTTTAAAAGTGCAAAAGGTTAAAAAACAAACCCCAAACCTATGAAATCTGAGACAAAGTGAGGACCAGGAAAAGCTTAGTGGAAGAGAAGGAATTTCTAGCTCATTGGATTTAGAATTATAGCAGACTTTAGAGATAACATAGTCTAATTCCTTTATTTTAGAGATCAGAAACAGGCTTAGAGAACTACTATAAGTAGTTGAGTTAGTCACACCAAAGAGTTGAGCTTTAAAATGAAGGCTAAGAATTCAATAAGGCAAGAGAACATGAACAAAAAATAGAGGCCATATTTAGGGAATAGAGAGTAGTTTGGAATATAGAATGATCCAGCAATCAAATATTTGGCAATGAATTAATTGAACACTTCTGATTCTAGTTAGGCAATTGTTCTCAGAGGACCTACAATTTTAGTTTCTGAATGTTAGGTTCAAATAGCTAGAGGTAGAAACAGTAAAAATCATTGTAGAATCTATCGTCTCTCTAGGAACATTTGGGTAAACAAAACAAAAAACGTTTAAAACCGTTAAGAAGAAGCCAATCACACTCTCACCTTCAGAATAACCATGTTGATTTTAATTTTAATAATGAGTATAACAAACTGCTCAAAATCCAACTCATCCATTTGGGGGGGGGGTTAAGCAATAGCAAAATAGGGGAGCACCAGTCAGGTCATGTGACTCTGCTCTCTGAGACCACTATAGAAGCTGTGGAAGTGTAATAGGAATTCAAAGTTCTTGCCAGTTAGCCTCCAGGAATGTCAGTGCGTTAGCATGTTGGCCAGGGTGATATAACTTCTTCTATGAATCTAAGATATAGACAGCAGCATAGAGTTGCAAGTTGGCTCTACTTTGAATCATTATGACAATCAGCTTGATGAGGATGATGAGTGGTGCTCTTTCATGTTTTGGTTTGACAAGAAAGTAAGACACACTGGAACAAATCAGATATAACAATACCCCACCTTCTGGGATTACTACAGTGTAGAGGGCCTTGACTGCTATATTGGGTAGACCATTAATAAGCATAAAATGGATTGAAGATACAAATGATTTTGTTATGCACCAAGACCATATAATATAATTGAAACCATCTTAACCTTTATAGGACTCATATTTCTTTTCATCAGTGATGTCATCAGCTCTAAGGTAAATACCATTGCAGATCAGTGTAGGGTAATCATAGTAAATAGCTTAATTCCTAAATCAAGAATAAATGAAATAAGAGTAGAAATTGAGTTATTTAAATCTAAACGAAAAGCTGAAGAATCTAAATACATCGAAAGTCTATACTTGACAGCAGCTCCAGAAATGCTATTAATAACGAAATGAATGCTAATGTCTTGGATGATTTTGAAAAGGAGATGGACATACTTAGAATGGAAATATGTATTCTATATTTGATAAGAAAATATTTGACAAGAAAAAATACTTCAGGAACTGGACAATAGTATAGGTTGAATTAATAGGGGCAGCTAGGTGGCACAGTGGATAAAGCACCGGCCTTGGAATCAGGAGTGCCTGGGTTCAGATCCGGTCTCAGACATTTAACACTTACTAGCTGTGTGACCCTGGGCAAGTCACTTAACCCCAATTGCCTCACTAAAAAAAAAAAAAGGAATTAATAAAGGAAATGTAGATGGATTACATAGTAGCAATGAGGGCCCAGTTGAGGTGTAACAAATTGTAGTGGATCAAGTCAGAAAGATTACATGATTTTCTCCACCTTATTCAACAATATGTCAGAGGAGTCATGGAAGCAGATAGTAGAAGTGACCCAAGGCTGAGGCTTGGCAGTATGCGAATTGAAAAGAATGGTAAAAGATGGGAATTACTGTTGGGGATGGTGTGGGAAGATAGGCATACTGAGACATTGTTGGTGGAGCTGCGGATTGAACTACCATTTTGAAAAGCAATTTGGAATTATGGAAACAAAGTGACTAAATTATACCCCTTGAACCAGAAATTCCATGACTGGGTTTATGCCCCAATGGTGCCACTGATAAGAAGAAAGTTCCCACATACACCAAAATATTTATAGTAGCTCTTTAAAAACAAATGATTATATGGGGCGGCTAGGTGGCGCAGTGGATAAAGTACTGGCCCTGGATTCAGGAGTACCTGAGTTCAAATCCGGCCTCAGACACTTGACACTTACTAGCTGTGTGACCCTGGGCAAGTCACTTAACCCCCTTTGCCCTGCAAAAACAAATAAACAAACAAACAAAAAACCAAACAAATGATTATAGCTATGAATTGGAAACAAAGTAGATGTCCATCAATTAGGGAATGGCCAAACAAATTTGGTACATGAATGTAATGGAATATTACTCTGCTGTAAGAAATTAATGTAAAGAATACAGAGAAACAGGAAGGACCTACATGAATTAGGCAGAGTGAAGTAAGCAGAGCCAAGAAAAAAAAATACACAATTACAATAATATAAATGGAAAGGACAGCTACCCATACAAATTAATGAATTTTCCAAAATTCTAAAGACTTAGCAGTGCTTGAAAGAAGACATATGAGAAAACACTCCCACCTCACTCATTTGCAGAGGTGGGGGGTCCACAGGTATTGTACCTTACAAAATTAAAAAAAAAATCAGTTATGCTGATTTTTTCTTTTGTCTTTTTGCCTTAAAATGCTACTTGTTATATAACATGGCTTTCTCGGAGGGGAGGAGTAGAGATAATGAGGAAAATGATGGTGATATAAAAAAACAAGACATCAAAAAACCTTAATTTTCAAAAATACAAAAGGGAGGAACTAAGATGGCAGAAAAGGGGCAGGGACTTGCCTAAATTCTCCCAAATTCTCCTCCAAACAGTTTTAAGTAATGCTTCAAAATGAATTCTGGAGCAGCAGACCCCCCCCCCCCAAAGGATGGGGTGAAGCCCAAGACAACTTGGAAGTAGGAGAGGTCTGTTGTACCAGGGGTGCACAGCACATTCTAGCACACATTCTTCTAGCACAGTCTGTGCCCCAGCAAACCAGTAGTAGGCCTTGGGGGAAACTGAATCAGTAGTGATAATGAAGGCTTTCAGAGCTCTCAGTCCACAGAGAGTAAGGTGGTCAGACAACTGATCAGAAGATTACAGGGATCCCTTTGCTGACACTAGGTGCATAACTCCGTTGCATTGCCCATACACAGATACAGGTTGCAGTCCTGGATTGCAGTCCCAGGGTGAAGAGGAGCACTAGCACACCAGAGCTTGCTGTCCTAGGGAAGCAGGAACCTTGGTCAGAGTTTCAGGACAGAAAAGAGTTCTTGTGGTTGTTCACAAACCAGATCACAGTCTATGAGAGTAGTGAATGTGCCTCTCCTTAGATCATACCACCTTGAAAGAACTGAAAACTTATAGACCCCCAGATCTAGCTCTGAAAATAGCTGCACAATAACCCTGAAGCTTGGGACAGAGCCCCCTCCACCCTGGGAGCAGAGCCCATAAAGTTAAAAGTCAAGGAATAGGCTGAAAAATGAGCAAGCAACAACAAAAAAACCTGAACATAGAAAATTGATTTTTTTTATTTTAAAATTTTTGGTGGGGAGCTAAAAGCACTTTATTTTTTCCAGTTACTTGTAAAACATTTTTCAACATTCATTTTGTGTAAGATTTTGATTTCCAAATTTTTCTCCCTCCTCCCTCCCCCCAAGATGGCAAATAGTCTGATATAAATTATACATGGGCAATCATATTAAACATTTCCACATTACTCATATTGTGAAGGAAAAAAACAGAACAAAAGGAGAAAATTATGAACAACAACAACAACAACAACAGCAAAGTGAAAATAGTACTCCTTGATCTGCATTCAGACTCCATAGTTTTTTCTCTGGACGTGGAGAGCATTTTCTATCATGTGTTTTTGGGAATCATCTTGGATCATTGAATTGCTGAGAATAGCTGATCATCACACAATGTTTCTGTTACTGTGTACAATGTTCTCCTGGTTCTACTCACTTCACTCAGCATCAGTTCATGTAAATCCAGGTTTTTCTGAAATCTGCCTGCTCATCATTTCTTATAGCATAATAGTATTACATTACATTCACATATCACAGTTTATTCAGCCATTCCTCAATTGATGGTCAGTCCCTCAATTTCCAATTTTTTTGCCACCACAACCCCTCCCCCCACAAAACCCAAAATTGCTATAAATATTTTTGTACATTCATGGAGGTCATTTTCCCATGATCTCTTTGGGATATAGAACTAATATATTGCTGGATCAAGGAGTATGCATGGTTTTATTGCCCTTTGGGCATAGTTCCAAACTGTTCTCCAAAATGGTTAGATCAAATCACAACTCCACCAATAATACATTAATGTCTCAATTTTCTTGCATCTTTCCCAACATTTATAATTTCCCTTTTCTGTCATATTAGCTAATCTGATATGTGTGAGGTGGTACCTCAGAGTTGTTTTAACTTGCATTTCTCTAATTAATAGTGATCTAAGGCATTTTTTCCCATGACTAGAGATAACTTTAATTTCTTCTGAAAACTGCCTGTTCATATCCTCAATTGGGGAATAATTTGTATTCTTATAAATTTGACTCAGTTCTCTATATATTTGAGAAATGAGGCCTTTATTGCTGTAAAAGTTGTTTTCCAGCTTTTTGCTTTCCTTCCAATCTTGATTGCATTGGTTTTGTTTGTGCAGAACCTTTTTAATTTAATGTAATCAAAGTTGTCCATTTTGTATTTCATATTCTCTATCTCTTATTTAGTCATAAATTCTTTCCTTTTCCATAGTTCTGACAGGTAAACTATTCTTTGTTCTCCTAAATTGCTTATGTTATCACCCTTTATGTCTAAATTGTGTGCCCATTTTGACCTTATCTTGGTATATGGTGTGAGCTGTTGCTGACCATAGAAAGTTACTATGGTGACAGGGAAGATCAAAACACAAACTCAGAAGATAACAGAGTCAAAACTGTTATATCCAAAGCCTCAAAGAAAAATGTTAATTGGTCTCAGGCCCAAAAATAATTTCTGGGACAAGCTAAAAAAAAAGTTTAAAAAAGAGGAGGGAAGGAACCAGGTTTTAAGGAGATTTACCATGTTATTTGAGATTAGTAGTAGCTGCCCTCTGTGGACCCAGCCTGCCATTTCAAGAAGTTGGGGAATGCTGCTATTTCTAATTCTTGTTCTTCTTTTTCTTTTCCTCTTCCTCCTCTTCTTCTCCCCTCTTTTCCTCCTCCTCCTCCTTCCTTCTCCTCCTCTTCCTCCTCCTTTTCTCTTTCTCCTTCCCCTCCCCCTCCCCTTCTCCTCTTCTCTTCTTCCTTCTTCTCCTTCCATTTCCATTTCCCCTTCCCCATCTCCATCCCCTCCCCACCTCCTCTTCCTCCTCCTCCTCCTCTGACACTTTCTTTTTTGTCCTGCTCAATTTTCAGTTTTGATTTCTTGAAATATAGCTTTGGAAAACACACCAGGCTTTTAAAAAGCCCATTGTGTTTTAAATGGAGCTACTTCACTCTGCCTTTAAACCCAAATCATTTCAGCTTTAATTAAATGGCCAATAATAGACACAAGCCTCTGTAGTTCATTTTTTAAAGGTTGTGGTGGCTTAGAATGAGCATAAACAGCAATTGTTTTCTGTTCTGGCCAGAAACTCTTGAGGGTCCCCCCCCCCAAATTTATATTTTTTCAATGGTAAATTGGGCCTTATTTTGTCTCAATTCTTACCTAACCCTTAGTCACTGCATAGATGTGGCCTCAGACAAACAGACCTTGAAAGACCATAATTTAGAAAAGCCAGGGTTACCCACTGCATCCTGCCATTTGCAGTCATCTTGAACTTTGTCTTTCCACTGGACTCTGATGACGTTGGAGGAGAGAGTGAGGCTGATGACTTTGCACAGTTATATCTCACTTAAATCCAAACCATGTGCGAGTCACTGGTCTTGAGAATGAAGGATCAACAACAACAAAAATCAAATAAGAAAGATAGAAGAAAAATTGGGGAAAGAAATGAGAGTGATGCAAGAAAATCATGAAAAGGGAGTTAATATCTTGGTGAGGGAGGCACAAAAAAATGCTGAAGAAAACAGATGGTAAAAGAGGCACAAAACTCCACTGAAGAAAGCTCTTTAAAAAGCAGAATTGGCCAAATGGGAAAAGATGTATTCAACTCCTTAAAAAGTAGAATGGAAAAGGAGGTACAGAAGCTCACTGAAGAAAATAATTCCTTAAAAACTAGAATTGGGCAAGTAATGACTCTAGGAGACATCAAGAAACAATAAAGCAAAATCAAAAGAATGAAAAAATAGAAGAAAATGTGAAATGATTTGTTGCAAAAACAACTAACCTAGAAAATAGATTGAGGAGAGATAATATAAGAATGATTGACTACCTGAAAGCCATGATCAAAAACAGAGTCTAGACTAGACTAGAGTCTAGAGTCTAGACATCATCTTTCACGAAATTATCAAATAAAACTACCTTTATATTCTAGAACCAGAGGATAAAATGGAAATGGAAAGGACCTACCTACCACCTACTGAAAGAGATCCCAAAATAAAAACTTCCAGGCATATTAAAGCCAAATCCCAGAGCTCTCAGGTCAAGGAGAAAATATTGCAAGTAGCTAGAAAAACAATTCAAATATTGTGGAGGCACAATCAAGATCACAGAAGATTTAGCAGCTTCTATATTAAAGGATAAGAGGGCTTGGTATATGATATTGCAGAGGTCAAAGGAGCTAGGATGAAAACCAAGAATCACCTTACTTAGAAAAACTAAGTATAATCCTTCAGGGGGAAAATAGATATTCAATGAAATAGAAGACTTTCAGGCATTCCTGATGAAAATACCAGAGCTGAATAGAAAATTTGACTTTCAGATATAAGAATAAAGAGAAGCATAGAATGGTTAAAAAAGGATAGAGAAATTATAAGCAATTGGATAAGAGTAAACTATATTCCTACATAGGAAGATGATACATGTAACTCCTAAAAACTTTATCATAATGATAAAGGGCATTTAGAAGGAGTATACATAGATTGAAGGGGTGGGTGTAAGTTGATGATGGGATATCTAAAAAAAAACCCAAAGGGTGAAAAAGAGTAATGCACTGAGAGAAGAGGGAAAGGAGAGGTAGTGAAGGGATAGAGTGGAGGGGAAGATGGGGGATGTGGCAGGAGGAGTCCTTGAACCTTTCATTAGAATTCACTCAGGGTCAGCTAGGTGGCACAGTGGATAAAGCACTGGACCTGGATTCAGGAGGACCTGAGTTCAAATCCAGCATCAGACACTAGCTGTGTGACCCTGGTCAAGTCACTTAACCCTCATTGCCTTGCCAAAAAAAAAAAAAAAGAATTCACTCAAAGGAAATAATATGACATTCAATTGGGTGTAGACATACAAGAAAGTAGGAAGGGTATAAAAGAAGTGAGAGTCTTATAGAAGGGAGGGTAGATTGGGGGAGTAGTAATCAAAAGCAAAACACTTTGAGGATGGATGGGGTAAAAGGATAGAGAGAGTGGAATAAACAGTGGGGAAAATAGGATGGTGAGATATACACAGTAATTATAACTGTTAAAAATTTTTGAAGCAAGTTTCTCTGACAATGTCCTTATTTCTTAAATATATAGAAAACAGTCAGATTTGTAAAAATAGAAACCATTCCCCAATTGATAAATGATCAAAGGATATGAATACAGTTTTCAGATGAAGTAATCAAAGCTACCTATAATCACATGAAAAAATGCTCTGAATCACTATTGATTAGGGAAATTCAAATTCAAACAAATCTGAGGTGCCACTCCACACCTATTATATTGATTAATATGACAGAAAAGGAAAATGACAAATGTTGTTGGGGATATGGGAGGAGACACTAAAATAATGTTGGTGGAATTGTGAACTAATCTAACCATTATGGAAAGCAATTTGGAACTATGCCCAAAGGGCTATAAAAGTGTACATACCCCCTGATCCAGCAATACCACTATTAGGCCGGTATCCCAAAAAACTAAAAAACAGAAAGGAAAAGGACATATATATAAATAAAATCATTTATAGCAGCTCTTTTTTGTGGTGGCAATTAGAAGCTGAGGGGATGCCCATCAATTGAGGAATGGCTAAACAAGTTGGGGTATATGATTGTGATGGAATGCTATTGTGCTATAAGAAATAACAAACAGAAAAAAAAAAAGAAATAACAAACAGGATGCTCTCAGAAAAACCTGGGGAAACTTACATGAACTGATGCTAAGTGAAGTGAGCAGAAATAGGGGGACATTTTATCACTTTTTTTTTGTGGGGCTAGTAAGTGTCAAGTGTCTGAGGCCAGATTTGAACTCAGGTCCTCCTGAATCCAGGGCCGGTGCTTTATCCACTGTGCCACCTATTTTTCTTGTTTTTTTTTTTTTAAACATTTTGGTCTGTGTTTTCTTTCACAACATGGAAATATGTTTTACATGACTTGCACATACATAGTCTATATTAAATTGCTTGCTTTTTCAATGAAGGGGGTTGGGGAGAGGGAGGGAGAAGATGTGGAACTCAGAATCTTAAAAAAGAATGTTAAAAATTGTTTTTACATGTTATTGGGAAAAATAAAATTTTAACCTCCACCACAACAAAAGAAGACAAAAGTTATCAGGGCTTCATGGACTGATTGCATGCTAGTTCAATTGTGGAAGTAGTAGTAAGACAGCAGCTGCTGCCAAAAGCTAACATGAGAATTAGCTCTATTCTGAGACTGTCTATAGGTAGGTTATAAAAGTAAAGATATCAGACCTTAACATAACCCTTACATTGTCTGTGACTTTAGAACTAGGTGAGATCTTCGCGGCAGAGGAACATTTTTCTCTGGAGCTATGGTATCCTACAGAAGTTTAATGCCAGGACTGTGCTTCAAGCTGCCTGATGTTTTGACCACTGAGAATAACTCATAACTCTAAAGAGTTTGGGTGATGATAACTAGATCAAAAGTACATGATAACTGCATCTTTGTCAATATTTTCTGAACTCTTTCTGAATCTCAGGTTTATCTGTTTCAGGGGTTCAGGAATCCTGGCTAGTGTAAGACAGCTTTTGTATCTGGCTTATATGTCAAGCTTTGTGCTTTCAGGCAGGCCAGTATCACCCTTATTGTAGATGAGACATATCTAGTTATCAGAGAAGCAGAGGTAGGTTTTTTGCCTCATTACTATTTCTAGAAACTCATATCATTGTTAATTTCCTTTCTCATGAGAGGAAAAGATAATTACAACAATAATACTTTTCTTGCCTATTGTCTATCTGCTTTGGTCCTTCCCTGTTTTGGTAAACCCCACATAGAGTAGTGGAAAATACCATTCTTTGGAGACATATTCAACTAGGATATTACATTCAGCGACCTTCATATTTTGTCTTTATTCTTAGTCTATCCAAGTGTTTTGTAAACCAAGACTTTGGCTCACTGCTGGCTCCTTATTGGCTCTTTTTGGCAAACAGGCTTATTTTATGTCCATAAGGTAACTCATAGAAAAAAGACATTTAATCTCAGGGGTACTTTTACAACCCCAGCATTGTGGTGTCATTGGTTTTCTTTGAAAATGAAGGATCAACAGTAACAGCTAATTGTCTGGCTAGGTGTGGTTATTTGTGATACACTAAAAAAGTTTTGGTTCTCTTTTTAGGGAGAAGTTTACTAGTTTTTTTCATTTCAGCAGACGGTGGCAGAGAGCACAGATGTCTAGAAAGAAGCTGAATAACTTATGAGTGACTCAGTAAATCATGAGGCCAGTGTAGATGATCAGATGTAGAATAAAGACAAGAAGCAATTCAGAGATAACAAGGTAAGTAGAAACAGTCTCTCAAAAAGAGCAATGTGATTATATTAACTGAGAATGATAGCTCTGCAGTGTAGGAGGTATTAATTGCTCTAGTCATATGTGTGTTTTGGCTATACTTGTAGTGGGTACATACCCATTCACACATTTCTTGGCCACATCCTTATGTGTATACCCTACTTGCATGTACTATAGTTACATGTATTTTCTGCATATGTGCCCTCTTACAATGGTGATTTTCAGTGGGAAAGTGTACCTCATTTGTGCATAGGGAATCTTAATTTTTTAATGCTGTTTAATATAAAATGTCTTGATATTGACTAATGTGTTCATTGTATTTTTAAAAGTATACACATTGTTGGGGAGGTTATGGAGTATGATTTTGAGTGGATATTAATCTACAAAATATCTTGAAATATGAGTAAACTTCAAGGGGATCCTAGATAGTAAATATAAGCATGAATCATAATCTATGAGATCCTTTGTAAGAGAGATAAGGTTGAGAAAGAAGTTTGAGGCATGTTCAGGGAAGACTAGTACCTCTGGTGTGAAGGCTGCTGAGTTCCTTTAAAGGCTACTTTCTACCTTTGGCATCTACCTGATTCACCCAGCTCTCATTTGCGGTTCCAAGAAGATGCAGCATGTGCAGCAGCCACATGCATAAACCATTTTAGCAGATGGACTAAACCAGGGTAAGGGGTAACCAAGGGGTCTCAAACCCTTCAGTGGAAAAGGGGAGGGTGTCTATCCCAAGCATGTGAAGACTTCTCCTGGTGGAATGAACAGAAGAGAACAATTTGTTCCAATGGCCATGAAGGTGAAACAGGCACTTAGAGTTTGGTCAGACACTGGAGGTGCCAAGGTCATCCACTGGATCCCAAGTCGTCACCAGTTGTCTTGACGTTTATCTTGCCACTGGACTTTAATGACTCTGGAAGAGAGAGTAAGGTTTGTGACTTTGCACAACCCTGCCTCACTTAAATCCAATTTATGCACGAATCAAGACATTACCCAAACCATTTTGCCATTTTTACCTACCTCAAAGTCTGGTGACAGGCAAGTGAAAAAGCAGCAGGTGTGGATAGATAGAGAGCTGCACTCACAACTCTGCATACAGGTGGCCCAGGCCATAGGGTTGTCTTTTCACTGAACTGAAGCAGCCATGGGATTTGGCAATCCCCTGGGTGTCCACACTGCTCACGTTCTGGTGTGAGAAAGGGGCTAGAAAAGGGGCCCTAAAATTGTCTGCTTCACCCAACCTTGGCCTGCTTACTTTGTGGGTATCCCACTCTATGGTCAAAATACAAAAGATGTACAAAAAACTTTTATAAAGATGATTCCACTCACCATCCATCCATAGAATGCATACAGGTTTATGGAGAACATGTAATCTAGTAGATCTGAAAGACAAATAGCTTTTGTTGTGAGAGAACTCAGTAGGTATTTCATTTGAGTGAAAAGGGACTGGCAAATGAAGGCCAGGTCACTGAAGTTGGAGCTGGATACATTTTTCTGGAATGGCTGCAGTGAAGGGGAATGCCATGAAACTGGCATACATTTTACAATCAAAACTAATCTAGTCGGGGGCAGCTATGTGGCACTGGCTCTGGATTCAGGAGGACCTGAATTCAAATCTGTCCTCAGACATGTGACACTTACTAGCTGTGTGACCCTGGACAAGTCACTTAACCCTCATTGCCCTTCCCCCCCAAAACCAAACCTAATCTAGTCAACAAGCTTGTATGCCTACCAAAAGGAGTAAATGGCAGGCTCATGATGATGCAATTACCACTTGTGGGAGAGCACAATGCCACCCTCATCAGTGTGTGTGCTCTCACTGTGACAAACACTGATGAGGTCAAAGCAAACTTTTATGAAGTGTGCTGAAAGAGGGCAAGCTTGTAATTCTGGGTGACTTTAATGCAAGAGTTGGCACAGACTGCCAGACATGGCAGGGAGTCTTTGGGAGCAATGAAGTCAGAAACAGCAACAGCAATGGTCACTTACTACTGAAGACTTGTGTATCTCATCACCTCATCACCAACACTATTTTCCATGGACGCACCTTCACAGCAAACATTGGAATTTAATAGACTATGTTATTCTAAGGAGAAGAAGAGAAACAGGATATGAGAGTGATCAAGGTGATGTGCAGTACAAAGTGCTGGACTAATCATAGACTTATCCCCTCCAGGCTAAATATTCTCATTCAAAAAAATCGAGGACACCAGAAGACTTAATGTTAACAGATTAGACCCATTCTCAGAGCAGGAACAATTTGTTGCTAACTTGGAGGGAAAGCTGAGCCAACACATGGTTGTGGGCAGCTTTTGGTGTACAGCACTACATTTACTCATCTGGACCAGAACATTTGCAAATATCAAGATTGTTTTGAATTACTAAACAAAAAATGAGAACTCTGCAGGATAGTTCATCTGTCTCTAAGAAGGCAGTATTTAACCAAAAGTAGAGTACAAGTGAAGATTAGAGAGAAGCAAGATTCTTGGATCAATAAGAAGGCCAGTGAAATTCTGTTTTTTGCTGATAGTAACAATCCAAATTACTTTTATAATGTCCTGAAGGCTATTTATGGGCCAAAGAACCATAGTACATCTTAACTACTCAGTGTTGATGAAGCCACATTGAATAGTGACAAGAACATGATCGTGGAGAAACAGGCTGAACAATTTCATAGTGTTCTCAACAGACTATCATCAATTAATGCTGAAGCCATTGACTATATGTCTCAGGTTGAAGTCAATCCCTCTCTAGTGGAACTTCCAATTGAAAAAACCATTAGACTCCTCTCTTGCGGCAAAGCTCCTGGTGCTGATTCTATTCCAGCTATTTACAAGGGAATGGGGTCCACTGCTCAGACAAAAGCTGACTGAAATTTTCTGGGTTATATGACAACTCCCCCAGGAGTTTAAGGATACTTCCATAGTCCATCTCTTTAAAGGTAAAGGAAATAGATTGTCCTGTGACAATTATGGGGAGTGGGTGGATGGTGGGTCAGTGGGTGGGGGTCTCTCTCTCTCTCTCAGTCATTGCTGGCAAGATTCTTGCCAGAGTCCTCCTTAATAAGACTTTGCCTGAGATGCAGTATGGCTTCAGAAATAGCTGAGGAATGTTTGATATGGTGTTTGCTGCCTGACAACTCCAGGAAAAATGCCAGGAGCAGAACAGAGGTCTGTACACAATGTTTGTTGATCTGCACTTTTTGGGGCTTCAGGAAAATTATGGCAAAATTTTGTTGCCCAGAGAAGTTCATCAATTATATACATCAATTTCATGATGGCATGCTTCTCTGGGTTCTGGATAACAGATGATGCTCTTGCACTTTCCCAGTCATCAATGGAATGAAGCAAGACCGTGTACTTGTTCCCATGTTTTTTAACATATGTTTTCAGTGATGTTGTCAGAAGCTTTTAATGAGGACAAAATGGAATCAAGGTTAGCTACCAAACTGATGACAAATTATTTAACTTGAAAAGGCTAGTGGAGGAAGAGAATTGGTGTGTTACTTTTTCTTCACAGATGATTGTGCATTCAATGCAGCCTCTGAGGCTGAGATGCAACAAAGTATGAATCAATTCTCTGCTGTTGTGCTAATTTTACTCTAACAACACCAAGAAAACACAGGTTTGCTGGCACCACACCATCCATACATGGAATCATTGGTTACAGCAAATGGAGAAATTTTGAATATTGTGGATAAGTTCACTTACTTTAGCAGTGTACATTCCAGGCATGTTCACATGGGTGATGAGGTGAACACACATTGCCAGAGCTAACTCAGTGTTTGGGTGACTGAAGGAAAGTATGGGAAAGAGAATGCTGGTGAAACTTGAACAGTATACCAGCAACATGCCAGGAAACTGAATTGCTTCCATTTGAATTGTCTTAGGAAGATTCTGAAGATTACCTGGCAACATAAGGTACTGGTCACTAAGGTCCTTTCTTGAGCTAAACTGCCAAGCATTCAAAGTCTTTTGCAGAAAGTGCAACTCCAATGGGCTAGCCATATTATTCGATTGCCAAACATACATTTGCCTAAAAGACTATTTTACAGGGAGCAGCTGGGTGGCACAGTGGATAAAGCACTGGCCCTGGATTCAGGAGGACCTGAGTTCAAATCCGACCTCAGACACTTGACAATTACTAGCTGTCACTTAACCCCCATTGACCCACAAAAAACAAATAAACAACCCCCATTGACCCACAAAAAACAAATAAACAAACAAATAAGCAAACAAGAATATTTTACAGAGAATTCACATAGGGCAAGTATTCACACAGAGGTCAGAAGAAGTGATAGAAGGACGTTCTGAAGGTCTCTCTGAAGAACTTTGGAATCAATTGCATGACATGGGAGACAATGGCAAAGGACCATCCCTCATGGCATGATCAAAATAAAGAAGACTGTGCTCTATGAGTGAAGTAGAATTTCAGTAGCTCAAAAGAAATGTGAACTTCGCAAATTTAGAGACATCCCCACTTCAAATGTTCATGTGTACTATTTGTGCCCAATCTGTGGTAGAGCCTCCCAAACTTGTATTGGTCTGATCAGCCACATCTGGACACACTGTACCTTGACTCCAACATAATGATGTCATTTTAGTCCTCTTTGAGAACAAAGGAAAACAAGCAACTAACCAACGCTGAGAAGGGGGTATACTGGCTCTGTGACATTTGCAAGCTTTCTTGCCTTTTCCTCACCTCAATTTCCTCAATAAGTCCTCCCACTCCTTGCCCCACTTAGGATTAATGTCAAGGGACAAGAAGTAAAAGGAGCCAGATCTTATTACAAGGAAGGGAAAAAAAGTTTTTTTTGCGGGGCGATGAGGGTTAAATGTCTTGCCCAGGGTCACACAGCTAGTTAGTGTCAAATGTCTGAGTCCACATTTGAACTCAGGTCCTCCTGAATCCAGGACCAGTGCTTTATCCACTGCACCACTTAGCTGCCCCTTCCTTTCTCATTTTCATAGAAGAAACAGACATTGAAAAGAAGAGCCTGGGGGCAGCTAGGTAACACAGTGGATAAAGCACTGGCCCTGTATTCAGGAGGACCTGAGTTCAAATTTGACCTCAGACACTTGACACTAGCTGTGTGACCCTCATTGCTCCACCAAAAACAAAAACAAAAAGGAGAGCCAGGTGGCGCTGTGCTGATTGTGCTCCAGTGCTGGGACTGGAGTCAGGAAGACCTAAGTTCAAGTATGACCTTTATTAACTGTGTGACCCTGTGCTTAATCTTTTTTGCTTCAGTTTCCTCATTTATAAAATGAGCTGGAGAAGGAAATGGCAAACCACTCTATTATCTTTGCTAAGAAAATCCCGAAAAGGGATCACAAAGAATTGCAAACAACTGAAAATGACTGCAAAACAACAACATAGACACTGACCTGTAGAGACAGAGTACCTGGGTACTAGTCCTTGGCAGTTCTGTCCAGCTGTCAGATACTAGTCCAATTACTCAGTCATTGGTTTGGACAATTTTATTTACCCCTCTCGTTCTCAGTTTTCTTAATTGTAAAATAAGGGCACTAGACTAGGTGATCTTTCACTTTAATATTCTGTGACTTTATACTTCCCTGATTTTTGATGAGAATGAGAAAAGGAGGAAGAGGAATGGTTGAGGCAGCAACAATGCCCTCATTGGTTCAGAGTCAAGGAAAGGGGCAATCTGGGGACCAATGGGATAAGTGAAATCAAACTATATATAGTGAAACTATAGACAATGTAACTTTTTGAAAATCAGGCTGCCTTTAAAAGAACCCAGGAAGGTGAGTGACGTTGGGATTTTTCTTCTTCCTTTTCATTTTAACTTATTTCTACAATCACACCTCCTTTGCCTTTGAAATAAAGTCTACTGATTATTTCTGAAATTTTCTGAGTGAAGAAAAACAGTGCAGGTATGTAAACTCTATGTCTCATGTTTTTTGTTTCTTTACCCTTCCAGATGTTTCTTTATCCCTCTGTTTCAGTTTCCTTAGACTGATAAATCGGTCCCCCGTTTTTTCTTGTTTCATCCTCTCTATCTCTGCCTTGTACTCTTTTCTCTTCATTAACTGCACTTCCCACTTTCCTTTGTTCCTTTCCTGACTCTCTTTCATATCTGGTCTCTATGTACTGGCATTTCCTTTCATCTTGGTCTTTCCCATTGTCTCCCTGAGTCAGATGGTTTCTGCTTTTCAGTCTCTGTCTCATTTTTTTCTCCCTTCCCCTTTCTCCTTGTCCTATATAATATAGGACAGACCTGTAGTGTTTTCTCAAGAGCACGATGCATTTATCCTTAGCTTCACCTAGAGAAAGTGCTATCTGGGTTCTCCCTAGTGAGGTTTGGGACTTTAAGCCAAGAGAGATTTTTGAAGGTGATAATTTCTCATAGATGTTGAGGTCCTAAGACCTCAGGCTTTTTATGGAAAGATGGGAATCACAGTGTGCTGGAGTTAAAAGAGACCCCAGCCAGGTCATATAGACCAGGACTTATTAAACTTTTCCCACTCATGGCCCCTTTTCTCCTGAAAAATTTTTACATGAGGTATACAAATCAAACATTTACTGCCAAATATTTCATGATTCCTACATTTAGTTATGGAGTTGTGGCTCATAGTTTAAGAAGCTTTTATCTAGGTCACTTTTTTTCTAGAATTTATCCATTAATTTTTTCATGGGAGAGAAACCATCACAGGTCACCTTCTGTACAAATTGCATCCTGTATACAGGAAAGGGGTGAACTGGGACAGATGACTTTCAGATCTTAATCTCTGTGAGCTTCTGATTCCTTATCCATAGAATGAGGGAACTGAACTCAGTGTTATTTTTTATTAATGCCTGTTATTAATGTTATTTTTTATTAGGCTCTGTATATGATCCTATGAATCCATAGTAGACTTTTTTTTTCCTTGTAAAGAGATTTGGGTATAGTTTCTTTATTGTCAGCATCTAGGTCTGATTTCTGGACACCATTAGGTTCCCTTAATAATCTACAAGGTTCCTTTCTAGGAAAACAAAGGGTAACAAAATTTTATGAGTCACAGCTCACCAGATTGTGAGCTCCCTTATTTATTGTCAGTCTTATTTAATCTTTGTGTTTCCACTGGGATCTAGCTCTAGACTCTAACATTTAGGGATGTGCTAGTAAATGTTTAATAACTGGTTCTCTAGAAAAAAATATGCAGGACATACTTATAAGTTTAACTTACATGATTAATATTTTTACCACTTTATTTTTTTTTCTTTATTTCTTTATTTTGTTAAGTTTTCAGCCTTTGTTTAGATAAGATTTCCAATCCCAAATTTTTTCTCCCTCCCTCCCCTCCCTGCCCTCCTCCCCTAGACAGCAGGCAATCTGATATATAACATTAAACACATTTCTGCATTAGTCATGCTATACAAGAAGAATCAGAGCAAGAAGGAAAAACCTCAAAAAAGAAAAACAATTTACCACTTTCTTAAATTGAATATTTAACAAAACAATAAATGAGTCCCTTGTTTATAGCATTTGCTTATTTAAGCAGCTAGGTGGCATAGTGAATAAAGTGTTGGGCCTGGAGTCAGGAAGAACTGTATTCAAATGTAGTCTCAGATTCTTACTATCTGTGTGACCTTGGGCAAGTCACTTAACCTCTGTTTGCCCCAGTTTCCTTATCTGTAAAATGGGTGATAATAGCACCTACCTCGAAGGGTTGTTTGGAGGATCAAATCAGATAATAATTGTACAATGCCTGGCACATAGTAAGTGCTATGTAAATGTGCTATGATTCTTGTTTTCAATGTGCAAATGTTCACACTGAAAATTTAACAATCTCCTTAGTTGGAGAAGTTAAATGTCAGGCCTCGGTCAAACCCCAGAGCTTATCACAGCTCAGTCAGGAGGAGCATATATTTAGAGGTTGGAGGGACTTCAGAGGTTATCCCAATCATTTTACAGATGGAAAAACTGATGCTCAGAGAGGTTAAGTGACTTGCCCAAAGGTCACACAAGTAGTAAGGATTAGAGGCAGGATCTGAACACAGATTCCCTTGCTCCAGAGCCAGAATAAGCATGAAGAAAGGGGGTAAGGCACAAGTTGTTTTGCTCTTTTAGGTCTCTCTGCTGTTTTTCTCATGCTTGCCCTGTCTAGTCACTAATTCATAGGGTGACCTTTTTTTTTCTCTTTAGACAGAAAATCTCAATGGAGTATGAAATAAGCCCTGTGTCCAAAGCACAGGATAAGAATTTGAGTCAAGGATCGGCTGATCCCTCACTGTTCCATGGGGATTTTTGTTATAATTATATTCTTTGTTAAGGGCTCTTACTCCTTTTACCATTTTCTATCTTCCCAGGTTCAGGTTAAGAAAGAATCAGGAAGGTTGCCATTAGCCATGAAGTGGCTCTTCATCACCTTTGCCCTCATCCTTATTGTCACAGGTGAGAGAAGATGGACATTAGACAGACCTTCTTTCACAAGGGACATGGCATTTGGGGGATAGAGACCCTGTGAACCTATGTTCCTTTTGTAGACTGAGCCTCACTTTCCTGCCTTTGAGGCCCTTGAGAGGAAGGAAGAAATGGAAACCCAGACAGAGCAGAAGTCTAGACTCTGCAGATCACTTGGTGCTGGTGGGAAGGGGTGGGGGTCAGGTACATTTGGGGCAGAAACCAGAAATCCCAATGCCTGGTTCAGCAGTGACGGCTGACTGTGCTGTATCTATCCTAAAGTAACTTCCTCTTCTGTTTGCTAGCTCTGAGGCTCCGCAGAGTCAGAAAGGACTTCTGGATAGAAATATGCTGCCAGGAAGAAGGAATGACTATGAGGAGGATTGTGTGGAACATAGGGACAGGGACAGAAAAATCAAAACTTTCCTTTCTATTAAAATCTGTTTTTTTTGGATGGTGGGTGACTTGTGATTTCATTGGTGTGGGGTAACAATCAGTTTGTAAGTTTCAATCATGCATCTCTAACACTTGATAGTAATCTATAGTTTTAGAGAGTTGCCTTGGGGCATTGAGAGGTTAGGTGGGTTAGGTGAGTTGCACAGGATCACACAGCTAGTATGTGTCTGGGACAGGACTGGAAACTTAGGTGTTTCTGACTTCAAGAAGGCTAGCTTTCTAATCATTGTGTGAAGTTAGAATGGACCTTAGACATCATCACATTCAGCTCCCCCTTACAGATGAGAAACTGAGATCCAGAGAAAGGAAATGATTTATCCAAAATCAAATAGCTAATGATTGTGTTTATAAATTCCTTGAGAACAGTTAGTATTGTTTTCATAATTGGATTCTTAGAGATTAACACAGTACCTTGCACATGGTAAATGTTTCCTGAATGAATAAATGGATTATAATGAATATAAATGAATAAGATATAAGAAATACAATAATATAATATAAATGAACACATTTAGATTTTGGATTTGGGTTTAATTCTCCTCTATACTTCTCCCATGGTCCAACCACAATAAATAATGAAATGTCATTGATCTTTTCTTATGTTTAATGAGGGGGCTTGAAATTTGTCTAATTCTTCACCTTTCTCCTTCCCTGTCCATCTCTCTCATCTCCCCCTCTTCAGGAATCTTATGATAAAGGAGGGAAGTCATTCCCACTGTATCAATAACATATGACTTAAGACTTTCTTGTCCAGGGGAATTTAACTTTAAGTTACTTTGGTAACTAAAAGTTTATTAAATTAAGCTTTTTTGACTGACATTGTGGGCATCAGAGGGCAGGTAGGGAGTGAATGTTCCATTTTTCCTATAATCATATCAGGTAGATAACTCTACACCCAACTTTCTTTAACTGTAAAATTTTCTAATTACTTGATTTTTGCCCAGAATCACAGAAGTCAATTCAACCTAAATGGTATTAATTCAAAGCTTACTATGTTCAAGGCACTGTGCTAGGTACTGGGAATTCAGACAAACATTTTAACTTGTTTCTACCCTCAAGGAGTATAGAAGGGAACACAGAGATCATCTAGCCCAACCTGCTTATTTGATATGAGGATAAAGGAATAATTTAAGGTGACATAGTGACTTTGATCTTTCTGCATATCAGGGATGATAGCCTTTAAGCCATTTCTCTTCTTGGTTAGTCATGTTTGTAGCCTACTCCATCTGCCCACCATTTTGTTCATCTTTGCTCTTTGGGTGACCCTCAATTAGTGGTAGAACTAGGAGTAGAACCTGCTTCTCCTGGATGCCAGTTGAGACTCATTCCATTATGCCATGCTGAGATTCCTACTTACTCTGGGCTCCTGCTCACTAAGGAGGTGGTTCTATTCTGAGATATATTCTTCTTAGCCTTTGTGGATATTAAAGGTAAGCATAGAAGATCCTATAGGCATCATGATGCCTCTCCTTCTACCCAGCTATCTCTGATTTTCCCTCTGTCAGAATAGTTTATGTTTATGGTGGAAAGGGATTTTGGCAGTGAGCTTTGAGGTGGGACAGTGTTTGGTTTTTCATCGTATTTTTGGGAACACAGGTAGCAAAATTCCTGAAGTACATTGAATGCATTGAGTGCAAATACAGAGAAGCAGATTCTAAGTTGGATCTAAGGAAAAATGTTCTAATACTTAGAGCTAAGAGTAGAATAGGCTGCCTTGGGAGGTAACATGTTCTCTTTCACTTCAGGTGGGGGCTGGATAGACACTTGTCAGAGATATTGTAGAAGAGATCCCTGTTCAAATATAGATGGGACTAGGTAGCATTTGAAGTTCGATCTGTCTCTGAGATTGGATGATTCTGTAATATTTGACATATTTTTTAATCTCTCTGGGCCTCAGTGCCCCCATCTGTAAAATGGAGATTTTACTTTAATATCCTTCTTCACAATGTTGTAGTTTATATGGAATATGTTTGTGGTAATACTTAGGGAATTATAAAGCACAATATACAAATAGAAGGTGTTATTATTCTCAAATGGTATTAATTAGGGGCTGAGATAGAATTGCTTTTTATGGGGATAGAGACCCAGTCTTACTGAAGGCTAAAAAATTTCTAAGTATGGTTCAATGTGGAGAACATGAAGAGGGAGAGGTTATTGTAAAGAGTCATCTTCCTTTTTATTTCATTCTTTTTGAAGGACCCAAGAGGGCATATACAGAAGTTAAAAAAAACCAGCTCTAGTAGTCTGAATTGCCCAGCATGTTTAAAAGTCAGGAATGAAGACCAAAAAAAAAAAAAAAAAGAAAGAAAAAAAAAAGAAAAACTGAGAGAAAATAGATGAACCTCTTATATCTGACCTTTCAGGGCAACAACGTTTGCAGCCACCATTTTCATGGCAAGACTTGAAAGAGGAATGGAATAGACCATTGTCACCCACGGTATCAGAGGAGGAAATGATTAAAAGAAATGATTCTAATGGCCTACTCTGCCCATCTTGCAATGTGCTAGGAGCTCAGCGAATCTGCAAGGAAGAATTCAAGTGGTGTACTTACCAGAACAAGACTTGCCTTCTTCTCTTTGGGAGCACAAAAATTGGTATTTCTTTCAGTCCCTATACTCTGGGCTACAGGTGGGAAGAAGCTCATTCACAGGGTGATGAGCAGCTTGCTGTTGAGTGGAGGGGGAGATTCTTGGGTATATGCTGGTGGGGGCAGGAGTGTAGGGATAGAAAAAGTTGGGCTGGAGGAAGGGAGCAGGTTAGGAAAGCTGACTAAGAGAAGGAAGTGGGGTAGTGAGAGTACTTTTGGAGAAGGTGGGAAGTGGGGAGGATGGGGAGGTATCATTAGTGGTCCGAGCTCTTAGACACAGGTCAGTACTTTGGCTTCCTGGGTATGTACTTAACCTGCTTTGGAGAGATGTATGGAGAACTTGCGGACATACCCTCAAGCTTTTCAGTTTCATTCTGGAAACATGGGGATCTCTTCTGGGTTTGAACAGGGATGGGAAGGGTAATTGTAGCTTATTTCTCTGGGTTTGTTGGTTTTAAAAAGCAAAACCCCAAAAAGAGATCTAGGAAGAATTGACTCTTGGGTAATTTATACCTTTGCTTTCCTGTCTTTGTACAGAAGGACATCAAACAATCATTTGAGAATCATAGTTGGTGATCTGAGAACAATTCTATTGATATTGTTTGGGGACTGGCAGGATGATGTTAGAATGTTAGAAAAAGTCAAATAATGACTCTGGATGAAACTTCTGAGATGTAGAATCTCAATCAGAACTATAGAGTCTGAGTTAGAAGGAAATCTAGAAGTCACATAATACAAAACATACCTGACCAAAAATTGCCTTGATAGTATCTACAACATGTAATCATCCAATATGTTTTCAGAATGATAATGATGGGAAATTCACTACCTTGAGAAGCAGATCATTTGACTTTTGGGTAGTTCTAATTGCTCAGGGGTGTTTTCTTACATTAAACCAAAATCTACCCCCTGGTTCTACACACTGGGACCAAATAAAATAAATCTAATTCCTTTTCCACGTGGATCTTTCCAGTATATGAATGTAGATATTGCATCCCCCCTCCACTCTTTTTTTTTTTTGGTTTGGTGGGGCAATGAGGGTTAAGTGACTTGCCCAGGGTCACATAGCTAGTAAGTGTCAAGTGTCTGAGGCCGTATTTGAACTCAGGTCCTCCTGACTCCAGGACTGGTGCTTTATCCATTGTGTCACCTCGGTGCTCCTCCCCTCTGCCCCCTCCCCTTGAAAAATTATTTGCTATAGGCTAGCCTTTCCTTCAACTAATACTCATATGTCATGATTTCCAAACCATTTTCTGTCCTGTTTACATTCATCCAGATACCCTTCAGCTTATCAGTTGACCCTAAAATGTGGCATTCAGTTTAGTACTATTAGTACTATTGACCAAAGCAGGATATTACAGGTCTGTGACTTCCTTGGTTTCAAGCTGGATCCTTCTCAATGTAGCTTAAAATCATATAAGCTGTTTTGGCTACCATGTCATACAATTTAGTTTATAATTCACTGAAACCTCAGATCTCTTTCATATGAACTGCCATTTAGCCACTTCACCATTTTATCCAAACCACTGAAAAAAAATATTAAGCAGATATTCTGGTGCTTTCCCCTAAAGATCTTTCAAATTGACATCAAGCTATTAATGACTAATCTAGTCATTCAGCCATTTCTATTCTACATAGCCATATTCTACATAGAAGTAGCCATATCTTATCTCCTGTGGGGCATAGGAGATGTAGATCAACACTTGGAAATCTAGATAAACTATAGTTACAATACTATGGTAGTGTGAATAACCCTTTCAGAAAAGGAAATGAGGTTAGTTTGGCCTAGTCTATTCATGATAAAGTCATGTTAGATTTTGACCACTGTTTCCTTTTCTGGATATTCTGTAATCATTCTTTTAATGATAAGGATAAGGACTGGACCTGTGATTTCATTCATTTCATGGGAAATCACAGGTGAGAAAATTCTACTAGTGTAGGCTATCTTTAATTTATAGTCTTTGAGAGTGGCCTAGAACATTGAGAGACTAAGTGAGTTGTCAAGGGTCATACAGATTGTATATGTCAGAGATCAGAATTGAAACCAGGTCTTCTTGGTTTCAAGGCTGGCTCTTTATCCACAATACCATAGTGCTTCTCTTTATTAATGTATTCTAAACTCTTTCCTTTCCTTTCCTTTCCTTTCCTTTCCTTTCCTTTCCTTTCCTTTCCTTTCCTTTCCTTTCCTTTCCTTTCCTTTCCTTTCCTTTCCTTTCCTTTCCTTTCCTTTCCTTTCCTTTCCTTTCCTTTCCTTTCCTTTCCTTTCTTTTCCTTTCCTTTCCTTTCCTTTCCTTTCCTTTCCTTTCCTTTCCTTTCCTTTCCTTTCCTTTCCTTTCCTTTCCTTTCCTTTTGCTGGAAATGAAAGTCAAACTCCCTTAGCTATAGTTTGCGGACCCAAACTTTTTCCTTAAAAAAAGTAAGGGGGAAGGGCAGCGAGGTGGCACAGTAGATAAGGCACCGGCCCTGGATTCAGGAGGATCTGAGTTAAAATTCCAACTCAGGCACTTGACACTTACTAGCTGTGTGACCCTGGGCAAGTCACTTAACTGTCATTGCCCCGCAAAAAAAAAAAAAAAAAAAAAAGGAAGGGGGGAGGCAGCTAGATGGCGCAGTGGATAAAGCACCAGCCCTGGATTCAGGAGGACCTGAGTTCAAATCCAGCCTCAGACACTTGACACTTACTAGCTGTGTGACCCTTGGCAAGTCACTTAACCCTTATTGTCTTGGGAAAAAAAAAGTAGGACATTTGCCTTTCTCCAGTCTTGTAGCATCTTTCCTATTATCAGAAATTTTCAAATTTATATTTTCCAGTTCATTCAATCACCTGGGCTATATATAATTCATATGGACCAGGTGATTCAAATTCATGGAGGGCATCCAGATGCTCTCATACTGTGTCCTTATATTGAGTTTCATCTTTCTACAGTAATTTTTTTCCTCTTCTTTTATAGCCCAAAGATTCTTTTTGGCAGAGAAACATGTAGCAAAAGAGGAATTGGGTTGTACTGTTTTCCTTCCATAATCAGTTATCATCAACTTCCCAATCCCTCTCCCATTCTTTCATCAAAAGTAGCTTAACTACCACTTCCCTTACCTTCCCCAATCCCTACCTCTTCCCCAGCCTCCAACCATTTTTTTTTTAGTCTCTTTTGGACTCTATTGTTACAGGACCATGTCATGATTTATATTCATTTTTAGTTACATGCTTTTGCTTCTATCTTTTGTACATGTATTTTAAAACTGTTTGTTCATGAATTTCTTGTTCATACACACTTCTTTCTTTAGACTTCTTTTTTTCATCATTAAAATTTTTTTTCTTTGTGGTTTCAGAATTTAATTCCTGAGAACCTCCTATCCTGAATGGGCTTACTTGTCCTTTCTCTGAACTCTTTGAAATTGACTTTCCCCAGATCTAGGGTGCATGTCAGGCTACCCATGATTTTCACAAATCCAAGACTGAGTAGACACTTAGGTTTCTATCATTTCTTGGTAATTCTTGGTTGGTGAGAAACAGTTCCAGAAATTCCCCTTGTAGATCCCTTCACCTTTTGAAAAATGAAATAATCATAAATGCAAGCCAAACTGTTCTACTTTTGTCACAAATAGCCATCAAATGGGTAATTGAAGGCCCTCCCCTCCAACCTCACATATTTCATTATTTTGGCCTTACTTCCAGAGCAGGGCCAGTTACAATACTCCCTTGGGATTCTAGGGTACCTCCAAAGAATTAGGGTGACTTTCTCTACTGCTGTTGGCTTGTACCCCTATTCTGGTACTGATCACATTGTTAGCAGCCAGGGATTTAGCATTCTAGTTCCATTTAACTAATTAACTTAAGTTTTTTTTCCCTTTTTTTTAAAAGAGGCAGTGGCAGTTAAGTGACTTGTCCATGGTCACACAGCTAGGAAGTGTCTGAGGCCAGATTTGAACTCACGTTCTCCTGACTCTATCCACAGGGCCACCTAACTGTCTCAGCATCAGTTAGCTTTTTGTTTGTTTGTTTTTTTCAGCAACAAACATTTATTTTATTTTCCAGTTACATGTAAAGGTACTTTTCAACATTCATTTTCATAAGATTTAGAGTTCCAAATTTTTCTCCCTCCTTTTCCTCCCCCCTCCACAAGATTGCAACCAGGTTATATATGTACAATCTACAAGTGTTCTTTTTGAGGGACTCATTAGATCCCAAACCCTCAAGCTCACACGGTTGTCTTCAAGATTGGAAACATCCTTCTCAGTCCATCGTAAAGTTCTTGTTGGGTCACTTAACCTCAGGGAAAGAAACAATGTAGAAGGAGAGGTCATAGGCCTGAGGTCCATGCCCAAGCTCTTCTACCTGAGCCTCTGAACCTGAGTCCCTTGAATTCTGGACTGGTGCTTTGTCCAATGAGCCATTCTGCCTCCTCAGTTTATATACCTTGAATTATGAAGGGCGGTTCTCTTATTTCATTTTCAAAGCATTTTTTCAAATAAATATTTTAGGTTTGATTTTCTCTTATTTGAAAGCATGTGCCGGTCTAGCTTATGGGGTTTTGAGGGAGAGGAGTTGTAAATAATAATGTGGTGGGGATTTTCATTCTGGTGCTTATGATATAGCTGACCTGTGGTCCTACAGAGAGGTAAGAAACTTTAGAAACCAACTACTATCAACCAAACCTGTCATTTTATAGATTAGGAAACTGAGGCAGGGAAGTTAAGTGACCTGTTCAAGATCACACTAGTAGTAGTGCTGGATGCAAAATGAGATCCTCTGATTTCAGATTCATTGTTATTTGCATAACACCACCCTGCCTCTGACCTGTGTTAAGAAAATTCAATACAAAAAATACAACCTCCCAAATTAAAGAAATAGATAAATTGGAGGGTCCCTGGCAAGGTCAGTTTCAGTAATCAAAGGAATGGAATTAATTTAATATGAGATATCTATGAAAGTACTTTGAAAGGTAGAAAACTCTGTAAAAATGCATGGCAGGAGGCAGATAAGTGGTGCAGTGGATAAAGCACTGGCTCTGGAGTCAGGAGTACCTGAGTTCAAATCCAGCCTCAGACACTTGACACTTACTAGCTGTGTGACCCTGGGTAAGTCACTTAACCCCTCATTGCCTTGCAAAAAAAAATGCATGGCAGAATTATTATTGGTTATAATGACACTAGAGCTTCAGAGTGATAGTGTAGAGTTGTCTTTAAAAGGATTAGTATTGGGGCAGCTAGGTGGTGCAGTGAATAGAGCACTCACCCTGGAGTCAGGAGTACCTGAGTTCAAATATGGCCTCAGACACTTAATACTTACTAGCTGTGTGACCCTGGGCAAGTCACTTAACCCCAATTGCCTCACTTAAAAAAAAAAAGAATTAGTATTTAGATAAATTTTGAGATAGAAAGCAATTTCAATGCTTTGATGGATCTGTAATATCATTGATAAAGCTTCTCCCTTTTGGGACAGCTTAGATGGGGTAGTAGATAGAGCACTGGGCCTACAGTCTGAAGGACCTGAGTTCAAATCTTATTCAGTGTGACACTGAGCAAGTCACTTAACCTCTGTTTGCCTCAGTTTCCTAAATTGTAAAATGGGGATAATAACAAAACCTACCTCCCAGAGTTATTCTGATAAAATGAGATATTTGTAAAATGCTTAGCACAGTGTCTGGTATTTAGAAGGCAATATATACATGTTTATTCCCTCCCCTCCTTTCAATGGTATATACTGTAACATATCCACAGGTTGTTATTCAGTCTCTTTGTTAGCCCATTTGAGGTTTTCTTGGCAAAGATACTGGAGTGGTTTGCCATTTCTTTCTCTAGTTCATTTTACAGGTGAGGAAACTGAGGCAAACAGGGTTAAGTGACTTGCTTAGGGTCACAAAGCTAGTGAGTGTCTGAGGCCGTATTTGAACTCAGATCCTCCTGACTCCAGGCCCAGGATTCTATCCACTGCACCACCTAGCTGCTCAACATACTAGGAGAGGGAGACTTTTCCTAGATCTTTTGACATTGTGTAGGTAACAAAGGAGCAGATTGGCTTTCCGTTAAGTTGTTGAAGAAACAAAAGTCTCAGCATTGTGTTTAGGGTCAGACCTACTAGAATTAAAAGTTTGTACATAAATCATTCAATTGCAAGGAGAGTGTAATCCTTAAATACCTGACATAATAATGCTATGTTGTGTGTGTGTGTGTGTGTGTGTGTGTGTGAGAGAGAGAGAGAGAGAGAGAGAGAGAGAGAGAGAGAGAGAGAGAGAGAGAGAGAGAGAGAGAGGAAGAGAGAGGAAGAGAGAGGAAGAGAGAGGAGAGAGGATCTGGTAGCTTTTAAATACAGTGTTCTCACAAGAAATCTAGGTAGTTATTTCAGTTTTAGCATTTAGATGTCAAATATAGATCAGAACAAAATTGTTTCATCTCAGCTAAACAAGGTCAACAATCCTACTTGTAGTTGTAGCAGTGGTAATGTATTAGGTGATCAGGGTTGTTCAAACATTCCTATTTGCTTCTCATCCAACTACTGACTTGTTGCTCAGATGGCTTTTCCAGTGTAAACATTCCTTCTCCCTGAAAAATAGTAAGAAAGGACCTATAATCCTCTGTATCCTTTATCTCTGAGTCCTCTGCTGGAGAGTGATTCTGGACTAATACCTCAGTGTTAGATCTATCTATATCTCAATTATGTCTTCCTAACTCTATTTCCAATAAGTGTATTCCAACTAGCAGATGCTGGTGATTAACACTCATTATAAAATAAATGTTTAAAACATTCCTGTACTCAGAGGAAAAGGCTTCAGACTGCTATGAAAGCATTCAAGGGAGAAAGGAGAAGTGTGTTTCAGCAGCACAGTCTCTGATCCGAAGACACCTTCTATTAGATTTACCTAGGTAACTTTCTTGTCTCCTTTCTTTGTGGTGGTTATCTCTGGCTGTGCTTCCACTTTTCTACTTCTACATGACTTCTTCTTCTTCTTTTTTTCTTTTTCTTTTTTTGGTGGGGAAATGAGGGTTAAGTGACTTGCCCAGGGTCACACGCTAGTGTCAAGTGTCTGAGGCTGGATTTGAACTCAGGTCCTCTTAAATCCAGGGCCAGTGCTTTTATCCACTGTGCCACCTAGCTGCTCCTACATGACTTCTTATAGTTTAACTTTCTTCATCACCATGCACTTTCTCTTCATGCTATCAGGAGATAGGATGTTCTCCTTGAAGCTTTTTATTGGACTCATTGAACTGACTTTTTAGAATGTTATCCAGGGATGTTGCCCAAATTTCATCATTGCTGTTTCTTTTCTGTGTCACTCCATGGACTTATTTGAATCCCAGAAGGACCACCTGACTTGACTACATTTTTATAATTAAACAACTCCTTAACTAATCTCTTTTTTGTGATTAGGTTTATCTAAGACTGTATTCTTTACATAGTGTAAATGAGACAAAACACAAGATGTAATCTCTAAGATTCCCAATTAGATCTTTTAAAAAATATATTTTTAGTTCTAAATTCTCTCCTGCCCTCCAGCATTCCCCCCACTTATTGAGAAGGTAAACAATATGATACCCTTTATACATGTGAAGTCAAGAAAACATATTTACATATTATCCATGTTGCAAAAACCCCCCCAAGAAAAATAAAGTGAAAAAAATGTGCTTCAGTAGGCACTCAGTTTATCAGTTCCCTTTCTGGAGGTGGGTAGCATTTTCAACATGAGTCCTTTGAAACTGTCATCAATCATTGTATTAATCAGAGTAGCTAAGTCTTTCACAGTTAATTATCATTATAATATTGCTATTAGTGTGGATGATGTCCTACTTCTGCTTATTTCATTTTGCATCAAATTGTATAAAAGTCTACCCAGATTTTTCTGAACCCATTTCCTTCATTATTTCTTTTTGTTTTTTTGTTTTGTTTTGTTTGCAGGGCAATGAGGGTTAAGTGACTTGCCCAGGGTCACATAGCTAGCAAGTGTCAAGTGTCTAAGGTCATATTTGAACTCAGGTACTCCTGAATTCGGGGCCAGTGCTTTATCCACTGCGCCACCTAGCTGCCCTCCATTATTTCTTACAGCACAATAGTTTACCAATCATATACCACAACTTGTTCAGTCATTCCCCGATTGATGTATATCTCTTCAATTTCCAATTCTTTGCCACCACCAAAAGAGTTGCTATAAACATTTTGGTATGTGTGGGTCCTTTTCCTTTGATCTATTTAGGACACAGATTTAGTAGCAGTATTGCTGGGTCAAAGGGTGTGCAGAGTTTTATAGTCCTTTGGGTGTAGTTCCAAATTGTTCTCCAGAGTTGTTGGAACAGTTCACAATTCCACCAATTGTGCATTAATATACCTATTTTTCCACATCCCCTCTAGCAGTTGTCATTTTCCTTTTCTCATGTTAGCCAATCTCGTGGGTAGCTCAGAGTTGTTTTAACTTTCATTTAATTATTAATGTTTTAGAGCATTTTTCATATAACTATTGATAGCTTTAATTTTTTTATGAAATCTGTTCATATCCTTTGACTATCAGTTAGGGAATGGTTCTTATTTTTATAAATTTGACTCAGTTCCTAATATATTTGAGAAATTAGATTTTTATCAGAAAAACTTGCTATAAAATAACTCCTTCCCTCCCTATTTCCTGATCTCCTTTAAAATTTGGCTGTATGAGGGGCAAGCTAGGTGGCACAGTGGATAGAGCGCCGGCCCTGGATTCAGGAATACCTGAGTTCAAATCTGACTTCAGACACTTGACACTTACTAGCTGTGTGACCCTGGGCAAGTCACTTAACCCCAATTACCTCACCGCCCACCCCCCCAAAAAATTGGCTGTATGGATTTTGTTTGTGCAAAAACTATTTAATTTAATGTAATAAAATGATCCATTTTACCTCCTATGATTTTCTCTATCTCTTATTTAGTCATGAACTCTTCCCCATCCAGAGATCTGAAAGGTATTTGTTCTCCATGCTCCCTTAAGTTGATATCACCTCCTATGTCCACCTATTTTGATCTTATCTTGGTATATGGTCTGAGGTGTTGGTCTATGCCTAGTTTATGCCAGTTGACAATTATTATTATTATTAATCTTAAAAGCATCACATAATTACCTAAATGCATTTTAGCCTACTCTTTTAATCTTGTCACAATCGAGGACCAATTCATTGTCTATTTGTAGCATCTGCTAAAGATATATAGGCATAACTTGGTTTGGTTCCAGACTACTGCAATAAAGTGCTAATTGTTTGGGGTGCCATGAACCACATCCATATAAGATGGCAAACTTAATCAATAAATGTTGACATCAAAGATCACTGATCACAGATCACCATAACAGATAAAATAATAAAGAAGTTTGAAATATTGCAAGAATTACCAAAATGTGACACAGTGACACTTTATTAGTACTTGCTCTTGCAAAAAATGGTGGCAATAGACTTGCTTGATTCAGGGCCATTACAAACCTTCAATTTATAAAAAACACCCATGATATCTACAAATTGCAGTAAAGTGAAGCACAATAAAACAAGGTATGGCTGTATCTACTGGTAGACCAATTCCATTCAACTGCGTACCACAGTTTTAACAATAGGCATTTTCCAACAATTTGGTTTTTCTTGTGTACATAGTTAGGCCTAAACTCGTTTGAATGATTATAGATCTTATTTAGCTTTGTAGTATTCTGACAGTCTAATGCTGTCCACAAACATCATGTAGACTACCTCATTATCTAGAGGTAATCCTTTTTCAATTTGGACTGTATCATGGAGAATGTCTAGCATAGTGACAAATACCTTTGGTGAATATGCCTCCCTTTTTATGTTTTGCTTAATACTTAAGCAGAAGGTCATAGGAAAAAGTGATTTCTGTTGACATCCTTCGAGAAACTTGTATGATTTTAACACACACATGAAGATACCTTGGAGAAGAACTTTTAAGGCTTAAATTTGTTCTATGGCAAAAAACCAGCACATAGTAATGGGATGTTGTATTCCTTGCACCTTCTAGTCAATTGTGTGATGATAAAGATATGATCTATAGAATGAAATGTGTGACAGCCTACTTTTTCCTTTCTCATACTTCTAACAAGGACATTCTTGTCTAAAAGTTTAGTCTAAGTCTAATTAGCTATGGGAAAGTAGCAATATAAATGAAAAGTTATAATAACAATCAGATTTTCTTCAAAGAATTTGGTACCTTACCCTTTTTAAATCATAGTAAACAGAAGGTAAATGGCTTGAAATCCAGCCTCAGCTGTCTTTCACCTGCCAGGCCTCTCTTCCCTACTATAATGGGGGGAAATGGGGTATGGGGTTTGGGGTAGAGGTTGGGGTTCTTAGGAATTCCTCTTTAAAGAGTTACACCCTCTTGCACACAAAAGCAGTTAGAATAAGGTGGTAGTTTATTTAGGGGAAAGGGAAGGGAAGGGTGTGGGGGGGGAAGGGAAACCATAACAGAAATCCTTGGACTTCTCATGGGGAGATAGGCACAAAGCACATGGCTCAGAGGTACCAATCTCCTCAAGCAAGAGACTGGCAGGTACTTTTACAGAGGACTGATGGGTGGAGGGGTGACCATTTGACTGTGGAAAGTTCCTTTAGTGAGGGAGGATCATCCCCCACTGTGGTGGCTAGAGGAATTGGGTGAAGGGTGCTATGGATCTCTCTTCAGGACACAAAGGCCGCAGCCACACCCAAATTTATTTCCCCAGGGGTAAGGGCACCAGAATGAAGGGTGGAGGTCCCAAAGCTAGCTCAGTCCAAACTGGTTCCACTTATCTCTCTAGGCATATTTGTCCTCTGGTTTAGTTTTTTCAAGGAGAAGATTCCTTGATGTGCCCCAGAGAACTTCTGGGGTGCTCTGCACCCCATGACACTACTATGGATTCTATTGGCATTGTTATATTGAAATCATAAGCTCCCACCACCTGGAAGCAGAGATATGCTAACTTTTGCCATCCCTTTGATTCTATCTCTTCTGTTTTCTATCCCTGCACCTTTCATATGGGTATAGTGGGGTTAAGACCATTGAGGTATGCATATACTTACCCTGGGTGACATAAACAGATGAGCTATAGTTTGAGAACCTTGATCCCGGTTGAAAGTACCAGCTCTTAATCTGCCTCTTCCCCTCTGGCCACATACATCAGTTATGCATGCATTCCTAACCAGCTGTAGGAAGCTATCTGTCTATATTTTTCCTTCCTTTTACAGCCAAAATCTTAGGGAAAAATAAGGGAACAATTTCTCTTTTCTTATCCCAGTACTCAATTGAAGGGATACCAAGGATTTCTTAATGGCTAAATCCTACTTCCTGTTCTGTCTTCTTGTTCTTGGCCCCTCTGCAGCTTTTGACATTGTTGTATGCCTCTTCCTTTTTGGATACTATCCTTTTTTAGCTTTCATGTCAATGCTCCCTTCTAATACCTTTTTGACAAATCCTTCTCAGTCTCCTTTACTGGATAATCTATTCATGCTCCACTCACCAACCATGGGCACAGTTTCATCCTCTTCTGATGGAGTTGTGCAAAATTTATTTCACAGTAAAGGCACAGAGAAAGGGGAAGGAGAAATAAAAATGGGGGGGAGGATAGGGAATACTTCTGTTCAACTGGAATGTAGGAAATGTGAATAGGAATACTATGAGATAGGGCAGGGCTGGTAAATTCCAGAGTCAGAAACTTAAACTTCTTTAAGGAAGCTACTAAACTTGTTACTTGGAGAGGCTTAAAATAAACATAGGTCCACGAGAGTGTGGGAGGCAAGATAAAAATTCACAGATCCATAATGACTTGAGTGAAATGAGGGTTATAAAGAAATAGCTTCAATTTTTAGGGTTCTTGTCAGTAGCCACCGAGTCACTTCTGCAACATGAGATTTTGTTTCTTTGTCAGGGAGAGGCAGGGTTCTAGGCTCTGTGGAGTGAAAGTCTGACCAGGGGGGTTAGAAGATTCAATGAAGGCATAGGGAAAGAGAGAAGGGAAGACTCATTTCTGATTTCTTGCAGAGAGTCTTCCTATGACATCGTAATGAAGAGATGTGGCACTGAAGAAGACTGTCGAGGAGTTATTAAGACTTTATATGGTTTCCCATTTTGGACTCAGGAGAAAATCTGTGTGAATGCCAGACCCTTTTTGGAATCCAGAGGTGCAGTTCTATTCTCCATTACAGTCTGCTCATCATCTTTCCCATGGATGTCACTTTTCTGAGTAACCTTATGACAGATCCTTCTATCCAGCCAGCCAGCTGCTGAATCACAGAATCAGCATTTTCTAATGAAAAGAAATGTATGATTCATTAATATCTACAATTTTCACCAACAGTGTTGTTTTTCTGTTAGTATTCTAGAAGTTATTTGTTCATTTTTTCATTTCCCTTCCTAAAAGCAAGATACTTCAGTGTAGAGATGTGATATCATTTTTTGTTGCTTCATAGTGTGATGATTATAAAAAATTAAAAATACATAGTTTGTGTGTAATTTGTTTTATTAATAAGGCCAGCATATTTATTAATAAAAAGATGGTCAGGGGGCAGCTAGGTGGCACAGTGGATAAAGCACTGTCCTGGATTCAGGAAGACCTGAGTTCAAATCCAGCCTCAGACACTTGATACTTACTAGCTGTGTGACCCTGGGCAAGTCACTTAACCCCCATTGCCCGCAAAAAAACAAAAACAAATTAAAAAATATATAAAAGGATGGTCATTTGGCTATCTCTCTTAGACTAGATCCTTCATGGTGGTGGCTCACAGTTTACATGCCCTTTGAAGAGTAGGTATTCCTGAGGAGTACCAATCAACTCTGATTGCTTAACATAATGGGTGGTGGGATATATTAAAATTAGGGTCTTGGGGTACTTAACTTAAAGAGACATCAATTTCCATATCACGTGTCTGAGAAAACACAATGAGCACCATTAGCCCAAACTTAGAATTTCTTTTACTGTCTGATTAGATCTTGGCCAGGGTAAATCTTAAGAGAGATTTTCCACATTGGTTGGTTTCTGGATGAGGAAGCAGAGAAGGGGAAAAACCTTGGTCCCAATACAATAATTAAATGGAAGAGAGAAATACTCACTTATTCTTCTTCTTTTTTTTTGGCGGGGCAAATGAGGGTTAAGTGACTTGCCCAGGGTCACACAGTCAAGTGTCCAAGGCTGGATTTGAACTCAGGTCCTCCTGAATCCAGAGCCAGTGCTTTATCCACTGCTCCACCTAGCTGCCCCCGAAATACTCACTTCTAATACAAGTTTTATAACTACATAAGCTAGCTATGTGTTTACATCATTGAACTCTGCTTTAATGAAATATTGCAGAGAATAACTCATAATGGATAAAGAAAAAAGTGAGTTCCTAAATCATTCATTTATTCAACTAGCATGTATTGCACTCCTTCTTATGTATCTACATCTGTCTGTACACAGGAAGTTGTGTGAAGATATAAAAGAAATTAAGTGGCCAATTCTTGCTCTTGAATAGCTCATTGTCATTGAAAAAACAAAGTATTAATGAAAAGGAGACAAATTAACACTTCTCTAGTGTAGCCTGAGTATATCAATGTTAGGGCAATGATAACTAATAGATTATATGTGTTTAATAATGAGAAGCTTCTTGGAAATGAATTTTAGCTAAGGTTTGAATGAAGCAATGGACATGAATTGTGGGTAATATCAGGAAAGAGTAACAGTATGATTAGAGGTGAAAATAAGCAGGGTATGTACAAGGGCAGGGCAGGTAGGTGTTGGGAGTTGAGGTTTGGGGTGAGAGAAAGACACATTTTCTGGCAAAAGCCAGATCTGGTTGTTGTGGGGAAATAGGGTAGGGGTTTGGGATAGGGATAGGGGTTGAAGTAAGGGATCTTAGGAATTCCTCTTTAAAGAATTACACCCTCTTGCACACAAATCCAATAGAATAAGATAATAGTTTATTTAGGGACCTGGGAAACAAGAGAGAAATCCTTGACCTCATGGGGAGAAGGCATGGCACAGAGCATGGCTCTGAGATAACAATCTCTTTGTGCAGGAGACAGGCAGGTACTTTTATAGAGGACTGATGGGGTATGTGAGTGAGGGGTGGCTGTGGATCTCTCTAGCCATCTCCTTCTCCTCCTCCTCCTGCACAAAGGCAGCAGCCACACCCGATCTTATCTCTCCAGGATGGGGGAGACTGGAATGAAGGGTGATGGTCCTGGAGCTAGCTCAGTCCTGATCAGGTTCCACTTATCTCTTTAGGTGTGTCTGTCCTTTTGTAAGGGGTTTTAAAAAGAGATCTCCCAGGTTCCTTAAGCCCAGTATGGGCCACCAATCTGTAAGGGCCAAATTTAATATGGGAAGAATTAATTGGGAGGCTAGCTGCAATATTGGGAACCAGAAAACACAGGGGACCTCTAGGGTCCTAAGCCTCCTCCCTTCCACATTGCCCCCTCCCCAATTGTTTCTCACAGACTGATAAGAAATGAGATTAAAAAGCCTTTTTCAGGGCAGCTAGGTGGTGGCAGTGGATAGAGCACTGGTCCTGGAGTCAGGAGTACCTGAGTTCAAATCCGGCCTCAGACACTTAACACTTACTAGCTGTGTGACTCTGGGCAAGCCACTTAACCCCATTGCCTCACTAAAAAAAAAAAAAAGCCTCTTTTCAGATAAACAAACAAACCAAAAGGGTTTATTGATGGAAACAAATTTAGAAATAAGCACAAAGACAAGCAGGAAATACAACCTGTAAACTCACCCACTAGACTCAGCTGCTTTGCATTTAACTCTTTCTATCCCCCTGTGCATCCACGTTTAACTTTCTTGCCTGCTGCTGTGCACTCTTCTCTCTCTTCCTCTCTTCTTCTCGTCTCCTCCTCCTCTTGTCTACCCCCAGAATAAAAAACCCTTCTCTCATAGGAAACCCAGGCCAACTGCCCACACACCCCAAGCCAATTTTTCTGGCACCCCGAGGGCCCAAGGCCGTCTGAGGCATGGGTTTTCTGTGCATACCCCCGCTGGGTAGAGGGAGCCAGGGCACGCCCAAGACTTTCCAATTTTAGTCAAAGAAGGGGTTCCCCAAATCACAATCAATTCTTACATTCCCCACTTTGCTTTGACAAGAAACATGGAGTGTCTCCTTGATGAAGGCAGTAAAATAACAGAATATTATAACCTATGCTAACAAACAATATGCTAATAACAATATAGGAAAGGGAGAAAGGGAAAATTTGTCCAAAGAGGGCAATCCCTCATGGACTCATGCTTGACAATGTCTACAGAGGGAAGACCTCTGCAGAAAATACATATTACAGATGATGTATATAGTAACAGAAGGAAAACCAAAAATGTTCATTTAAAGTCCTTGAAATCTTGTCTTCATTGAATGCTAAGATGCCATCAGGGAGACTGGATTCTGAATTTCTGGTTGTCTTAACTGTTGAACTGCTGGACTTCCACTAATCTTTAGTATAGCATTGTTAAAATGTTCAATTAATCAAGTGAAAGTTCTTCGAAATATAATTCATATAGAACAAATTTAAACTTGATACATATAGCATATTGAATTCCTCACTTTGGAAGATACTTATACCCATATGCAATATGGAGTTGAGGCAGTTTATAATATCAATAACAATTTTTACCACCATATGTCTGGATCAAGCCAAGTTTAGTAATGTGTCCATGATGACACCTGAAAATATTATGGGAAGGTTACCATACCACATCTTGTGGTTCCATAGACATTCAGTAATTGTGCTAGGTCTCAGGTGGATGGATTCTGACCATGCTACCAGACAGAGTGAGAAAGCCAAGTTAAGTTAAACCAGGTGCATGTGTTGGAGTTACCATGACACCAGGCCATTTTTTGGAGGGAGAGAGGAAGAACTGACTATGTCCAGCAATTATGCTCTACATAGCCACTATCATAGGCAAACTATGGCTTCCTGAATGTATTTGGCTGTTCTCTCTCAGCCTCTATCAGGGCATCTTATGTGTACCTGTCTCTCCTGTTATGCACACATCTCTCCAGGACCTGCATCATGGAGTTGAACCATCTCTGTCAAGCTCAGTGTAAGAGCAATTAGTCTCCAAATGGTAAGTTTCTGTAACTTATAAATCTCATATTAATTTCACCAAAGACAATATGATGGTAAAAATGTGTGTTATGCTGCATAACTTAGGACATACTTGTAATATATACAATAATCTAAACCATATCAGAGTATACATAGTCACAATGACATATAAATGATAAATGAATGTAAGTGGCTGATAATATTAAACATTATTACAGAATCTTCATTAGCCAAGTAAACCACATCATCTTGTCCATGATTCTCTACTAGTACAATGACAATAACAGATACTTGAAGTGATAAACAATTTATCAAAAGGAACTAAAACATCAGCGAGACTCAATATGTTAATTAATTGCCTTACAAATCAAGCAATAAGGTTCAATAAACCTTTCTAGAAGGTAGAGTCATATGCCTCTTGGTGAAGTTCTTCACCTGTAGAAAGAAAAGCATGTTTAAGATAAGAGCTTATATTGCTAGAATTTGAGGACACCATATTTTTAATTGGTTCCCAATTCTCTGCATGCCAAAGTGGCAGGGGCTTCTGAATTATCATTGATCTACTAATGCTGTCATAATGATTGTTATGGAAGAGAATATGGAGTTCTTTAGCATTGGCTTTGTCTGTGCCACAAATTTGCCATTAGGGTTTATTCACCTGATGATGATTACATTCAGTTGGTTATGTTTGGCAAAGGCTACAATTGCATCATTATCAGCAAAAGTACCAGCTTTTAAAAAAATCAGCAATATATTTTTCAAAGGGAATATCTTTTTCTATAAAAGGCTCAAAGTCTTCTTATGACTGAGCATATAATTAGCAGCTTATTGTCTGTGTTTGAGATGGTTATTCGAATGACCTTCTAACTGGTCTCCAAGGCTCTGAACAGACAATTTCAACCTCCTGATACTTACAGATTTTGAGTCCAGGGTTTGCAGTTGAGTGATAAGGTCTGCAAATTGGAACTGTCTATTACCTCTAGGCTCCATTTGCTTCTTTGCTCTTTAGCAGCTGTTGAGCTTTATCTGAAATAACTTTACCTACAGATGGTGCAGGTTTTACATGGAACGATGAATCCAAGATTATTTTTCTCCAATTTTAATAGCAGTAGGAGTTGTCAATAAAACTTAAAAGGTCCCTCCCAAGTGAGCTGGGTCCCACTGGTCTGCTGAAAATCTTAATATATACATTGTCTCCAGGACTTAAATCATGCAAGGCAAAATCTAAAGGACCCAGCTTGTATAGCAACACTCCTGCCTCATGGAGTTCACATAGCCTAGTTTGTAATTCCTATATATAGGAAACAATAGAATAATCCCTCCCACCAGTGAAGTATAAACTGGGGAAAAAGTTTTAGCTTGGATAGGAGGGTGACCAAAAAGCATTTTCATAGGAGATATTTGGAGTTCTCCTCTTGGTCTACTGCACAGATAGAATAATGCCAAGGGTAGAACATCAGGCCATTTTAAATGAGTTTTAGTACACAATTTGCCAATCATGTCTTAAGCTCTTTATTCATACATTCAACTTGGCCTGAGCTTTGAGGGTGGTAAGGAGTGTGAAATCTAGGAGTTACTCCCAAGAAAGAAATAAATCTAGGAGAGAATAGAATCCATAAAATTGTACCCCTATCTGATCATGCATGCTGTGGGCCCAAAGTGGGGAACAATTTCCTTAAGGAGAACTTCGGCCACAAAACCAGCAGTTGCTCGTGGGGCAAGAAAAGTCACCACCCATTGAGTGAGCTGGTCAACAATAACAAGGCAAAATTTTCTAATGTCCGCTTTAGGCATAGAAATCAAGTCAATTTGAGATGCTCAAAAGGTGAATAGCCAAAGGGTGTCCTCCATATGCCTTAACATGGAAGCATGTTATTGTTAAGATTGACATGTGGCGCAGCCCGAGCAGATTTGAGATCTGTGTTAGTTATGCCTGGTGCTATCCAGGTCCTTCTAACTGAAGTCCATAATGCCTTGTGTGCCAAAATAGCCTTTCTTGTGAATAGGAGAGGCATACCTGGTGGTAGAATTTCCCGGGGAGAAGTGGTTTTCTCCGAAGACATCCAGACTCCATCGATCTGTTTAGCCTTGAATCTCTTTTTCCACCTTTCTACTTCATAATCATCATAAGTTAGGTGGAGAGAAACATCCTCAGAAGGTGAGAGGTTAAATACATGTTCAGGGCTTTCTAAAGCAGCGATCTTAGCTGTTGAATCAGCTCATGTGTTTCCCATGAAACAGGATCATTATTCCCTGTGTAGGCAGGGGCAATATACAATGGCTAGTAGAGGGAAATTTCAGGCAGATAGGAAGTCCTTGATAAGGTCTCAATTAGCAATAGCTTTGCCTGAAGGATGTAGAAAGCTCCTTTGTAGCCAAAGCATGCCTACAGTATGGCACATGCCAAACGCATACCTGAAGACAGTATAAATGGTAGCCCTCTTCCCTCTGGCTATGTCACAAGCTTGTTGAGAGCCACAAGTTCAAGCAGCTTGTGCATCTAAAATGTGAAGGCAGAAAGCTGCCCAGATAATTCATAATCAGAACTACAGCAGCCCCAGTGTAACAGGCACTTTCTTTCATAAAAGAAGAACCATGCATATAGAGGACAATATCAGGGTTCTCTAAAGGTGTATCCAAAAGGTCATCACAGGTTTCTCAGCATAACAACTAAAGAGCACAGTCATGCAATGGCTCCCCTGAGAGCGGTAAGTTAGGAGCATGTTTCAGGATTAAGGACTGTACAGCATTTTGAAGTGATATTTTCATGACCTAAACAGGGTTAATTCATACTTAGCCAGCCTTTGATCTGAAAAGGCTTGTGTTCTGTGGCCTCTACTTCATGAAGACATTGTTGTTGTAAGAGGGTTACCTAGGACCAAACCAGAGCTTTTTCTACCAAAAAGGCTGCTGCTGTCACTTCCATAAGGCAAGGTGATGCCCCAGAGGCCACAGAATCTAATTGGATGGAATATTAAGCTATTGGACACTGGACAGGTCCTAATGATTGAGTCAGGACCCCAGAAACCACTCTATTCGTTCATACACAAAAAGAGTAAAAGACTTACTGTTGTCAGGGAGTTCTAGTGCAGGTACTGACAACAATGCCCACTTCAATTCTGCAATAGCTGAAAGATGCTGGGAATCCAGCTGTAAAGGTTCTGGACAGAAATTTTGATTAGAGGTATAAGAGGCTTAGTAATTTCACCAAAAGAGGGTATCCGTTGTTTTCAATATCCAGCTGCTCGCAGAATGGCCCATTAGCTGCTTCTTAGTAGAGGGAGCAGAGAGTTTGTTGAATACCCTGGACTTGCTTAGTGGAGAAAGGAGTGAGTTTCAGCTGCCAGAATGAAGCCCAAATATTCTACCTGAGGTAAGCAACCATTGCACCTTTGGCCTTAGAGACCTTTGGCCTCTCTTGTGCAGTTCCAATAACAAGTGGCGGCTGTCGTCCTGACAAGAGTCAGTATCGTGGGAGGCTAAAAGTAAATCATCAACATACTGTACTAAAGTGGAGCCTTTAAAAGAAATAGAGGGGGCAGCTAGTTGGTGCAGTGGTTAAAGCACTGGCCCAGGATTCAGGAGTACCTGAGTTCAAATCCGGCCCTCAGACACTTGACACTTACTAGCTGTGTGACCCTGGGCAAGTCACATAACCCTCATTGCCCCACCAAAAAAAAAAAAAGTAATAGAGGCCAGGTCCCTGCTGTAAATTTTGAGAAAATAATGTAGGCCTGTCTACAAATCCCTGTGGGAGTCTAGTCCAAGTCCACTGTGTATTTTCCAAGTAAAAGGCCAATAAATATTGGAAATCATCATGCACTGGTATAGAGAAAAAGGCAGAGCAGATGTCTATCACTGTGAAGCATATTGTCTCACATGGGGATTGAAGAAACCATAGAGGCAGGATTAGGAACTATCTCATGTCTTGGTATAGCATAATTGTTGATTGCTCCTAAGATCCTGTACCAAACAATAAACAGGTTTTGCCATCTTGCACAGGCTTGGGTTTTTTAACTGCAAAATAGGAGTATTACATGGAGAATGATGGCATGGAATAATAATAGCCTGGCTTTTCAGAGGCTCAATAATAGGGGTGATCCCTTCTATGGCTTCCTTAGACAATGGATACTGTGGAATTAATGGAGGTGGTTACCCTTTAACTTAACACTATCAGGCATAGCATATTTAGAGCCCTACTTCAGTAAAGGATGAGGCCATATGGACTCAGGAATGTCAGGGGGGATACATCTTGGATGTATCCACCACTGCTCCTTGAGCATCTGCAATCAAAATTGGTAGTAAAATGAACAGTATCCTCTGGCAATTGCAGGGAGATGGCCCCATCTGAGCACAAGATATGATTGCTCTAAGTTTACAAAGGAGATCACGACCTAATAGATTTACAGGGGGCGATCGAGCATAAGTAAAAATTGAATATTCTAACTGTTAACTGCCCCATAGATACCATGCAAGGGGTTAATTCTGCCACACTTTGGGCTTTACCTGAGACTCCTACCACATTCAAAGATCCAATAGCATTGCATCCAGGTCTGGTTTACTCACTAAGACAGATTAGAGGCTACATTATCTAATAAACAATCATAATAAGTGTCCCCAACTTTGATGGTTACATGGGGTTTGTTACTCTGGGGAGGTGAATGGGATAGGTATAAGAGGGTTAATATATTCAGCATCTGGAAAAAAAAAACTTTCAACACTCTATTGTCTATTTCTCCCCTGTACACCATCATTCCTGTGCCTCCCTCTGATGGATTCTAGAATTACCCTGATTCTAATTTCTGTCCTGTACCTCCACTGATAAGGTCTACAATTATTCTGATTCTGTTTGTAATAAGGCCTGTAATTGCCTTGGTTGTTTCCTCTCTAGTAAAAGTTTCCATGATTATTCCTATTTCCCTTGAAAAAAATTTAAGACTTTCAGTCATTGCCTGCCCAAGTTCCTGCTTTCTAATTCTACATTCTCTCAACAAGTGTCCTTGTATTTCACAGTATTAACACACATTAGGGGTTTGTACTGACGTTATAAATGCCTGACCTGAAAGTGCTGGTGCTAGAATGCTTCTGTGGGTATGTTTTGCAACATCCTGCATGGGGAGCAGTTTCTGCTGACCTCATTTTAAAGACCGGTCAAAATCTGTTTCTGAACTCCAGTCATTTCAAGCAGAGGGAGCTATTCTGGCATTCCTCTGAACACATGGCCCACTATGGTTACAATCCTTTCTCTCTTTCCAGCATTGTATGAGAAAATGCCATGCTTCAATATTAATAATGGAGAGAAGAAAACTTACAGTCACAAGAGCTATTATTATACTACCATAATAAGGTTCAAATTTAGTTAAAATGCTCCCAGTAATAATAACCATGTGTTCAGTGGGAAAGACAGACTCACTCATCCCATTATTCCAAAAATTTTTTATTGTATGGATGAGGAGAAATCCTGTAAAGCTATAAGAAAATACTGAGTAAGTCATCTGTTTGAAGTGAGATATTATGCAGTCCCAGAATACTCCAATGAAAAAAGGCAAGAGGTAAAAAAAATATTCAATCATGGTGCAGTTTAAAATGGATTGGCCTTTCTCTTGACCAGCAAAGTAAATGCTAAGGCTTGAGAGACTTTTGAAATTAAGGGAGGCAGTGGGGGGTTTTAAAAAGATTTACAAGGTTAGTAAAATCCTGGCTGGTTTGCCAATCTGTAAGGTTTTTTTTTTTTTTTTTTTAAAGATCCCCCAGGTTCGTTAAGCCCCATATGGGCCAGCAATCTGTAAGGGCCAAATTTAATATGGGAAGAGTTAATTGGGAGGCTAGCTGCAATATTGGGACTCAGAAAACAATGGGGGACCTCTAGGTCCCGAGCCTCCCCTCTTCCACACTGCTACCTCCCCAATTGTTTCTCCCAGACTGATAAGAAACGAGATTAAAAAGCCTCTTTTCAGATAAACAAACAAAAAGGGTTTATTGATTGGAACAAATATAGAAATGAGGACAAAGACCAGCAGGAAATACGATCTGTAAACTTGCCCACCAATTGCTTTCTGTTCAACTCTATCCCCCTGCACGTCCACATTTAACTTTTTTGCTTGCAAAAACTCTTCTCTCTCTCTCTCTCTCTCTCTTCTCATCTCCTCCTCCCTCTTGTCTACCCCCAGAATAAAAAACCTTTCTCTCACAGGAAACCCAGGCCGATCACTCACATACCCCAAGCCAATTTGCTGGCACCCCTAGGGGCAGTGCCCAAGGCTTGCTGGGGCACGGGGTTTCCTTGCATACCCCTGCTTGGTGGAGGGAGCCAGGGCTCGGGTTTTATGTGCATACCCCTGCTGGGCGGAGGGAGCTGGGGCGCACCTGAGGCTTTCCAATTTTAGCCAAAGATGGGTCCCCCAAATCACAATCAATTGTTACACTTTGGTTTAGTTTCTCAAGAAGGTTCTTTGATGTACCCCAGAGAACTTCTGGGGTGGCCTGGGCCCATAACATTTCCTCACTTCTCCATATTTAAGGAAAAGGGATGAAGATTCTTCTTCTATAACTGCTTCATGCTGAACAGGGTTGAAGAAATCACAGTGTGAGGAGGGAGGAAGTAGGGAAATGTGGGGAGGGCCTGGTCCAGAGTGTGAGGAGATGTGAGGTCCAGAGGGTGGGAGGAGACACATAGGCACAGTGGGTAGCTGCCATGAGGTTGAATCCTTGAGCCTAGATGGAACAGACCTAAACAAAAATTTAAAAGAGACCAGGGCAAAAAATGAAAAAGGACTTATCAGATAAGGAGTAAAAAGTAGCTGCTTTTCTTCAGTTGAGGTGGCAAGGCTGAATGCAAGACAGGGTGTGGCCTGCCTTACAAGATCAGATCAAAGTTTAATTCTGTGCAGTTCAATGGGTTAGACTAAAAATATTTTTCTTTGCAACTTTTACACATTACAAATACTTCCCAATTTTAAACTATTCTACCACAAAAGATTTTAAGAGTAGCAGTGAATAGATCAACTGTGAGATAGCTACAGGTTATTTCTTCTGGTCTGTGCAGTGAACTAAAAGCCCATATTCTAGGAACTTCTCACTGAGTTTTCTTTTTCTTGACATCATGCCCTAATAAGGGCAAAGGTGAAGAGGATAAAACCAGGGAGGGATGAAGGAATTTCTGATCCTCATGCATACACATTAAAGGCAGTGTTGGCCTACATTTAAGGGGTGTTCCCCCACTCCCCATTCAGTAGGACCTGAATGAGAGAGTAATACAGGGGTTGACCCTGTGTCATCCATAGACTTACCTCCTACATCCAGCTTGACCCTGGGCTTGGTCATAGAGATGTCAGTAACAAGGGGCTGGCCAGGAGACCAAACTGCAGGGAGCTGGGTTTTTGCTAGGCCAACCTCTTGGGGGCTGCACTGGGGACAAGGAGGTAGGGGAGGTGGCCTCACCTTCGAGGAGCATCCCCTACTCCAAATGTTCCAGTTTACTGCAGCTGCCAGAATCTTGGCCACTGGGAGATCTGCTGGTAGCAGACTTAATGGCTGTTGCTATTAGTGAGGCTTGTTCTATGGAGCGGGTATGGTCCCTGTTATAAAAAATCTTAAAAGCAATATCAAGGAGTTGTGAGGGTGGGGTTTGGGGGCCCCAGTCTATCTTCTGGAGTTTTCTCCTAATTTCAGGAGCAGATTGCTAATAAAAAATACATTGAGGACTGTTATTCCTATATCTCTTTCTGGATCTAGATTTTTCAGAGAGCCCACGAGGCGACTCATGAAAAGATCTGGGTTTTCGTCTGGCCCCTGTGTGATCTCCTTCACTTTCTCTTAATTGACTTGTTTCTTAATTCCCCATTCCTTCATCCTTAATCCCCCCATTCCTTCAACCAGGCAGGTGACCATGTGGTTTCTATGAGCCCTGTCCTCTCTATCATGATAGTCCCATCTTGGGTCTACAGCTGGAACAGATATAGTTCCAGAAACTCCAGCCCAATTTCCAACCTGCAAGTATTCATCACCCACTTGTACAGCCAGGTCCCACATCTGTTTTTTCTCATTGGGGGGATAACAGCTGGCAAGTCAGTCCAGGAAAGGTCAAACTGCATTGTCACAGACTTAAAGCCATCTATGAACTTTGTGGGCTTCTCTGAGTAACACACCAATTCTCTTTAATCTGAGATAAACTGCTCATGGAAAAAGGAACATATATTAGGGTTGTACCCTTCCCAATGGGAAATTCCCTTAATGGAAGCAGGGGAGCAGTGGAAGATGCTGGTAGGGACCTGGGTGAAGCCAGTTGGGGAGAGCATGAAGGGAGGTGTAGTCATATGCAGAGGCTCAGGTGGGGGGCAGAGCCAGGTTACTCTGTGAAGTGGAATGGGGGAGGGGTAGCAGTCTTTGGCTGTGGAGTGGGTGGAGAGGGGTAAAGGAGATGGGGGAATGGGCCGAAGCAACTTCAGATTAGGGAATGCAGATGGAAGCAGCTGCTGAATGGAAAAAATAGGAGAATAGGGAACATATTGGCGTTCCCCCAGATTGTGACAGGGGTAGCAGCTGTGAGGAGAACAGCTGGGATGAATTGTGGAGACAGCTGTTGGGTGGGGCAAATAGAAGAATACTCATGTCCACGTCTCCAGTGTGGCCAGAGTTCGGCTGTGGAGGGCACAGGAGATTGGTTCTGAGATCAGCACTTTCTCAAGGGAGGGAGATGCGTGGGAGATGCTGGCTGCCTGTCTCGTGGAAGATGTAACGATTGGAATGACGCCACCTGCTGGAGAGCTACTGTAGGAAAGCTCTGCCATGAGGAGAAGGCGCTTGAGGGCAAGCCATGTGGTTTTTCTTTGGCGTCAGGCAGTGAGGTTTGCTTGTGGGAGGAAGAAGGGGCGAGGCTGCTCTCTCACTCTCTTTCGTCAGACCTCTGGTGGAGAGTGGAGCTAAAAATGCGCTCTCCCTTTGATAGATAGATGAATCTAGGCCTTTCTCTCTCTCTCTTCACCAAATTATTATTCTCCTTAATAAATACTTAAAAGTCTAAACTCTTTCTAAAGCTTATAATTTATTGACAACCATTCATTAGAGATTTTAGATAGTATAGCTAGAATTTTAGCCCCTTACAAAGAGCAGAGCACTGGCAAGGGATAGACACACAAATACAAAAGTTCTTACCCAGAAACATGGAGCCCGAGGGTATGAGCGTGGTTCAGACGTCTGGCTCAGCTTTTGGTGAGGGAGGGAGACCCAGGCTGCCGGTTCACTGTTGTGTGGAAAAGCTGACCTTCTCTACCTCTCTGTGACTCAAACGGGAGGTTGAGTCAGGTAGGAGAAGGAGAAAGGAAAACCAGAAGGGAGGTTTCTACCTCCAGGTTTTGTGTGCCAAGAGGAAAGAGGAAATTTCTTGTGCCCCACGTATGGGCGCCAGTTATGACGTGGGGAAAATAGGGTAGGGGGTTCAGGATAGCAGTTAGGGGTTTGGGTTTCTTAGGAATTCCTTTTTTTTTTTTTTTTTTTTTGGTGAGGCAATTGGGTTAAGTGACTTGCCTAGGGTTACACAGCTAGTAAGTGTTAAGTGTCTGAGCCTGGATTTGAACTCAGGTCCTCCTGAATCCAGGGCCGGTGCTCTATCCACTGTGCCACCTAGTCCGCCCCTAGGAATTCCTCTTTAAAAAATTACACCCCTCATGCACACAAAACCAATAGAATAAGATAGTAGTTTACTTAGGGACTGGGGAAGGGAAACCAAGAGAGAAATCCTTGGACTTCTCATGGGGAGAAAGGCATGGCACAGAGCGTGGCTCTGAGATACCAATCTCCTTGAGCAAGAAACAGGCAGATACTTTTATAGAAGTCCAAGGTGGTGATCATCTGACTGTGGAAAGTTCCCTTAGTGAGAAAGGACCCTTCCCCACTGGTGGTGGCTGGAGGAGTTGGGTGAGGGGGTGGCTGGGATCTCTCAAGCCTCTGTTCCTCATGCCACAAAGGCAGCAGCCACCCTAATCTTGTCTCCCCAGGGGTGAGGAAGACTAGAATGAAGGGAGAGCTAGCTCTGCTACAATCCGGTTCCACTCATCTCTGTATCTGTTGTTTGGATTAGTTTCTCAAGGAGAAGGTTCTTTGATGTGCCCCAGAGAACTGGGGTGCTCTGGGTCCATAACAATAACAAAAACAATTATAATAATAACTAAAATTTATATAGCATCTACCATGTGTCAGGCAGGGTAGCTAGGTGCCACAGTGGATAGAGTTCTAGGCTTGAAGTCAGGACAACATCTTCCTGAGTTCAAATCTGGCCTCAGACACTTACTAGCTGTGTGACCCTGGGCAAGTCATTTAGTCCTGTTTGCCTCAGTTTCCTCATCTATAAAATAAGCTGAAGAAGAAAATTGGGAAACCACTCCAGTATCTTTTTTTTTTTTTTTGTGAGGCAATTGGGGTTAAGTTACTTGCCAGTGGTCACACAGCTAGTAAGTGTCCAAAGCATCTGAGGTGGGATTTGAACTCAGTTCCTCCTGACTCCAGGGCTGGTGCTCTAATCCACTGCACCCCCTAGCTGCCCCCTCACTCCAGTATCTTTGCCAAGAAAACCCTAAATGGGGTCCACTTAGACACAACTGAAAACCAACTAAAGACATGATACTAAGCACTTTACAATTGTTATCTCACTTGATCCTGACAATAATCTTGTGAGGTGGGTGCTGTTGCCCTCATTTTAAAGAATCAAACAGGCTAAGTGATGTGCTCAGAGTTACAGAACTATGAGGTGTCTGTCAAGGATTACTAGGTCTGAACAAAGCACCTTTTCCAACCCTTCAACAGAAAGATTGGCTTCAACCTTCGTGGGTTTGGCACTTTAATGTCCTTCACTGGTCTAAGATTATGCTGCATTTTGCTGTTGGGTTATATCCCCATTCAGATCAGTACTACAGTAACAAAGGACATGGGAGAGTGTTTTATTTGGTTCCCCACACTGACAAAAGCACTTGTTCCTAAATTCCCTTTCAAATGCTTCTGTGATTAAAATACCAATCCATGGGGCAGCTAGGTGACACAGTGGATAAAGCACCGGCCCTGGATTCAGGAGGACCTTAGTTCAAATCTGGCCTCAGACACTTAACACTTACTAGCTGTGTGACCCTGGGCAAGTCACTTAACCCCCTTGCCTCTCAAAAAATAATATAAAAAAGCAGTCAATAAAATACCAATCCACAAACCAGGTAAAAGGCCTCCATAAAAAAATTGGAGCCAGAGATGATCTGGTTTATTGACTAGCCATTGTTTATAGAATTGTCTAAGTGTCTGTTTAAAGTTCTTTCTACCCCTTCTGGGACAAAGAGGCTATCTATCACTGAGCCACTGGGATGAAACATCATTGGCTGCCCTCTACTTGGTTTGAATCTTTGTGGACAGTGGAGGAGAGGCTACCCACAGCTGGGACCAGATATTTTATGTGGTTGTGCCCTCATTGCCAATCTCTTTTTCCATAGAGTCATGTCAAGTAAGTGGCAAGGTAAGTTAAGGGTGGGAACCAGGGTGGGGTATCACAGAATTCTATTCCGTAACCATATCACTAAAAAAAACAGTGAGAAGTCACTCAGGTCTATTGAGGCCATTAGCCTCACCTCATGAACCACCTGTCCAATATCTACCACCACAACCAGGGGCAGCAAATTCACTCCTCCCACACCTATTTTATAGGAGTTATAGGGATTTAGTGCTGGCTTTTTGAAAGAATTGCAGCTAACTCTTGCTTTTTTTTTTATTATTATTTATCCTGGTGACTGAGGGCACTCTCAGAACAGGGTTTTTTTTCATATAAATATTTTATTTTCTAGTTACATTTAGAGATAGTTTTCAGACATTTGTTTTTATAAGATTTCTAGATTTCAAATTTTTCTCCCTCCCCTCCCCTCCCGAAGACAGCAAGTAATCTGATATAGGTTACATGTGTACAATCACATTAAACATATTTCTGCATTAGTCATGTTATGAGAGAAGAATCAGTGTGTCATGGGGAAATAGGGTAGGGGGTTTGGGATAGGGGTAGGGGTTTGGGGTCCTTAGGAATTCCTCTTTAAGGAATTACATCCTCTTAAACACAAAACCAATAGAATAAGATAGTTTATTTAGGGGCTGGGGAAGGGAAATCAAGAGAGAAATCCTTGGACCTCTTCTCATGGGGAGAAGGCATGGCACAGAGGCATGGCTCTGAGATACCAGATCTCCTTGAGCAGGAGACAGGCAGATTCTTTTATAGAGTCCAATGTGGTGATCATCTGACTGTGGAAAGTTCCCCTATTGAGGGAGGACCATACCCCACAGGTGGTGGCTGGAGGGGTTGGGTGAGGGGTGGCTATGGATCTCTCAAGCCATCTCTCTCCTCCTCAGGCCACAAAGGCAGCAGCCACACCTAATCTTATCTCCCCAGGGGTGAGGGAGACTGGAATGAAGGGTGGTGGTCCTGGGGCTAGCTCAGTCCTGATCAGATTCCACTTATCTCTTTAGGTGTATCTGTCCTTTGGTTTAGTTTCTCAAGGAGAAGATTCTTTGATGTATCCCAGAGAACTTCTGGGATGCTCTGCGCCCGTAACAAGAGCAAAAAAGAAAAACTTCAAAAAAGAAAAACAACAACAACAACAAAACAATAGTTATGTTTCAATCTGCATCTAGATTCCACAGTTTTTTTTGTTTTTTTCTGGATTTGGAGAACATTTTCCATCATGAGTCCTTTGGAACTATCTTGGACCATTGTATTGCTGAGAAGAATCAAGTCTATCACAGTTGTTGATAATGTGTACAATGTTCTCCTGGTTCTGCTCATCTCACTAGAACAGGTTATTTTAAGATGAAAGGAAACCCAGGGTAAAATATAAGTATTTACTGCATCTAGTTTTTCCAGGGTACTAGTTTTGACCTGTCTATGCAGTCCAAATCAGAAGATAAGGGTTCTGAGGTGGAGGTATGTATTCTTTTTATGTATCATGGAAATCCTCTGGTTTTAAATCTGGAATTGGATGGAGAGTACTTTTTTTGGCTCTCAATCAATAAGGATGTCCATTTTCTTCCCATATATGGTTCAAACTCTGCTTCTAATACTGACCAACGATGGAACTTTTGAAAAAAGCACATGTTCCCTATGAAAATGTCTGGGAATTTTAGTGGATTGCAAGCTCAGAATGAATAGTCCATGACCTTCCAAATACAGGATCTATTTGATATGCCTTTCTCTAGGACTAGGTTATTAAACATTCATTCCATGGGTATCAGTACAGAACCTTATTCCTTGTTCTCAGTGACATGATTGGCCCATCTTCTTGTATCCTTGACTATTCTGTGGCAGTCACCCACTTCTCTCATAAGGAGTGTTGGATGAGTCATGGCTGTACAAAATGGAGTTTTGGGTCTCCCAATGTCCTGCTCTAGGTCACATGCACATCTCATTTCTCAACCAGTTCTCAAAGTTAAAAAGACCTCCTGAGGACATTCTGTGAAGATATAATACAGTATGTGGGTGGAATTATCTTTCTTTTTGTCCCTGTTGTCTCTTATGGTTTTCTGCTCCCATGTTCTCCTTTCTGTCTTGAGTTCTAGAGAAGATCAGAAGAAATCTTTCCTTTACCTGCTTTACCATTTTCTTTACCATTTATTTGACTGTGGTACAATTGTGGAATGTCATCTTTGATCATCTGCATGCTCCCTAATGCTTCCCAGGATGCTGAACTGGACCAGATAGTGGCATTATCCAAACCATGTTGAAGTCCATTGATTTTACAGTAATAGAGAAGAAGGTATTGGTTTAGGCTTGATGGAACTATCACATCTTTAGCTTAGAAAAAATATACCCATATTAAATTTATTCTCACTTACTATATGCAAAACACTGGGCTCTGGGAGAGATGTGAAGTTTGCATAAGACCCAGTCCCTGACTTCATAGAGCTTATAATTTAATAGGGGTGTGTGACACACAAATATTTGTGATCTAAACAATACATGGAGGGGCAGCTAGGTGGTGCAGTGGATAAAGCGCAGGCCCTGGATTCAGGAGGACCTGAGTTCAAATCCAGCCTCAGACACTTGACACCTACTAGCTCTGTGACCCTGGGCAAGTCACTTAACCCTCATTGCCCTGCTAAAAAACAAAACAAAAACAAAAAATGCAAACTAAATAACACATGGAACAGAGGGTTAAAAAAGAAAATGCTGTATGAAGTCTTGAGGGAAAAGCCATTACCAGCTGGGTATATTAGGAAGATTTGAGGTAGCTGTTTCCAATAAGAGAAAGAAGAGGGCTGGACATATTCCAAGCATACAGAACAGTTCAAGCAAAGCATATAGGCTATAAAGCACAGGTTTTTTTGTTTGTTTTTTTTAAACACAGGAGATAATTAATTGCTTATCTCACTTTCCACAGAAGCTATTCCAAACTTTCTCTTCCTTCCTCAAGCCCCTCATACCTTCTCCATTCCATTCTATTTCAACTGAGGTCTTGATTCTCACTTTATATAAAAAAATTGAGGCCATACAAGGTGAGCTACTTCTTTGCCTATTCTCTTCATCTCAAAACCCTCCCACGTCTACTCCTTTTCCCAAGTTTCTGTCAAAAAGGTGACCCTTTTTCTTGGAAAAGGCATTTTCTCTATGTTATGGGGAAAATCAGGTGGGGTTTGGGATAGGGGCTCTTAGGAATTCCTCTTAAAAGAATGACACTCTCTTACACACAAATCCAATTAAAATAAATAATAGCTTATTTAGGTGCTAGGGAAAGGAAACCAAGAGAGAAGTCTTTGGACTTTTTCTCTCGGGGAGAAGGCATAGCATGGAGGCAGGGCTTTCCGAGATACCTATCTATCTCCTTGAGCAGAAGACAGGCAGATACTTTTATTGAGGACCAGTGGTGGTGGTCAGATGGGGTGATCATCTGACTGTGGAAAGTTCCCTTATTGGGGGAGGACCATCCCCCACGGGTGGTGGCTGGGGGAAGTTGGGTGAAGGGTGGCTCTGGATCTCTCAAGCCATCTCTCTCCCACTCACACCACAAAGGCAGCAGTCACACCAAATCTTATTTTCCTGAGGGATGGGGGAGACTGGTGGTCCCGGAGCTAACTCAGTCCTGATCTAGTGCCACTCATCTCTTTAGGTGTGTCTTTCCTATGGTTTAGTTTCTCAAGGAGAAGGTTGATTTACCCCAGAAAACTTTTGGAGTTCCCTGGGCCCATAACATTTACATCTACACTTAATTCTATCCCCTCCTTTTTTATTTTCTAGTAGATTACATCTTCAATCATAGGCAGCCCACTCCCTCTTTAAAATCTTCAAACTCTTCCTACTGTTTCTTCCTGTCTTAAAATATGCACAAATCTCTCTAATCCCATATTGTATATGCACTTGTTACTTTCCCCTTAAGAATGTAAATTTTGAGAAGAGATTGTTCCATTATTTGTACTTTTATTCCCTTCATAATAAGTGATTAATAAATACTTGTTATCTGAGGAGTTCACATCTGAGAAGATGTAAAAGTAGGATAATGGGCAAATTGTGGGAAGGCTTTGAATGTCAGATAAAGGAGTTTGAACTTTATTCAGTAGAGATCAGGGGAAATTTTGAGCAGATGAGTGCCATGACTAGAATTTTGGAAAAGGGAGGAAGTAGATTTCATATGTCAACATAACAAATGCTGAAGGGAGTTGAAGAAAGGTTTTACTGGATTCTGTCAAAAATTCAGTCAATTCAGAGTTGTTTAGGTACTTAGTTACTTCATCTTCAAAATGAGGGGGTTGGAATGAATTAGAATATTAACAAAATCCCTTCTAGCTTTGATTTATTATCTAAATTCTATGTTTTGCATGTACAATGCCCAAAACATTAATCATAAATTTGAGGTCAGAAAGGGACCTCAGGAACCATCTAGCCAAGCCCTTAATCAAAAACACCTTTCTATAACATACCTGACATGTGGTCACCCAAGCCTCTGTTTGAAGCCATCCAAAGAGAGAACCTATCACCTGGCAAGGCACCTCTGTTGTGAAAATTTCTAAGTCCGACAAAGAAATGAAACAGCGAAGTCTCCAAACTGTAGAAAAATAGGTTTATTGAGAGAGGACCTATCTCACAATAAAGCCCGTCTCTGGCAGGGGGTAGGCCTGCAAAGTCCTTGAGCAGTACCAGTCTCAGACTTTTATATCCTATAAGGCTTAAAATGTTTATATACTTTACTATTTTTAGATCAACTTCTCCCATTGCATCCCCATAGCATAATGCAAATGGTACGGAAATGAGAACTTGGAACACAGTCACCATGATCAAGGTTGTGAACATGGTGTGTGAAGACAGGGGCAACGATCAACTTCTTGCCTGGCAGGCAGCCAATTTGGGGATTTGGTCAAAATCACCAAATTCCCAGGGTCAAGTAATCTCTAATTACTGATTGGCTCCTTCAGCTTAGAAAATACTATTTTTAGTACCTTGGTGAACATTTCAACACAATGGCAGAGGACATCAGTTATGATGGTCAAGAAACAGGTTTACAATAAAGTGGATACAAGAGAACATACTACTACTGCATTTTCTTAAGCCACTAAAGGATATTTCATAATAATCTATGCTATATTATTATGACTTAAACATGAGTAAATCACCAATTGTAGCCTATTATACTGAGTTAAATAATTTATATCTAAGGGTTAGGGAAAATCTCACTCACACCTCATTCCACTTTTGGAAAGCTCTTATTGTTAGAATTATTTCTCACATTAAAAGCCTAAATTGACTTCTTTGGGACTTCCACCCATTGCTCTTGGTTTGCCCCTCTGAGGACAAATAGAAGTCTAAACTATCCTCAACATGGGAGCACTTCAAATACTTGAAGACAGCTATCACATTCCCTTCTCAGGATTCTTTTTTTTTTTTCAAACATTTATTTTCCAGTTACATGTAAGGATAGTTTTCAACATTCATTTTCATAAGATTTAGAGTTCCAAATTTTTCTCCCTCCCTTCCTCCCTTTCCTCCCCCCTCCACAAGATTGCAACCAGGTTATATATGTACAATCCACAAGTGTTCTTTTTATCAGTTCTTTCTATAGGGGTGCATAGTAAGCTTCTTCATTAGTTCCTTGGGATTGTCTTGGATCACTGCACTGCTGAGAGTAGTTAAGTCATTCACAATTGCTCATTGAACAATACTGCTGTCACTATGCACAATGTCCTCCCAGCTCTGCTCACTTCACTATAGATCGATGTTCATTGGTCCTTTCCAGGTTTTTCGGGGATCATCCTGTTTGTTATTTCCTGTAGCACAAGACCATTCCACTACAATCATATAACACAGCTTTTCCCATCATTCCTCAATTGATGGACATTCCCTTGATTCTCAATTCTTAGCCTCCACCAAGAGTTGCTATAAATATTTTTGTACAATTTCTCCCCCTTTTCTCTTTTCATGATTACTATTGTTAACTGTTTCCCTTCCATCCTATTCCCTTTCCCATGATATTTATTCTATTATCCATCTTCTTTCATCATATCACTCTTCAAAAGGGATTTGCTTCTGTTTGTCCCCTCCCCCACTCTGCCTTTCCTTCTTTTGCCCCTCTCTCTTTATCCCCTTCCCCTCCTATTTTCCTGTAGGGTTAGAGAGATTATTCCACCCAATTGAGTGTGTACATTATTCCCTCCTTGAGCCAATTCTAATGAGATTGAGGTCTTTGAGCCAATTCTGATGAGTGTTAGGCTCATTTACCGCACAGATTAAACAGATTACCACACCCAGTTGGGTGTGTCTCTTAGTCGCTCCTTGAGGCAGCTCTGATGAGTTTAAGGTCTTTGAGCCTTTTCTGATGAGTGTAAAATTAATTTACTTCCCTGCTCCTCTTCCATCTCTTCCCCCACTCCATAAGCCTTTTCCTGTTTCTTTCATGTAGGATTTCACTTCTGCCCTTCCCCCTCCCTCAGTGGATTCTCTTCAACCCCTCAATTTAATCCTAAAGATGTCATCACCTAGCTAAGTGACACAGTGGACAAAGCATCCCCCCTGGACCCAGGGTGATCCCAGCCAAAACCTGGCCTCAGACACAAGACAGTCACCCACTGTACGACCCCAGGTATGTCCCCCATATCCAATTCTTTATGGTTCTCTAGTCTTGTATTTGAAAGTCAAATTTGCCATTCAGTTCAGGTCTTTTCATCACAATATCTGAAAGTCTTCTTTTTCATTAAAGTCCCATTTTTTTCTCTGAAAGATAATGCTGAGTTTTGCTGGGTAGTGATTCTTGGTTGTAATCCCATTTCTTTTGCCCTTTGGAATATCATGTTCCATGCCCTCTGGTCCTTTAATGTAGAAGCTGCTAGATCTTGTGCTATCCTGACTGGGGCTCCACAGTACTTGAATTCTTTCTTTTTGGCAGCTTGCAATATTTTCTCCTTGACCTGAGAGCTCTGGAATTTGGCTATAATATTCCTAGGAGTTTTCCTTTTGGGATCTCTTTCTGGAGGTGATCAGTGGATTCTTTCAATTTCTATTTTAGCTTCTTCTTCTAGAATTTCAGGGTAATTTTTCCTGAGAATATGTTGGAAGATGGTGTCTAAGCTCTTTCCTTGATCATGGTTTTCAAGTAGACCAATAATTTTCAAATTATCTCTCCTGGACCTATTTTCCAGGTTGGCAGTTTTCCAGAAGATATTGCCCTCTCTTTTTTTATTCATTTGGATTTGCTTTATTGTGTCTTGGTTTCTCATAAAGTCACTGGCTTCCATTTGTTCAATCCTCATTCTTAGGCAATTATTTTCATAAGAGAGCTTTTGTACCTCCTTTTCCATTTGGCCAATTTGACTTTTCAAGTTGTTGACTTTTTCTCATGTCATCACCCTCATTTCTCTTTCCATTTTTTCCTCTACCTCTCTAACTTTATCTTCAAAGTCCTTTTTGAGCATCTCTATGACCTGAGACCAATTCATATTTTTCTTGGAAGCTTTAGATATAGGGGCCCTGATGTTGACATCTTCCTCTGAGGGTGCACTTCGGTCTTCCTTGTTACTGAAGAAACTTTCTATGGTCCTCCCTTTCTCTGCTCATCGTGCCTTTCTTTTACTTGACTTTTAGCTCCTTAAAGTGGGGCACTGTTTCTAGGCTGCAATATCCTAAGCTTAAGAAGTCCAAGGTGGTATGATTTAAGGAGAGAATCAGGTTCTTCACTTGCCCGGCCTGTTCCCTGGTCCTTAGATGACCCCAGACCAACTTGCTAATCAACCAGCTTTGTGTGTTGTGGTTGTTAGCTCTGAAGAGCCTGTGCCCCTCCCCCACCTGGGTGACTTCTATTCGAGCCTACCACCTGGTTATCAGTAGGGGTGTAAAATCCAAGTTCTGCCTTAGCACCAGCATAGACTCCTGTAGTCTCCCCCCTGCCCAGGGCTCAGTCCACTCACCGGACTGTGAGCTTAGTTCCAGACAACACTGGTGCTTCAGCTGATTCAGAAGCTCTGGGGGTCTGCTTTTCTGGTGAGGCCTTCCTGGGACTGGATCTGTGTCAGGGTGACTGTGGGGTTGGGCTCGACTCCTGTCTCAGCACAGCAGCTCCCTCCTTCTGAACCTTCCAAGCTGTTCTTGGTTAGAAGATGATTTCAGCACATCTTCTGTGAGTTTTGCTGCTCCGGGGCTTTTCCTATGGCATTATTCGGATGTTTTTTGGAGAGATTGTGTCATGAGTTTGGGAGTTCCCTGCCTTTCCTCCGCCATCTTGGCTCTGCCCCGGAATTCCTCCTTCTCAGAATTCTTGAGGTCCTATGGGGCCACCTATATGTTCACTTCCCGAACACTCTTCACCATTCTTGTTGTCTCCCAGTGTCTACTTTCCAGTTTTTCAGAGTCCTTTAAACCATGGTGTCCAGAACTGGACAGTATTCCAAATGGTATCTGGTGAGGCCCATAGTACAATGGTCCAATCATCTCTCTATCTCTATCTCTATATCTTTTTTTTTTGGCTGCCACATCATACTGCTATTTTCAGAACATATGCTGTCTAACTCTCCCCTATCTTTTATTTGTGAAGCTGTCCCCTAAGCACAAGACTATACATTTATCTCTATTGATTTCATCTAATAATAGATTTAGTCAATCTCTGTCAAGACACTTTGGATCCTGACTCTATCTTCTGCCTTCATAATATCTCTCTGGTGCAAGCCCTCATCATCTCATACCTGGACTATTATAATAATCTGCTAGTTGGTCTCTCTACTCAACTGACTGATCTTCTTAAAGTGCACATCTGACTATGTCACCCCCTTAGAAAAAATCCTATATATGCTTTTAAAAATCCTTCATAACCTGCCCTTTTCTACATTTTTAGTTATCTTATGCTTTAGTCCTCTTCACATATTCAGTGTTAAGTGACACTAACACTTGAAACACATGATACTCCTCCCAACACTGCATTTTCACTGGCTCTCCCAGTGCTTAGAACTTTCTCCTTTCTCACCTTTACCCCCTGGATTTCATAGATTCCTTCAAATTCTATCTAAAGTCCCCATCTTCTGCAGAAAGCCTTTATCCATTCTCCTTAAGCTTGGTGCCTTTTATTTGAGAAGTGCTCTAAAATCACTAATATTAGAGAAATGCAAATTAAAGCAACTCTGACATCAGATTGTTAAGTGTTATGAGAGGAAAATGACAGAATATGGAGAGGCATCAGGAAAACAAGTACATTTGTGTGTTGTTGATGGAGCTATGACTTGTCCAGCTGTTCGGGAAATTAATTTGGGAATTAGGGCCCCCAAAGTTATTGAATCATGCAAACCCTTTGACCTATTTATACCACTACTAAATTTGTACACCAGAGATATCAAAGAAAGAGGAAAGGACTTATATACACAAAAATATGTATAGGCAATACTTTTCTTAGTAGCTAAAAATTGAAACTAAGGTGGTAGACTCTTATTGGAGAATGGCTAAAATAATTATGGCATATGAATATAGTAGATTATTATTTTGCCATAAGAAATTATAAAATAGTTTTGGAGGAAACAGAATACTTTTCTGAACTGATTGGAATGACGCCACCTGCTGGAGACTTACTGTAGAAAAGCTGCGCCATGAAGTGAAGGTCTTTGAGGGCAAGACCAGGAGTCTTTTCTTTGGCATCAGGAAGTGACGTTTTCTGGTGGGAGGAAGAAGGAAGAGCCTGGTGCTGTGACTGGGGCTCTTTCCTGAGGACGCTGGTGGAGAAGTGAGGCGAGAAATGTGCTCTCCCTTTAATAGATGAATGTAGGCCTTTCTCTCTCTTTACCAAATTCTTATTCTCCTTAATAAATGCTCAAAAGTCTAACTCTGCTAAAGCATATAATTTATTGGCGACCACTCATTAGATATTTTAGACACACTAGCTAGAATTTTAGCCTTAACATGAGGAAGAATAAAGTGAGCAGAAATAGAATAATTTATATTATGATAAGAACATTATAGAGAAAACTATATCTGAAAATCTCTAAAATTCTGATAAATGCAATGATAAACCATGAATATAGAAGACTGAAGATGAAACATATCACACACCTCCTGACATAAAAGGTGATAAACTTAAAATGCAGAGAAACCTACATTTTTAATCATGGCCAATGCAGAATTTGTTGTTGTTGTTGTTGTTGGACCAAACGTTTTTATGAGAATTATTTGTCGTTGTTGTTGTCCAATTGTCTGGGGGAAGGGATGAGGGGGGATATGGAGCAGTGGGGGAGACAGATTACAAATGAATGTAAAAAAATTTTTAAAAACCACATATTAAATAGAATGCAATGACAGCTGTGGTGACTGTGGGTCCCTTAGAACACGTAAAAAGATGTAAACCATAATCATACTCCTTTGAATCACCAATCATAGAATTCCAGATTTGGAAGGGACCTTAGTGATCATATCACCCAACCCACACATGAAATTTGCATCACTTAGGTATTTCAGTGCAAAAGTGATGGATTGGAGTCAAGAAGACATGGGTTTTATTCTGGCGTCAGACACTTACTAGCTGTGTGACCCTGGGCAAGTCACTCAAATTTTGTTTGCTTCCATTTTCTTAAATGTAAATGAGGACAATAATGGCACCTACCTCTCAGGGTTGTGGTAAGGATTAAATGATATAATATTTGTGTAAGAATTTATTGTGATTTGGGGACCCTATTTTTGGCTAGGGTTGGAAAGCCTTGGGCATGCCCCAGGTCCGTCCCTCTGCCCAGTTCGGATATACACAGAGGACCTGGAGCTCCAGGTGCGCCTGACACAGGGGGCTTCGTGCCCCATCCGGCCTTGGGCACTGCCAATGAAATTAGCTTGAGGTGCGTAGGCATTGGCCAGCCCGAGGTTGCTGAGAGCGAAGGGTTTTATATTCAGGAGCAGCTCGGGGGACGCTAGGGAGAAGGAGATGCAGGACACGGAGAGGAGAAGGAGAGGCGAGAGGAAGCGCAGGGGGATAGGAAGCAGCAGAGTTCGTTGGCTGAGGTTTCAGGTCGTATATCTTTCTTTATCCTTATCTCTAAGTTTATTCTTATAAATGAGAATCTTTTGTTGTTAAATTGAAAGGAGGTTTTTAAATCTTTTTCATTCAGTCTGGGGCCAGATATAGTTTTTTCATTTGTAAGGTATTTAGTATAGTCCTTGGCACTTAATAAATGTTTGTTTCTTTCCTTCCCCTTCTTTTCTATAAGATCTCTGACAAGTAGCTCATCTAGGTTACATTTAAAGTTTCAATAAGTTTTACTGGAGATCCATGACCTCCCAAGGCAACCCATTCTATCTCTGGACAACTTTTATGTTTATATCTATACATACAAATATATGACTTTATTCTCTTTATTCTTCATCAGTTCAGAAAAGTGTTCCCAGTTTCCTCTTAAAACTGTCTATTTGGTAATTTCTTATGGATATATATTATAGATATATGTATGTATATGTTTGCGTATAGACATATATACATATAGAGAGATTTCTATATATCTATCTCAATCTCTATTTTATTATTTTCCTTAGAGTAAAGTTATGCTGCTAGTTGGTGAGGTGGATAGCATGCTTGATTTGCAATCAGAAAGACTTCAGTTTGAATCTTCCCTCAAATAGTATGTGAAATGTCATGTTCACAAGGCAAGTTATTTAACCTTTTTTAGGTTCAGTTTTCTCAATCTGCAAAAATAATTGTCAGAGTTAAATGAGATAATATATGTAAAGTGATTTGCAAATCTTAAAGGGTTAAAGAAATGCTAGCTGTTATTATTAATAGAGGAAAGAATACTGGAATAAGCAGAACCCAGTTTGGGTCCTGCCTCTGTCATTTAATACCTGCCTAACATTGGGCATTCACTTAATCTCTCTTGGTCTCAGTTTCCTCATTTATAAAATTAGTGATTTGGGAAAAAAGTTTTAATGAAACATTAAAAAAATTTTTAAAAAGAAACCAAAGAGGAATTTAGAAGGAGACAGGGACAAACAGGGCAGTTTTGTTACTATTGTGTTAAATTTAATGTATACTTTAAAGACTAACAAAAATTCAATTCTCTTTTTTGTCCTTTCTCTAGTAAAATGTTCATATTCATTTATTTTTTGGTAAGGTTTATCCTAAAAACAGAACATTTAAAAAATTAAAAATGAGGAGGTTGGAATAGATTATTTCTAAGGTTCCTCCCAACTCTAATTTATGATCTTATGAAATACACATTCCTAGCTTTCATAGTTTGCCCTGGGGCCATTTTTTTCTTCCAAGTGATGACCCTTCAAATATTTGAAGACAGTGATGATATCCCCCAATCTCTTTTCCTGTTTAAACATCTCCAGTTCCTTTGACTCAATTTCCATGCATTATAGTCATATCTCATGGTTTACAGCTTTGGATGAATTCTAGATATAAATCAAGGACAAGAACATAAGCAAGCATTGGCCTGGCAGACATTTCTCATAGTTTACAAAAACCCCATTTAATCTATAATATTTACTGTTCCTTCCTTATTGCCTGAAGGCCAGGGATGTTATATTTCACACCTCTCCCAGGGTATCTTTTCTTTCTTTCTTCTTTTTTGGGTGGGGCAATGACTTGTCCAGGGTCACACAGCTAGTAAGTGTCAAGTGTCTGAGGCTGGTTTGAACTCAAATCCTCCTGAATCCAGGGCTGGTGCTCTATCCACTGAACCACCTAGCTGCCCCAATCCCAGGGTACCTTTGAAGGGATTTGGGGTGTTTAGGCTTTCTGTCAATGGCTCCAGCATCCACCAAATGTAAGGGTAGATCCTCTGTACCCTTACAAAGGAATATTTGCTTCAAAAAGTATAATAACAAAAATACAAACATACTTCCCTAAATGCATGGGCCTTAGTACCCTTCTAACTCCCTAATGCCACCTACGTCTTTGGGAAGGGAACGAGATTAAATTTATACTTATCTCATTTCCTATAGAGTATATAGTTCCAACTTCATGTCCAAACCCACCTCAGGCTCAAATCTTAGCTACACTGGCTTCTTAGTGCTTCTCTACTGGTCTGGCTGATTATAAAATCCCACCTGAAATCCTGGCTGACTCCAAGGTCCTCATGGCTTGAGTTTCCTAATCTCATGGGGATCACTGCTGGCACATGAAACAGAGGACGACAAATGAAACACAACAGAAGCAAACATTGCTAAGGCTATAGGGTCTAAAGGGAGAGAAAATAGGAAGGTAAACCTGTTTCACTTTACGGAGCCTTCACTGTTGATGAATTGTATGTGATCGTCATGCTCAAGACTCTACAGACAAGAGTACACAGGAAAGAAAGTGTTTTTTTTTTCCTTCTTTTTTTTTGTGTGTGAGGCAATTGGGGTTAAGTGACTTGCCTGGGGTCACACAGCTAGTAAGTGTCAAGTGTCTGAGGTCACATTTGAACTCAGGACCTCCTGAATCCAGGGCCAAATGCTCTATCCACTGCACCACCTAGCTGCCCCAAGAAAGCTTTTTTTAAAAATTATTTTAATAGATAGGCCCTGGCAGTTTTTAAAAAGAATTATTTTAATAGGTGTCTTCTGTTTCTTACATCATCATAATTATCCCCAGCTTTCCTCCCACCTCTTCCTCCAGAGAGCCATCTCATATAACAAACAATATTTTTTGAAGAGGAAAAAAATCAGCACAACTGAATAATACTTTGAAAAAGTCCAAAATGTCCAATATTTAATAAGTATGGACCTCCTACCTCCACAAAATGGGTCATTGGGAGTGTCTTCTCATATATTTTCTTTCAAATTTGAGCTTTAAAATTTTGTACACTCACTTTGGAATTTTTGGTATGTGGTTATTCTTTCCATTTACATTGTTGTAGTCATCATGGATATTATTTTCTTGAATCTGCTTACTTCACTCTGAATCAGTTCATATTTGGCTTTCTATGCTTCTCACACAAGTCATTTTTTATAGCACAGTAATATTCCATTACATTCATGTACCACATTTGTTTAGCTACTTTCCAATCCAAACCTTGTTTTTAATTCTTTGTTAACTCAAAAAGTGTGGCTAAAAAAATGTGGGTGTTTATGGAGACATTTCTCAACAGTAGCTTCCTTAGGGTATAAACCCAGTAATGGAATCTCTGGTTCAAAGAGTATGGAAATTTTTGTCACTTTATTTGCGTAATTCCAAATTGATTTCCAAAATGACTGTACCATTTTATAGCTCCACAAACAATGTATTAGTGTGTTCATCCTTTCACTAACCCTCCAACATCGACTATTGCCATTTTTGTTATTTTTTTTCCAATTTACAGGGTATGAGGTAAAACCTCAGGGTCATTTTGATTTGCATTTCCCTTATTACTAGTGATTTAGAGCATTTTTTTTCCATGTGACTGTGAATAATTTTCAATTCTTCTTTTGAAAACTATTCATATCTTTTGACCATTAATCTATTGGGGAATGGCTATTAGTATGAATACATACATATATGCACACATGTGCACATACATTTGTTAATTTTTGATTAAATGTTAATTGCTGATATATCTTGTATACCAAAATCTTATCAGAGAAATTTGATACAAATATTTTTTCCTCCTTAAACCATTTTTCTTCTTTTCCTAGACGTATTAATGTTGTGCAGAAACTTCTCAGTTTCAAGTAATCAGAATTATTTGTTTTATCTTTTGTAATTGTCTCTATCCTTTGATTAAGAATACATTTCCTGAGGGCAGCTAAGTGGCACAGTGGATAGAGCACCAGCCCTGGAGTCAGGAGGACCTGAGTTCAAATCCAGCCTCAGACACTTAACACTTACTAGCTGTGTGACCCTGGGCAAGTCACTTAACCTCGACTGCCTCACCAAAAAAAAAAAAGAATACATTTCCTATCCATAGCTGTAAGTAGTATATAATGTTTCTCTTCTATTTTGTTTTTTTTTTTTAGTGAGGCAGTCGGGGTTAAGTGACTTGCCCAGGGTCACACAGCTAGTAAGTGTTAAGTGTCTGAGGCTGGATTTGAACTCAGGTACTCCTGAATCCAGGGCCGGTGCTTTATCCACTGCGCCACCTAGCTGCCCTGTTTCTCTTCTATTTTCAAAAATAGTATGATCTTTAATATTAAGGGTCACATATCCATTTAGAATGTATTGTGAAGTATGGTGTAAGATGCTGATTTAAGTCTAATTTCTTGTCAGATAGTTTTCAAGTTTTCCCAGTGTTTTTTTTCTTTAAATGAAATCAGGAGTTTTTCCCTGAGTAATTTATGTTTTCCATCTTATCAAATACTGCATTATTCTATTACCTCCTCTTTTTAAATAGTATTTTATTTTATTTTTTCCAATTATATGTAAAGATAGATTTCAATATTCATTTTTTATACTTTTTTTTTTTTTGAGGGGCAATCAGGGTTAAGTGACTTGCCCAGGGTGACACAGCTAGTAAGTGTCAAGTGTCTGAGGCCAGATATGAACTCAGGTCCTCCTGAATCCAGGGCCAGTGCTTTATCCACTGCGCCACCTAGCTGCCCCCTCAGCATTAATTTTTATAAGATTTTGAGTTCTAAATTTTTCTCCCTCTCTCCCTTCCCTTCCCTCTCCTGAAGTCAGCAAGCAATCTGATATAGGTTATATATCACAATGATGTTAAACATATTTCCACATTAGTCATGTTGTGAGAGAAGAATCAGAACAGAGAAAAACCACAAGAAAGAAGAAACAACACTTATTTTTTTCTCTGATGGTTGCAGAATTGTCTTGTGAATAGTCAAATTTCCTTTCCTTTATCTCAAATGTCTTTCTCCTGATTGCTTGCAGAACTAGTTTCTCAATTGAATTTTTAATTTAACCACTATATGGCTTGGAATTTGAAGCCTCTTTTTTTCCCCTTTTCTTGGAGGCGATCTATGAGTTCTTTCATTGATCTTTCGCTTTCTGTGTTTAGAAGTTTTGGACAAATCTCTTCTATTTTTTCTTGCATTATGGTGTTTAGTTTTTTTTGTCCTATCATTTTCTTCTGACAGACTTATGATTCTTATGCCGTCTCTCTCCATTCTTTCTTAAAGATCAGTATGTTTTGCTTGCATAGTGAGCATATTTTCTTTTAATGTTATTGTTTTTTGCTTCTTTTGGTTGTTCTTCACTTCTGTATATTTGCCTTCTGAATCCATTTCTTTGCTGAGTCTTGCCATTATAGATTACAGTTTTTAAAAAATGGCCTAGTATTTTTGCTGTGTAGGCCTAAATTCTTCTCTCATTATTTTCATTTTTCTTTTAAACAAGGAACAATATGTTATGGTTCCATGTTGGAACTTGGGTAGCCAAGTTCCATAGGGTCCTCTGTCTCATCAACTGTTCGATTGTTTTCCTGGAGATCTGGAGGCTATATTTCCTTCTGCTGTTAATGTTTTCCCTGTTGATTTATCTGCTTATGTTGTGTGTCTTTGATTTTTCTTCTTCCTGGAATTTTCAGTAATTTCAATATTTCCCCCCCATTACTCACTTTCTGACTGTGTCTCCTCTGATGGTGATTTGCCTGGAAGCTGAATCTCAAAGTGTCCTTGCCTCTAATCTGAACTGGGCAATTAGTAGTTCACCAGCCTAGGTTTTCTGTACTAAGTAACTTTTGGGAGAATGAAACTTGCCCCAGCTGGAAGCTGGGCTCTTTCTCTCAGGCTTGGTGGAGTACTGCACAGCCTCCTCCTCTCCCAGAGTGACCTGTTCCTGTTCTTCTACTCCCTCTGTTCATTACTTCTTTGCTTTGACACTGCGGGTGCTTAGAGGCTGATTTCCACAGTTCAGGTCTCCAAGTTTTGGGGAAGAAGGGCTGTGGGCTTCAGTTTTAAGCCTGAACATGTGTACTGCTCTTTCCCCACCTCTGCTATCCTACAGATATCTTTAGCAGCACAGACTGCTCTACTTGATAGCACTGTCTATGTGGTCCCAGAAAGCTTCTGCAGCCTGGGTCTGTCCTGGCCTGGACACAGCTTGGAACCAGGATCTCTATGGAACTGGGAAGAGGATCAAAGATTAAACAAATTCATGTGTTGGGGCCTGCAGTCTCACTGACAATAGTGGGATGTGTGGTGGTGGTGGTGGGGTCCATTTATTGATTTTTAAAAACTTTGTTTTGAATTCCAGGGGTCCTAGACCATGGTGACAGCAGAAGTTGTTTTATATTTTACATATAATTTCTGTTTTGGAGAGATTTGAGGACATTTAAGGGATCATTGAAAACATCTAGTCCTCCATCTTGTTGATCTCATGACCTCAAATCACAGTCTGACAGTTTTTGAAGACATAGCCTACTCTGATTATGCAGCCACTGGAAAGAAACGACTCCCACCTATGTGCTAGGGGAATGCAGAGAAGCAGACTGGCTTCATGTTGGGTGATCTGGGCATGCTCCAAGGCCTCATTCCATAGGGAGAAATACCCTTTAAACTTATTTGATAGTAAAGAGGCTATCTATAAAGCATATATTTGTCCCATTAATGTTCACTATAAAATTTAAGGTTCTTTTCCAGGTTGAGTGGGGTTTTAGGGAAATGAAAGAGAATTTCCCCACCAGGCTTAGTGAGGAAGTAATTAAGAAGGTCACCAGGCAGGTGGAATACCGAGTGTTATAGGAGAGGGAGTTCAACGCCTGATCATAGCATACACTTAATATTTATTTATTTATTTTTTAAACAATATTTTTTTTTTTTTTTGCGGGGCAATGGGGGTTAAGTGACTTGCTCAGGGTCACACAGCTAGTAAGTGTCAAGTGTCTGAGGCCGGATTTGAACTCAGGTACTCCTGAATCCAGGGCCGGTGCTCTATCCACTGCGCCATCTAGCTGCCCCTGCCCCCACACTTAATATTTATTGACTGAATGAATGGAGTCCTTTAGTAGTGCTATCAGAACTGTATAGCAATAAGCATCACTTCTAAGGTACATGTGGAGAAAGTATGGGATCTGACTTCAAGTCCCAGTAGTAACACTTAATTGCCCTGTGACCACAGACAATTCACTTCCCCTTTTTGAGGTCTCAGTTTCCTCATCTGTAAAAAATGTAATAATACTTATCCTATCTACTTGATACTACTACTTGTGAGGAAAATGCCTTATACATCTTAAAGAACGTAGCAAAGATCACTGGCTCTATGAGCAGAGAACTCGGGTTCTCTGTGAACTTAACTTGCCTGGGTTTCAGTTTTTTTATCCCTAAAATAGGGAATTTGGATTAGATGGCTTCTGGGGTCCTTATGATCCTGGGATTCAGAAATTTTATATAAATGTGAATTATCTAAACTTTGTTTTCCCTAATTTCTGAACACAGGAGTAGACAATAAATGTTTATTTAATTCAATGCAATCCTATAGAACAGAACTTACTTTGTATATTAGAAGAGTTTTTATTCCTGTGTTCTCCTTTGGGGGCAGAGAAATTTGGGGAAATGTTTTGGTAGGACTAGACTTACTTTTATCATTCTCCATTTCCACTGAGGACCAATCTATAGGAGACAGATTTCAACTTCAAGGAAAGGTAAGTAGTTTACACCTAAGGAAAAATTTCCGGGTCTTGAGGTCTGTTAGACACCAGAACAGATGACCAAATGAAATTGTGGTATGAATCACTTTGAAGGCTCTTTATTGAGTTTACCCAAAGATGACTGCTCTTATATGAGACTGAAAAACGGATCTATTTCTCCACAGATTCTCTCAGGGGAATATTATCTTAGGATAAAAATTTAGAATCACAGATAGAAACCTAGAATAAAATTTTAGAATCACAAACCAGAATTTTGGATTTTTTCCTTTGAAAAGGATCTTCAAATACAATATGGATCAATTCTTTGCCTTGTATAGATCATCAATGGGTCCCAATCAATAAAATATCCTGCTCTGAGTCCTTACACATTTCTAGTGACCATACATTTCCTTATCACCTTCTTCATTGCCCCTGAAACTTCCTTATTCCTCAGACTGTAGATGACAGGGTTAAGCATAGGTGTGAAGACTGTGTAGAAGACAGACACTACATCATCCTGCCCTGGTGAGTGATAGGAGGATGGCAACATATAGGTATAGATGAGAGGTCCATAAAAGAGGTTGACTACTGTCAGATGGGAGGAGCATGTAGCCAGTGCCTTGTGGCGCCCCTCAGCTGACTTCATCCGAAGCACAGCAGCCAGGATCAGGGCATAGGAGGTAGTGATAAAGGCAATGGGCACCAGCAGCACCACCACACCTGTAACAAAGAGCACTTTTTCATAGGCAGTTGTGTCAGCACAGGCAAGTTGCAGCAGGGAGGGCACCTCACAGAAGAAGTGGGCAATCTTCCTTGAGCCACAGTAGGGAAACTTCAAGGTCAGAATTGTTTGGACGGAAGCATTAAGTGATCCACCAAGCCATGAGGTGATTACCATGAGGCAACAGACCTGCCTGCTCATTAGTATTGGGTACCGGAGTGGGTTACAAATGGCAACATAGCGGTCATAGGCCATGAGGGCTAAGAGCAGGCACTCAGCTGCCCCCAAGAACATGAAAAAAAACATCTGGGCTCCACATCCCCCAAAAGAGATGCTTGTCCAGCCATAGAGGAAGCCCACAATCATCTTGGGGACTGTGACTGAGGTGAAGAAAATGTCTAGGAAGGAGAGTTGGCTGAGCAGGAAGTACATGGGTGTATGGAGCCTCGAATCTACCCAGATCAGAAAGACCATGGCCACATTGCCTGTCATAGCAAGGACATAGATCAACACAACAATGCTGAAGAGGAATAGGTGCATTGGACTGTGGTTGAAAAGGCTGGTGAGGACAAAGCTAGATGGGGAGGAATAGTTCAAGTGGTCTGTGACTGTCCCAATCTGGATGTGGCTATGGCGGAAAAAGAGAAAAGCAAGACATGATTATTAGTCATAGAAAGAACTCTGGTTGTTTATATACTGGCATAAAATAAAAACAAAATATTACAATCCATAAAATGTCTCTACTTAAACTGAAACACTAGGAATAGAATTCCTATTCTCTCTCTCTCTCTCCCCTCCCCCTCTTCCTACCTATAAAGTAATGAAGTCAGGAAGATTGCTGAACATTAGCATTCCCCGTGTGTGTGTGTGTGTGTGTGTGTGTGTGTGTGTGTGTGTGTTCTCTTTTTCTCTTTGTCCTTTGCTCTGTCTGTCCATGCTCATGATTGCCCAGACATGGCAACTGTCTCTCAGTTGCTTTTCACGAACCCAAGACTGAGGTTGCTTGTTCACAAGTATTTTACTCTCACTGAAGATGAATAGGAAAAAAAATAAACCTATAGAGGTCACAATGCTCAGACATCTTAATATTTACATAGCAGATTACAGAATAAGCATTATGCCAATTCAAAACAAACAAATTCTATAATTCACTTGTACAAGTTGTAAAAGTCAGTCAGTCCATAAGCATTTATTAAGCACCTTCCATGTATCAGGCACTGCCATATGATTTCACACCCTGTGTGCTTTTCAGGACAGCATGGTTATTTTCATCAGTGTAAATCTAGTCAAAGATCCTGTTCCCTGAGTTGGCTAGCACCATTCTCATCAAGTCTTCTTGTTTACTTTTGGTGTTCTTTTTTCATCCTTGCAATTTTTTTTTTAAGAGTTGTACCATCTCAGCTAGAAGTCACCCCACTCCTATCTAGCAATTTCTCTATCCTAATCTTCCTATATGGTCAGCTGCTATAGTGCTTCTGAAGAAGTTTAAGTATGTGCCTCTACCTGGTGAAGCTCATTTAAATTCCTGTTACCTTTCAGTTTTCAAGCTGGTAGCTGTGACCCTTTGTGGTGAATATTTTTAGGTTCCATTGGCCTTCAACCTTACCCACAGTAAGGGACATGGATAAATCAAAGCACACTGTTCTCAAGCTTCACCAACACATCCGGATCTTTTAAAGAATTCATATAGGGAACTCCTCCATGAGGAAACTCCCTCTACTGTTGCAGATAGGCACTTACCCTGCAATTTATCATCTTAGGCAATTGTCTGGGGGCACTGGGAAGATAAATATCTTTCTTAGAGCCTCATAGCTTTGTATATCAGATGAAGCTGTCTTTTGGGTACTTTGATATTTTTGTCAAGATGAAATCAGATTACAGTGAATATTTAGGACACCCTAAAACTTTGAAAGAAATGACAAAAACATGAGTAGCCTAAAGAAGTGGAATGTGGAAGCAGAAAAGGCTGGCCCTATTTACTTTGGGACAGCATGGGATATGATCCTTAAAGTATTGATTGATATATGTGACAGTGAAATCCCTACTTGGTTCAATCTTTGTAAAGGACCTTGAGGAACATGGAACCTTAGAGGTGGAAAGAATTGTCATTTTGTCTGCCTAATATAGGAATCCTTTCTAGAATATTCTTGACATAACTTCTGCATAAACATCTAGTGAAAGGGGAACTTACAAAATCATCTTTTTAAAAGTAAAAACAAAATTATGCTTCATTCTGTATTAAGGCACCACCAGTTCTTTGGGGATAGATAGCATTTTTCATCATAAGCCCTTCAGAGTTGTCCTGGATCATTGCATTGCTGAGAATAGCTGTCATTCATAGCTGATCATCTTACAATATTACTGTTACTTTGTACACAGTACATCGGTTCATGTAAGTCTTTTTAGGTTTTTCTGAGAACATCCTGTTCATCATTTCTTTCTTTTTCTTTTTCATTTTTTTTTTGTTTTTTGTGGGGCAATGAGGGTTAAGTGACTTGCCCAGGGTCACACAGCTAGTGTTAAGTATCCGAGGCTGGATTTGAACTCAGGTCCTCCTGAATCCAGGGCCAGTGCTTTATCCACTGCACCACCTAGCTGTCCCTGCACCACCTAGCTGCCCCCTGCTCATCATTTCTTATTGGTTGTTTAATCATTTTTCAGTAGCATCCAATTCTTTGTGACCCCATTTGGGTTTGTTTGTTTATTTGTTTGTTTTGCAGGGCAATGAGGGTTAAGTGATTTGCCCAGGGTCACACAGCTAGTAAGTGTCAAGTGTCTGATGCTGGATTTGAACCCAGGTCCTCCTGAATCCAGGGTTGGTACTTTATCCACTGTGCCACCTAGCTGCCCCCTCTCATCATTTCTTATAGAACAATATTATTCCCTCATAATCACATACCACAATTTGTTCAGCCATTCTCCAATTGATAGACATCCCCGCCCAGTTTCCAGTTCTTTGACATCAGAAAAGAGCTGCTCATTCACTCTCTCTCTCTCTCCATACACACACACACACACACACACATGACCTTTTCCTTTTTTTCCTTGTTTACAGAATGGTTAAATCAGTTTACAATTCCACCAACAGTGCATTAATGTCTCATTTCCCCCATGTCCCCTACAATATTTGTCATTTTTCTCTACTGTCCTATTATCCAATCCAATAGGTATAAGTTAGTACTCCCAAATTGTTTTGACATATCTTTCCAATCAATAGTGAGTTAGAGCATTTTTTCATATGGCTTTAGATAGCTTTATTATTTCATCTGAAAGCTGTTCATGTCTTTTGATCATTTATCAATTGGGGAATAACTCTATTTTAATAAATTTGACTTAGTTCTCTATATGTTTGAGAAATGAGGCCTTTATCAGACAAACTTGCTTCAAAATTTTTTTCACAGTTACTATTGCTATATTTCTCTCCATCCTATTACCTCTCCATGCTGTTTATTCTATTCTTTATCTCTTCATTCTGTCCCTCCTCAAAAATGTTTTGCTTCCGACTACCCCTCCTCCAATCTGCCCTCCCTTCTATCAATAACTCCTCCCTTCCCCCCCCCCCCCTTATCCCCTTCCTCTCCTACTTTCCTGAAAGGTAAGATAGATTTTAATACCCAATTGAGTGTGTATGTTATTTTCTCTTTGAACCAATTCTGATGAGACTAAGGTTCACTCACTCCACTATATATAAGTTCTTTCTTGCTTTTTTTTATGTGAGATAATTTACCCCATTCCACCTCTCTCCTTTTCTCTTTCTTCCAGTGCATTCTTCTCTCACTCCTTAATATCATTATTTTTAGATATCATCACTCTTCCTTATGCCTGTACCCTCTCTCTATATATGTTCCAACCAATTGCCTTAATAATGAGAAAGTTCTTATGAGTTACAAGTATCTTCCCACATGGAAATATAAACAATTTAATCATTTAAAATCCCTATGATTTCTTTTTCCTGTTTACCTTTCTATGCTTCTCTTGAGTCTTGTATTTGAAAGTCAAATTTTCTATTCAGCTTGGGTCTTTTTTTATCAAGAATGCCTGAAAGCATTCTTTCATTGAATGCCCATTTTTTCCCTTGAAAGATTATATTTAGTTTTGTTGGGTAGGTGATTCTTAGTAGTAATTCCAGTTCCTTTGCCCTCCAGAATACCATATTCTAAGTCCTCCAATCCTTTAGTGTAGAAGCTGCTAAATCTTCTGTGATCCCGATTATGACTCCATAATACTTGAATTGTTTCTTTCTGGCTGCTTATAATATTTTCTCCTTAAGCCTGGGAGCTCTGGAATTTGACTATATTATTCCTGGAAATTTTCATTTTGGAATCTCTTTCAGGAGGTGATTGGTGGATTCTTTCAATTTCTATTGTACTCTCTGGTTCTAGAATATCAGGGCAATTTTCTCTGACAATTTCTTGGAAGATGATGTCCAGGCTCTTTTTTTGATCATTACTTTCAAATTATCTCTCCTGGATCTATTTTCCAGGTGAGCTGTTTTCTTAACGAGATATTTCACATTGCCCTCTATTTTTCATTCTTTTGGTTTTGTTTTATTGTTTCTTGATTTCTCATAAAGTCATTAGCTTCCACTTGCTCAGTCATAATTTTTAGGTAGTTATTTTCTTCAGAGAGCCTTTGTACCTCCTTTTCCATTTGGCTAATTTGGCTTTTCAAGGCATTTTTTTCCTTCATTGGCTTTTTGTAGCTCTTTTGCCATTCAGCCTAGTCTGTTTTTTAAGGTGTTATTTTCTTAGTATTTTTTGTCTTTACCAAGCTGTTGACCTTTTTCATGATTTTCTTGCACTAATCTCATTTCTCTTCCCATTTTTTCTTCTACCTCTCTTTATTTTCAAAATCCTTTCTGAGCCATTCTATGGGCTGAGACCAATTCATGTTTTTCTTGGAGGCTTTGCTTTGACTTTGTTATCTTCTTCTGAGGGTGTCTTTTGATCTTCCTTGTCACTGTAGTAACTTTCTAAGGTCAGATTTTTTTCTCTTGTTTGATCATTTTCCCAGCCCATTTCTTGACTTTTAACTCTTTGTTAAAGTAGGACTCTGCTTCCAGGGTTTTATACATCTGTTTTCAGAGATACTTCTAGGGATCTGAAAGTTTTTAGTTCTTCCAAGGTGGTATGATCTAAGGAGAGATGTGTTTACTTCTCTCCTGGCCTGTGCTCTGGCCTGTGAGTGACTACAAGCCTGATTTTCTGCCCTGGAACTGTGAAGAGAATTCCAGCTCTACTGTGGCCACAAGCTCTGGTGTGCTGGTGCTCCTCCCTACCCTGAAATTGCCTCCCAAGACTGAGATCTAGATCCAAGTATGGGCAAAACAACAGTCCTGCCTCAGTGCTAGCAAAGAGACCCCTGCTTTCTCCTTCTGGCTAATTGTTTGACCCCCTTACTGTCTGTGGGCTAAGAGTTCCAGAAGCAGTCATTGCTGCTGCTGATTCAGTGGCTCCCAAGGCCTTCTTCTGGTTTGCTGAAGCTAGGTCTGTGCTGGCACAGCATGTGTTGGACTGTGTATCACTGTCACTTGCTGCAATGGACCTTTCCTCATGACCTTCTAAGTTGTCTTTGGCTGGAAAAAAATTTTCACCCTGTTCTTTTGTGGATTCTGCAGCTCCAGGAATTGTCTTATTTGATTGTATTTGGAAGGGTCTTGGGGAGAGCTCAGGCAAGTTGCTGCCTTTCCTCCATCATCTTGAACTTACAGTATCATTGTAAGTAGTACATTACTATTAGGAAATTTTTTCTTATATTGAATCTAAAAACACCTCCCTGTCACTTCTAACTATTGTTCCTAGTTTGTCCCCAAGGTATTGAGCAATAAATATTTTTAAGTATTGGGAGATAATGATTGTGTTTCTCTTGTCTTCTCCTTTCCCAGTTTAACATTTTAAATTATTTTAATAAGTCCTCACTTGAAATACTAAGTATTTCCACTAGATGAAGTTGCCTATGTAAAAAACTCGGGAATCTATTTTTAATCAATGAGTTAAATATGAAATATCAGAAAACAGACAGGTAAGTAGTATAATTGAATTATCTTTACAATGAATTGGGGGATACTATTTAAATTAAGTGAACCAAATATTTCTCAAGGCAATAAACAACCAGTGTTTACTGGAGAGAAAAAAATAACGAAGTTTAGAATTCTTATGTAGAAACATTTTATGAAAAAATTAGCTGATTATAGCTGAAAACTAGCTATTACAGGGAAGGCAGCTTTTAAAGTCTGATTTAGATCTTTGGTAAATAGCAGTTATCAAGGGAATAATCAAGGGGAGTCACAAAGAATTCAGTGGAAAAGTACATTAGTGTTAGTCAGAGGCCCTAGGTTTAAGTCTCAGCTCTGTCATCTGCTACATATGTGACTTTTGGGCCATAAGGGCTAAAATTCTAGCTAGTCTGTCTAAAATATCTAATGAGTGGTCACCAATAAATTATAAGCTTTAGCAAGAGTTAGACTTTTAAGCATTTATTAAAGAGTATAAGAATTTGGTAAAGAGGGAAAGAAAGGCCTAGATTCATTTATCTATTAAAGGGAGAATATATTTCTAGCTGCCTTCTCCACCAGAGTCCTTAGGAAAGAGAGCGAGTCAGAGCACCAGCCTCCCACTTCTTCCTCCCACAAGCCAACGTCACTTCCTGATGCCCAAGAAAAACCGCATGGTCCTGCCCTCAGAGGCCCTCTCCTCATGTTGGAGCTTTCCTACATTAAGTCTCCAGCAGGTGGTATCATTACAGGGCAAGCCACTTAACCTCAGTTTATAGACTAATAGATCATAGATTTGTAGCTAGGAGGACCTTAGTGGTCATCAAGTATAATCTCCTCATTTTACAGATAAGGAAATGAGGCTCAGAATCATGTGATAATAAAAAATACATCACATTTTAAAGGTGCTTTTAAGGTTTACTAAGAACTTAAGCAGTGCTTAAGTCAAAAAGTTCAAATCCATCTTGACAATTACTAGCAGTGTGACTTTGGACAAATCACTTAACTTAGCATTAGTTTCCTCATCTGTAAGGTAGGGATAATAATAGCACTCTACTTCCTAGGGTTGTTGTGAGTATAAAATAAGATACTATTTGTAAAATAATTTGCAAACCTTAAAGAAGTATATAAATACTACTATTATTATTAGTGCAAATAATTCCACTCTCATTCTACAGATAATGAAATTAGGCTCGGGGAGTAGGTAATTAAAATGATGTTTTGGAATCTCTGGCCCAGAAAAATATCAGCAGTTGAAGTTATTCTAGTGATTAAAGCTTATATATAAAAATGATCCTTTCTGTAGGTAGAGGGAAATTATCAAGGTTCTTTTCAGTTTCTTTCTTATCTATGATCATACAACTAGAAGGTGGTAAAGTTGAGACTCAAATCCAGGACCTCTTTACCTAAGAGAAATGTGTTTTCTATTAGAACATATTGCCTTTGGGTGTGGCTTTGTAAAAAAAATGTAAGGATGAATACGGATGTAACCTATTATAATGAGAACATGGGATCATAGATTTAAAGCTGGAAGGGACTTTAGATTTATATCTTTTGGCCTTTGAGTCCAACCCCCTCATTTTATAAATTATAAATTTTATAAACTGAAGCTCAGAAACTTGCTCAGGGTCACATATCTAGGAAGTGTCTGAGGCAGGATTTAAACTAAGCTCTTCTTGAGTCTGAAGTCAGTAATACCATCTAGCTGCCTCCAATTCAGGTTGACTGAATAGAATTCAGCATGGAGGAGAATCCACTCACAACATTTTTCAACTACCCTTAGAAATCTTTGTGGTTTCTGTCATTTATTAGAACATTAAAGAAGTTTTTGACAACCATTTATACTAGTGGTGCTGATGCAGATATCATATTCAACTAGATTTGCATGATTAATAACAAAATAAGGCTAGAATTCAGTCAAAGTATAATTTACAGGTGAGGTCCTTAAAAACATTTCATAGGAGCATAGACCTTAGTGATCATCTTGTTTACTATTCTCATTGAAGCCCAGAAAGGTCTTCCTTCTCAAATTACCTTGTATTTACTGAACTATGTACATATCATGTCCTTGCAAAAGAATATATACTTATTGAGGGCAAGGTCTATTTCATTTTTGTTTTTGTATCTTTCTCCAGCAGTTAGTAGAGGCTACTTAATAATCAATTCGAATTTTTGAATTTTGGTGTTACATTAACCTAGCCATTTGCAATTGAAGACATCACCTTGTAAGCCAGAGTGTAAAATGCAGTGGGACAAAGTAAAGTGAGTTTTCAGAAGGAATTTACACGCTGAATTTTAAAATTCTAGAGTTGTTAACTAGAAGGATGCTTTGGAATTTCTGTCCCAGGAAATTATCACTAGTTGAAGATGTTCTTGTGATTAGAGGTTATATAAAAATGATGCTTTATGTAGATAGAGGGAAATGATTGAGGTTCTTTTCAGTCTCTTTCTGCCTCTTATTCTCTCTGTACCCAGGTTGATAAGTACTTACCTCAGATTTCCCTGATTTGAGGCTTCCATCAGGATTCTCCAGAATTCTCAGCTCATTGTTATTCTCATTCCTTCTCTGTCCATTTCACTTCCTGATTCTTTAAGTTCTTAGCAATTGTTGAATTGGTTAACCTGGGAAATCCAAAAGGGGATAAAATGGAGATAGGATGTGGAACCAATTTCCCTTTATCTAGTTTGTTCTACATCTCACAATTGTTCTCTTTCTCTTGTTTCTCTTCATCTATCATACTACCAAGACTTTTGTGACAACATAAATGAACCAGCTGGAGAAGACTAAATAGTTTCCAGCATCCTTTCTAGAACCAAGATTATATTTATTTATTTTCACATGATTCAGCTGGCCTGAATGTTCTACCTTTGGATAAACCGGTTGAATTGGTATAACCTGTGTAGAGAAACCTTCATAAGGTTTATATGGTAGTAAGAAAATTTGGTTCTCCTTCTTGCAAAAGATGAAAGATTTCTTCCTCCTAATGTAGCTACAGAAGACATGCCCTTCAGAGTAGGAAGGAGAAAATCAAATCGGTGATGTAAGAAAGTTAAATCTTCAATTCCAACAAAAGAAAAAGTTCATTCAGTTAGCCAAGTAAAGGCCTGTTGTTTCTATCATATCAAAACAATTGACTTCTTCAGCTTTTATTTATGATCAAATAATAAATTCGGGCAATAATTAAATAACCAGTCAATTTAGAGGAAAAAGATGATTCAAAAGGAGTTTAGTTGTTTGGACTTTTTATTTTTCAGTTGGTTGTGTTGGAGTCATATTTGCCTCTGTCAAAGTGAAAAGTTAAGAGTTAATCTGATAGGTGTCAGGTGGTACCTCAGAGTTGTTTTAATTTGCATCTCTCTAATCAAAACAACTCTGAGGTACCACCTGACACCTATCAGATTGGCTAAAATGACAAAAAAGGAAGATAATAAATGTTGGAGAGGCTGTGGGAAAATTGGAACACTAATGCATTGTTGGTGGAGCTGTGAGCTGATCCAACCATTCTGGAGAGCAATTTGGAATTATGCCCAAAGGGCAATAAAGCTGTGCATACCCTTTGACCCAGCAATCCCACTTTTAGGTCTTTTGCCCAAAGAAATCATGGAAGGGGGAAAGGGACCCACATGTACAAAAATATTTATAGCTGCTCTTTACGTGGTAGCAAGGAATTGGAAGTTGAGGGGGTGCCCATCAATTGGGGAATGGCTGGACAAGTTGTGGTATATGAATACAATGGAATACTATTGTGCTGTAAGAAATGATGAGCAGGAAGAGTTCAGAGAAACCTGGAGGGTCTTACGTGAGCTGATGATGAGTGAGATGAGCAGAACCAGAAGAACATTGTACACAGTATCATCAACATTGAGTGTTGACCTACTGTGATGGACTATATTCTTCTCACCAATGCAATGGTACAGAAGAGTTCCAGGGAACTCATGATAGAAGAGGATCTCCAAATCCAAGAAAAAAAAAAGAAAGAAAGAACTGTGGAGTATAGATGCTGATTGAACCATATTATTTCTTTTGTTTTGGGTGCTGTTGTTTTTTTTTTTCTTTCTATTTTGAGGTTTTGCATCACTGCTCTAATTCTTTCTCTTGTAACAGGATTAATGCAGAAATAGGATTAATGTTATTATGTGTATATATATGTGTGTGTGTATATCTATCTATCTATCTATATGTATATGTATAGAGATATATAGATATAACCTATATCAGATTACCTGCTGTCTAGGGGAGGGGGGAGGGAGAAAAATCTGAAATTGTAAAGCATGTATAAACAAAAGTTGCGAACTATCTTTATATGTAATGGAAAAAATAAAATACCTCATACATTAAAAAAAAAGAGTTAATCTGTTTTTTGTTGTTGTTAATTTTGACAATTTAGATGACACGACTGAGTAGTCATCAGGGCTGGTTGGCAGATCTCCCTCTCCCCCACCCTCAACTACCTTTTTCTATGTTACATAAACATAGACAAGAACTGAAATAAATCCAGGAGAGGAGATTAGTGCTTCTTACTTAGGCAACTTTTAGACTGGTTGATATTCCTCCTTCCTCCTTCCAAAATCTTTTCTAAACTTCCCCAATTAGTTGAATTGCTCCTAATATGGCATGAACTTGAGACCTTTAACCATCCTTTTTGCTTTGGATGTTCACTGGATTATCATTATCCTTCTTAAAATGTGATACTCAAAAAAGAACACAGTACTCAGAAGTGGTCTCACTAGAATCTCACTCACAATACAACGACTACCTTCCTAGATGGCTTTAATGAAGCCCAATTATCTTTCTTGAGTACTTGAAGTCTATTAAACTAAAATCCCTGCATCTTTTGTTTTTTCAAGTGAACTGCTATTTAGTCACAATTGCCATCTTGTGTGTATTAAGTCAATTTAAAAAAAACCTCAAGTGTAATAAACTAGCCTATTAAGATATTTTAAAAATCCAGACTGTCATTAGCTTTCCTTCAAAGGTTTATGTTATCTGCAAATTTGATAAACACTTCAATTCTATCTTTCTCCAATAAGAATGTTGAATAGCACAACACCAAGCACAAATCTCTGGGGGCACTCCAATAGAAACCTTTGTAAATTGATGCTGAGTCATTATTGACTTTTGGGTCTTAGACTAGCTTTGAATCTTCCTTACTAAATTATTACATAGATTACATCTCATCTTCACAAAGACAGCATGAGAATCTTTATCAAGTGTTTTGCTAAAATGTAGGTAAACTATAACCACTACTGTACTTTGATATCCCAACCTCTTAAGAAAATTATTCATGATTTTGTCAACTTGGGGAACTCCCTCCACCAACCTGTCTATAATTTAGTAGAGAAATACTAGGGATCTATCCATAGAAATCCAACTAAGTGCTTTTTTTAAGGGTTACATTTCTTTGTGTGTGTGTGTGTGGGGGCAATGAGGGTTAAGAAGTTACTTAACCCAAGCCCAAGGTCACACAGCTAGTAAGTGTCAAATGTCTGAGGTCGGATTTGAACTCAGGTCCTCCTGAATCCAGGGCTGGTGCTCTATCCACTGTGCCACCTAACTGCCCCCAAGGGTTATATATCTACTCAGTTTTAGAAGCAGCTTTTGAAATCTCTGTCTTCCTTCCTTCAAGCTCAATACTCTACCTACCATGTAAGGCTGTTTTTGTACTAGTTTTGTAACTGTATTAAAAAAGGGAATGAGCCTAGTGTTGATTAGCAGTATTGATAGTAGCACTGATTGATTGACAGTACAACATGACTGGTTCTTAAAGAAACCATGATCCAAAGATCTTTTCTCATTTATTTATCCATCTATCTATCCATTAATTCATTTGTTTATTTATTTCAGATTTTCAATAACACATAAGAATTTTGTTAGGAATCAAAGTCAATTTTACTAGCCAACTCACTGGCAGACTCCATTTCCCCCCCCCTTTTTTGGGAAAATTGTGACAATATATACCCTTCTTTAGTTCTGCAGTACCTCTCTAGTCCTCTGGGACCTATCAAAGATTATTAATAGTGGCTCAATTCTTTTATTACCTGATAATATAGTTCATTTGGACCGGGTAAAATGGTGCATCATAGGCATTAAGGTGCTCTTCTACATAGTTTGTAAGAAGTGTCTATGAGATTTAAATTGTTCTTTCTAGTTCAAAGATAATCTCCTTGTGGAGAAAACAGAAACAAAATAAGACTTGAGCAGCTTTGTCTTCTATCAGTTATCATCTATTTACCTTGAACAGCTTTCCTGTCTTGTCTTTGATACACTTTTTTTGGACCCAAGATTGAAAACAAACCCACAACCTTCTGTTGTTGTCATTACTAGCTCAATTTATATTTATAGGAATAACTGAATAAGACCTTTGAGGAAAATCTTTAAAAACATTGAGTATTTATATTTAGCCTAGGGAAGAAGAGAAAATTCATCATATTCACTTCCCTTCAGGTTTTAAAAAAAAGAAGGTAAGGGAAAATCAGTTCTTTGCCCTAACTGAAGACTTAAACAAAAATTTTGAATTGCAGTGGGAGGATTTAAGGTTAATGAAAAAGAAAATCTTGGCAAAGATCTGGCACAGATTACACCTTAGCAGAACCTCTAGTAAAAGGGTTTTGCAAACAGGAAGATTCTCACCTGCAGGTGTTGTTTTGGAAGGTCTCCAGGCTAGAGGCAAGGACCTGGGCAGGTTCACATCTTAGATCTCTTCCAGACAGTGATAATTTGTTTCTCAGCATTACCAATGGGAATAATCAATTAATTTAAGAAGAGAGACCTAAGAGGGAGAGTTATTCGTGAAAATTCCAAGTTTTCTAATATTTTTAGAGAACTGGGAGCTGTGTGATACTGACATCCTTAGATTAGTTCATCCATATTACAGACATCTTCAAGGGCTCCAAATGCCCTCAATGCTAAATGCTCCATTCCTAATAAATAGGCAGGATAAATGTGGGTAGTGGAGAGATAAAGTAAGATAACATTCCTTCCACTGGTGTCCAGGGGGAAATGCTCCCTTGTTAGCAATTATTGATGTCATGGAATAACAGTTGCTACTGCCACCTACTCATACTCCTCCCTCTTTTTTCTGGTCTATATCTCTTTATCTTTCTGTTCTAGGGAGTTATTATTCTTTATAAGAAAATATATTGTAGAAAGACCACTTGATCTAGAGTTCCATTCCTGATGTGGGAGCTTGGGAAAGTGATTTTTCTGAACCTCAGCTTCCTCCTTTGTCCATAGAATCTTGGATTCAGACCTGGAAGAGACAGTAGTGATCACCTAGTTTAACATATTCATTTTACAGAGGAAACCAAGGCCCCCAGAAGTTAACTGACTTGACCAAAGTCAAGCACATTGTAAATAACTGAATAAAGTAAGATAATGGACATATTGTTATTATGAACCCTAGTTCTGCAGTCCTACATAAATCAAGACTGAAGCTGACAACTCTAAATCTCTATAATATCCCTACTTTGACTACATGGATTTATTAGGTTCATAATTTGGCTTGAATTGTTGGATCAATTCAATGAAAATTATGGTTTTGGTCAGATGTCTTACACAATCAGCCAGTTAAAAAAATATTGTAAATGCAGATGAGACACACATTTTAGTCAATAGCTATATGAGTTGTATAGCTGAGAAACCTTCAGTGTTGACCTTATTATGGATGAGACTACTTATTCCTTGATATAGAAGGAATTTATAGTAACATTTAACTTCAATTTTGCCTCTTCCCTAGTAACTTGGGCTTCCAGCCAAGCTTGAGGCTTGTATGCTCCTGTTTATGCTTAGACATTTCCTCTTTTCCCACCCTAGCTGTGGCACTGGGCTAACCTAATTTTGACTTCTTCAGCATCATTCATTTTGGATTTCTTTGGCTTCTTGTCAAGAGGTATCTCATCATCTCAAAAGATCTACTCACATCTCATCAATATACTCCAGGACCTTCTGATTAGAAGGTGGAACATTTAAGGAGAAGGAACAGGACTGACCCTGTCCTAAGATATCGCCTCATTTCTTACTTAGCTGCACTCATTTTGGGCTTCTTTGACTTCTTCCCTATGGCTTCCCCTTCCAACACAGGGTATATTCTAGACTTCCCCTTCACTTTTTTTTTTTTTGTGGGACAATGAGGGTTAAGTTACCTGCCCAGAGTCACACAGCTAGTAAATCCCAAGTGTCTGAGGCCAAATTTGAACTCAGGTCCTCCTGAATCTAGGGCTGGTGCTTTATTCACTGCACCACCTAACTGCCCCGCCCCTGCCCCTTCACTTAAAAAGATCCTTGTGGGCAAGGACTGTCTTTTCTTATTTGTATCCCCAGCATTTAGCACAGTGCCTGGCACTTAGAAGACATTAAATAAATGTTTATTGACTATAGACTTAGACTCCTAATTGTTGGAGAGAATGCCGATGTAATGCTGAGTGATGGTGTAAGTAGTGCAGTTGGTACAAGGGCTTTTGGGAGACACATTCCTGGAGATGTGGTGCCAGACAGTTTTTTGAGGGGGGAGTGGGGGGTACTGATTCCAGAGGGAAAGGAGAGAGAAAAACTTTGTAAGCTATAGATGTCAGTTCTTCAATAAATAGCTGATTTCTAGCTTGTTTCTCTGGAAACTTTGGAGAGAGAAATTTCTCCTTGGGTGAGAGAGTCTTTCTCTTTTTGTTCAAGTTGATGTCTTGCTACCATCAAAAGGGTTCTATTTCTTGTATATTTTTCTTGCATATTTTAATATGTATAGATTTTCCAATTTCTGTTTGCTATATTGCTTATTTAAATACATATATTAACTCACCGTTCACTATATGTGAACAGTCTTTTGTATAAACCAAGTTTGGTGTGAAGGGGGCAAGTCGGTGGGTATAATCTTTGGCTAACCCTCCTCCCTTAAAGGCTAGTGATCAGAGAAATGGCTTTTACATTGAGTCTATTATCTCCACAGAGCAGCAATATTTAGAAAGATATACCATTCTAGAATAGCATTCTACTGAGAAACTAAAGAAAAGAATGCCTAGTTATAATCCTTCTGTTCCTTTAAGAGCAGAAATCATAGTCTTCCTTGGAAAAGGGTGGTCCAGATTTTAGAGATACCTATTCATACCGTTCTCAAGCTGAATTTTAAACAACCCACATGGGCATTTGTTTTACATGGGCACACTTATTACACTAGGCATACTGATGGACAGGAAGTCTTCTTCCTCCTCTCAATTCAGTTCAGTTTAATTCAATTACATACCTTACTGGTTGTCACTTGGTTAAATGAAGATCTTTCTGGCTTTTTAATTAGTAAAATAATGAGGTTGAATTAATTTTTAAATCCTTACCAGCTTTAAATGCTGTGTCTATAAATGAACATGTATTACATATCCATTATGTATACTCAGTGGCTTAAACATAACACTGAAATCATGGTTGAATAAAGTTATTTATCAAGTAAAGATTGTGCACAATTTACCTTTCTCCTCTTCCTCCTTATGAATAAAAAAATTACTATAACTTATTGAGGAAGTACCATCAGAGTGGTATGGCCAAAAATATTGTCCCCTTAGATCAGCAATATTTAGAGGGAAATAAATGTGTCATTCTAGTCTAGTATCATACTTGGAGACCAGAGAAAAGAGTGTCTAGCCATAGTCCTCCTCTTGCTCCTTCCTAGCTAGGAAGTACCTTTGATGTGATGTGTCAGTAATAAGTATGGGAGGTAGGATTTGAACCCAGATCCTCTGATTCTAGAAGCAGTGCTTTTCCCCCTAGATCACAAATTTGTCCAAGAACACAAAGAATGGTGGACTTGGTTCTTGAACCCTCTCATTTCAGTGCTTTATTACATCACTGTACATATATGAGGAAGAATATTTTCTATTATGCATAAGCCCAATGTTTATCCCTTTGCATTTATTTAATATTGCTGTATCAGAAGTGCATTCATTACTGCTTATAATAGGGATTTGTCTAGGCTTCCATTAATTTCTTCTTGTTTAACTAGAGTCAATGTAAACAAATATCCCAAGAGCAAGAGAAATTTAACCATGTGGAAAATAAGAAATTTATTCTATAGAAGCAGGAACAAAATAGAGGGCAAAAGTTCTAGAGGCAGGTAGTCCCAAGCCCTAAAAACTGTCTTTTTGACGATTGTTATAGCAACTCCAGAATTGACACAGTATGGAGCATTTGGATAATGAAAAAGTAATTAAAGAGTGGTGGAGCCAGTTACAGTTGTTGCTATTGGGACCTAGGACAAGAATAAAGGAATAAAAGAAGGGTAAAGAATCAGTTGAAAGACACTGCGTCCAACATTCATTATGTATCCTTAATTGTTAATATTTCTATATATTTGATGATTTTAATAAGGATATAATTACTATGATTATAGTCTGCATGTTTGTTTCAGTCCTCATAGAACTTACTTTTTATTGTGGAAGACAAAATGTGCTTATACATATAGCTTTGATAGGATCAACGTTGCCAGTTTTTCCAGAATAGGAATGATTTTTACCTTAAGGTAACAAAGATGTCCTTGGAACTTGATTGGCCCTTACCTTCCTTGGCTAATTCCTGGTCACTTAATAGTATAAGAAGCCTCACCCATATGGTTAGGAGCCCTCTGACTTATTTTCTTGTCCAAAAAAGCTAACTATCAGGGCAGCTAGGCAGCACAGTGGATAAAGCACTGGCCCTGGATTCAGGAGGACCTGAGTTCAAATCTGGCCTCAGACACTTGACACTTACTAGCTATGTGACCCTGGGCAAGTCACCCTCACTGCCCTGCAAAAACAAAACAAAAACAAAAAGCCAAATATCAATGAATCTTTGTTGCATATTTTTGCTGTAGTAGGGCAAATCAAGCCTCCTTTTGTTAACTATTTAATGACTTACAAATGCCTCTACTTGCACAAGTGATCCCATTCTGTCTTGGGATTTGGAATTTTGCCCAAAGGGCTATAAAACTATGCATATCCTCTGACCCAGAGATAACAATACTAGGCCTACATCCCAAAGAAATCAAAGAAAAAGGAAAAGAACTTATCTGTATAAAAATATTTATAGCAGCTCTTTCTGTGGTGGCAAAGAACTGGAAAGTGAGGGGATGCCCATCAATTGACTGAACAAGTTGTGGTATGGGATTGTGATGAAATACTATTGTGCTATAAGAAATAATGGACAGGATTATTTCAGAAAAACTTGGCAAGACTTTTATGAAATGATGGAAAAAAAAGTAAGCAGAACTGGGAGAACACTGTACACAGTAACAGCAATACTGTATAATGATCAGAAAATGATCCAAGATAATCCCTAAGGACTTATAATGAAAAATGCTATCCAACTCTAGAGAAAGAACCGATGTAGTCTAAATGAAGAACAAAGCATAGTTAAAATTTTTTCCCTTTATTTTTCTTGTGTTTTTTAAAATCTGTTTTCTTTTGCAACATGGCTAATATGAAAATGTTTTACATCATTAATTTGTGTTTAACATTTTTTTGGTGATTTCATTATTTTCTTTTTTTTTGTTTGTTTTTGGCGGGGCAATGGGGGTTAAGTGACTTGCCCAGGGTCACATAGCTAGTAAGTGTCAAGTGTCTGAGGCCGGATCTGAACTTAGGTACTCCTGAATCCAGGGCTGGTGCTCCATCCACTGAGCCATCTAGCTGCCCCCTGATTTCATTATTTTCTAATTATATGATTTGATAGTTTAAAAAAATTGAGTTCTAAATTCTTTCCTTTCCTCTTAATTTGTGTTTATAGTTTTTTTTTTTTAAGAAATGATATAGGGGACACTTAGGTGGTGCAGTGGATAAAGCACCAGCCCTGGATTCAGGAGGACCTGAGTTCAAATCCGGCTTCAAACACTAGCTGTGTGACCTTGGGCAAGTCACTTAACCCTCATTGCCCACCAAAAAACCAAAAACCAAAAACAAAACAAAAATAAACAATAGAAATGAAAACTTAGAAGAAAGTACAGAAAAGCAGGGTAGCTTTGAAAATGATACAGAATATTCATTAGATAATTTTTTTACAAAAAGGACAAAGTATGAAAAGGAAATTCATGGTTTTATATTTATTGAATCTTCCTCTTATGTTGTGCTATGTAGATGCAAATTAAAAAATATTTTTATATTTAAAAATGAATAAAGCAAAAGAAATTATGAGTTGTGAATTCTTTGTATAAGGTACATAAACATGGAATTTTCATATATATGGAAGAGTCACTGATGCTCTCATTTTTTGGTAATAAATTTTAATTTCCTTCAAAAAAGTGGGATCAAGTTTGTTATTAAAAGAAAACTGGAAGAGAGGTGGAGCCAAGATGGCAGAGGAAAGGCAGTGACTTCCCTGAGTTCTCCTCAAGACCCCTCCAAACACCTTCAAATAATGCCATAAGACAATTCCTGAAGCAGCAGAACCTGCAAAAGGACAGGGTGAAATCATTTTCCAGCCAAAGAAAACTTTGAAGGTCAGCAGGAAATGTCTGTTATACTGGGGGTGAAGCGCAGCCCTGTGCAGGCTGGGCCAGCACAGATCCAGCTCCATGCAGGCCACAATGGTGAACCAGGCCTCAGGAGCTTCTGATTTGGCTTCAGTTGCAGCTGCTTCTGGAACTCAGCCCACAGATGGTGAGGAGGTTGAGTGGTTGGCCAGGGGGAGATTACAGGGGTTTCTTTTCTGGCACAGAGGCACGACTCTGTTGTTTTGCCTCTGCTTGGGTCCAGGTGGCAGTCTTGGGTGGCAGAACAGGTGGGGGAGGAGTGCAGGTGTGCTGGAGCTTACAGCCACAGTGCAGCAGGATTCTGTTCCAGGTTGGAGGGCAGAGAAGCGGGCTTGTGGTTGCTTCTAGACCAGAGCACAGGACAGAGGAGTGGTGAATGTGCCTCTCCTTGAATCATACTACCTTGGAGGAACTAGGGACTTACAAATTCCTAGAAGAATCTCAGAGAACAGCTGCTCAAACCCCTTGAAGCTTGGGACAGTACACCCTCCACCCTAGAAGCAGTGCCCCATTTTAAGAAGTAGTTAAAAGTCAAGAAATAGGCTAGAAAATGAGCAAACAGAAAAAATCGCTGACCCTAGAAAGTTTCTATGGTGACAAGGAAGATCAAAATACACCCCGAGAAGAAGATAACAAAGTAAAAGTTCATACATCCAAAGCTTCCAAGAAAAATATGAATTGGTCTCAAGCCATAGAAGTGTTCAAAAAGGAGAAAGAAAATGGAAAGAGAAATGAGAGAAAATAATGAAAAACGTCAACAGCTTGCAAAGCTGAATTGGCCAAATGGAAAAGGAGGTACAAAAGCTCTCTGAAGAAAATAATTCCTTAATAATTAGGATTGAGCAAGTGGAAGCTAATGACTTGATGAGAAATTAAGACACAATAAAGCAAAACCAAAAGAATGAAAAAATAGAAGACAACATGAAATAGCTCCTTGGAAAAACAACTGACCTGGAAAATAGACCCAGGAGAGATAATTTGAAAATTATTGTACTACCTGAAAGCCATGATCAAAAAAAGAGTGTAAAAATCATCTTCCAAGAAATTCTCAGGGAAAATTTCCCTAATATTCTAGAAGCAGAAGGTAAAATAGAAATTGAAAGAATCCACTGATCACCTCCTGAAAGAGATCCCAAAATGAAAACTTCCAGGAATATTATAGCCAAATTCTAGAACTCCCAGGTCAAGGAGAAAATATTGTAAGCAGCCAGAAAGAAACAATTCAAGTATTGTGGAGCCATAGTTAGGATAACACAAGACCTAGCAGTTTCTACATTAAAGGATCAGAGGGCTTGAAATATGATATTTTGGAGGGCAAAGGAACTGGGATTACAACCAAGAGTCACCTACCCAGCAAAACTGAGTGTAATCCTTCAGGGAGAAAAATGGGGATTCAATGAAAGAGGGGACTTTTAGCCATTCTTTCTTTCTTTTTTTTAATTAAAAAAATTTCTTTTTGGTAAGGTAATTGGGGTTGAGTTGCCCAGGATCACACAGCTAGTAAGTGTTAAGTGTCTGAGGTTGGATTTGAACTCAGGTCCTCCTAAATCCAGGGCTAGTGCTCTATCCACTGCACCACCTAGCTGCCTCACTTTTAGGCATTCTTGATGAAAAGACCTGAGATTAATAGAAAATTTGACTTTCAAATACAAGACTCAAGAGAAGCACAAAAAGGTAAACAGGAAAAAGAAATCATAAGGGACATTAAAAGGTTAAACTGTTTACATTCTTACATGGGAAGATTATACTTGTAAGACAGAAAGCACAGATGTGAGTTCAATATGTAGGGATGATATCTTTAAAAATTAAAATGAAGGGGTATGATGTTTAAAATCTTAATTGTGGTTGCCAAAAATTAAAAAGCTTTAGTACCAGTCTTTGGGCATTAAACATTTATTAAAGCATACAGATATTTACAAAGAGTTCAGAAGTTATGAAAAAGAAGTCCTGCCTAGCCTAAAGTTCCAGCCTGGTTGGGTACTTCCTGAAGTCCTCCACGAGCCTGCTTTAATCAGGAACTCTCCCACGAGCCTGTTTTAATCAGGAACTCCTTCTCAAGCTGACTGTGGAAGCTTTTTTATAGTTCTGGAACAGAGGCGGTCCTTACACACTGCTTCAAGGTGATTGGTTGGCGTCATCCAAATCCATTGGCTTAAGGGCTAGCCAGGTGTGATTACAATCCAATTAACTTGAAGTAGGTTTAATCAGCAGTCAATCACTCTCACTTGATTCAATCAGTCTCGATTAATCTCCAGGTGGGTCTTTGAGTATCTGCTAAATCTCATTATTTTTGTCACATTCCCCACTTTGTTTCTTCTAGGAACAGGTGTTCCTAGATGAAACAGTAAAAAAATAATTAAGTCTTTGGAAGTCTTTTCTCAGTTCTCTTGTCTTCTTGGAGTGGTAAGATGTCATCAGGAGGAAGCTGGATTCTGGTCTGGAAAGCTGGATTCTTCTTCTTTAATTGTTTGAATTGCTGGATTTTTTTTTACTAAACCTTAGCATAGCATTGTCAATGATCAAATTTAATACATTCCATTACAGGGGTGAGAGGAATGCACTGGAAGAAAGGGAAAGGGAGAGGTGGAATGGAGTAAAGTATCTCATAAAAGAAACAAGAAAAAGCTTATACAGTGGAGGGGAAGATGGGGAAGGTGCTGGGGAGTGAGTGAACCTTACTGTCATCAGAATTGGCTCAAAGAGTGAAAAACATACACTCAATTGGGTATTGTAATCTAATTTACCCTTCAGGAAAGTAGGAGGGGAAGGGGATAAGGGAGGGGGTGAAAGAAGGGAGGGCAGATTAAGGGAGGGAGTAGTCAGAAGCAAAACTCTTTTGAGGAGGGACAGATAGAAAATAGAGTAAATGTCATGGGGAGGGAATAGGATGGAGGGAAATACAGTTAGCAATAGTAACTGTGAGAAAAAATTTGAAGCAAGTTTGATAATCCTCAGTTCTCAAACACATAGAGAACTGAGTAAAATTTGTTAAAATAAGAGCCAATCCCTGCTTGATAGATGATCAAAATACATGAGGTTTTCAGATGAAAGAATCAAAAGCTACCTATATCCATATGAAAAAAAATGCTATAACTCATTATTGATTGGAGAGATTCAGGTCAAAACAATTCTGGATACTACCTCATACCCATTGGATTGAATAATAGGACAGCAGAGGAAAATGACAAATGTTGTAGGGCATATGGGGAAAATGAGATATTAATACACTTTTGGTAAAGTTGTAAACTGATTCAAACATTCTGTGGAGTAATTTGGAACTATGGCCAAAGGGCTATCAAGCCATGCATACTCTTTGAACACTACTAGATTGGTATCCAAAAAGAGATTTAAAAAGTTGAATTCAAAATTGGGGTGATGCTCATCAACTGGGGAGTGGCTGAATAAATTGTGTGATGAGATTATGATGGAACACTATTGTGCTATAAGAAATGATGAGCAGGATGCTATCAGAAAAACCTGAAAAGACTTACATGAGCTGATGCAAAGTGAAATGTACTGTATACAAAATAACAGCAATATTATAAGATGATCTGCTGTGAATGACTTAGTTATTTTCAGCAATACAATGATCCAAGACAACTCTGAAGGATTTATGAAAAATGCAATCCATCTAAAGAGAAAGAACTGATGGTATTTGAATACAGATGGAAGCATAATTTTTTTGTTAGTTCCTTTTTCTAAAGTTTTTTTTTTGTCTGTTTTCTTTCACAACCTGACTAATGTGGAAATGTTTTGCATGACTACACATTTATGACTTATATTAAATTGCTTAAGTTCTTAAGCGGGGTGGGGGAAGTGAGAGAGGAAGAGAATTTGGAACAGAAAGTTTTAAAAATATATGTTAAAATTTGTTTTTACATGTAATTTGGTAAAAAATAAAATTCTAAATAAAAAAAGTAAACTGGTAAACTGCTTTGCTAGCAATTCATTTGCCACTGTGAAGTGTTTGAGCCAATAATTATGGACCTTAACTGACCTTTCAATTTTTTTTTTTTTTGGTGAGGCAATTGGGGTTAAGTGACTTGCCCAGGGTCACACAGCTAGTAAGTGTTAAGTGTCTGAGGTCGGATTTGAACTCAGGTACTCCTGAATCCGGGGCTGGTGCTCTACCCACTGTGCCATCTAGCTGCCCCTGACCTTTCAATTTTGCAGAGAATCTACACTTTTGTTCATTTCCCATAATTATTTTCTGTTTTCTGTTTGATTTAATTTGTAATCTCACTGTGTTGGACTTCTTGTTACCATATAGACAACAGAAAATGTCCATATTCTTCTTTTTAGAGCCCCCTTCCCATGATTTCTTTATTTTTCAAGTCTCTGTAAAGAGTTTGTCTTTTGTTGTTGGTGAATTGTTTATTTTGTTCTTTTCATTGGTTTGACTCCTTATTACCAACATTTTGTTTTTTGCTTTCCATTGAAAATTAGGAAAATAAAGAGTTTTAAGATACTTCTCTGAATTCCATTCCACATTTTAAAATGTTACCCTTAAATTGGATAATATGGTATATAAATTGTTTACTGTATTTACCAGCTGGATACCAGTGTCATTCCAGAGACCTTCAATAGCTTTGTTAATTTAAATCTAATACAAGAGTGTATGATATATATTCTTAAGAATATCTCTTAAAAGCATGGCCTTTTCTTCTATATTCCTTGCCACAGCAACAGCTGCCTTATATTTTGTTGCATTCAGGTACTGTTTTGTCACATATTGTGAGAGAATGAATTCAATCACAATGGTTATAGCAAATGCCAATTTAAAAAAACTGTTTTGGGATAATTGTCCTCTAATTGAATTTGTGCAGTCAAAGGGGCCTTTTTGAAAATTCAATCTAAGTGTTCTTGCTCATTTCCTCTTCAAAATTGTTAGAGACATGTGTATTGTTTGCTATTTGCTTTACTATTGAGTAGAATTTCTTGAGTTTGTTGTAAGTGGATGTAAATGACCTTACATTTTTCACGTGTTCCTTACTCAGCTTCTTGACTTCAGGTCTTATTTTATCTCATCTGATTTTCAGGTATTTCATGCCTTATGATTGACCTGAACTAGTATGCAATATGTTGTGTGATTTAGAGCTGGAGTTATTGGTTTTGACCTAGGAACATAGGAGGAAAAGTAGAGTGATCAAAGAATATTCTTAAAGGCAATGGGTTTGGCATCGATTTCTAGTTCTGCTTTATTATTATATTCCATATATCAGACGTATATTGCCTTGTCCTGTTTTCTATCACCTCTTTTTTAAATGTGACATAAAATTAGCATTCTTCCTTTTTTTGAAATGGTAGTTCCTTGCTATGGGAAGAGTGGCACCTGTTTTATGTTGGTTGGGAATGGAAATGTCTTTAAATTTGTGCACCCCATCTTTCTTTGAGCTGCTGCAATTCAGCTTCACTTATAGAGCACAGCAACTTCTTTGATGTCTCTCATGTCACACAATTGATTACAGATTTTCAGAGATACCTTCAAAGTGTTCTTGTATCACTTCTGATCTCCATATGAGTGCTTGCCTTTTGTGAACTCTCCATAAAATAGTTTTTTAGGCAAAACATGTATTATTTGGCCATTTGAACAACTGTTGCCAGTCCATTGGAGTTACACTCTCCATAGTAGAGTTTGAATGCTTGGCAGTTTAGCTTGAGAAGGGACCTCTTTGCCAGGTATCTTCATTCAAATGGAAGCAATTCAGTTTCCTGGCATGTTGCTCGATATCCAGGTTTCACAGGCATACAACAATGAAGTATGCAAAAAAAAAACCATGTAGACCTTCACTTTGGTGGGCAGTCTTCTCTTCCATTACTTTCCTTCAGAGTCTCCCAAACACTGAGCTAGCTCTGGCAATCACCCATGTAGTTATCCCAGGAATGTACACTGCCAAAGTAAGTGAACTTATCCACAGCATTCAATATTTTTTTGCATTTGCTATGACCAATGATTCATGTATGATGGTGTGGTGCTTGCTAGTGACGAACCTGTGTTTCCTTGGTGTTAATTGTACAAATTAGCACAAGCAGCAGAAAATCGATCCCTATTTTGCTGCATCTTGGCTTCAGAGGCTGCACTGAATGCACAATCATTTGTAAACAAAAAGTCACACACTAACTCTCCCTCCCTTTAGCTTTGGCTTGTAACCTTTCAAGATAAATAATTATCATCAGTGTGGTAGCTGACCTTGATTCCATTTTTGTCCTCATTAAAAGCTTCTCACAACATCACTTGAAAACATATGTTAAAAAGCATGGGGGGGGCAGGACAGCTAGGTGGTGCAGTGGATAAAGCACTGGCCCTGGATTCAGGAGGACCTGAGTTCAAACCCAGCTTCAGACACTTGACACTTACTAGCTGTGTGACCTTGGGCAAGTCCACTTAACACCTCATTGCCCTGTGCAAAAAAAAAAAAAAAAAGCATGGGAGGAAGCACACAGTCTTGCTTCATTCCATTGGTGACTGGGAAAGTGCAAGAGCATCTGTTATCCAGAACCCAGACAAGCATGACATCATGAAACTGATTTATAATGCTGATGAACTTCTCTGGGCAACAAAATTTTACCATAATGTTCCTGAAGCTCTGAAAAGGGCAGATCAACAAACATTGTGTACAGACCTCTGTTCTGCTTCTGGCATTTTTCCTGGTGTTGTCAGGCAGCAAACACCATATCAAACATTCCTCAGCTATTTCTGCATCTCAGGTACATGACCATCTTCCAGGTGAAGTCTTATTAAGGAGGACTCTGGCAAGAATTTTGCCAGCAATGACTGAGAGAGAGAGAGAGAGAGAGAGAGAGAGAGAAAGAGAGAGAGAGAAAGAGAGAGAAAGAGAGAGAGAGAGAGACCCCGACCCCCACCTACTCACCATCCACCAACTCCCACTTGCCATATAACCTAGAAAATTTCGGTCAGTTTTTGTATGAACAGTGGACCTCCTGCCTTGTAAATCTCAGCTGTAATAGAATAAGTATCAGGAGCTTTGCTACCTGAGAGGAGTTGAATGGCACTCTTCTTCAGTTGGAAATTTAGTTAGAGAGGGATTGACTTTAATTTGAGGTATGTGGTCAATGACTTCAGTATTGATTGATGATAGTCTGTTGAGAACATTATGGATGTGTTCAGTCCAACTCTCCAGGATCCTGTCCTTATCACTATTCAATGTGACTCCATTAGCACTGAGTAGCTAAGGTACACCATTGGTCTTTGGTTCATAAATAGCCTTCAGGGCATCATAAAAGTGCTTTGAACTGTTACTTTCAGCATAAAACTGAATTTTATCTGCCTTCTTGTTGAGCCAAGAATCCTGTATCTCTGTAAGCTATGCTTGCCCTTTAATTTTGGTGAAGTTAAAATGTCTTCTTAGAGATGGATGAACTATCTTGCTTGTAAATGCTGTGGAGTTCTTGTTTATAGTTTAGCAGCTTCTGAATTTCCCCATCATTTTCATCAAGCCAATCTTGATGTTTGTGAATGTTCTGGCCCAGATGAGTAAATGCAATGAAAACTGCCTATTCCTTTTCTGTTCAATCATGTGTTGGCTCAGCTTTCCTTCCAAATTAGCAACAAACTGTTCCCACACAGAGAAACCTCTAATCTGTTGACATTAAGTCGTCTGGTAGTTGCCTTGCTATGGGGTCACTGCTTCTTTTGAATTTGAATATTTAGTTTGGAGAGGATGTATGTGATCAATTTAGCATTCTGCACCACACATTGTTTTCATCACTCTTACATCCTGTCTGTCTCTTCTCCTTACAATGACATAGTCTATGAAATTGCTATAAGGGTGTATCGCCAAAGTTTTATTGCATTTAGGTAAATGGAAATCAGTGTTAGTGATGAGAAGGTCATGAGATACACAAATTTTCACTAGTAAGTAACTATTGCTATTGCTGTTTCTGACTCCATTCCTCCTAAGGACTTTGTGCTATGTATGGTAGTCTGTGCCTATTCTTGCACCCAGAATTCACCCAGAATTATAACCTTGTCCTCTTTCAGCACATTGATGATGGGGGTCTCCAGGTTTTATTTAATTTTATATCTATCTATCTATCTATTTTTTAAAGTAATAAACACTTTTATTTATTGTTTTGGGTTCTAAATTTTATTCCTCCTTCTCTTCCTCCCCTTACCTCTCCCTGAGGTGGAAAGCAATCAGATATAGGTTATACATGTTATACATGTATGATTATGTAAAATATTACCATATTTGATAAACAACAAAATAGTAAAAACTTGATGTTGTTAAATTATAATGATGAATATTTACCTCAGAGAAAAGATGAGAAAGCACATTCTTTACCTTGGAATTTGATATTCTGAAAGTCAATGTTTACAACTAAGAATAACCTGTCTACAGATATGGGAGGAGTTCATGACTAAACAACAGATAAGATCGCAGGAGACAAAGTAAACAATTTTGTTTATATAAAATTAAGAAATATTTGGATAAAAATCTAATTTAGTAAACATTTGAAGGGGATAGGTAATTGGAGAGAAATCTTTGCAACAAATTTCTATATAAAATATATAAGGAATGGGGGCAGCTAGGTGGCACAGTGGATAAAGCAATGGACCTGGATTCAGGAGGACCTGAGTTCAAATTTGACCTCAGACATTTGACTTGACACTTACTAGCTGTGTGACCCTGGGCAAGTCACTTAACCCTCATTGTCCTGCCCCCCCAATATATATCTATCTATATATCTATATCTAAATATAGAACAGATTCAAATTTATAAGACTGAGATCAATTGACCAATAGATAAATAGTCAAAGGACATGAATAGGGAATTTTCAAGGGAAGAAAGTCAAGCTAGAATTCACTTTTGGTGGAGTTGTGAAAAGATGAAGTCATTATGGAGAGCAATTTGTAACTATACCCAAAGCACTATAGAACTATGTATGCCCTTTGATCCAGCAATACCACTGCTAGGTTTATATCTCAAAGACATTCCAAAAAAACAGAAGACAACCTATTTGTACAAAATACTTACAGCAGCTCTTTCTGTGGTGGATAAGAAATGGAAATCAAAGGAATGTCCATCAACTTGGGAATGTCTAAACAAGCTGTGGTATATGACAGTGATGGAATATTATTGTGCTATAAGAAATGACAAGCAGGATGATTTCAGAAAGGCCTAGAAAGACTTGTATGAACTGATGTATAGTGAAGTGAGCAGAACCAAGAGAACATTGTGCACAGAGACAGCAATATTGTTTGATGAAGAACTGTGAATGACTTAACTATTCTCAGCAATACAATGATCCAAGACAATCCCAAAGGACTAATGATGAAACATACTATCCACCTCCAAAGAAAGAACTGATATGGATGGAACACAGACTGAAGTATGCTATTTTTCACTTTTTTTTGTTTTTTCTTTTATTCAAGTTTTCATATACAAAATGACAAATAATCATACATGTATAATCCACATCTGGTTGCTTACCAACTCAGGGAGGGATAAAGGAAAGGAGGGAAGGGGGGATAAAATTTGCAACTCAAAACTATAAATAAAAAATGTTTATTATTAAAAAAAGAAAAACAAAAGTCAAGTTAGAAACAATCATAAGAAAATACTTTAAATCACTAATGATTAGATAAATGAAAATGAAAATAAATTTCTCATGCTTAGACCAGTGAAGATGAAAAAAGAGGAAATCTAGAAATAAAAGGCTTTATAGATGTATACATTTATTTCTTTCCATGGGTGAGAGGAGGTGGATATTCTAAATGTGAGATTTGCTGTCACAGCTGCATTGGACACAACAAACATTTTTTAATTTAATATTCCCCCCCTCAATTATAGGTAAAGACAATTTTTAACATTTTAAAGAAAATTTTGAGTTCCAGATTATGTCCCTTCCTCCTTTTCCTCCACCCTCATTGGGAAGGTAAGGAATTTGATATAGACTATACATGTGTAGTCATGCAAAACTTTTTTTATGAGTCATGTTGTGAAAGGAAATACAGGCCAAAAAACCCCCAAGCAAAATGAAGTAAAAAACAAAGTATGCTTTGATTTGTAGTCAGACTCTTTCAGAACTCTAGTTCTTTCTCTAAGAGGTGGATGGAATTTTTTAAAGAATCATAAGTCCTTTGTATTGCTAAGAATGCTTAGTCATTGACAGTTGATCATTATACAATATTGTTGTTACTGTGTACAATGTTCTCCTATTTCTTTTCACTTCACTTTGCATCAGCTTATGTGAATCTTTCCAGAGATCATAAAGAACTCCACAAAGATTATGAATATATTTAAACTTCCTCCTCATTACCCTGTTCCTCTTTGATGATAACATGGTTGATAGCCCCAAACTTGACACTCCTCTGTAACTTTCCCCTCCACCCCCCCGGTCATCATTAATGTTTTTAGGGCTTATCATGTTGCATAGAACTGTCACTGTGGACTACTGCTTCCACAGCAGTTTTTACATGACCATGTGATGGGCACTACTGACTGAAATGTTCATATGCTCCTACTCACTTAACATCTCTGGCTGCTCTGACTCAGAGGATAGTTTCATCTCATCCTTTTCCTTCTTGAGTTCCAGGAGGCCTAGTGTCAGCGGTCTAGTCAGGATGGGATCCATCACCCCCTATCCAGGGAATAGGGATGGGAATGGGGTAGAGGGTTTTGTAGGGGTCATACCTGTGATAACTCCAAAGCCCTAAACAGTTATAATGGCCCATTGTAGAGCCCCTGGTGACACAGGTCTACAGATACTAGGTCTGTGTCTTTCCATTCTTCTGAGTATCATTTGCCCTCCTCCTAAGAACTCTGATTTCCCTTCTGAGTCAGGAGGAAGCATCAAAATCCCTACAGATAATACCCATTCCAAGGTCCCCATCTCCCTGTATAGAAGAATATTTCTTTTCTTCCATAAGAGCATTCATAAACATTGTCACCACTGAAATAATGTTTCCCATTTACTTTTTCCCTTTTGGGATCCTTTTGCTTTCTCGCCCAATTCTCCTGTAAGTTCTCTTCTTCCTGACAGACTTCAGGAGTTATTTTCCCTTGAGTTTTAGCCTTTGACTTGATTAGAGTATATCATATTCTTCCCTTCCCCCTTTTATACACCCTCTGATTCTGTACTTTATTTAGGTAGGCATCCAATTTTACTTGTACATAATATTCTTATGCTTGACAAAGTTATTTGATTTCTAATTTTTTTTAGTTATAAACTTTAAAACTCTAAAAACCATGATGAATTGATGGACCACAATGCTCTATTGCCATTCTTACCACAGTTATTGCTCTGCCTTCAAATAGGTCCTCATGGTATATTCACCTGCTGCATAATTCTCTATCTGGTTCTCAGTCTTTGTCTCTCCTCAATATTTTATCTCTAAGACTACTTCTTCACAAGTTAATTTTAAAGGGGCAGCTAGATGGCGCAGTGGATAGAGCACTAGCCCTGGAGTCAGGAGTACCTGAGTTCAAATCCGGCCTCAGACACTTAACACTTACTAGCTGCGTGACCCTGGGCAAGTCACTTAACCCCAATTGCCTCACTTAAAGAAACAAAAACAAAAAACCAAAAAAACCAAGTTAATTTTATTAGTTTCCCTTATACAAATTCTCTTTTCCTTCCCCTTTTGACAACCAAATTAATCCAATGTGAAAGAGGCCATAGCAGACAATTGTATCCCCTCTATTGGCTATCATAGTAGAATTTACACTATATGTGTAAATTTTTATTGAATAAATGAAAGAATATATTGAGGGAAGGGGCCTGTGTGTGTTTATACTAGCTATTTGACCTAGGCAATCCTGTAGATTATGTTAGTTATAAAGTGATTTTCAAGTATAGGAGTGAGTTTGTTACCTCTATATAACATTGTTCTCAGATCCTGAGTCACAGGAAGAAGAGACTAATTCCCAGAGAGTTTATATAATTTTTCTTAGTTCATGCAAATAATTATATTGAGAGGCAAACTATATGTTTCCATAAAAGCCCATTTATTCAGTCATTTTAATATAAAAACTGATGAACTCAATGGAAAAGTATTTTTCTTATGAGTTCAATAAATATGTACTGATTTGAATTGAATTATATTTTTAAAAAGAGTTCAACTGATTGATTATGTGGACTAGTCAGGTCTATTTGAATATTCTAGCCAAATGCTCTATATACTCAACCACAAATGTAATAATAATAATAATAAGACCCACACATCTTCCTTGTTGTCCTCTTCTAATCCTATCTCAATTTATCCTTCTTCACTGGTCAACCTGCTAAATAAAGGATGAATTCTCTAATTCTGTGGCTCTGATGGATCATTAATAATCTCTGAGATGATAAAATTTCTATTGCAGACAATGAGCTTTAATTAGAAACTGCCACAGTGGGGGTTGTTAAGGTTTGCCCAAGGGACTTATCATAATCTAGAAATTAAATTGGATAGTTATAGTTAGAACATTAGAATTCTTACTGAACAAAACTGCTTACATTAATAAAATGGAGAAAAAGCAGATCAATGATTTGGTCACGCAACTAAAAAAAACTAGAAAGTGAACAAATTAAAAATACCCAACTAAACACCAATTTGGAAATCCTGAAAATCAAAGGAGAGATTAATAAAATTGAAAGTAAGAAAACAATTGAATTAATAAATAAAACTAGAAGCTAGTTTATGAAAAACAAACAATAAAATAGATAAGCCATTGGTTAATTTGATTAAAAAAAAAGACAGAAGAAAACCAAATTACTAGTATAAAAAATGAAAGGGGTTAAACTCACCACCAATGAAGAGGAAATTAAGACAATTATTAAGAACTATTTTAGGGGGCAGCTAGGTGGCACAGTGGATAAAGCACCGGCCCTGGATTCAGGAGTACCTGAGTTCAAATCCGGCCTCAGACACTTGACACTTACTAGCTGTGTGACCCTGGGCAAGTCACTTAACCCCCATTGCCCCACAAAAAAAGAACTATTTTGCCCAATTATATGTCAATATATTTGACAATCTAAATGAAAGGGATGAATATCTACAAAAATATAAATTACTCAGATTATCAGAAGAAGAAATAACATATTTAAATAACCTAATTTTAGAAAAAGAAATTGAACAAGCCATCAATGTACTTCCTTAGAAAAAGTCCCCAGGACCAGATGAATTCACAAGTGAATTCTACCAAATATTTAAAGAACAATTAATCCTAATACTATATAAATTATTTGAAAAAATAAGTGAAGGAGTCCTACCAAATTCCTTTTGTGAGACAAATGTGGTGCTGATAGCCAAACCAGGAAGAGCCAAAACAGAGAAAGAAAATTATAGACCAATCTTGCTAATAAATACTGATGTAAAAAAATTAAATAAAATACTAGCAAATAGATTACAGAAATATATCACAAGGATCATGCACTATGACCAGGTGGGATTTATACCAGGAATGCAGGGTTGGTTCAATATTAGGAAAACTATCAGCATAATTGACCATATCAATAATGAAAGCTACAGAAATCATAGGATTATCTTAATAGATACAGAAGGCCTTTGACAAAATACAGCACCCATTCCTATTAAAAATACTAGATAGTGTAGGAATAAAAGGAGCTTACCTTAAAATGAGAAGTACTATTTATCTAAATCCATCAGCAAGCATTATCTGTAATGGGGATAACCTAAAAGTCTTCCCAATACAATCAGAGATGAAGCAAAGGATGCCCATTATCACCTATTTAATATTGTATTAGAAATGTTAGCTATATCAATAAGAGAAGAAAAAGAAATAAAAGGAATTAGAATAGGTAATGAGGAAACAAAACATTTTTTGCAGATGATATGATGTTATACATAGAAAATCCTAGAGAATCAACTAAAAAGCTACTTGAAATTATTAACAACTTTAGCAAAGTTGCAGATACAAAATAAACCCATATAAATCATCAGCATTTCTATATATGACCAGTAAAGTCCAGCAATAACAGATAGAAAGAGAAATTCCATTTAAAATAACCACAGCCAATAAAAATACTTGGGAGACAAACATAACAACTATATGACCAAAACTACAAAACACTTTTCACAGAAATAAAGTCAAATCTAAACAAGTGAAAAAATATTAATTGCTCATGGATAGGCAGAGCCAATATAATAAAAATGACAATCCTACTATTTATTTATTTAGTGGTATAGCAATCAAACTATCAAAAAAATTTTATAGAGCCAGAAAAAATAATAACAAAATTCATCTGGAAAAACAAAAGTTCAAGGATTTCATGGGAGTCAATAAAAAAAATGAAACAAGGTGGTCTAGAAGTACCAGATTTCAAATTGTATTATTGGAATGATTGGAATGACACCACCTGCTGGAGAGCTACTGTAGGAAAGCTACGCCATGAGGAAAAGGCGTCTGAGGGCAAGCCATGTCGCTTTTCTTTGGCGTCAGGAAGTGATGTTTGCTTGTGGGAGGAAAAAGGGGCAAGGCTGGCTCTCTTCTTTTCTTTCACCAGGACTCTTGTGGAGAGCAGAGCAGGAGAACTGTGGCTCCCTGAGATAGATAGGTGAATCTAGACCTCTTTTTCTCTCTCTTCACCAAATTCTTATTCTCCTTAATAAATGCTAAAAGTCTTATAATTTATTGGTGACCATTCATTAGATGTTTTAGACAGACTAGTTTGAATTTTAGCACCTTACATTATAAAGTGGTAATTATCAAAACAATCTGGTACTACCTAAGAAATAGAGAGGTAGACCAGTGGAATAGAAGAGATAGAAATTACACTATAGTAAATGACTATAGTATATCATAAACCAAAAGTTCCAAGCTTTTGGAACAAAAACTCATTTTTTACCAAAAACTCCTGGGAAAACTAGAAAACAGTATGGCAGAAACTAGGTATAGACAAATATCTTACACTGTATACTAAAATAAGGTAAAAATAGGTACATAATATACACATAAAGGATGATACCATAAACAAATTAAGGAATCATGGAATTGTTTATCTGTCAGATTTATGGTCAGGGGAAGAATTTAGAACCAAAGAAGATATAGAGAATAAAATTAAGTATAAAATAGATTATTTTAATTATACAAAATTAAAAATTAAAAAGCTTTTGCACCAACAAAACTAATGTAACCAAGATTATAAGGGAAGTAGAAAACTGGGAAAGAATTTTTGAAACAAATATCTCTGATAAAAGCCTCATTTCTCAAATATATGGAGAACTGAGTCCAATTTATAAAAATACAAGTCATTCTCCAATTGATAAATGGTCAAATGATATGAACAGGCAGTGTTCATACAAAGAAATCAAAGCTATCTATAATCATATAAAAATGCTCTAGATCATTATTGACCAGAGAAATACAAATTAAAACAACTCTGAGGTATCACCTCATACCTATCAGAGGGACAAATATAACAAAAATGGAAAATATTAGATGTTGGAGGGGATGTGGAAAAGCTGGGATGCTAATCCACTGTTGGTGGAGTTGTGAACTGATCCAACCATTCTGGAGAGTAATTTGGAACTATGCCCAAAGGGCTATAGAGCTGTGCATACCACTGCTAGGTTTATATCCCAAAGACATCTCCAAAAAGAGAAAAAGGACTATTTGTACAAAAAACATTCATAGCAGCTCTTTCTGTGGTGGCTAAGAATTGGAAATCAAAGGAATGCCCATCAATTGGGGAATGGCTAAACAAACTATAGTATATGATGGTGATGGATAACTTAAGAAAGGCCTGAAAAGACATGCATGAAATGATGTATTGTGAAGTGAGCAGAACCAAGAAAACATTGTAAACAAAGACAACAATATTGTTTGATGAAGAACTGTGAATGACTTGACTATTCTCAACAATACAATGATTCAAGACAATCGCAAAGGACTATTTATGAAATATATTATCCACCTCCAAAGAAAAAACTGATATTGATAGAACACAGACCGAAGCTAACTATTTCTCACTTTCTTTCATTTTTTTCTTTTATTCCAGTTTACTTGTACAAAATGACAAATATGGTAATATTTTACATAATTATACATAATATACCCATTGTTTGCTGCCTCAAGGGAGGGAGGGAAAGATGTTTTGATAAAAATTGGAACACAAAACTTTAAATAAAAAAGTTTATTATTAAGAAAATTATTTTTAGAGGGGTTAATAAGATAATGAGCCCGTAGAAAATAGAACGGTGCAGTATGTGTATGTTCACTTACAAACTTAACCTGTGAATAATTCTATCTAAAAAGTAATGGAAAAAGAGGACTGTGCATGAAACTGCTTATCTTTATTATTATACATAACTTCCCTTTTCATTTTAGGTGTATGTTTTTGTTCATTTGTTCAGTCATGTCTGCCTCTTTGTGACCCCATGGACCATAGCATGTGAGGACCTTGCATTTTCTACTACCTTTCAAAGTCTGTCCAAGCTCATGCTTGTTGCTTCCATGTAGGCATCTCCTCATCTTCTTTTGCCTTCAATCTTTCCCAACATGTCTTTTCCAGTGACTCCTACCTTCTCATTATGTGGCTGATATATTTAAACTTAGCTTAAATGAGCAATCTGAATTAACTTTTTAAAGTTTTGACTAATTTAATGTCCTTACTGTCCATGTGTCTCTCAAAAGTCTTCTCTAGCACCACAATGAAAAAGCTTCAAATCTGCATCAGCCCAACTCTCACAGCCATGCATTACTACTGGAAAAAACATAGCTTTGACTATACAGACCTTTGTTGGCAAGGTGATGTCTCTGTTTTTAGTATGCTGGCCAGATTTACCATAGCCTTCTTTCAAAGGAGTGCATATCTTTTAGCAAATCACTGTCTACAGTGATCTTTGAGTCCAAGAATATACAATCTGACACTGCTTCCATTTCTTCTCTATTTTTCAGGAAACAATGGGACCTGTTGCCAGGATCTTTTACACTCTCCTCTTTAATCCTAATAAATTCAATATTCAATAATAAATTCAATACCCTAGCTAAAGGGTAGCTAGGTGGCACAGTGAATAGTGTTGGACTGGAGTCAGGAAGACTCAATCTTCCTGGGTTCAAATCTGGCCTCAGACACTTACTAGCTGTGTGACCCTGGGAAAGTCACTTAACCCTGTTTACCTCAGTTTCCTCATCTGTAAAATGAGTTGAAGAAGGAAATGGCAAACCACTGCAGCATCTTTACCGAGAAAACACCAGATGGGGTCAAGAAGAGTCAAATGAGACTGAAAACAACTGAACAACAACAGTAACAACAAAACAACTTACAAAATTGTTGTACTTGTCTGTGTTTCTTTCTGGCCTCCCTCCTGTTCTCTCCTTTGCATTAAAAATGCTTCAATGACCCTGTTTTCATTGTGGGTGGGGGGGGAGGGGCGGCACAAAACCTTATCACTAACCTATCTCTCTTTCCCCTCCTATTGATGAAAAAGAAAAGCAAACCCCTTATAGCAAATATGCATACTCAAGCAAAACCAATTTCCACATCAGCAGTGTTCAAAAATGTATATTTCATTTAGGACTTTTAGTCTATCACTTTTCCTCAAGCAATAGATAGCATGCTTCATCATGGGTCCTTTGGGATTATGGTTGGCCATTATATTGATGAGAGTTTTTATGCCTTTCAAAGGTTTTTTTTTTTTTTACATATTTTTACTATATAAATCATTCTCTTGTTTATGCTCACTTCAATCTGCACCAGTTCATACAAGTTTTTTGGAGGTTTTCTGAAATAGTCCCTTTTTTCCTTTTTGCCATTTATATACCATTACATTCATAAACCAGTATTTTACTAATTCATTCCTCAATTGGTGGGCATCCCTTTAGTTTCTAGTTGTTTGCTAAAACAAACAGAGCTTATATATATATATACATATATATATACACACACATGCACATATTCATACATTCATGCTTACATACATATATACACATATACATATATTTCTCTCTTCGACCTCTTTGGAACATATGTTTAGCAATGGTATTACTGGATTTAGTGACTTGTTAGAAATAAGTCCAGGGGGCAGCTAGGTGGCACAGTGGATAAAGCACCAGCCCTGGATTCAAGAGGGCCTGAGTTCAAATCCAGCCTCAGACACTTGGCACTTACTAGCTGTGTGACCCTGGGCAAGTCACTTAACATTGCCCTGCAAAAAGAAAGAAAAGAAAGAAAGAAAGAAGTCCAGATTGCTTGCCAGAAGGTCTGGACAATTCGTACCTCCACTGTGTATGTGTTCCTGTTTTCCCACAACCCCTTCAACAATTGTAATTTTCCATTTTTGTCACCCTTACTCAATCTGATGGACATTAGGTAGATAGAACCTTAGAGTTATTTTCCTTTGCATTTATCTTATTATTAGTGGAGTAAATTTTTATATGATTATTGATAGCTTGTGTGTCTTCCTTTGAGACCTTCCTATTCATGTCATTTGACCATATTGAGGGAATGACTCTTATTATTTTGTGTTTGAATCAGTGCCTAGATTTGAGAATTTATTAGGGACATCTAAGTGGCACAGTGGATAGAGCACTGGCCCTGGATTCAGGAGGATATAAGTTCAAATCCAGCCTCAGATATTTGACACTTACTAGCGTGTGACCCTGGGCAAGTCACTTAAAGTCCCATTGTCTTAAACATCCAGGGCCATCTCCAGTCATCTTGATGTATATCTTGCCACTGGCCCTCGATGGCTTCTGGAGGCAAGAGTGAGGTTGGTGACCTTGCACAGCCTCTCTTACTTAAATCCAATTCACTACAAGTCATGACATCACCTCCTAATGTTGTGGTTCACTTGAGAATGAAGGTTTAAAGTTATTTTGTTAGAAAGTGACATAATATAATAAAATATAATTTTATATTAATACGTTAAGTTTAACTTATTTATTAATTAATTTAATTTAAAGTTATCAAAACTGTCCATTTTATTTTCTGTGATCCTCACTATCTTTGCTTGGTCATGGACTCTTTCCTTGATCACATGTGGAAAAGATGATTCCTTCTTTGCTCCTTTATTTTGTTATAATGTGTACTTTTATATCTAAGTAATGTATTTATTTGGAGTTTATCTTGGTATATGGTGTGAGGTGTTGGTATAAACATAATTTTTGTGTGTGTGTGTGGGGCAATGAGAATTAAGTGACTTCCCCAGGGTCACACAGCTAGTAAGTGTCAAGTATTTTGAGTCTGCTTTTGAACTCAGGTCTTCCTGAATCCAGGGCCAGTACTTTATCCACTACACCACCTAGCTGCCCCCTATAAACATAATTTCTGCCACACTTCTTTCTAGTTTTCTTAGAAATTTTTGTCAATTAGTTATTCTCAGCAAGAAATTGATTCAAGACAATTACAAAGGACTTAGGTGAAAAATGTTATCCACCTCCAGAGAAAGAACTGATGGAGTCTGAATACAGATCAAAACATACCTTTTAAAAACTTTGTTTATTTTTCTTGTTTTTGTGTCTGTTTTCTTTTGCAATATGGCAAATATAGAAATATGTTTTACATTATTACACTTGTATAATTTATATCAAATTGCTCACCTTCTCAGGGAGGAAGGAGAGGAGGCAGGAAGAGAATTTGGAACTGAAAATTTAAAAAAAATGTTAAAAAGTATTTTCACATGTAGTTGGAAAACATAAAATATAAACATTTTTTAAAAAGAAATTTTTGTCAAATAGTGAATTCTTACTGTAGTAACTGGATATTAGGATTTATCAAATAATAGGCTACTAGATTTGTTTACCTAATCTGTACCACTGACTTTTTAAATTTTTTTTTTTGGGTGAGGCAATTGGGGTTAAGTGACTTGCCCAGGGTCACACAGCTAGTAAGTGCCAAGCGTCTGAGGCCGGATTTGAACTCAGGTCCTCCTGAATCCAGGGCTGGTGCTCTATCCACTGTGCCACCTAGCTGCCCTATTAACTTTTTAAATTTTAACCAATATATCAAGTAATTTTTGTGGTTTAATGATTTTTAATAGTTTTGATCTGGTAGTGTTAGGCTCCTTTTCTTTATATTGAAAAAAATACATATTTCTTTTGAAGTTCTTGGCATGGGAGTACTTAGGTTTGGCTATGACTGGCTGACCATTGTAGGGACCAATTTTTAATTGGGGAGTGTTAGCTAGGTGGCTCGCTGCAATATTAGGGCAAGGAAGGAGACCGACAGCCTCCCTTAAAACAGAGCAGGATTTATTTAACAAGAACAAACTTAAAAAAACACAAACAGGCTCAGTAGGATTAAGGGAAAGGAAATAAAATGGGGAAAGTGAAGCAATACAACCTGAATAGCCCCACCACCCAGGAATCAGCTGAGAACACACAGCAGCATCCTGTTGCCTTCCAGCTTCAAGCTAGAATGGTAAAAAACCTCCCTTCTTCCCAGCAGACCCCAGGCTGACCACACACAGCCCCCAGCCAATTGGCTGACTGCTCTGACAGTCACATGACTGCCCTCACTGGGCTTCCAATCATAATTTTGCCAGGTCCATGTAGGCATCGGTGAGTGGTGATGACTGAGGTGCCAGTGCCATGGTGACGACTACAACCAGTGGGTGGAGCACCATGCTGTTTGCAGAGCCCCAGGCCAGTGTGCATGCCAAGTTTTTTTAAAAATTCTGGCCAAAAGATGGGGTCATAAAAACCTCAAATAACAATTAATTCTTTACATAATCCATGTCTAGATGACTCTTGTTGAACTCAGCTTCTTCCTCCCAGATGGGAGTTGAGGGAGGGAGAAATATCTGTCATGGGGAAATAGGGTAGGGGTTTGGGATAGGAGTTTGCTCTTTAAAGAATTACACCCTCTCACACACAAATCCAGTATAATAAGATAATAGTTTATTTAGGGGCTGGGGAAGGGAAACCAAGACAGAGAAATCCTTGGATTTCTTCTCATGGGGAGAAAGACATGGCACAGAGTATGGCTCTGAGATACCAATCTCCCAGAGCAGGAAACAGGCAGATACATAAAAGTATAGAAGACTGATGGGGGTGATGATCTGACTGTGGAAAGTTCCCTTAGTGAGGGAGGACCATCCCCCGCTGGTGGTGGCTGGAGGAATTGGGTGAGGGGTGGCTGTGGATCTCTCAAGCCATCTCTCTCCTCCTCAGGCCACAAAGGCATCAGCTACACCCAAACTTATCTCCCCAGGGGTGAGGGAGACTGGAATGAAGGGTGGTGGTCCTGGGGCTAGCTCAGTCTGATCTGGTTCCACTTATCTCTGTCCTTTGGTTTAGTTTCTCAAGGAGAAGTTTCTTTGATGTACCCCAGAGAACTTCTGGGGTGCTCTGGGCCCATAATACATCAATTCCTTTTCCTATTACAAAGGGATATGTGTGTTTGAGTATGTTTAAGTGTGTCTGAGTGTGTGTGTGTGTGTGTATTTGGTGTGTATGAAGAAATACTGTCTATTTCATCAATGTTGGTGAGATTGGGAAGTTTCCTATTCACAAGGAGATTTCCTACCCTAGGTGCCAAGCTCTTTGGAATTTAATTACCCCAGTAAACTAGAACCTTTAGAATTAAGTCTATTTAAAAAAATTCAACTTATTGTTCAGTTAGGGGCAAGGTATCTGTCATGAGTCTTTATCTGACTTAGGGACAGAAAGTACATCTAATTCCCTAATTAAGTTTCTCATGAGGATAGTGTGACTTCAAATATATTTGAATGAGGCCCTGATAAAGAAGCTGCATAGACCTGTATGAGTTTAAAACCATTGTATTTTTAGAGATCTCCAAATACTTTGGGGACTTCCATGCAAATGAATTTAAACAAACTTAATAACTAAGCCAAGAGGACAAGGACATTGTTTTACTTGAAATATATGGCAATAACATATATAACACATATCTGATTGTTTACTGCCTCATGGAGGAGGCGGGGAAGAAGGGAAGGAGGGATAAAATTTGGAACTCAAAACTAGAAATAAAAATGTTTATTATAAAAAAAGAGAAATATATGGCAGTAGTGAGATGACTGAATCAAAGAACATGAATTTAGTACTTTTTCTCCCACATAATTGTAATTCCCCCCCCCAATAGTTAGACTGATTGCAAGCTCTACCACTAGAAGATTAGTGTGCCTCTTTAACCATAGGCCCTTTAATATCGACTACTTCTGTTTTTCTTAATCATCTTTTTCAATTTAATGGGCATGAGGTGAAAGTCTATAATGGTATTAATATGCAATTCTCTTATTCTTGGTGATTTGGAGAATTTATTCATATGGTTGGTAGCATTTCTTCTTTGAAAAATAGCTTATCAGGGGGCAGCTAGGTGCACAGTGGATAAAGTACTGGCCCTGAATTCAGGAAGACCTGAGTTCAAATCTGGCCTCAGATACTTGACACTCACTAGCTGTGTGACCCTGGCAAGTCACTAAACCCTCATTGCCCTAAAAGAAGAAAGGAAGAAAGGAAGAAAGAAAAGAAAGAAAGAAAGAAAGAAAGGAAAGAAAGAAAGAAAGAAAGAAAGAAAGAAAGAAAGAAAAACAGCTTACTCATATTTTTGACACACTTAACTATTGGAGAATATTTTTACTCAACGACTGTTAAAATTTTTTGTACCTTCCATTAGAAAAGACTTTTTGAATGTGATGTTTCCCCTTTGAGGACAGGGACGATTTTGTTGTTTTGTTTTGTTTTTTTCTTTAATAACTGCTTATTGATTGATTTATTGATTGGCCACATTAGCCTGTTGAAGTATACTATAATAGCCCTGTTGGCTATTTTTTTCACTATTCAGAGCACTATTATCTTTCTAGTAACACCGGGTAGTGACTTTGGAGTTAGAGGTTCCACCCTGCCTCCACCTCTCCCGCCCAGCTGATCATTATCGTCAGGATTGTTTCCTCTTGATTGGATGCCAATCTCTCCATCCTAATTCATTCCTGAGGTAACCCAAAGTCTTGCTTCACTTCAGCCTTGGGGCTCACTAATGCTTTCCCAATAGTCATTGGTTGGAGACCTTATGTTCTGCCATTGAGTTGCTCTCTGACAAATTAATGGGCATTTCCATCTATTTTGAAGCTGAACTCATCTATGTGTTGTTTCCCCTAATCAGAATGTGAGCTCCTTGAGAGCAGAGAATGGACTGGTTTTCTTTGAGAGCAATTAGCACAATATTGGCACATAGGAAGCACAATGCATACTTTTCTGTTGCATTCATTCCCTTTGCCTAGAATGGAATGGTATTCCATTTTTAGTTTCACCTCTGGTTTCCTTTTTTTTTTTTTTTTTAGTGAGGCAATTGGGGTTAAGTGACTTGCCCAGGGTCACACAGCTAGTAAGTGTTAAGTATCTGAGGCCAGATTTGAACTCAGGTACTCCTGACTCCAGGGACGATGCTTTGTCCACTGCGCCACCTAGCCACCCCTCTGGTTTCCTTTTGAAGCTCAGCTCAAACATTACACTTGATCACCCTAGCTGTTAATCACCTCCCCCTCTTTTATGTAGTTGTATTTTTTTTTTTGGTATATATTGTATACATGAACAAAACCTTTATGGGGATGGTAAAAGAGACAATGAGAGAAAGACAGAGACAGAGACAGAAAGAGATGAAGGGAAGAAGAAAGGAAGGGAGGCAGGGAGAGAGAAAGAGAGTAAGAGAGAGGGAAAAAGAAGAGAGAAAGAGAAGAGAGGGAAGGGAGGAAGAGAGGGAAGAGAGAGAAAGAGTGAACATAGAGAACGGAGAGAGAGAGGGTTGTAATTGCATGCTCCAAGGCATCTCCAAGGTGTGTCATCACAACTCTCCTAGAAGTAAGCTCCTTATCCACTTCTATGTGGGAAATAACGTCAGAGGTGCTTTATGCTTGTGCCAGTATCTCCTTACAAGATACTGGATCTTGTTAGCATACTTAGAAAGATGGGACAGGCACAGATACAACTTAAAGGGTTTATGGGCAGCTAGGTGGTACAGGCCTTGAGTCAGGAAGACTCATATCCCAGAGTTTAAATCTGGTCTCAGACACTTACTACCTTTGTGACTCTGGGCATATCACTTGTTTGTCTCAGTTTCCTCATCTGTAAAATCAGTTGGAGAGGGAAATGACAAACCACTCCAGTATCTGCCAAGAAAACCCACAAAGAGTTGGGAAATGATCCCAAAATAACAGAGAACAAAAAGGACTTATACATAATTCAGATTGGGAAAGAAATTGTTTAGAAGGTATTCTTATACTTCTTTCTATAGTCTTCTTTCTACCATGTTGAAAAAATATGCCATTTCTGACCATCACTGAATTCTTATTGAAAGTAAATAAAATTGAAAAAGTTACAAAAGTTGGGGCAGCTAGGTGGTACAGTGGATAGAGTACCAGCCCTGGATTCAGGAGGACCTGAGTTCAAATCCGGCCTCAGGACACTTAACACTTACTAGCTGTGTGACCCTGGGCAAGTCACTTAACCCCAATTTGCCTCACCAAAAAAAAAAAAGAAAAAGTTACAAAAGTTATAAAATGGTAACGAAAAAAATTGTAGATATATAACATGACCACTAGAGGGGCATATTCATTCACATATAGCACCATTTTATTGAATCAATTATAAGATCACAGATCCTAGACTTTGAAAGGACCATAATTATCATCTATTTAATCAAAGCCTTTTTGAGATCACAGGAATAGCTGGACATTTCCATTGTACAAGGGCATATTCAAGGTAAATGGGAGGTAGTCTCAAAGGGAAGGCACTAGGATTAATGGGGACTAGGAAAGGCTTCTTGCAGAAAGTAGGTCTTTAGTTGAGATTTGAAGGAAACCAGGGAAACCAGGTGGTAAAGAGGAGTTAGATCATTCCAGGCATGGGGGGACAGTCAATGAAAAAGCACAAAGTTTAGAACAACAAGGAGGCCAGTGTCCTTGGACCACAGAGTAAGCAGAAGAGTACAGCAGAAGGCTGTAAAGGTATGAAGAGCTTTCAAAAGCTAAATAGATTTTATTTTGATCCTAGAGGTGATAGAGAACCACTGGAGTTTATTGAGTAGGGGTGGTGGTGAAATGGTCAGACCTGTGCTTTAGAAAGATCACTTCAGCAGGTGAGTAGAGAATAAATTGAAGTGGAGACACTTGTAGCAGGCAGACTAAGCAGAAAACTATTAAAACAGTCCAAGTGTGAGTGATGAGGGCCTGGAATAGGGTTGTGGTAGTGTCAGAGGAGAGAAGGGGGCACATATAGGAGATGGTAAAAAGGCAGAAAGGACATGAATTGGCAACCATTTAGATATAGAGGGTGAGAGAGAGAAGAATCTAGGATACCTAGTGAGTGCCTGAAAGGAACATGGTGGCCTCAGCAGTAATAGGTAAATTAGGAAGAGAGAAGGTTTTTGTTTGTTTGTTTTTGTTTTTGTTTTTTTATAAAGATAATGAGTTCAGTTTTGGGCATGCAGATTGAATTTAAAATGTCTATGGGACATCCAGTTCAAGATGAACAATACACAGTTGGAGATGTGAAACTAGAAGTTGGAAAGAGATTAAAGCTGGATAAATGAATCTGGGAGACATCAGTATAGAGATTATAACAATCCATGGGAGCTGATGAGATCACCAAATGAAATAGTATAGGAGAAAAGAAGAGGGTGTGTTATTTGAAATATTGTGGGACTAAGCTGGGATTTTCTTTTTTTCTTTTTTATTATTTTTTACTCTGAATAGAATTTTATTTTCCAAAATATATGTAAAAACAAAATTTTAACATTAATTTTTTAAAAACTTTGTGTTCCAACTTCTCTTCCCCATTCCATTCCCACCCCCCACCCACAAGAACTCAAGCAATTCACATGTTATACATGAGTAGTCATGGAAAAATTCCCATATTAGCTAGTTGTGAGAGAAAACAGTAAAAAAGCGCAAAACTTCAGATTAAGGCATTGTCAAAGGAGGAATGAAAAAAATTTTTTTAAATGTGTTTCCATCTGTTTCAGATTACTATCAGATGGGCTGCAATCTTCATAAGTCTTTCAGGATTATATTGGATCATTGCCTTGCTGAAAATAACCACATGCTTCCCAGCAGATTCATCCCCCACTATTGCTGTTATTTTGTATACAGTACATTTCACTCTGCTTCAGTTCATGTAGTCTTTTCAGGTTTTCCTGATAGTATCCTGTTCATCATAACCTTTATATAGTACCTTAAGCTTGACAAAGAATTTTCTTCACAGAAGCCCAGAAAAGTAGGTACCATATGTCTTGCCATTATAATCAATCATCATAACTATTTCCCTCCATCCCACTTCCTTCTCCATGACATTTACTCTCTTTTTAACCTATTCCTCCTCAGAAGTGTTTACTTCTATCCTCTCCCTTGCTCTGTACTCCCTTTTTCACCCTTTCTTCCTTGTCCTCTTCCCTTCCTATTTTCCTGCAGGGTTAAATAGATTGCTCCTCCCAATTGGGTATGAAAGGCTATTCCCTCCATGAGCCCACTCCAATGAGATCAGGTCTCCGAGTTAATTCTGTGCTCTAAATTTTTCTTCCTCCCTCCTTCCTCAACCCTCCCTATGAGATCAAGCAATTCAATATGTCATACTGGTGCAGTAATGCAGAACATCTTCATCTTCTTGAAAGTGTTTTGCTTTTTTACTGTTCTCTCCCCCCCAAATCTGCCCTTTCCTCTCTTCCCTTCTCCCCCCTCCTTTTCTCCCTCCCCGCCCCAGGGCAAAAATATATTACTATACCTACTTGAGTATGTATGTTAGTCCTTCTTTAAACCAATTCTGAGGATATTAAGGTTCACTCACTCCCCAACTCCTTCCCCTTCTTCTACTCTCCTCCATAAGCTTTCTTCTTGTTTCCTTCATGTGAACTACCTCTCCTCAGACCATCTCTCCCCTTCTCCCTCCCCCTGTTTATTCCTTCTACACCTCAACCCTATTTTAATGATGTCGTCATGGGTTGGTTAGGTGGCACAGTGGACAAAACACCAGCCCTGGACCCAGGAAGCCCCAAGCCCAAATCCAGCCCCAGAAATAAGACACCCCACCCTGTCTGCCCTACAAAGAACAAAACACAAATGCTTTACAGATATCATTCCTTCATATTCAGTTCAGCCCCGTCTTCTGTAAATTTCTTGTGAAGACTTTTTGTTTTGTTTTTTTGGTGAGGCAATTGGGGTTAAGTGACTTGCCTAGGGTCACACAGCTAGTAATTGTCAAGTGTCTGAGGTCACATTTGAGCTCAAGTTCTCCTGAGTCCAGGGGCTGGCGCTCTTTCCACTGCGCCACCTAGCTGCCCCTGAATTTGTGAGATAGTTTCTTATGATTTCAAAGTATTATCTTCCCATGTAGGAATGTAAACAGTTTGATCTTTTAATATCCCTCATGAAGTCTTTTCCTGTTTACCTTTTTATGCTTCTCCAGGGTCTTATATTTGAAAAGTCAAATTTTCTATTCAGTTCAGGTCTTTCATCACAAATGCTTGAAAGACCTCTTTCTCATTGAAATCCCATTTTTGCCTCTGAAAAATTATACTCAGTTTTGCTGGGTATGTGATTTTTTTGGCTGAAGTCCCAGTTCCTTTGCCCTCTGGAATATCATATTCCATGCCCTTCGGTCCTTTAACGTAGAAGCTGCTAGATCTTGCTTTATCCTATTGGAGCTCCACAGTATTTGAATTCCTTTTTTCTAGCTGCTTGAAGTATTTTCTCCTTGACCTGGGAGTTCTGGAATTTGGCTATAATATTCCTGGAGGTTTTCCTTTTGGGATCTCTTTCAGGAGGTGATTGGTGGATTCTTTCAATTTCTATTTTAGTTCCTGCTTCTAGAATATCAGGGCAATTTTCCCTCCAATCTCTTGGAGGATGTGTCTAAGCTCTTGTTTTGGTCATGGTTTTCAGGTAGTCCAATGATTTTCAAATTCTCTCTCCTAGATTTATTTTCTAGGTCAGCTGTTTTTCCAAGGAGATATTTCACATTGCCCTCTATTTTTTCATTCAATTGGATTTGTTTTACTGTGCCTTGGTTTCTCGTAAGGTCACTAGCTTCCATTTGTTCAATCCTAATTCTTAGGCAGTTATTTTCATCAGACAGTTTTTAAATCTCCTTTTCCATTTGGCTTTTCAAACTGTTGACTTTTTTCTCATGACTCTCCTGCATCGCTCTCATTTCCCTTTCCATTCTTTCCTCCTTTTCTCTACATCTTTTTTCTATTTCTCCTACTTTCTCTTCAAAGTCCCTTTTGAGAGCTTCCATGGCCTGAGACCAGTTCATATTTTTCTTGGAAGCTTTGGATGTTGGAGCTTTGACCCTGTTATTATCTTCTTCTTCTGAGGTTGTATTGTGGTCTACCTTACCCCCAAAGAAGTTTTTGATGGTCTTCTGCTTTCTCTGCCTACTCATCCTGGCTTACTATTTCTTGGCTTTTAACTCCTTTTTAAAGTGGGGTGCTGCTTCCAGGACACACTGTTCAAGCTACAGCATGGCCCAGGGAATGGTTGGGCTTCTCTCGGCCTGCCTGGGTCACTTTCATTTGTTTTAAGCTCTCCACTGGGGGAGGGGCTCCTTCTCGGCTCCACTCCTATTCTCAGCTTCAGAGGGTCCCAGGTGTTTTGGGTTGAGGAGGGGCAGACTTTAATCTCACCTGGCCTGTTCTCAGGTCTGGAGATAACCTCAGGCCTACTTTACTAAGCAACCAACCAGAAAAGCTTTCTGTGGTGTGGTTTTCAGCTTCCGATGAGACTGCTCCTCTCCCCCACCTAGGTCTCCTGCCACTCAGGATTTCTTCCTGGTTCCCCGCTGGGGTGGGACAGTGGAATCCTTCCCCCCAGTCCACTGGTACCCCTGCACTTACCCCCCCCTCCCCCTCCCCCTCCCGGCCAGCCGTTCAGTCTGACCGAGCCCTCGGTTCCAGAAGACACCGGTGTTGCCCCTGATTCAGAGGCACTGGGGCAAATTCCTCTGGTGAGTATCTGATTTGTCAGCCTGATTGCAGGGCTAGGCTTTATTTGTGGCCCATCACGGCCCCCTGAAATCTATCTATAGCTGGAAAAAACTCTCTTTGTGTGTTTTTCTGCCCCAAGGGTTCTTTTATTGCTATTTTTAGGGTTATTGTATCAGGAGCCCTGTGGGTTTAATGTCTTTCCTCGGCCATCTTGGCTCTGCCCCCCTAAGCTGGGATTTTCTAAAAATATTGCTACTTATAAATGAAAGGCTATTGTACCAGTTTTGACAGTAAGCATTTATTATCAAGATCACATATTACTAACGTATTGACCACGTGTCTGACTAACTTCTCCATTAGTTACAGGCCTTACAGACCTAAACATACCCAGCATAAAGAGGATCCCAGGAAAGAGGCTAGGGAGAGCAAGCCCAAGGTACGACAGTAAGAGAAGAGTTTAAGGGGCAGCTAGTTGGCACAGTGGATAGAGCACCGGCCCTGGAGTCAGGAGTACCTGAGTTCAAATCCAGCCTCAGACACTTAACACTTATTAGCTGTGTGACCCTGGGCAAATCACTTAACCCCATTTGCCTCACAAAAAAAAAAAAAAAAAGAGAAGAGTTTAAGAGTGAAAGAGAGCCCAGAGATTGTTATCCTCTTTTAGGTAGAAGCAGGTCACTACACATTGCTCTAAGCTAATTGGTTAGCATCATTTAGCTCCATTGATTGACATGACTCAAAGGGTGGTCAAGGTGTGTTTCCTCCTGTAGCTAATCAGAAAGGTCCATCTGTATTCCATTTGTTAAGCTGAAGGCTCATCAAAGGCTGGGGAGGGTGAGAGAGCAGCTTACACTGACACATCTGGGTTCTTCCCAGAAATCTACCACTAATAATTATTTTTGCATAGTGGGTATGTATATATGCATTCCTGTGTGATCCTTTAAAGTTTCTTAGATGTCATTTCATAACCTGGGATCCATCTTGGAACTTTAATTTGCTCTAGAAACTTAGTAGCTGGCTTGAGGAATTCTTCCTCTTCCTTCAACCTTTCCCTCACCCCAATCCCCTTGCTTTGGTTTTCCCTAATTGTGTATCTGATAAGAGACTACCCCCTTTTCTGATGTAATTCCTTCTCCCTCCAAGGTGGTCAAAGTCAAGGCCATCACTTACTTTACACTGAAAAACCGGCCCTTCCTCCTTTCTCATATACATTGCAGATGGGCAAGAATATGCTTGAAGATTCCTATCAAAACTCTATTCAAAATCCTAGTCAGAGGAGCAATCATCACTATCAGTCTCTTGTCAGCATGGTTGTCTCCCACCCATGGTTGATGGCCGTGATCAACTCTTCCTTCCCACAGGTATTGCCTAACTCCCTGAGACAACCTCCCTGAATCTCCTTTTTCTTCTCTTTCCTATTCCTTCCTATAGGTTTTTACTGTTTTTACTGCTGGCCTTTGGACTTTGTTTAAATCCACTACTGACCTCTGGTGGTGGTGGTGTCAATGCACCTCTTATAAAGCCTCCTGTAATGGCTCATATAGTTGTCTCTTCCTCTCAGAATATAAGAATCAGCTGGATGAGAAAAAGGAAAAAAAACAAAACAAAACAAAACAACCAACCTGTCAACAGCTATATGAAAACGTTATAAATCACTAATAATTAGAGAAATGCAAATTAAAGCAACTCTGAAGTATGACCTCATACCCATCAGATTGGCTAATATGATAGAAAAGGAAAATGACAAACTGTAGGGGGATGTGAATTGTGAACTGGTCCAACTATTTAATAGAACAATTTGGAACTATACCCAGAGGGGTATAAAACTATGTATACCTATACCACTAGTAGGTCTGTACCTCAAAGAGATCAAAGAAAAAGGAAAACAACCCATCAGCACAAAAATATTTATAACAGCTCTTTTTTTTTTGTGGTGGCAAATCATTTGAAAATGAGAGGATGCTCATCAATTGAGGATTGACTAAATAAGTTGTGGCATATAATTGTGATGAAATGATGGGAATGATAAAGTGGGAAATTGAGATAGTTGGAATAACAGGCAAGTTTGGCCTGTTTGGAATTCAAAATGATGCAGGGCAGAGACTAATAGAGTTTTGTCAAGATAACTCACTGGTCATAACAAAACACCATTTTTTAACAACACAAAAGGCAGTGCTACATATGGATGTCATCAAATGGTCAATATAGAAATCAGATTGATTATATACTTTGCAGCCAAAGGTAGAGAACTTCTATACAGTCAGTTAAAACAATACCTGGAGCTAACTATGACTTAGACTGTGATTTTTTAATTGCAAAATTCAGACTTAAATTGAAGAAAGTAAGGAAAAACATCAGACTATATAGGTATGACCTAAATAACATCCCGTATGAATATGAACTAGAGATGATAAATTGATTTAAAGGATTAGATATGGTAGATAGAATGCCTGAAGAACTATGGACAGAGGTTTGCAATATTCTTTTTCCTTTTTTTTTTTTCAGGGTAATGAGGGTTAAGTGAATTACCCAGGGTCACACAGTTAGTAAGTGTCAAGCGTCTGAAGTCAGATTTGAACTCAGGTCCTCCTGAATCCAGGGCTGGTGCTTTATCCACTGTGCCACCTAGCTGCCCCCAGAGGTTTGCAATATTGTACAGGATGCAGCAACAACAAAAAAAAATTTCAAGAAAAAAGATCAAGAAAGCAAAATGGCTGTCTTATAAGGCTTTACAAATAGGTTTGAAAAAAAGGACAGTGAAAGGTAAAGGAGAAAGGGAAAGATATACCTAACTTAATGCAGAATCCTAGATAATAAACATGGAGATATGAGGGGTTTTTTTCTTTTTCTTTTTTTTTTTAGTGAGGCAATTGGGGTTAAGTGACTTGCCCAGGGTCACACAGCTAGTAAGTGTTAAGTGTCTGAGGCCAGATTTGAACTCAGGTACTCTTGACTCCAGGGCTGGTGCTCTATCCACTGCACCACCTAGCCGCCCCAATATGAGGTTTTCTTAAATGAGCAATGCAAAGAAATAAAAGAAAACAACAGAAGAATGGGAAAGACAAGTGATCTCTTCGAAGAAAATTAGGGGTATCAAAGGAAAGTTTCATGCAAAAATGGACATGATAAAGACAAAAATGGTGAGGACTTAGAAGCAGAAAGGATTAAAAAGTGGCAAGAATACACAGAAGAACTATACAAGAAAGGTCTTAATATCATCAATAATCACAATGATGTGGTTACTGATCAGACATTCTGTAGAATAAAGTCAAGCAGAGCTTCAGAAACATTGCTAACAATAAAGCTAGTGGAGGTGTTGAAATTCTAGCTGAATTCCATCTGAAGAGATGATGCATTAAAGAGCTGCACTCAATATGCCAGCAAATTTGGAAAACGCAACAGTGGCCACTGGATTGGAAAAGATCAGTTTATATCCCATTCCCAAAGAAGGGGAATGCCAAGAAATATTCAAATTACTAAGCAATTTCTCTTACTTTACATGGCAGCAAGATTCTGTAAGCCAGGCTTCAGCAATATATGAACTGAGAATTACCAGAAAAACAGGCTGGTTTTTGAAGAGGCGGAGGAACTAGAGACCAAACTGCCAACATTTGCTGGATTATGGAGAAAGCTGGATTATGGAAGTTAAAGAGAAACATTTACTTCTTTTTTTTTTAATTTTAAATTTTAATTATATTTAGAATTTCCCTCAAGTTACATGTAAAAAAAACACAAATTTTTTTACATTGATTTTTTAAAACTTTGTGTTCTAAATATTCTTTCTTCCTTTCTCCTCAACCCTCACTATCAAATCAAGTCATACATGTGCAGTTATGCAAAACATCTTCACATTAGTCAGGTTGTAAAAGAAAATAGACAAAATAACTTCAGAAAGATCAGGTAACAAATAAAACTATACTTCAATCTGTATTCAGATACCATCAGTTCTTCCTCTGGTGATGGTTTGCATTTTTCATATATCCTTTCAATATCATCTTGCTCATCATTTCTTTCACAGTAACTATTGCTACTTGTATTAGCCTCCATCTTATTCCCTCCCCTTGATATTTACTCTATTTTCTATCTCCCTACACCCTATCCCTACTTGAAAGTGTTTTGCTTTTTACTGCCCCCTCTCCCAAGTTGCCCTTCCTTCCTTCACCTCCCCCCCCCCGCCCCTCTCATTTTCCCTCAGGGCAAAATATATTACTATACCCACTTGAGTGTGTATGTTATTCCCTCTTTGAGCCAATTCTGATGAGAGTAAGGTTCACTCATTCCCCCACTTCTTCCCCATCTTTCCTCTACTCCATAAGCTTTTCCTTTTTTCTTTTTTGAGAGATTCTTTTCCCCAGTCCACAATCTCCCTTTCCCTTTCTTCCAGTGCATTCCTCTTACCCCTTAACTTTATTTTAAAGATGTCATCATGGGTCAGCTAGGTGACACAGTGGACAAAGTACCAGCCCCAAGCCCAAATCTGGCCCCAGACATAAGCAATCCCACCCTGCCTACTCCATAAAAAAACAAGGATAAACAAAAAATGAATGCTTTACAGATAGCATTCCTTCATATACAATTCACATCTATGCCCTCTAAATATATTCCTTTCAGCTGCCGTAATACTGAGAAAGTTCTTATGAGTTAGAAGTATTATTTTCCCATGTAGGAATGTAAACAGTTTAATCTTTTAATATCCCTCATGAGGTCTTTTTCCTGTTTGCCTTTTTATGCTTCTCTAGGATATTGTACTTGAAAGTCAAATTTTCTATTCAGTTTGGGTCTTTTCATCATAAATCTCTGAAAGTCCTCTTTTTCATTGAAGCTGGATAGTTGATTCTTGGCTGTAGTCCCAGTTCCTTTCCCCTACAGAATTTCATATTCCATGCCCTCTAATCCTTTAATGTAGATGCTGCTAGATCTTGTTTTATCCTTACTGTAGCTCCACAGTATTTGAATTCCTTTTTTTCTAGCTGCTTGCAATATTTTCTCCTTGACCTGGGATCTCTGGAATTTGGCTATAATATTCCTGGATCCTTTTGGGATCTCTTTCAGGAGGTGATTGGTGGATTCTTTCAATTTCTATTTTACCTTCTGCTTCTAGAATATAAGGACAATTTTCCCTGAAAATTTCTTATTTTGATCATGGTTTTCATGTAGTCCACTGATTTTCAAATTATCTCTCCTAAATCTGTTTTCCAGGTCAGCTCTTTTTCCAAGGAGATATTTCATATTGCCCTCTATTATTTTTATTCATTTGGATTTGCTTTACTGTGTATTGGTTTCTCATAAAGTCACTAGCTTCCATTTGTTCAATCCTAATTCTTAGGCAATTATTTTCTTCAGAGAGCTTTTGTATCTCCTTTCCCATTTGGCTTTTCAAGCTTTTTCTCTTGACTCTCCTGCATTGCTCTCATTTCTCTTTCCATTCTTTCCCCCACCTCTCTAAATCTTCCTTCTATCTTTCCTACTTTCTCTTCAAAGTCCCTTTTGAGTTTTGGGGCTTCCCCCCACTAATAGTTTTTTCCACCTCCCATGATCCCTCCTTCCAGCTGAGAAAAACTGCATTTTCCAACAGCTACCTAGCTGTACTAATATACATCTTGTTTCTACCAATAAAATATAAAGTCATTGAGGGCAGGAACTAGTTCATTTTTAGTTTTATAAGCCTGGCACTTAGAATGAGTCCTAGCACATAGTAGGTAGCTACTTAGTACTTATTGATAAATTGTTTTCTTTTTCTTTGGGGATATGTTTATTTCTGCTTCAAAATAATATTTCTTAAGTTTGTTGTGGCCTTTCCTCCTGATTGTTTCTTCATTCATTCATTCATTTATTCATTCATTTATTCCCCACCTAGAATTTGTCTGAAATCTTTCTCTCTTGAGCTTCTTGAATTTTTTCATTATCTTTTCATTATCTGCCTTCTGATAAAATAGATTGGTTTGGGTTTTGTTTCTGGCTTTTTTACAGCCCTGTCCCAAACACAGCTACCAGTTGATACTCAAGGTCTTTCAACTGTCTTTCTAATGAGGCATCTTTGGATCATGTCTTGCACTTTCTGCCTCCTATTCAAAGCCTTTACATTTTCTCCTGTATGGTTAGGATTCTATAATATACTACATATCCAAGTTATTCTGATCTTATAGCTGTCATTATATAATCCTTGCTCCCCATCTCCCACAACTTGCTCTCATTCACATTCCTCTCAACCCAATCACCCCACCCAGATGTCTCATGTTCTCTCTGTAATGCATACACCTTTGGTAAAAAGTTTGCCATAATCTTAAACTTCTTTTCTCATTCCTTCTTGGACCCACTGAGACCTGTGACAAGGCACATCCTGGATACCCTGTTAAGCTCTGGGCTTGGATTACTCCTATCGCCATCTACTCATTGTCTTTGCCCTTGTTCCGTATGCTGCTGAAAAAAAGTTAGAAAAAAAATCACAAAGCCATGCTAACTTTTGTTACATAATCTCAACTGGGCCCTAACTATAACAAAGTGATCAGTTTATACCTCCCTAGTCAATTTGCTATCCCACTCACCACAGGATTTTGGTGTTTTTTTTTTTTTAAACATTTTCATCCTTCCTCAATATCTTTAGTTTCCTCTCACCTCTAGATGAGAACCTTGCCTTATATTTCTTTTTTTCTTTTTTTTTGTGGTGCAATAGGGTTAAGTGACTTGCCCAGGGTCACACAGCTAGTAAGTGTCAAGTGTCTGATGCTGGATTTGAACTCAGGTCCTCCTGAATCCAGGACCAGTGCTTTATCCACTGCACCACCTAGCTGCCCCCTCTTGCCTTATATTTCACTGAAAAAATTGGGACCTTTTGCTAAGAGACCTCTCTTCTTCCCTACTTCTCATCTCCCATGTGTCATATGAAGAGTTAAACTTTCTCTTTTCCAAGGCAAACCCCTCTACATGCTTAAGTGAATCCATTTTATATAGTCTTCTCCAGGAGATTGCCTTTATCATCCCTTCTCTGAAATCCTCAATCTTTCCCTGTGTCCCTGAACTCATGTGTCTCTCTCAAGGCACCACCATTCTCCCCAGTTACTCAGTCATAGCCTATGTATTATCCTCAACTCTTCAATCTCTCTTACATAGTATATCCAATTAGTTGCCAAGACTGTTAATTCTATTTTCTAACCCCCTGCCCCCACCTCATTCAATAAACTCCAGTGAATCTCTGTTACCTCATGGATCAAATATAAAACCCTCTATTTGGCTTTTAAAGCCCTTCATACTCTGGCCCTTCCTATCTTCCCAATTTTTTTATACCTTACTCCCTTTCTTGTACTCTATGGTCCCGTAACATTGTTTCTTGAACACAACAGCCCATCTGCCAATGCCACGAATTTTTACTGGATGAAATTAAAGCATTTCTAAGTGCTTACAGCATGCTAGGCAAATCAGAGTTAACATAACCAGGAGCTGAGTCCAGGTAACCAGTAGAGAAGAGGTAGAGGTGATGGTCCCAGTTGAGGTGGCATGGTGTGGCATGGTAGGGTAGTGAATGTATGAGGGTAGGGAAGAACATGGGAATTAAGACAGTATAAAGAAAACATGTGTCTAATGATTGGTGAATGGCTGAAATATTAATGTGTATGTGAAATATTAATGTGTTGAGGGGAACACAAGTATGAAAACTTTGTTCATATAGAAACAACTATGAAGAATTAAGCAAAATACTGGAAGACACTTGTTTAAAGTGATTCAGATTACAGTGTCCAAAAGGACACTATATACATCTTTCCTTTTTGTTAAGAAACAGCAAACTAGAAAAGTGATAAGTGACATTATCACTCAAATTACTATATTAACCTCTTGTGTAATTGTTTTTAGAGAATGTACTTTGTATTCATGTTTGTGTGTGTGTGAGTGTAGATTGGGTGGGTTTTGCTGAGTCAAAACAAAAAAATTAAAAGGACAATTCAACAAGGGGAGAAAGATTTTTGATTGCTTGACTGAAATGTATAGTTTATAGTAGATTTTTAGAAATTCAATTTTTAAAATTTTCACTTTCAAATTTCTTCTTCCCTGAACTTCCTTCTTCCACTCATTGAGATGGCAAGAAATATAACCAGTACACATATAAAGTCATACAAAATATATTCTGCATTAGCCATGTTCTGCCCTTCCCATCAAAATAAAACTAAAAGACGACAACAAGAAAAATTATGCTTCAAACATAATCTGAGTCCTTTAGTAATCTATCTAGAAGTGGATAATACTTTCTATTATGAGTCCTTTGGAATTATAGTAGATCATTGTATTAATCAGAGATTCTAAGTCTTTCACCACTAATTGTCTTTGTAATATTGGATTTACTGTGCAAACTATTCTCTTGGTTTTGCTTATTTCATTTTGTATCAGTTTGTATAATTATTCTAAAACTATTCCCTTCAGTATTTCTCATAGTATAATAGTATTCCATTAGCCTTACTGTTATCATAACTTGTTCAGCCATTCCCCAGTTGATGAATATTCCTTCAGTTTTTATTTCTTTGTTACCATAGAAAGAATTGCTATAAGTTTTTTGTGCATATGAGCCCTTTTCCTTTTCCTTTGATCTCTTTGGGGCATAGACCTACTAGTGGCATTGCCATATGCAGTTTTATAGCTTTTGGGGTATAGTTCCAAGTTGTTCTCCAGAATCATTGGACAGCTCCACCAACAGTGTATTAGTGTACCTACTTTCCCACATATGCTCTAGCATTTGCCATTTTGCTTTTCTGTCATCTTAGTCAATCTGATGGGTGTAAAGTAGTACAATTGTTTTGTTTTAACATTTTATATTCATGTTTTCTTGAATTATTGAGTTATAGTCAAATATCACAAAATGCAGTACTTAAATGTTGTTTTTCATGTGTTAATGGAGGATAAATAACTAAAATGTATAGTTGAAAAGTAACAGTGACCAAATCCAGAACTAGAACTTTTGGCATCAGGAGCAAAAATCAGGAAAGACCCCATAAAATTAACTTAGTAATTCATAATGTGAAAATAATACAAGAAATAATAAAGGTAATTTACTTTAGCTGGAGAGGGAATTAGTTATTATAATGGGAATTAGTTGCTAGAATTGCCTACAGGTATACATTATTAGTAATGCCTATCATCTGGCATTTTTATATAATTATTTAATCTTTATAACAGGGGGCTAAGCTCAGTTGTTAATTTTGGTGCCCTCTAAGTTTGGTGCCCTGAGGTGAAGCCTTGGCTTCTCCAACCTAGTTAGAGTTCTAGACAGTTCTGATAGTGGCAGCTGAAAGCCACAGGATGAAAACTGGTTCTAAAGTTTCCAGGTAATTCTTGGATTCTGATTTTTCTGATGGGTATAGATATAGATACAGATAGAATAGTTTTTTGATTGGGTTTTATCTTTAAGACTGATTTAAGTCAAAAGAGTTTATTCATTTTGAGTATATATGTACTGTGGGGACCAATTTTTTTTTTTTTTGGCAGGGCAATGGGGGTTAAGTGACTTGCCCAGGGTCACACAGCCAGTAAGTGTCAAGTGTCTGAGGCCGGATTTGAACTCAGGAACTCCTGAATCCAGGGCCGGTGCTTTATCCACTGCGCCACCTAGCCGCCCCCAGGGGACCAATTTTTAATTGGTAAGTGTTAGCTAAGCAGCTTGCCGCAATATTGGGGCAAGGAAGGAGACCGGCAGCCTCCCTCAAAACAGAACAGGATTTATTTTAACAAGAACAAACTTAAAAAAAAAAAAACATAAACAGGATCAGTAGGATCAAGGGAAAGGAAATAAAATGGGGAAAGGGAAATTATACCACCTGTAAAGATACCACCACCCAGGAATCAGCTGAGAATATGCAGCAGAACTCCTGTCGTTCCAGCGTCCAGCTAGAATGTCCAATTCTCCTCCCCCAATTCCAGAAAAACCCCACACAGCCCCAGCCAATGGGATGGCCACTCTGAAAGTCACGTGACTGCCCTCACTAGGCTTCCAATCATTATAATTTTTTTGCCAGGCCCATGTAGGCGTAGGCGAGTGGTGATGATGTGAGGTACCAGTGCCATGGCAACAGCTACAATCAGTGGGTGGAGCACCATGCGGTTTGCGGAGCTCCAGGCCAGTGCACACCGAGGCATAAAACCCTCAAATAACAATTAATTCTTTACAGTACATATGTGTGCATGTATCTGTGTGTACCTATAGTTGCAAATGATCAATGTTTTTATTTAATTTACTAAAATGACCCATTGTTTTGCTATGGCATTGACAGAGACTTTCTTAGGGGAAGAGTAGTATATAGATACTGAGTAATGCTTGTTTGCCAAGAATAGGTTTTTTAATAGTTCAGGTTTAGAGTCAAACTTCAAGATAATGAAAGTCTAGGGACAGTGCTCCCTCAGGACACTCTCCAAGAGGCCTCAAGTTCTTTGCTTGTTTTCTGCTGTGCACCACTTTGAAAATCCTCAACTTTATCCCTGATCTCGCATTTAAGTCACATTGTAAATCTCATATCCTATACTCAGAATTGAGCCAGTAATTCATCAGCTGTTTATTTTAGTCCATTTCTACAAGTTATCCAAAAGCAAGTTCCATCTCAAAAGAATAGAATTCTTCACTATATGGAATAAATACCAGAAAGGGGCTGCCAAAGCTGACAACATTTTCAGTAAGCAGCATTGACTAAAAATGAATGATATTCTTGATCAGCATGGATAAGATAAATGCAGTAAATCTTATGATACTAACCCTTAAAACTCAGTAAAGTAAGTTTAGGACAAATGAAAGGAAGTACTGCTTTATATATTTTGGGTCCAGATCTGTGATTTCATTGATGTAGACACATAACAAAAAAGATAAAGAACCATATTAGTCTTCTAGACTTACTTGGGGCCATGAGAGATTCAGTGACTTGTCCAGTCACACATTGACTAATTCATGTTTGGACATTTATAGCAAGTTTAACTGAGACCATTTTTATAATATTTATATTCTTTTACATGAGTCAGGAGCAGGATTTGAACCCTGATTTCAAGTCCCACTGTCTATCCACCAGTCTACACTTCCTCTCTCATAGCAAATAATAAACTTACAAAGCTTATTATTGCAAGATGTGGTAGCAGATTTAGAAAATAGATTAAAATGCATGGAAAAATTTCTGGCAGTTGTATATGGTACTGATGTATTGAGATACACTAAATCTTTACAATTAACATCAGGGAAGACAATCATATTCTCACATGTTACATTCTTTGGGGCCTTTTTGGCAACAAAACATTATGTTAGATGGACCCTAGGTCCACCCAAATGTGGCAGTTCCTATGTTCTTATATTCCTAATGTTACATTTTATTGAAAAGATAAGTTGTTGTTGTTGTTGTTGTTGTTTGTCCTTTATTCTCAAAGAGGACCATGACATCAGGGTGATGTCATGACTTGCCCTGAATTGGCTTTAAGTGAGGGAGGGCTGTACAAAGTCACCAACCTCACTCTCTTCTCTAGAGCCATCTGGATCCAGTGGCAAGATATATATATATATATATATATATATATATATATATATACACACATATATATCAGGACAATTAGAGATGGCCCCAGATGTTTTAAGGTAATTGGATTTAAGTGACTTGCCCGGGGTCATACAGCTAGTAAGTGTCTGAGGTGAGGTTTGAACTCAGGTCCTCTTGACTCCAGGGGCAGTGCTTTATCCACTGTGCCACCTAGCTGCTCTAAGAGATAAATTAATAGCCTCTAAATATGAAGAGAAGAGAATCTTCTCATAAAGATTCTTTCAAAGGGAAGATGAATTTTTTCACTCTCAAAAACTTTATATGTTTTCTTAGAAGTCCAAGTTTTAAGCTGCGTGGAGAATTTTAAACATTGTGTCTATTGTCATTGATACAAGGGGAGGGAGGAGGTGAGTTTAGAGAATGTTGAACTCACTAAGGGTATTCAAAAACATGTTAGTAATACCTTTTGTTTCCCCAACAATGTGAATAAAAGCATCATTCAAAGTCATTTTTATCATATAATGATTTGGGGGATTTGGGAACTTCCTTTTTCTGTTTCCTTCATAGGGGGAAAAGGATGTTTAATGTGAACAAAATAGGTGAGTAAGAGTCAGAAATTTTACTACTGTAAAATTCAAAAGGAAGAGATAGTAGGAGATAGCTGAATGTGAAGGAGCCTAGGGACTTTGAATTAGCATGATACCAGAGAAAATTTCATATCTTAGGGAGTTATTTTAAAAAATAACACCTATCTATAGGTGTCACCCTACTAATTTCATTAGTTCCTTACTGGCTCCCTTTACAGCAAGAGCAGTGATGAAGATGACAGCAACTGCGATGTTATAATCTGTATAAATATACAAAAAATTCAGTCAAGATTGTGTGGTAACACATACATATAGTGTTGTCTATTTATCTTATTATCTACTTATCTTGGACACTCTTAGAGTGCCCAAATCTAAAATCCATTACACACAATGCTTTGTCTCAAGTTACTTCAGGGTTTTGTGTGTGTGTTTGTGAATGTGCCTTTGTGGACATAGAAAATACAAATTCAACCCATCCTTTATTTTACCCTCACTCTTTGGATTCTATCTGGAGCATTGTGTTCTATTCTGGGCACTGAATTCATTTGATGTGAGAATAGGTTGAAGGAACTGAACATGCTTATCCTGGAGAAAAGAAGACTCATGGAGGTAGAAGGGAACATGATGCCTATCTTCTAGCATTTGAAGGCTTATTGTGAGGAAGAAGGATTAAACTTGTTCTTTTTGAGTTACATGATCAAACCAGGAATGAGTGGAAATTGCAAAGGGGCTAATTTAGGCTTGATGTCAGGAAAAACTTCCTAACAATTAGACCTGTTCCAAAGAGGGACATATTATAATCATTTTATACATACTTCTATTTATCATTTCTTTCTCTGGGTGCAGATAGCACCTTCATTTTTCTCTACTCACTCTGTAGTGAGGTTATATCAGAATTTCAGGACAGTCATGTGGGACAGCCTTCTTTGGCAAAAGACATAATGTTCAAAGAACTCTCTTATGTGGTCAATTCATGCAACAGCCAGTGGTCAACCAGTCAGCAACTATTTATCACCTTTATCATTAAATCAAACTGCTTGTTTTCTAGAGTGTGTGTGTGTGTGTGTGTGTGTGAGAGAGAGAGAGAGAGAGAGAGAGAGAGAGAGAGAGAGAGAGAGAGAGAGAGAGAGAGAGAGAAATAACTGTGCATTCAAACTAGCTTATATTTTAGGTGAGGGAGGTATAGGATGGAAATGTTGGCCAACAGAGATACTGTAATAGTTCAGCATATCTCATATTCTGTAGTAATGGTCTCAGAGTCAGGAAGACTCAAGTTTAAATCCTACCTCAGACACACTAGCTATGTGACCCTGGACAAGTCAAATGACATCTCTCAGCCTCAGTTTCTTTATCTGTAAAATCTTTATCTGCAAAATCTATAAAATAATAGCACCTACATAAAAGGTTTGTTGTAAATGAAATATTTGTAAATTGCTTGGCAACCATAAAGTGCTATATAAATGTTAGCAATTTCTAGCAATTACTTAAATGTGAATTTTTATTAGAATTATTCCATGTAATTTCTATTATATTGACTTTTAGGTTAAATTGGTAATATGGAGATAAAGAATGAAACATCAACAGATTTTATTCTCCTAGGTCTCTTCCCTGAATTCGAATGTCCAAACATACTCATCTTAATCATCCTCTTGATCTACACCATTGCTTTTATTGGAAATACTGTTTTAATTCTATTGATCTGGTTGGATTCCCACCTTCACACTTCAATGTACTTCTTGCTAAGCCAGCTATCCCTTATAGATTTGGCTTATATCTCCAGTACTGTTCCCAAGATGGCCACCAATTATGTCACAGGGAGAAAAAACATGTTCTATTTTGCTTGTGCAGTTTAGATGTTTTTCTTTTTGATTCTTGGGATTGCTGAGTGTATCCTCCTAAGCCTTATGGCCTATGACCAATATGTGGCTGTCTGTAATCCACTGAGGTACTCAATCTTAATGAGTCACACCATTTGTCTACAGATGGCTGCTGGATCCTGGATTGGAGGTACAATAGCATCTTTAGTTCATACCATTTATCCAATGACTTTCCCAACCTGTGGTCACAGGGAAATTAACCATTTCTTCTGTGAGATGCCTGCTATACTAAGACTCTCCTGTGTTGACACTTCAGCCTATGAGATGGTGATATTGGTGACAAGTATTATGTTTCTCTTAGTCCCCTTTGTACTCATTCTTGCTTCTTACACTATCATCATCCTTACAGTCCTCCACCCGAATTCACCAAAACAAGGCTCTGGCAACATGTTCCTCTCATCTGACTGTGGTTAGCCTATACTTTGGACAGGCCATCTTTATCTATATGACTTCTAGGTCTTCCCATACACCAGAGCAAGACCAGATAGTTGCTGTGTTTGGTACCATGGTCACCCCCATGCTGAATCCCCTCATCTATAGTCTGAGAAACGAAGAAGTGGTGGGAGCTTTAAGAAAGATACTCGGAAGATTATGCAATTATAAAAACATGCCTTTCTTACATTGTCATCAGATCCAGAAATGCCATCCTCTTTTTCCTGATTAGTCAAAGTCATCTTAATAGGACTTAATAAGTGTCTATGATGTGCCAGGTCCTGAGAAGGCTAAGATGAAAATGATTGAGTTTATGCTCTCAAGGAGCTTACATTTTAATGCAGGAAGGATATGACATATATATGCAATAGTGCAAATACATAATTCCAAATTGCTCGCCAGAATGGTTGGATCAATTCACAACTCCACCAACAATGTATTAGTGTTCCAATTTTTCCACAGCTCCAACATTTATTATTTTCCTTTTTGTCATACTAGCCAATCTGATAGGTGTCAGGTGTTACCTCAGAGTTGTTTTAATTTGCATCTTTCTAATCAATAGTGATTTAGAGAATTTTTTTCATATGGGAATAGTTAGCTTTGATTTCTTCTTCAGAAAACTGCCTATTCATATCCTTTGACCATTTCTCAATTGGGAAATGACTTGAATTATTATAAATTTGATTTAGTTCCTGATATATTTTAGAAATGAGGCCTTTATCAGAAGTACTGGCCATAAAAATTGTTTCCCAGCTTTCTGCCTCCCTTCTAATTTTGTTTGTACAAAACCTTTTTAATTTAATGTAATCAAAATCATCCATTTTTCATTTCATAATATTCTTTCTCTCTAGTTTGGTCATAAACTGTTCTCCTTTCCAAAGATCTGAAAGGTAGATTATTTCTTCCTCTCCTAATTTACCTATGGTATTACCTCTTATGTCTAAATCATGTACCCATTTTGACCTTATTTTAGTATAAGGTGTAAGATGTTGGTCTATGCCTAATTTCTGCCATACTATCTTCCAGTTTTCCCAGCAGTTTTTGTCAAATACTGAACTCCTATCCCAGGAGCTGGAGTCTTTGGGTTTATCAAACAGTACATTACTAATGTCATTTACTACTGTGTCTCCTATGCCTAGCCTATTCCATTGATCCTCCACTCTATTTCTTAGCCAGTACCAGATAGTTTTGATGACTGCCACTTTATAGTAGAGCTTCAGATTTGGTACAGCTAACCCAACTTCCTGCGCATTTTTTTTTTTCATTATTTCTCTTGATATTCTTAACTTTTTGTTTTTCCATATGAATTTTGTTATTATTTTTTCTAGCTCTATAAAATAATTTTTAGGTAGTCTGATTGGTATGGCACTGAATAAGTAAATTAATTTAGGTAGAATTGTCATTTTTATTATATTGGCTTGGCCTATCCATGAGCAATTGATATTTTTTCAAGGAATTACTTCTGTTTGTTTTTACCCTCCCAACTCGGAAAGCCCTCTTTTTTTCCAAGTAGAAATAAGATTATCTAAGATATGGCTTATACCCTGTTAATTGTATGCTCTTAATTAATTGGTCTTATTTGATTAATTGTTTTTAATACATAAAAATTTATCTCCCTCTGTATTGGGGTCCATTGCCAAAGCTGAGAGGGTCTGGTTCCAATTTGTTATGCAATTGACATGCATTGCTTAATAAATTGATATGCATAAAAGTTTGAACATTTGTTTCCTCAGTTATTTCATATTTCAACATTCAGTTTTTGGTGGAGCAAGCCAAATCAAATCAGGACTCTGTCATGAATAAAACCCCAAGAGATAGAGTTTCTAGGTATTGATAATCAAATGATTAATTTGGCTAGCCAATAATCAATAAATTGATGGTCAGTTATTCATTTGGGTAACCAAAGAGGCTAAGGGACACTCTGAAATGCCTTAAATCAGGTGTGTACCTTCTGACAGGGTACCCTGACAAATGAAACTCAAACTGATTGGTGGACACTTAGTGAGGAGGTGGGCTAAGAGTCTGCAGCTGCTCATGTTAAGAACATGGCTTGATTTTGAGACTTAGGAGCCTCAAGGTATCTGAGCAGGGGAAGCCATTTTCATCCAGACTTCTATGACTAGTTTTCTCCTTCATGAGTTTAGGGTCACCCTAACCTCTAACAGAGGGAACTGTGAGAAAATTATTAATAATAGGGGGATTGGGACTCCCAGGGTCCCCTGCTGAGAGAGCTGGGCCTGACCTTTCTTAAGGTCAGCCCAGAATCAGGAAGTTACCTCATTCAAAACCATACCTACCTGAAAGCCTTGTTCCCACCTGGGCTTTGACATCAGCATGACTGCGCCAAACCACCCTCAAATCTAGTGACCAAAAGATTTGAAAGATGCTAGCTTTGTGCAATGTATAAGGATGGGCTCTGCTCCTGTCTGCAGCAAGCTTGCACAGACATTCTCTCACTTTGGCCCAGGAACTTGGTGAGAGGAGATGCAGCCCTCTAGGATTCCCTGTTTTATCTCTTCTCTCTCTTCTATTTCCTAACTAGGCTTTCCTATCTTTCAGAGCCATGCACACTCTACTAATACTTAATATACTTTAATAAATGCTTAATGCTCCCAAATTGATATAGTAGCCCCTAATTTCTAAGTAACAAATATATAACAAACCCCAGCTCCTTTTCCCTACAATTGGGACAGAAATAGGATGACCACACCTAGGTTTTTTTTTGTTGTTTTTTTTTTTTTTAGGCAATGGGGGTTAAGTGACTTGCCCACGGTCACACAGCTAGTAAGTGTCAAGTGTCCGAGGCCGGACCTGAACTCAGGTACTCCTGAATCCAGGGCCGGTGCCCTAACCACTGCGCCATCTAGCTGCCCCCTCCACATATAGTTTTACTCAACACAGGACCAAGGACAGGAGTTCCTTCCCTCAGGGAAAGGAGTCAACCCAGACTGGATTATGTTTATACTATAGATAGAAATCAGGTTTCCCAGTTGGGTGGGGTCCCAACAAACCTATTTAACAAGCATGTGCCTTGGAGGTTAGGAGTAATTATATCAATCATGTTCTTCAGAGACTGACTGACCTTTTCAGGAGTAGGGTCTTAAGGAAAATAGGAGGAAAAGGATGGATCACAAATTAATAATTAATTATTAATATAATAGTATAATATTAATTTTTCTCAATTCCAATCCCTGGGATGACAGCCTGTCAGAAAAAAAATTCCCTAGAGTATTTCACTTAATCTTTCACTGAGGGACTTTTTTGTGTGGTACCATCCTCAGAAGTTGGACTCTCCTTGATCCTAAATTCTTCTGACTTAGGGTAAAGTTTAGCCTACACTGCTGGAGATGATTTATATCCAAACTGAAGGTCAAGGAAGGGTTAGGTTTAGGTTTAGGATTAGGTTTATCCATACTCTGAAGGTTGGGAAAGGGTTAGGTTAGATTAGGGTTACCCCAACCCTAAAGGTTAGGGAAGGATTACTCTTTTGAAGGGATTATGTGTTCCAGTAATAACAAAAAACTGAAGAATCAGTTCAGGGTGAAGAGCAGAAATTCTTATTGACCTGGAACTTCCCATAGAGGAGTGGAGGTAGTGAGTAAAAGGTAGAGTTCTCAGATTATGGTAAAACATATCAAGATATAAATGGGTCCTGAAATTGGCCTGAAGAAGGGACTCTTAATTACAGCAGCTAGCAAGTATGTTTGCCTTATTATTTTATCTGTTTTTGTTTCTTTGTAAAATGCAGAAAGAAAAAAATCTTTGTCTTGTGTTTAGTGTTATTTGTAGATTTTGCTATATTGTAAGATTTTTAAGGGAAAATGTAGCCAGCCAGAAAAACTATTAAAAAGCTGCAGCTAAAGAGTTTAGAATGCTGGGGAATATTAATGAAGTTTCATACCTGAAGCACTTTCTTTTAAAACTTTTCTTCTAAAACTTTAGATACTATGGTATAGGGACATATAGGCCCCATACAGGCAATATTGCTTCATTGTCTATGGTACCTTTTATAAAACTGTATTTATCTCTTTAATTAAAACAATTTTAGCCATAACTTTGAAATTATGTGGCTACCTCTACCTTTTTTTTATCCGCTGAAGCATAATAAATTCTACTCCAAACCTCCATTTTAACTGTGTGTATCTCTCATTTTTAAATGTGTTTCTTGTAAACAATATACTGTTGGATTCTGATTTTAATCTATTCTATTTGTTTCCATTTTATGGGTGAATTCATCCTATTCACATTCAAAGTTATAATTACCATTTTGGAATTTTCCTTCATTTTATTTTTACTCACTATTTTCCTTCTCAGCCTCTCTTTTTACCCTGTTCCTGTACTCCTACCTTCTATAAAACCCTTGTGCCCTGCTGTTGCCAGCTACCCTGCTTTGCCTAATCTTTCTGCAATCTTCCTTTGGTGATGTTCCTCTTCCTATTTGGGAAATTTTAACCTGCTCTTCTGCTTTTCATTCCTCCATCTCAACCTTCTAGTGCTCTCTGCTCACCCTGAATTCCTAAGTTCTTACTCCTACCAACATTCTAGTCCTTTTGGGAGAATGATACTGTCGGGAAAGTTTCTAAGTCTGACAGAGGAACAGAAACAACGAAGTCTCCAGACTGAATCAAATAGGTTTATTGAGAGAGACAATAAAGCCGGTCAATAAGGGGTTGGACCTGAAAGACCTTGAGTTACAAAATCAATGGGTTTTTATACCCCTCCAAAGTTTGTATGCTTCTGTTTAATTGTAATTAAACAGTATCTAAAATTAAAGCATCTTCTTAGGAAATAGAGAAAATGCCTACACGACAAATGTCAGCATTTTCCATTACTCATATCATCCTTCTTGTGACAACAAGGTCATAACTCTGGGGCATGACCCCTTTCAATCAAATATATCACTAGTGAGCTGCATGATCTTCTTTTGTCAAGCACAATGCCCAGTAGTTTATAAAATATAAAATTGCTGACTATTGTATCTTCTGATATTACTTAATGCTTGAGTTTGGAAAGTGTCATCTGACATTATTAAGTAGTAAGAAAAGAAACTTACTCTACTAATACAATTAAAATATGATATCTAAATATAATAAATCATAGTATTTTTAGTTAATATACTGATTATTATTATAATTAAATCACTTTAAATCTCTAATAACTAAGGGGTAGGGAAAATCTCACTCACATTCTCTGGGGCAGTCTTCTAGCCTTTTCCAGTTCCTTACAACTCTGCTCTTCAAAGAATACCTTACACCTTTCATTCCACTCTAGGGTGCCTGAAAACCCATTCTTCTACCAACTAGATCACTTAAAAATTTTTTTTTTGCAGTTCAATGAGGGTTAAATGACTTGCCCAGGGTCACACAGCTAGTAAGTGTCAAGTATCTGAGGACGGATTTGAACTTAGGTCCTCCTGAATCCAAGGCCAGTGCTTTATCGACTGCACCATCCAGCTGCCTCCCAGATCACTTTTACATGGGTTTTCATCCTTTATTCCTCTGCACATTCTTATGGCTTGCCCCCTCAAAACAACTTGATTGATTATAGTTTTATCTTAAATCACATTTTTAAAGCCAGTTTCAATTTCCAGACCATAATTCCATTCCTCTAGTAATTTGGTAAATTAAACACACACACACACACACACACACATACATACACACACACACACACACACACAAATCATCTTCAGAGTATTTGACACATTATGAAAATTGTCTTTTTCTTTTGTAGGACCTTTTCAATTTGTCCTGATTGATTAATGAATATATATTATGAATAGGAGAAACCATTTGGAATAGGATAAGCCATTCAAGGGGTAAGATTGTATTTCATCAAAACTTACCAGAGAATCCCCCTTTGCTGTTTGGCTGATAGAAAATGAGGAGTAATTCAAGCAAAGGATTCAGTTTGGAGTATCCTCAGGGTAGTTTCAGTTAAATATCCTTCTTTTTCTTGTGGCTATATAAATCTCCTTTTGTTAACTGTTAATTGATCTCTGTTGAAAATTAAATATGTTTCAATTGCCAGTCTCTTACAAAAATATGATAAACAGATCAGAGAAATTAATTTTATAATATCTCCTACAAAAAAATAAAATCAGATCAGAGACATGTCTCCTCCAGAACAAAACCAGATCAGAGAACATAATATCTCCTACAGGATACGCCAGATCAGAGATAGACAGGAAAAACATAATATCAATTTATTTTGTTCCAAGAAGAAATATAACATGATAATGCTGAAGACCCTTCAAAGATTCCTTCTTTCTAAGGGTTTTTAAGGTTTCTTTGCTCATAGGTTACAGAATAACTTCATCAGCATGATACAAACCAACCCAAAGCAAATACTACAAATGTAAATTACTTAAACAATACAAATCTGTTTAAAGCTCAATTTAAAGCAGATGCCATGGTTAGATTATGTGGAGACAGGAAGGGTATTATCAAAGACAAGGAGGTATAGATCAGGAGAACAAAAAGATCTATTTACTTTCTTGGGAAAGAAGATAGTAAATAAGAATTTCAAAGGGGCATTTAAGTTTGTTTATTCTCTTGGGGAAAGTAAATATACTATAGTTTGAAGTCTGAGCAAAAGGCATTTTAATTTATTAATTAATATCCAAGTTCTCATAAAATCCATTTGGATAATAAGGCAGCTCCATTAAACCTAGGTGATCCATACATTCATATTAACATCTCCAATTATCTCTTTTTGTTCCAATACTGAGAAAATCTGAATATTTTTTTCCCAATACTTTTTTTTTTGTTTTTTTTTTAGTGAGGCAATTGAGGTTAAGTGACTTGCCCAGGGTCACACAGCTAGTTAAGTGTTAAGTGTCTGAGGCCGGATTTGAACTCAGGTACTCCTGACTCCAGGGCCAGTGCTCTATCCACTGCACCACCTAGCTGCCCCTAGGAAGGGAAAGGAAATACAAACTCTATTCTTCTCCTTCTCCTTCTCCTTCTCCTTCTCCTTCTCCTTCTCCTTCTCCTTCTCCTTCTCCTTCTCCTTCTCCTTCTCCTTCTCCTTCTCCTTCTCCTTCTCCTTCTCCTTCTCCTTCTCCTTCTCCTTCTCCTTCTCCTTCTCCTTCTCCTTCTCCTTCTCCTTCTCCTTCTCCTTCTCCTTCTCCTTCTCCTTCTCCTTCTCCTTCTCCTTCTCCTTCTCCTTCTCCTTCTCCTTCTCCTTCTCCTTCTCCTTCTCCTTCTCCTTCTCCTTCTCCTTCTCCTTCTCCTTCTCCTTCTCCTTCTCCTTCTTCACAATGAGGGTTAAATGACTTGCCCTGGGTCACACAGCTAGTAAGTGTCAAGTGTCTGAGCCTGGATTTGAACTCAGGTTCTCCTGAATTCTGGGCCAGTGCTTTATCCACTGTGCTACCTAGCTGCCCCCTTTTCCCCAATATTGAATATGAGCCAGGCCAGGCCAGAACATCCAATGCTTAACATAATGCCTAACACTTTTTAGGTATTACTCTCTTATAATCCAGTTTCTGATTTTATCAATCCACCAAAACTGCTCTTTCCAAAGTCACAAAGGCTGTAACTTTCGGAGCTCCCTGTGATCTATCCACATACCTCCAAATAATGCCATAAGACAATTCCTGGAGCAGCAGAACCCACAAAAGAACAGAGTGAGATCATTTTCCAGCCAAAGACAGATTAAAAGGGTGGCAGGGAAGGTTGGCTGTACTAGGCTGAGAGGAGAGTGCAACTGCACTGCACAGACCCAGCCCCAGGCAAGGCTGTACCTGGTGAGGGGGTCCAGCAGTTGGCTGGGGGAAGATAGCAGGGTTCTCTGCTGGAGCTGAGGTGGAACACTGCTGTGTTGCCTAGGAAGCAGACTTGAGGGGCAGTGGCCCAGTGGGGGAGGCATGCCAAACTTGCAACCACAGAGAATCAGATTTCTCTTTCCAGGTTAAAGAGCAAGCAGGCCTGGGTTTACTTATAGGCCAGGTGAGCTAAGAATGAGCCTCTCCTTAAATCATACCACCTGGGACCCCCTGAAGCTTGGGACAGTGAAGACTGGAAACAGTGCCCCACTTTAAGAAGGAGTTAAAAGTCAAGAAAAGCCAAGGAATAGGCTAGGATAATGAACAGGCAGAAGATATTGCGGACCATCGAAAGTTTTTTTGGTGATAAGGTAGATCAAATAAACCCTCAGAAAAAGATAACAAAGTCAAAGCTCCTACATCCAAAGCTTCCAAGAAAAATATGAATTGGTCTCAGGCCATAGAAGCTCTCAAAAAGGACTTTGAAGATAAAGTAAGAGAGAGGGAAAAGTGAGAGAGGTAGAGGAAAAAAGTGGAAAGAGAAATGAGAGTGATGCAGGAGGCACATGAAAAAAATCAACAGCTTGAAAAGCCAAATTGGCCAAATGGAAAAGGAGGTACAAAAGCTCTCTGAAGAAAATAATTTCTTAAAAATTAGAACTGATCAAATGGAAGCTAGTGACTTTATGAGAAACCAAGTCACAATAAAGCAAATCCAAATGAATAAAAAAAATAGAGGGCAATGTGAAATATCCCCTTGGAAAAACAGCTGACCTGGAAAATAGGTCCAGTAGAGATAATTTGAAAATTGTTGGACTACCTGAAAAAAGGAAAGAGCTTAGACATCATCTTCCAGGAAATTGTCAGGGAAAATTGCTCTGGTATTGTAGAAACAGAAGGTAAAATAGAAATTGAAAGAATCCACTGATTACCTCCTGAAAGAGATCCCAAAATGAAAAATGAAAACTTCCAAAGTCACTAATCATGTCTTTAGTTGTTAAATGCAATTTTTTCCTCAGTCTTCATTGACCTTCCTTGACCTCTCTGAAGCCTTTGACACTTGATACTCTCTTCTCTAGGTTTTTGGGATACCACTCTCTTCTTGTTCTTCCTCTAGGACCTATCTGACTACTCCTCAGTATCCTTTGCTAGATCCTCTTTGAAATCACATCTCCTAACAGAAGATATCTCTCAGGGCCCTCTTCTTATCTCCTCACATACTAATTTACTTGATGATCTTATCAGTTCCCATAGATTTAGTTACCTTCTCTATGCTAATAATTCTCCAATTTACCTATCCTGACCTCTAATCTTGCATCTCCAATTGCCTTTCAGACATCTTGAACTTCAGACATCTATTGAACATCCAGTTCAGTAGACATCTTAAAATCAATATGTTCAAAATGGAGTTCATTATCTTTTCCCTTAAACTCTCTTTCCACCCCTCTCACTTTCCCTATTATTTTAGAGGGCCAGCCATCCTCCCAGTCCCTCGGGTACACAAGCTAGCTGTTAACCTCCACTTATCCTATCTTTCACTTATTGTCAAGGACTGTTCACCTTTTCAGTATCTCTCAAATATGCTCCCTTCTCTTCTCTGGTGCTACCACCACTCTAGCACAGGCCCTCATCATCTTACACCTGGACCGTTCCAATAGTCTGCTGGGGCAGCTAGTTGTCACAGTGAATAGAATGCCCACTTTGAAGTCAGGAGGACCCAAGTTTAAATCTGACCTCAGATTTAAATGGTGTGACCCTGGGCAAGTCAGGTAACTGTTCCTTATATGTAAAATGATCTGGAGAAAGAAATGACAAACTGCTCCGGTATCTTTGCTAAGAAAACCACAAATGGGGTTATGGAAACTTAGACATGACTGAAACAACAACACTGGTAGGTCTGCCTCTTTGTCAAATCTCTTTCTACTCCAATCCATCCTACAATCAGCTACTAAAGTGGTTTTCCTAAAGCACAGGCCTGATCATTAACCCCCATACTCAATAAACTTCAGTGGCTTCCTGTTGCCTATAAGAGCAAATACAAAATGCTCTGTTTGTTATTCAAAGCCCTTCATAGCCTCGCCCCTGCCTACCTTTCCAATCTCCTTATACTCTACTCCTTGCCACATACTCTTTTATCCACAAGCACTGGCCTTCTGGAAATTCCATCTTATGCCTTATGCATTTTCTCTAGCTATTCCCCATGCCTGGAATAATCTCTTCTCAACTCCACCCACTGACTTCCCTGGCTCTCTTTATGTCCCAACTAAAATCCCATCTTTAACAGCAGTCTCAACAACAGCAACAATAGCAACAGTAACACTACCACCACCACCACCAAACATCAAGCATTTATATAGTGCTTTAAGATTTGCATAGTATTTTATTTGTTAACTCATTTAATCTTCACAACAACACTGTGGTAAGTGCTAATATTGACTTCATTTAATAGATGAGGAAATAGAGGCACATATAAGCTAAGTGACTTGCCCAGGGTCACACAACTAATAAGTGTCTATGGGGAAATTTGAACTCAGGTCCTCCCAACTTCAGAGCCAGTGTTCTGCATCACTGCATCACCTAGCCACTCTGTTCTATAATGGAACATAATTGGTAGGAAAGGCAATGTGGGATATTTGACAGAGAACTGCATTTGGAGTAATTTTGCCTGTTCAGCTAGGTTCAGTTCCCAGCATTGCTTGTCTTATTCTGGGCAAATTGCTTAACATTTCTAAGGCCCAGTTTCTTCATTTATAAAATTAGGGCATTGGACATCTGGGGTCTCTTGAGTTCTAAATCTATTCTGACATGATAAATTCATGATCTATGAAAGAAGAGAGAAAATTGTAAAAAAGATAAAATACACATTTCATCATATAAAATTTCTAAATATGCATATAAATAAGATGAATGCAAATAGAATTGTAGATTTAGGGCTAAAGGGGCCTAAAAAGTCATATAGTTCAATATCTTCATTTTACAGAGGAAAAATCTAAGGACTAAAGAGATTGAATGATTTGTACAAAGTCAGTCAGAGAGTAGTAAGTCATGAATTCAGGTTTCTCTCTAAATTCAGTGATATGAGTTCAGTTTTATTTCTACTGCACCACATGGCTTCCCTAGAATGAAAAAGAAAAAAGTATAGATAGAGAAAAAATATCTTTTCAATAAAGATTATATATTTTGACCAGGGGAAATTTATATTAGGAAAGCAGGGATGGTTTAACATAAGGGAAACTATTAACCCAATTGGTTACATCAATATAAAAGTAAAGAAAATCATATAATTATATCAATAGATGCAGAAAAAGCTTTTGATAAAGCACAACACTCAATTCTATAATACTTGTAAGTATAAATGGATTTTTCTTAAATTGATAAAAACAATTCTGTGTGTGTGTGTGCGTGTGTGTGTGTGTAAGCATTAGCAAGCATTGTTTGTACTAGGCATAAGCTGGAAGTTCCCCAGTAAGATTGCTGTGAAACAAGGATGCCTACTGTCACCAATATTATTCAATATTATGTGGGAAATAGCAATAAGAGACAAAAAAGAAATAGAAGGAATCAGAATAGGGAATGAGGTTATAAAACTATCTCTTTTTACAGATGATATTTTGATATACTTGGAAAATCCCCAAAGTTCAACTAAATTGTTGGTTGAAGTAATAATTTTTAGCAAAGTAGCAGGTTATAGAACAAATCCACATAAATTATCAGCATTCCTTTATGTCACAAACAAAAACCTGCAAGAGATAGTAAGAGATAACTCATGTAAAATAACTCTAGACAGTATAAAATACCTGGGAATATATCTGCCAAAACAAACCCAGGACCTATATAAACAAAATTATTTTAAAAATTTATACAAATAAAGGAAGATTTAGATAATTAGAGAAATATTAATTTTTCATGGGTAGGCAGGGCTAATATAATAAAAATGACAATTTTACCTAAACTATATATTCAATGCATCCCAATTAAATTATCAAAACTTATTTTTACTGAATTAGAAAAACATAATAACAAAATTCATTTGGAAGAACAAAAAGTCAAGGATATTAATGGAAATAATGGAAAAAATGTAAAGGAAGGAGAGTTAGCAGTGCCAGATCTTAAACTATATTATAAGACAAAATATTCAAACTATGTGAACAACATTTCAGAAGAAGAAATACAAACCATTAACAATCATCTAAAACATTCAAAATCATGAATAATCTGACAAATGCAAGTTAAGAATTTATTTAAATTAGCAAAGATGAAAATTCAATATTTAAAAAATGATACAAATATAGTTGTGAATTGATCCAAATATTTTAAAAAACAATTTTTAATTATGAAAGAAAATGTATTACTTTTTTCATATGTTCTTCCAGCAATCTCACTACTGAACATTGCTAGTTCTTGACAACAAAGATATCTTTAACAACACAGATCTACTGCTGGCATCAGCAAAGCCACTCATTCTCTCCTTTTTAAGAGGCCCCATGGCTCTGGACACTTGTTGCAGGTTCAGTCCCAGGAGAGCCTGGCTCTTAAGGAAAAGAGTCAAACTCTTTTACCTGAAATATTGGACTCTTTACAGAGTCATAGAGAAAACCACTTAAAGCTTAACATTTGACTTATGCATAGGGTCTTCCCAAAAGGGAGCATATTAGGTACAGGATATCTATTTATTTTCTCCACATAGAAGAAACGATTAAAACACAAAAGACTCACAAGCACACATTGAAATGAGGCAATAACTTATAATTCCCAATATAATTTCCTGGAAGTTTGATATTAAAAATATCAAAATATGAGACACTTTGTGAGACTCATGAATTAGCATTTCACTTTTTCCTTGCTGATCAAATTTCCCTGCCAAGTCAGGCCAAGAATTTGGCTCTTTTTCCTAATGATCATTATAATAGTAGCTACAAGGCCTTTTTTCTGAGTGTCAGCAGCATGGGCCAAAGAACCTAGGAGATCTAGGCATTCACTGATACATCTACTATTTGATCACCTATTCAGGGAAAGAAATATAGCAGAAAAGGCAATCAACAGCCCAGAGACCCAGGATCAAGCTCTTTTAGGCAGCACATATTCAAAGCTAGCATAACTGGTAGGAGTGAGGGAGGGTTCCCTTCAAAAGAAGAGATGGAATAGAGAGAGAGAGAGAGAGAGAGAGATTCTTTCAAACAATGTTCTAATTCTGTAAATTGCAAAGTGAAATGCACTGTATATAAAGTAACAGCAATATTGTAAGATGATCTGTTGTGAATGACTTTGCTAATCTCAGCAATACAATGAGCCAACTCTGAAGAACTTATGAAAAATGTAATCCATCTCCAGAGAAAGAACTGATGGTGTTTGAATACAGATTGAAGCATACTTATTTTTAGTTCCTTTTTCTAAAGATTTTTTTTGGTCTGTTTTCTTTCACAACCTGACTAATGTGGAAATTGCATGATTACACATATATAACTTAATTGAATTGCTTTAGTCCTTAAGGAGGGGTGGGGAGGGAGGGAGGAAGAGAATTTGGAACACAAAGTTTTAAAAATTGATGTTAAAATTGGCTTTTACATGTAATTTGAGAAAAATTCTAAATAAATGGGGAAAAAAGATTAAAAAAAAAGGAAAAAGGTTATCAATCTGCTTTGGTGGAGGAAGCTCCTTACTAAGAATTCCTGACGTCAATCCCAACAGTTTTTTAAAAAAAATTGTTAGGAGCCTATATGCCTAATCAGGCATCTGAGGCAATATTTTGAATTATATGATACCCATTTATATTCTAGCAAGACTGAATTACTTGTCCCTCCCTTATTCAACTCTCTCTCTCATACACTATGTCTCAAGAGAGAATGGTCCCTATCAGTTCAAATTGGCCTAACTGAGGAAGAGGCAGTAACCCATTGATTCAAAATATTTGTCCCTTGGAAAAATTGTCAGGAAGAATTAATTTAAGACTTTGTCTTAAATTCTTAGCAGAATTAAGCTAAACATACCTGTACTCCAAGAAAAAAAAATGATTGCAAGTATGTACCCAGACTATCTTCTGAAGTCTTTGCCTTGATTTGGCTGGTCCAAAAACTTTCCTTCTTACCTCAAACTTCTTTCACCCTTAACTTCCAGCAGTTACCTTTTACTTAACTAATGAAATAGATGCCATCTGTCATGAGCACCCTTTCCTACCCTAATTTACACCTCAAAATATTTCTACCTCATGCACCATTTTTTTCTTCTTTGCTTCAGTCTCCAGTAAAGAGATAGGACTTTCATTTGCCAAAGATCTCAGGACCTTAGCTTTAGAACTGAAAGGGACTGTAGAGTCCAAATATTTAGTCCAATCCTTCCATTTTACATCATTGTATATGTGTCCTTGATTTCACCTTCTGTCTCTTTTGCTAGATTATCATCTATAGATATGTCATACCCCTTAACCATGAGCTTCCCCCCAAAGCTCTATCTTGAGACCCTTCTTTCTTCTCTAACCCATGATGATCTAAATCATGGTGACCTGATGATGCTCAAATCTATATATTCAACCACAATTTCCCTGCTGAGTGCCAGTCTTCCATCATAAACTACCTCATGGATATATTTTCCTTGAATATATCAAGAAAAGAATCTATTATCTTCACTCTTAAACCTAATCTTCCATATTTTTCTTGGGGATACAACTACTCTTCCAGGTTCAAAAACTCAGAGTTATCAAGTCTCCTTCATTAAATATATCCAATCCATGCCAATTCTATTTTACTTCTACAACATATTGCATCCATTCTCTTTATTTCCACTCCCATTTTCTAGGTTGCTGCCCTTTTCTCAATTAGGTCAACTTGAACTTGTGGGGACATTATTTTGAGCATCATATCTCCTCTGGCCTGCATTAGATGATAGCCTCCTTCTTTGATTCCCTTTTCCAATTCATTATCTACACAGTTGCCAAACTGATACTCCAAAAGCTTGGATCTAATCATGTCATTCTCCTGCTCATGATTTTTTTTTTATTTAGAAGTTTTAAATTTTTAAATTGCGGATGTCTTCTCCCTAAACAAATCACAGCCCCCCTCCGCACGCCCTACTCTCTAGCACACAGGATGCATATCTTGTATTTCTCTCTTCATTTACCACTCTGCAAAACAAGATGGATCTAAAACATGACAATGACTACTTTATAATACAAAGTATTACAAAGGCACATGTTAAAATACCTTTGAATCCCTTTCTGGTAAACAAGCTATTACTAAGTGTCAAAGAAACCTAGTGGCAAACATGTTTTCTCCATTTGGAGTTGAGGCTTTCCTAATTGTCTTTTTTCCTTTAAAACATTAAACCTGGAGCAGTTTCATATGATATTGTTATTATAACAATATTGTTCTATTTAACAGGGGAATTCCTTTTTGAGAATGGCTTTATTGACACACTTTCTTTTTAAAATTGATCTAAACAGCTTTAAGATGGACAGAAATGAACCTCCCAGCTGTAACCCAGCCACGACCCTCTTGCACAGGCAAATTTACCAAACAGGTGCAAAATATTGCTTTAAGAATTATTAAAAGTTTAAAAAATTGCATTATTTTTCATCTTCACATTTTTCTGACCAAGCAAGATTCCTCTAGAGGTGGCAGCTATAAAAGAGAAGGCACTTTGTGCTAATTTCAGGGTCTTTCATGGAGAGTATCCCTTAGCAGGCATGGATGAATGTGCTTATTTATAGACATTACCCACTGCCCTTTACATACATTTCATCCAATTCACATGGGACCCTTTGTGAGGGAAAAAGGATCTCCTAGAAAGTCATGTGAAAAGAAAAACATTTTTCAATCATGGTAGCAAAGTGAAAAGGCTACATAAAGTTGGCAAAGGAGAGATATAGAGGAAGCGAAGAGGGAAACAGCTATAAACAAGGACAAAGGTATCTCTGCACCTTTTCTATAGGGTGATTCCTTAACTTCTTTCCAGAAGGAGGAATCAGCGCAACTTGAGCAGCCAGGAGATAGCAGTGGCTAATGTACCATTCCCTTGTTGAGGGGTGGCACTTGTTAATCTGCAGTCTTCTAGCTGGGCTGGGTTCCTTCAAGGAAAGTGAGTTCCTATTGGCAGCATGACAAGATGAGCCAGTAGTCTTCATGAAGAGGAAGTAGGGGCTTTTTTCTTCCTCCCATGATCCAGGACTCCTTAGCAAGGTATAATGGCTTTTCAAAACATCTAGTGGACCCAACTTGGAACCTCTATCAACAACTCAGAACTGTAGTTCAGGGGGAGGGGCAGGTGGTCAGGTGAGTAAGCAAGGTTGAAGTGTTCCCTATAGCTTCATGAAATTCCCTATTGCTACTAAGATGAAACGGAAGCCCCTTATCATAATATTTTAAGGGCCTGCACAGTTTTATTAATAGGAGAAGCTTTGACAGGAATAGAAATGCAATAATGCTTTCTTGTTTTATGAGGACATAAACCCCTCTTTGGGCAGCAGTTAGCAATATATACTGTTAGCAATACCACTGCCCCACTTTTGTGATCGGTTTCTTTAAGATAATAATTATTTCTGGGATGCCAGAATGTATTGGAGGAGTGACCTTGTTTAATTCATTGTAGTTGTCAACTGGGCTTTTTCCAGAACTGTTCTCTAACCCATGTATGACCAGAGCTACACAAAATAGGGCAGAGACAAGTGTCAGGAATTAGAGAGAAATTTTATTTTCTAAGTGAGGAAAAGGCTTGCAAGCAAGATGGAGCTTGTGCAGTCCAGTCCTAGTGGGGGAGACCCGAGGTAGCATAGGGAGATCTCAATACTTATATTAGTGATTGCTCAGTGAATTGTAGCCCTAAAAATGAGGGAGCAGCAAGTATGTGACAATTTTGATTCACTGCAGGATGTTCTGACTTAGCTCTGTTTGATTACAGGCATGAGTCACATCTGACAGCCAATGATGTATTCACAAGGTGTTAAAAGCAAGGCTCAGGATTAAGCAGGTAGGAATTTTCCTCTTTCAGAAAGGAAGTAGCACAATGGGGAAATAGAGTCATGAAGATCCTACCTTGGGCCAGGCCAAAGTTGTTCCCCAAACTCTTCCCAGGCACAGAAAACCACCTTTATCAGTTCCCAGATTGTAGCATTTGCCATACACCTTTAGCAGTTCTCAGACCACAGCACTTGACACTTTCTACTATTGGCTTCATGACAATACAACTATCACTGTAATCAGAGCTCAAAAATAAAAGTTAGTTATGGTCCCATGAATTTTTACCTTAAAATATCTTTCCTAATGTTTGTCTAACAGTTAACATTTAATTTATTCTTTACTAATAAATTAAAACTACTTATATTATGGGGCTTAAGACATACAGCAAATACCTGATAATTGATTCATCATTAACATGTTGATGCTACATCTTAAAACCAACTTATACACTTTCATAATAGCCAAGATTTAAAAATGCAAATTTACTATTATATAAATATTTAACAGTTTTCAAATATTTATTTTTATCACACTTTTTTTTTTTTTTTTTGCGGGGCAATGAGGGCTAAGTGACTTGCCCAGGGCCATAGAACTAGTGTCAATTGTCTGAGGCCAAATTTGAACTCAGGTCCTCCTGAATATAGGGCAAGTGCTCTATCCACTGTGCCACCTAGCTTCCCCCTCACATCTTCTTTGGTTTTGTTTTGTTTTTTGATTGAGGCAATTGGGGTTAAGTGACTTGCCCAGGGTCACACAGCTAGTAAGTGTGTCTGAGGCTGGATTTGAACTCAGGTCCTCCTGACTCCAGGGCCTGTGCTCTATCCTCTGCACCACCTAGCTGCCCCCTCACATCTTTTACAAGTCCAATTCATATGTAACAGTATCTAGATTAAAAATTGCTTGTCTAACAACAATTTTGTTACAGTTACTCTCAAATTTCACAATATAAGGGAATTTAGAAATACAATCATAATACAAAAAATAACGTGTATTTAAACATGACCAAACTTCGGATGACATCAATTGCATTTTCAAATTATCTCATATGAAAATCCTTGATCTGATTACCTTTAGCATTTTAAAACCACTTTTAATGGGAACAATTACATTCATGAAACAATTACATTCAATTAAAGAAACAAAACAATAACAATATAGTGCTTAGCATATGCTGGTCACTGTGTTAAGCTTTACAATAATTTTTTGTAAACAAAGTTTACAATAATATTTTGATTGCACAACAACCTTGGGAGGTGAGTACCATTATATTTTTCTCTTTACAGATCAGGAAACTGGGGCAGTGTAAGATAACTTGCACAAGATTACACAGCTAATAAATTTCTGTAACCAGAACATAATTCAAATTTCCCTATATTTTTCAAAATTTTTTAAACACCTATATTTGGGACACTGATCTGAGATGAGAGTGCTTAATTGAATAAGAGGGAGAGGGTCTCTGACAAGAGATCTTTGGTTTAAACAATACTTTTTTTTTCTTTTCATGGTCAGAAATGTCAAGGAAGAGTTAAGCAGTTGCTGTAAAGGCAAACCTTTACCTATTTTTTTCTTCACTCTGGGTTTACTTCCAAACTAGTGCCTTCCTTCATTGCCCCAGAAAAATGGAACTATTGATTTTTAGGGTAAGTGTCATCTGCCTTTAACTTTTTTTTATCCTTTAAGATTTAATTATTTATTTAAAGTTTTTAGTTCCAAATTCTATCCCTCTCTCATTCCCTCCCTCCCTATCTTCCCCCCTCCCCAAGGTTGGAAGCAATCAATATAGGTTATACATGTGCAATTATGTAAAATACTGCCATATTAGTCATTTACATAAAAAGATAAGTAAAAAAAGAGAGTGCAAAATAGCATGCTTCAGTCTGTGTTCAATCAATATCAGTTCTTTCTCTGTAGGTGGATAGCATGCTTCATCATTAGTCCTTTGAGATTGTCTTGGATCATAGTTAGGTCATTCACAATTGCTCATAGAACAATAATGCTGTCACTGTGCACAATGTTCTCCTGGTTCTGCACACTTCACTATAAATCAATTCATATGAGTCTTTCCAGGTTTTTCTGAAATCATCTTGTTTCTCATTTCTTATAGCACAATAATATTCCATTATAGAACATAATACTCCATTAAAATCATATACCACAGCTTGTTCAGTTGTTCCTCAATTGATGGACATTCCTCCAATTTTCAATTCTTAGCCACCACAAAGAATTGCTATATTTTTTTTGTACAATTTTTTCCCCTTTTCTCTTTTTCACAGTTACTATTGTTAACTGTTTCCCTTCATCCTATTACCCTCCCCATGATATTTATTCTATCTTCTTTCACCCTATCCCCCCCCAAAAGAGATTTGCTTCTGACTACCCCCTCCCCCAATATGCCCTCCCTTCTTTTACCCCATCCCTCCTTATCCCCTTCCCCTCCTGTTTTCCTGCAGGGTTAGATAAATTACTCCATTCAATTGAGTGTGTTTGTTATTCTCTACTTGAGCCAATTCTGATGAGATTAAGGTCTTTGAGCCAATTCTGATGAGTGTAAGGTTCATTTACTGCCTTGCTCCTCCCCCATCTCTTCCCCCACTCCATAAGTCCTTTCCTGTTTCTTTCATGTGGGATTTCACCCCATTCTAACTCTCCCCTTCCCCCTCCACCAGTGCATTCCTCTCACCCCTCAATTTTACCCTAAAGATGTCATCATGAGGCAGCTAGGTGACACAGTGGACAAAGCACTCCCCTGGATCCAGGAGAACCCGAGCCCAAATCCAGCTTCAGACATAAGACACTCACCCACTGCACAACCCCAGGCATGTCACCCAGCTCCAACCACCCCACAAAGAAAGATAGACAAAAAAGAAATATTTTACAGATATCATCCTTTCATAATCAATTCCAACCTGTGCCCTCTGTCTAAATTTATTTCTGTCATCTGCCCTAAAACTGAGAAAGTTCTTATGAGTTAGACATATCATCTTCCCATGTAGGAATGTAAGCAGTTTGACCTTTTAACATCCCTCTTAATTTCTTTTTCCTATTTACCTTTTTATGCTTCTCTAGGGTCTTGTATTTGAAACTCAAATTTTCCATTCAGTTCAGGCCTTTTCATCACAAATACCCAAAAGTCTTCTTTTTCATTGAAGTCCCATTTCCCCCCTGAAAGATTATACTCAGTTTTTCTGGATAGATGATTCTTGGTTGTAATCCCAATTCCTTTGCTGTCTGGAATATCATATTCCATGCCCTCCGGTCCTTTAATGTAGAAGCTGCTAGATCTTGTGCTATCCTGACTGTGGCTCCACAGTACTTGAATTGTTTCTTTCTGGCTGCTAGCAATATTTTCTCCTTGACCTGGGAGCTCTGGAATTTGGCTATAATATTCCTGGAGGTTTTCCTTTTGGGATTTCTTTCAGGCGGTGATCAGTGGATTCTTTCAATTTTACCTTCTGCTTCTAGAATATCAGGGCAATTTTCTCTGACAATTTCCTAGAATATAATGTCTAAGCTCTTTCTTTGATCATGGTTTTCAGGTATTTCAATAATTTTCAGATTATCTCTCCTGGATTTATTTTCCAGGTCAGCTGTTTTTCCAAGGAGGATATTTCACATTGCCCTCTATTTTTTATTCATTTGGATTTGTTTTATTGTGTCTTGATTTATCATAAAGTCATTAGCTTCTATTTGCTTAATCCTACTTTTTAAGCAATGATTTTCTTCAGAGAGCATTTGTACCTCCTTTTCCATTTGGCCAACTTGGCTTTTCAAGCTGTTGACTTTTTTTTTCATGACCCTCCTGCATCACTCTTATTTCTTTTCCCATTTTTCCTCTACCTCTCTTATTTGATCTTCAAAGTCCTTTTTGAGCACCTCTATGACCTGAGACCAATTCATATTTTTCTTGGAAGCTTTGGATGTAGGAGCCCTGATGATGCTATCCTCTTCTGAGGGTGCACCTCAATCTTCCTTGTCACTAAAGAAACTTTCTATGGTCCTCCCATTTCTCTGTCTGCTCATCTTGCCTGTCTTTACTTGACTTTTAGCTCCTTAAAGTGGGGCACTATTTCTAGGCTGTACTGTCCCAAGCTTCAGGGAGTCCCAGGTGGTATGATTTAAGGAGAGGCAGGTTCTTCACTTACCAGGACTGTTCCCTGGTCCATAGATAACTCCAGGCTAACTTGCTAATTAACCAGACAGCAAAACTTTGTGTGCTGTGGTTGTTAGCTCCAATGAGCCTTGCCCCTCCCCCACCTGGGCCTACTTCCTGGTCCTCAGAAGGTATGAAAAACCCAAGTTCCACCTCAGCACCAACAGAGACCCCTGTAATCTCCCCCCTGCCAACCACTTAGCCCTCTCACCTTACCATGAGCTTAGTTCCAGATGCCACTGGCACTGTAGCTGATTCAGTGGCTCTGGAAGTCTCTTTACCTATCTCGGCCTGCCTGGGACTGGATCTGTGTCAGTGTGACTGTGGGGTCGGACTCCGCTCCTGCCCTGTCACAGCAGCCCCCTCTTGCTGACCTTTTAAACCATATTTGGCTGGAAAATGATCTCAGCATGTTCTTTTGTGGGTTTTGCTGCTCCAGGAATTGTCCTATGGCATTATTTGGAGGTTTTTTTGAGCAATCATATAGTGAGTTCTGAGAGGTTATTGCCTTTCCTCTGCCATCTTGGCTCCACCACCCTGCCTTTAACTTTTATAAAATTTAATCCTTATTTTCCCTTAAAACATATTCTTCATAGTGGTATCACAAAAATTATGGCAAACCTTAGAAGACTTCCTCTGTAATCTAAAAATCATTAATCTTCAAACTCAATCTGCTAAAATGTTTTTAGAGGTTCTATAAATTTTACTTAATCATCTGACTTTATTTCTGTTATTTCAACTTGGCTAATGTTGAAATGACAGAGAAAAAAGTGTTTTGCAGAATTTTTCCCTTTTCTTATAACCATATCTCCTGCAGAAAGCCTAAAGTGGGAGTTAGTCCTGCTTACTGAGACAAAAGCTTTAAGTATGAAAGTTCATTAATCTTTCCCACTCTTTAGCTACACAGCCCTTAGAAGTTTTTCTGGCTGGCTGCATTTTAAATCTTTCAAGGTAACATAATCTACAAACAGCACAAACAAGACACAGACATTCTACAAAGACACACAGACAAAATGACAGGACAGATATAAGCTTGCAGTTTCACACAAACACCACTTAAACAATAAACACAAGCAGCATTCCACATAGACAAATTATACCACAAATTCACAGAGTGCACAATTAAGACCTCAATTTTGCCTTAGTTTTAACCAGTTCAACAGAAAGCACACAGTTGCAGATTTTATCCCAGATGTGCAGGAGCTGGAGGCACACAGTTTGCAAATTTAGGCATGAAGTGAGCTCGAGACACATGGTTTGTGTGCCAGCATGCTGAGCTTGCAAACAGAGTTGATTGTGCTGGCATGCCAAATTTGCAAATGGAGCTGAGTGTGCTCACACAAAATAAAAAACGTGTGCTGGCATGCCATTTTATTTATTTATTTTTTTGCTGGGCAATGGGGGTTAAGTGACTTGCCCAGGGTCACACAGCTAGTAAGTGTCAAATGTCTAAGGCCGGATTTGAACTCAGGTACTCCGGAATCCAGGGCTGGTGCTTTATCCACTGCGCCACCTAGCCGCCCCTGGCTTGCCATTTTTAAAGGATATCCATCTTACCAGAGTAATCTGAGATGAATCACCAGAGGGGCCCAGGGGTTTTTCATCACAAAGAAAAGACAGACTCAATCATAGGTGAGAGCTCACAATGGATTGTAGCAGGAAGAGGCCTCATGGACTCCCCAGACAAGGAGGAGCTGGACTCTCAGAGAAATCTCTGGTGGTACCTAGTCCATTCCCACTGGTTCTGGAAGGTCCAATTGGCCCAGTTCTGTGTCCAATCCCAGCACTGCCATAAAAAATGTCAACTGGACTTTTTCCAGAACCAGTCTCTAACCTATGTATGGCCAGAGCTACACAAAATAGGCCAGAGACAGGTGTCAGGAAGTAAGGATCAAGTTTATTTTCTAAGTGAGGAAAAAGGCTTGCAAGCAAGGTGGAGCTATAGACACATGTGCTGGAGCCCCACCTCCAGTTTGGGGACTCAAGGTAACATGGGGAGATCTCAATACTTATACTAGTGGCTTCTCAGTGAATTGGAGCCCTAAAAATGAGGGAGCAGCAACCATGTGACAATTTTGATTTACTGCAGGATGTTCTGACTTTGTTGAGTGTCTTTGATCAGAGAACACCTGGTGAATTGTGTGACTGGCCCAGAGGGTGAGGTCATCCAGAGGGTGATCGCAAAGGATTGTTGTCCTGTCAGGCTCAGAGTGCAGCTTGCTCACTGGACCTTAGCTCTGGAAACAGGAAGTCTAAATTTTACTTTGTCATAGCCTACCATCATTCTCTAAATCCCATCAAGTTCTTTTCACAGGCCATACTGGATAATTAAAAGGGCTTTGAGCTTTAAAAAATTTAATTAAATTAAAATTTTTTGAGCCCTTTTAAATATCCTAATACAGAATTATTTCTGATATTTCTGAGTGCTGTCCAGATAACTTGTATTGTCTAATGTTTACCACCCTCCGTGGTGGTGGGAGGGAAGCAGATGTCCATTTGGAAAAAGCCCAAAGATTGCATTTATCACCCACACTTATAACCATAATTTCCCCACAGTACTTTGCAAAGCTGCCTCCAATAATAAATCTATTTCCATACTGCCATACCTCAGAGAAATTGTAGATTCAGTTCTGGTTTTTACTGTTGTTTAGTCATTTTCAATCATGTCCAACTCTTTGAGATCCCTTTTTTGGGGTTTTCTTGGCAAAGATACTGAAGTTGTTTGCCATTTCTTTCTTCAGCTCATTTTACAGATGAGGAACTGAGGTGAACAAAGTTATGGGACTTGCCCAGGGTCATGCAGCTAGTAAGTGTCTGAGGTCAGATTTGAACTCATGAAGATTAATCTTTCTGGTTCCAAGCTCAGTACTCTATCCCCTGTGCCACCTAGCTACCCTGAAGTAGATTCCAGACTACCATAATAAAGCAAATATCACAATAAATCTAGTCACACAATTTATTTTTGTTTCCCAGTGCATATACAAATCATATTTACACTATACTGTAGTCTATTAAGTGTGCAATAGTAGTATGTCTAAAAAACCAACGTACATGTTTTACTTAAAAATATTTATTGCTAAAAATGCTATAATCTGAGCCTTCAGAAAGTTGTAATTTATTTTCCTGGTAGAGGATCTTGCCTTGATGTTGATAGCTGACTGCCCAAGGTGGTAGTAGCTGAAGGTTGGGGTGGCTGTTATAATTTCTTAAACTAAGACAATTAAGTTTGCCTAGTTGATTGACTCTTCCTTTCACTTGAGTGCTTAGAGGCCATCAGAGAATAGGAAGGCCCAAGGAGAGAGATGAGGGAATGGCTGGTAGGTGGAGCAGTCAGAACACATATCACATTTATTAATTGTTTGCCATTTTATATGGGCACAGTTCAAGGTAGCTCAAAACAATTACAATAATAACATCAAAGATCACTGATCACAGATCATCATGACAAATATAATAATAATGAAAGAGCTTGAAATATTGCAAGAATTATCAAAATGTAACACAGAGACATTGTGTGAGAACTTGCTCTTGGAAAAATGGCTCTGATAGACTTGGTCAATATAGATTTGGTCAATATTTGTGTGGACACAAATCTTCAATTTGTAAAAAAAAAAAACCCACAATATCTACAAAGTGCAATAAGATGAGGTATGCCAGTAATGCTTTCAGGGATTGAAGGAATATACCCAATGTGTTTTCTTTTTTTTTTTTTTTTAGTGAGGCAATTGGGGTTAAGTGACTTGCCCAGGGTCACACAGCTAGTAAGTGTTAAGTGTCTAAGGCCGGATTTGAACTCAGGTACTCCTGACTCCAGGGCCGGTGCTCTATCCACTGCGCCACCTAGCTGCACCCAATGTGTTTTCAAGGTGGTAAGTGCTCAGTTTGTAACAGTTTGTAACTTTATTTCTTTTTTTGCTGGGGTTTCAGTGCCCTCATAACCATCAATGTAAACAAGGGGACCTCTGTGAATTTTCATGCTTGTTGTGCCATGACCAATGTAAGATTGCTTCTATATATGGCCTCCAGTCTTCCTCATTCTACCTTATTCTTTTTTTTTTTTTTTTTGGTGAGGCAATTGGGGTTAAGTGACTTGCCCAGGGTCACACAGCGAGTAAGTATCAAGTGTCTGAGGCCGAATTTGAACTCAGGTCCTCATGAATCCAGGGCCAGTGCTCTATCCATTGTGCCATGGAGCTGCCCCAATTTTCCTTATTCTTAAGGAGCCTCAGTTCCACCTCTAGTCTCTTATGGGTTCAGAGAGCTTCCAGGCAGCATTGAAGTTGTACAGTGTTTTTGTCTCCTTCCTTGTGTCTGGATTCTTCAGAAGGGGATGATAGAGTTGTTTCAGCATTCTCTACCTCTTTAGCAATACTGCATTAAGTAAGTTATCCTTCTTTGGCCCATTTCTTGCTAAAGTCTTTTCTGACTTCATTTGCAGGGGCCTTAATCTGGATTGCTTTAGATCTTGTATACTTAGCTAATGCTTTCCAAAAGTTATAGACTGATGCTCATAATGGGACAAAAAATGGCTTACAGGGGCTAACTTTAAAAGTTTGTTCCTTATTCCAGCTGTAATGGGTTTGACATCAGGTCCATGGGATTCAGGGCATATATGGCAGTTTACATAGCCATCTCCCTGATAGCAGCCTGGCCTTCCTACATACTTCTCCATGAAGCCTATTCTAATAGCATATAAGTAGGATCTGGTCAAGTATCCCTATAGGCATTAATTATACAATCCAATCTAATAGGGAATGATTTCCCTAGATTCTTCTTGTACAATGCAATCTCTGTCATAAGGCCTCTACCATGCAGTCTCTGTTATTTTTTTAGTCTTAGACCCAGATAACTTAATTTTACCTGCTTCATTATTCCAAAACTGAACCATTCACCCAGGAATGGATACCCTTCATTTTTGACAGAATCTGAAAGCTAAATCTATTAACTTTTCTAGTTTCCTAAAATTTACTTTTACCTTACTCAATCCATTGATTCTAAGGTTTATAATATAATGCTGGACATGGTGATTCTTCACCATTGCCCATATGTCTCTTCTTTACCTAATTTTCTAAAAACACTGGTTTAACTTGGCATGATTATAGAGAGTCTGCATCCCTTATCTCTCCCTCAGAATCAGATGCTACCTATAACTCCCCATTTCAATCTATTTCCTCTATGACTCATGCCTCCAGATCCCAATTACAAGTTATAAGTTTTCTAATGTTAACTTTTGTGCCCTCTAGCCCTTGCAAAATGACATGCTAACTAAAGATAACTACTTTCCTTCTCTTTCACTATTTTCAGCCATATCTTTCAATAACTGGGAGGTGGTAATCCACACATCTCTTTTTAGTCCTTGGTTTTTTCAGACCCAAGCACCTGAGCTTCAGCAGCTGTTGCTCTGAGACACAAAGCAATTAGCAGTGGCCAAGCTACTTTAGCAACTGCTTACCTAGCCTCTTTGCCAACCAAAGGTAATTTCATTTCAGCTAGCAGAGTATTCATTCCTTGTAGAGGTTTAGCAGTGCCTCAGACTTTGTAAGTAGTTCCACATGAATTTAGTACTCATGCTAACAGCACATACATTCCCATAAATGGCCATCTGGGGATCTCCCCAGTATTTTTTCCAACTTTCCCAGACCATTTTCTAGGAATCCTGCTAACTACACCAATTATTGTGGACCAGAAATGCTCAATTGTACCTGCTTGTGATGCAGGAATTATGAGGAAAGAACATACAAGTGGCCCCACAGTAGCACCTTGTGTTGGATGGCAAGCAGGAATAAGTCTTTGCAGGGACTTTATCCTTATGCTATTTATGTGTTTTACTGAAATGGCTTAAGAAGTTGGTTGGGTCAAGGTAAGCAAGATCTGCAAATGTTCAACCAAAATGCAACTGGCTGCTAGCCACACATAATATTTGACTTAGTGAGCATATGAGTTTTTTGCTCCTAACTTCATTCATGATTCATTTAATCTACAATGTTCCTAACTTCAACCATGATCTGTTTAACCTATACTTTACTACTATCATGTTTGCCTAAAGCAAATATTCACACAAAGAGTGTACACTGGATATTAATGAGCAAAGATATGATAAATGCTTTTGGGAGTTTCCTTCCTAAAGTCCTTGAGTGATACAGAATATACCTATTTAGATATACATGCCTGTCTCATTGGAGTCATTAATATGTTGATTCTGAATGATTTAGGGATAGAATTCTCCTGTTGTAAATCCTATCTCAAAAAGACCTATGAAGCATAAATGAAGTTGAAGGAAGGGTACAACCCTTGAAGAATTACCTTTAAAACAGATGTAGGTGACTGCATTTATACATTTATTAAACAATTACTATGTGCCATGCATTATGCTAAACCTGAGGAAAAAGACAGTTCTTGTCCTCAAGGAGCTCATAATCTAATGGGGGAGACAAAAAGAAAAGCATTATGTACAAATAAACTGTATACAGGATAAAGAGGAAATAATTAAAGGATGGAAGGCACTAGAAATAAGAGGAATTGGAAAAGGCTTCCTATAGAAGGTGAGATTTTAATTGGAACCTAAAGGAAGCCAGAGAAGCCTGTAGATTTCTTAAGGGGTGTGTGTGTGTGTTGGGGGAGGGTGTCGAGTGGGGAAAGAGCATTCCAGGTTTGCCAGAATTGAGAGATGGAGTGTTTTTTTATGATAATAGTAGGGAGGTTTGTGTCGCTGGATCAAAAAGTAAATGATGGGGAGGGGATATTAAACATAAGAAAACTAGAGGTTATGAAGAGCTTTGAAAGCCAAACAGAGGATTTAAAAAAATTTGATTCTGGGGATGATTCAGAGTCACTAGAGTTTATTGCATATGGGGGTGATGTGGTCATACTGGCACTTAAGGAAAATCACTATGGCAGTTAAATGGAATATGGATTATAGTTGGAAGAGACTTGTGGTAGAGAGACCAACCAGCAAGCTATGTCAATAGTCTAGGCATGAGATGATGAAGGTTTGTACCAGGGTGGTATCAATGTTAAAACAAAGAAGGGGGCATATTTGAGAAATGTTACAAAGGTAAAATCTATAAATCTTGGCAACATGTTGGATATGGGAGCCAGGTAAGAAATAGTATGCACTTGAGGATGACACTCAGATTGCAAGCTTGGGAGACTGGAAAGATTACTTCCTTCAGCAGAAATAGGGAAATTTGGAAGTGTGGAGGAATTTTTGGGAAAGATAATGAATTTATCTTTGGAAATGAATTTAAAATGTCTACCCGGGTCAGCTAGGTGGCCCAGTGGATAAAGCACTGGCCCTGGATTCAGGAGGACCTGAGTTCAAATTCAGACTCAGTCACTTGACACTTACTAGCTGTGTGACCCTGGGCAAGTCACTTAACCCTAATTGCCCTGTAAAAAAACAAAAAACAAAAAACAACCAAAAAAATGTCTACCGGATGCCTGGTTTGGCATATCTGAAAGACAGTTACAGATGCAAGACTAGGGACCAATTGCAGAAGGGAGTTTAGGACTAGATCAATGGATTTAAGAATCATCTAATATAGAAGATAGTTAAATCCATGGGAGCTAATGAGGTCACCAAGTGAAGTAACATAGAGGGAGAAAAGAAGAGGAACCTGGACAAGACTCTGAGGGACACTGGTTAGGGGTTAGAGGTTAGAGCATCACTGGTGTGATCTGGATGAAGATTCAGCAAAGGAGACAGAGTCAAGTAGGTTGAGTGAGAACCAGGAGAGAATGGTGTCCCAAAACCTAGAGAGATGAAAGTGTGAAGGAGAATAAGGTGATTGATAGTGTCAAAGGCTACAGAGTGGTCAAGAAGAATGAGGATTGAGGATGGCAATTAGAAAACCACTGGTAATTTTGGAGAGAGCAGTTTTGATGGAATTATGAAGTCAGAAGCTATATTAAGAATTTTAAAGAAGAGAATGAGGGGGCAGCTAGATGGCACAGTGGATAAAGCACCAGCCCTGGATTCAGGAGGACCTGAGTTCAAATCCAGCCTCAAACACTTGACACTTACTAGCCCCGCAAAAAAAATAAATAAATAAAGAAGAAGAAGAAGAAGAGAATAAAAGGAGAGGAAATGGAGGGTACCTTCTCAGGAGTGCCTTCCAAGGAAATTTAACCTCAAAGAACAGAAGAGATAGAAAATTATAGGTAGTGGGATTGGATGTATCAAGTAAGGATTTTTTGACCATGGATGAGACATTTTTTAGTATGTCAGTGGGTACTACAGAAGGAGCCCATAGACAGGGAGAGATTGAAGGTAAATGGGAGATGACAATAATATTTTAGTGTTAAAATCCTTGGGTAACATAGATGTCATTAAATGCAATGTTTTCCAAGTCATTAAATATTTTATTGAGAAAATTCTTGGCATTGTGTGGAGATAGAGATAATAGCTGAGTTAGGTTTTCTCAATCTCATATATTACTTCCTAGGTCAATCCTTTCCTTGAATTTTCTGGGAAGAAGCACATTTTCTCAATGCTTTTTTTAGAGCTGCTGTCACGTCTTTATTCCTAAGGCTGTATATCATGGGGTTGAGCATAGGGGTAAGAATTGTATAAAAAGCTGAAACTATTTTGTCTTTTTCTGGTGTGTGAAAGGAACGGGGCAAGACATTAGAATAGAAAGCAGCTCCATAGAAAATACTGACTACCATTATGTGAGAAGAGCAGGTTGCCAAGGCTTTGTGTCTACCTTCAGCAGAATTCATCTGAGTGACAGTAACCAAGATCCGGATATAAGAAAAAGAGATAAGGGATATGGGAACAATGAGCATCAGGACACAACAGGCATACATGAGGGTCTCATATAGGGAAGTGTCTGCACATGCCAGCTTTAGCACAGCAGGAATTTCACAAAAAAAGTGGTTGATCTTTCGTGAGCCACAATAAGGAAAACTCATAGTGACAGGGGTCAACATAAAGCCATCAAGGGAACCACCAATCCAGGACCCCACCACCATAAGTAAGCAGACACGATGGTTCATAAGGAGAGGATAATGGAGTGGGTTACAAACAGCTACATAGCGATCATAAGCCATGAGACCCAAGAAGAAAGATTCACTTCCAAACAAAGTCAGATAAAGGAAGATCTGAACTGCACAACCCAAAAAGGAAATGTTCTTCTCCCTGGATAGAAGGTCTGCCAACATCTTAGGAACAGTGATGCAGATGTAGACTGTGTCCATGATAGAAAGTTGACTAAGTAAAAAGTACATGGGAGTATGAAGCCTGGAGTCCACATGGATAAGCAGAATCATGACTACATTGGCCATTATAGCCACCACAAAGATAAATAAGATGATAGTGAAGATCAAGCCAGGGAACATGGAATTGGTGAAGAGTCCCAAAAAATTAAAGTCAGTGGAATTCTGATACAGTGTTTCCATTTCCTTGCCAAATTACCTAGAGTTGTAAGAAGGCAAAGTTGGTTATTTAGTGACCAAGCATTAAATCATGAGGAGACTATTACTGGGTGGTAAACTAAAGAATTAGAATGCATTATTTCTTACATAACTTTATGGACATGGGTTGTCCTAAACTTTGCTCTGTAAGTATTTGGTTATATATAGATGGGACACATTTAAGTTTTCTTTGGATAATTTGGGAAGTCATTCAGGATGAATTCTATTCCAAAAAGTTATCTCCTGACATCATTAGAAATATTGCTGGGTCTGAAAAGCAGACTTCTGGAGTTCTGGTTGAGACTTTTTTTTGTTATCATGAACAACAACATATATATGTATGTATACACACACATATTCACAGTTATGTGTACAGGATGTTCTGAAAGTCTTAGTGCAGTTTTGATAGCTTAAACATAAATTGTGGTTTAGCCCAGAATTTTTAAGTTTATAACCTTTGAATGGCTGAAATTTTAGATTTTGAAATAAATTGAAAATATGTTTTTCCAAGGTATCACAAATCTAATTAGGAGGGCTTTGCCACAAGCAAGCAAATTTAAAGAAAATGGGTAGGGAGAAATATGCCCACCCTATCAAACTGTATATCACAGAAATTAATTCCAATATAGAAATGCAAATAGCATCAGATATGCCTAGAAATTTGAAGAACACAGAATCCAGGAAAGGAGCTATTGATAAAAAAAAACCAAAACACATGGATGCCCATAAATAAATGTACAGACTGTGAATAATATGCAAAGTGAATTATGAAAGTGAAACTGCAAGGAGGCAGATTTGACCTCATGGGCATCTTTGATAAGATATGATTCATAAATACTTAGTAAATGATACTGTAAATACTTAGCTTTTTCAAAGGGAATACAAAACTGGAGGTAAAGGAGTAGAAGGAAGAATAGCAATGTTTATTATGATATACTTATTGAGGAAATTCAAGGAATTAGGAGGTTCATATATGCTATAGAAAGTCTGGAAAAAGATTAAGGAAGTGAGAAATTTAAAAAATCATTGTGGAAATATACTATGGATCACATGGACCAAAAAAGAAACAAATAGTTCAGAAAAAAATGACCATTAGAAATGAACTTAGATAGAAAGCAAGGAAATCTAGATTTATTCTAGTAAGCAACCTAGATTTCAAGAGTAGATTTCAAAGGATTCAGGGGAAAGATAACAAGGATTTCATGGCCTAAAATTCTGCAACATAAGTCAGACCAAGGGGATGTGAATCTTTGAAGAATGAAATTTTGAAGACATGAAAAGAATTCCATTGAGGGGTTAATAATTTAACTTGGGAATCTGATGTTAATGTGCAGAAAACTTAGACTTTAAAAAGATAAATATATTGTACCCATTGTAGGAAAAAGAGAATGAACACAAAAATATGGCAGCATATTGTAGGAATAGTGAGTCAGGAATGCTAAAATTCAGAATAATCTGAAGCTAGAGAGGAAAGTTAAGAGCTTCAAAAAACAGTTTTTGAAAGCTGCATTGAGAAAAAGGAGGATCAAATAAGAATGATGCTCAGATTTCATGAGAAAATGATAACATAACAAAACAAAAGTAAGAATGTCTAATTCCTATTTTGCTTCTTTTCTCCACCTTTCGACTTAAAAAGAGAGAGTAAAAATGACTAATCCACAGGATCAGTACAAAAATAGTAAAAAAAACAACTAACTTCCCTCACATCACCTGATCCAAAATGGATTTCAGTCTGTGGAGACTAAAATAACTCTTGAATGTTATGGCTGAGTGATATTGAAAGAATATTATGGAGAACAGGAGAGGTATTACAAGATCAACAAAGGATAAAATGTTCTCATTTTCAAGAACAGAAAGAGAATTTAAGTGTAAATGATAAGCCAGTGAATTTGACTTTGATTCTTAGTGAAATCCTAAAAATGGTCACTTAACATCCTGAAAAGGAAGTGGTGATCACAAAATGCCATTACTTCAGCAAGGTCATATCAGACTAACCTTATTTCTTTTTCAGGCAGGGCTATTGCTGTAGTAAATTAAGGTTTTTTAAAAAAATACTTTAGAGAAACATTTAATAACATATTTTAATATATTATTGTCATAATATGGTGACATTTGAGATATATAATCATCCAATTAGATGGATGTATGACTTGTTAGTGGCCAAATTCAAAGTTAGTGGGTTGATATCAACCTGGAAGAATTGTTCTTAGAGATCTGTGATTAATTCTATGCTATTTAACATTTTTTTCAGTTATTTGGAAGAAAATAATGATGACATCATTATTAAATTTACAGAATGTCAAAAAGCTGGGAAAGATATCATAAATTATAGTTAGGATCTAAAAAGTTCTTGATAGGTAAGGATGAGTAGGATCTTGCAAAATTCAATTTAGAATGACAACTATAAAGTCTTATGCTCCTTCAAAAGAATGAATTCACAGATTTAAGAAGGAGCTATGGCTTGATTGCAGTTTTCTGAAAAAAAAAACTTTTCACTAAAAAGTACTGTGTTATAAGCTCAGTATGAATCAGTAAAGTAATATAGCAGACAACAATTTATTGTGTTGTCATGCTGTATTCTCCCCTGATAGGATCACATATAGAATATTGGATTCACTTCTAGAGGTCACATTTTAGGGAGGACTTTGATAGGCTATAGACTGTTCTAATGGGAATTAGAAAGATGAAGGAAGCCAATATGGGGAACAATTGAAGGAGCTTGTAACATTTATTCTGGAGAAGAGAAGATTCAGAGGCAAGAAGATAGCTATCCTTTATTTGTAGAGTTGTCAAGTAGATGAAGAAGATTAGGCTTATTCTCTTTTTCCCCTGAAGGCAGGATTAGGAGCAACAAGTGGGAAGTGAAAAGTATAATTTAAGCTTGATACCAGGCACTCTATTTAAGGAGGGTGTCCAGGGCAGCCACCTCATAATTTTCTATCTGACTGTAGGACTTCACTAAGGCCCCAACTAGATACTTTCCTTGTTCCTCCTCCTCATGATTTTCAGCTTTTTTTCCATGTATTGTCTTTTCATAATAGATTGTGAGTTCCTTGAAGGTAGGGAATATTTTCTGTCTTTTCTGTATCCCTAGTGCTTGGTACCACCATACAGTAGGAGCTATGTTTATTGACTAAGTGGAAGAGGTAACATATTTACCCTAAATGTAATTAATCAACAAGTATAAATAAAAAATATCAGCAATACTACTAAATAAAAAAAAACCTCTTTGTTTTTTGGCAAAACTTCTACTGCTACAACTAATAACTTTAATTATTGCTGCTGCTGCTATTTCAAAAGAATAATCACATATTTTTATATAATAGATAAAGGTTTTTAAAGCACTTTGTGACAACTCTGTGAGATGGCTTAATGCCAGTGCCCTTTCTACATGTGAGAAGACTGATTCTCAGATAAGTTCAGTGGCTTACCCATTGTATTGAGCCATTAGAGCTATCAAAAATGGTACTGCTGTCCAGGTTTCTTTTCCCCACATCTAATGCCTTTCTTATTACTTGTACTCTTATAAAAAGATGAATAAGACTGTCATAGCCCTCAAAGAGCTTAAAATCCACTAATGAAGATTACAAAAAAATATACAAATAACCATAAGAAAAGGCAGTATGTGAAGCATACAGTGAAATATCCAAAATGCCATAGAAATACAGAAGAGGAATAGAGTGTATTAGTTTGAATAATTCATGCAAGGCTTTATGGAGCAGTTAGCACTTTAGTCAGGCTTTGAAAGTTGGGTAGGATTTTAACTGGCAGAAATAGAGATGGGGGTAGAAAATTCCAGTGAAGAGAATAGCATAAATGAACAGCATAGAGGCACACATATACACATACACACACACACACACACACACACACGCACATATAGTAACCATACTTTGTATCTTTCTATATCTTCTTTTTCTTTTGTGAGGCAATTGGGGTTAAGTGACTTGCCCAGGGTCACACAGCTAGTAAGTGTTAAGTGTCTGAGGTTGGATCTGAACTCAGGTCCTCCTAAATCCAGGGCCGGTGCTCTATCCACTGCACCACCTAGCTGCTCGTTTTCTATATCTTCTAAGACAGTCTTGACTTATGAAAATAAAGTCTATATTTGACCAGACATTGAAAATAAATATCTTTTGACAGACCATGTATGTGTCTTATTTTTAATTCAGAAAATATATTCACCATGTATGTATATGGGAGAAAATGAAGAACTACCTTGAGTGGAATTGAAACTCTATCATGAGAATAAAGATAGAAATATAAAAATATAGATTGAAGCCAGATTGTAGAAAGTCTTGAATGCAAGCTTAAGGAACTTATAATTGGTTTAGTATGTAACAGAGAGACACTGAAGAATTGTGAGGAGTGGAGTAATGTGTTGAAAGTTACTTTTGGTTTATAATCTGATAGAGTTGTGTAGGTTGAATTAAAGTGAATTGAAGCATCAGGGAATAATGAATACACTGTGAATTTAGAGTCAGGAAGACCTGAGGCCAAATCCCACCTCCAACATTAGTTGTGTGATGGTGGGCAAACCACAGAATCTTATTGAGCCCCAGATTTCCCACTTGTAAAATTGGGATGATATTTGTAGTAACATGGTTGTTGTGAAATTGAGATAAATAAGATAAATGTATATAAATCATTTTAAACCATGAAAGTATTATATAAATGTCAGATATTTTCATTATTAGTGCTGTTGTTGGAGTAGAGAGAAACAGGAGGCAAAGAAACCAGTTACAGATCTATTATAGTAGTTCAGAAAAAGGGATAGTGGCAATGAGTATGGAAAAGTAGGGAAAGAGGTGGAATAAATCAAAAGGATTTCTTAATTGATTGGGTATGAGAGGCAAGAAAAATGGAAATCAGGAAAAGAAACAGGTTTAGGTGAGAATGGTAAGTCTGGTTTGGACCATATTTAGCATGCAGTTCAGAGGAACATGTAAATGGTGACAAAAGATAATAAATAGGTTTAGAACTGAAAGAAACCTTAAAGGTCAACTAGTGTAGTGGTGTCAAGTTCAAATAGAAATGAGGGCCACTAAACCATATATAAGGATCCTTACAAACTGCCTATTAACTTAGTTTTAAAACATAGTATTAGCTATTTTATTAATTTTTAAAAAGCATTTCCCAATTACATTTTAATCTTGTTCAGGTCATACTCTTAAGTGTTGTGAGTTGCATTGGGCCATGTGTTTGATACATCTGAGCTAGTCCAACCCCCTCATATTACAGATCAAGAAACAGGTTCAGGAAGATGAAATAATTTGCCAAAAGTCACATAGGTAGTTAGTGGCTAGGCTAGAATTTGAAACTAGAGTTCTCTGCCTCTATATCTAATACTGCTTGCATTGTGCCAGCATTCTGCTTCAGCAGTTAGTATGGAGCTGAACCCATAGAAGAGAGCTAGATTTTGAGAGGCAGCGATATGTGAAAAAGCTCTTACAAGTGACATTTGGGTTAGATTTCTGACTCAACACTTACAATGCTATATGACTTTACAAAGTACATTCTCTCTGAACCTCAGTTTGAATAATAAAATATGTGTCATCTCCCTTTCATGGTTGTAATTATGCAGATCAAGTGAAGTTTTATTACAGAGAGACAGAGACTGAGACAGAGAGAGACAGAGACAGAAAGAGAGACAGAGTATCTTCTGAAATGGCCCAAGATACCACTGTGAATGAATGGTTTAGGGATAGTTTTGTTTAGAAATATGATAGTTTTTGGTTAGCTGGTGGGTTGATTTCTGGATAAACAGTCTAGTACAATGGCAATAGCATTGGATTAGAACTCAGATAACTTGGATTCAGATTCCACTTTTGCCACTTATTTTCTGTGTGCCCTTTAGCAAGTCACTTAACTTTTCTGGACTTCAATCTCTTCAATCTCTGGCCTCCAGAGTCCCTTCCAGTTTTTAATTTTTTTTTTTTTGGTGGGGCAATGGGGGTTAAGTGACTTGCCCAGGGTCACACAGCTGGTAAGTGTCAAGTGTCTGAGGCAGGATTTGAACTCAGGTACTTCTGAATCCTGGGCCGGTGCTTTTATCCACTGTGCCACCTTGCTGCCCCCCCCTTCCAGTTTTAATTCTATGATCTTGACACTCCTACTAAGGAATATTATTAGTGTGGGAAGAAGTGATGATGGACAACATTAGTTGTGAGGATACTTGTTATTCAAGGTCAAATACAAATCCTACTGCCTTTAAAAAGTCTTCAACTATGGGGTCAGCTAGGTGGTGCAGTGGATAAAGCACCAGCCCTGGAGTCAAGAGGTCCTGAGTTCAAATCCAGGCTCAGACACTTGACACTTACTAGCTGTGTGACACTGGGTAAGTCACTTAATCCTCTTTGCCCTGAAAAAAAAAAGTCTTCAACTACCCCAACCCACACTGATCTCTCAGTTGTCTGAATTCCTTATATTTTCCCTTATGATTAGCATAAGGAAAAAAATTTGCATATGAGAAATGAGAAGGTTCTAATGAAACTATCTAATTTGCACAAAATATCTATAAATTTTGGTCTGGATAGAGATAGAGATATAATTAAATATCTATATAGTGACAGATAGCTAGAGATATAGAGATATATCTATATACATATAGATAAATATGTGACTTACCTGGAGTTCAGATTAACTGTTTTTTATTCTGGAAAAAGTAGGTATTTAGATGACTGATAAAAGATCTCCATAGAGATCTCTATTTAGATCTATTTATCTATCATCTATCTATCTATCATCTGTCTATCATCTATCTTGCCAAGAAGGAAGAACAGTTAATCTGAAATCCAGATCAGCAATAGTTGAATGAATATCTGACTCCTCCTGACATACTCAGGATTAAGGAATGAATCTTAGAAGCAACATACCTGTATTTGGATATTGTACTATTTGGATCTAACCACAATCTAGGCCTCTATCATACAGCAGCAGAGTCTAAGCCTCAGCTTTAGAAAACTAAAAAGGGGGTGGTAGTTTAAATAATATTGTATGAATGTGGGTCAATGTTCAATGCAAAGCTTTTCTGAAATATTGGATAGCTGTCGTCATTGTCTGATTCCCACAGGAGTATTTTCCCCAGTTAGCAATTAATATGAAATTAATCGGTTTGTCTTACACATTTTAACAAAGGTTAGTTAAACCCTCAGCATTTAATTTTTTTATAGATCATCAATGAAATTGTTACTTGATGAAGGGCACATTCTTGTCCCATGTTTCTTCCTATTTCTTCACGATGATCTTCAGACACTGTTTGCTTCCCCCTTAATTAGGACATGAATAGAGAAATGGAGCCAGAAAAGATAATAACACTGCAACAGTAGGATCATCAATGGATTTACAGCATTTGAATCAAAATTCTCATGAGTTGAACAAAAGAAAATAAAGTTTCTCCTATACTAAGGTTTTTATTTGTGCTTTCTAGTACCATAAATGACAGAAATGACATGCTTTAAACCACAGTGGAAAGTTGCCTATTTTTTGTTTTTAATCTCTGTGACAGAGTTATATTCAACTACACTTGCCTTAATTTTTGCTTTCTGTAATCTATAGAGGGTAGTGGGAAATCACATAAGTAATTAATTAATCAGCCTTAGAGAGTGTGTTTTATAATGGGGCCAACAACCCACTGATGAAGTCTGAGTATGTATTGCAGTTTTTCCCAATGCCTTCAATTTCCCTCTCTGATCATCAGAAAGTGTTCTGACTGTAACTAAGTAACCTACTCTACCAAGCTAATGAATTGGGTCCTTGGCAGCTGCCAGTTGTCCTCTCCTCTGATGTCATTTAGAGATGATCTATCTGCTCTGTCTCTAGGTTTCATTTTGTTTACTTCCAGTTGCAGAAGCTTTAGAGGAGGAAGCTGAAGAGAGAGCAGGTGGATATGGATCCACATATTTTGTCAATTGATATCCAGTACAAGTCATTGGAAAAAGATGAGTAGAAGTGGTTGGTGACCTCCTGAGACAACAATGTGTTGACCTAATAAGAATGATTGCTATCTTCTGGTGGCATTTTCCAACAACAATATAGAAAACACTTAGGATTTGTTAGAATAAATGACTACTATCCACTTCTGATGAGTCACATGGGAAAAAATCAAATAAAGAACTAATACAAAAAAATTAGAATATTCAATAAGAAATTAAAGGACATAGAAACACAGATGGTGTTTTCAGAATTGATTTCCATTGAAGTTAAGAACTTCAGAAGATAAAGTCAGATTTGAGAAATAAAGATATGATAGTATTTGAAGATGGGATTTTAATTTCTGAGTCACAGCTCAAAAATTTAGCAATTAGTAGCTTCTGATGAGAGATGGGGTACAATTAACAAGGGTTGATAAGAATGTATTTATGTGTGTGTGTGTGTGTGTGTGTGTGTGTATCAACACATACATTCCATTGTCTAGATTATAATATGAATTGGAGTGACAATCCTATAGAACATGTCCATTTGCATATCTAGGACAGATAGAACAGACAGACAACAAGGTAGAGCTGGAGTTGAATAGAAAAAGGAGGCCTGGTGACTCCAGGTCTGGTGCCATCTAGCTGGTAAGAGAGAGAGAGAGAGAATGAGAGAATCTATTGTTGTTATTGATTTGTTTCAGTCACATCAAGCTCTTTGTGACTCAATTTGGGGTTTTCTTGTTAGAGATAGTGGAGTGGTTTGCCATTTCCTTCTCCAGTTCATTTTACAGATAAAGGAACTGAGATAAATAGGGCTAAGGGACTTGCCCAGGATCACATAGCTAGCAAGTGTCTGAGGCCAGATTTGAATTATTGATTCCAGGCCTGGCACTATCCACTGTGTCATCTAGCTGCCCATCATATGATCACACAGGGAGAAAATGAAATTTTAATGAAATAGAAGACATCCAAGTATTTTTGATGAAAAGATCATAATTAAGTAGAAATTTTAACATACACATGGGAGTTGAGGCATAAAAAAAGTAAACGAGTGAGAATTATAAAAATAAATAAAGGTTAAACTGTTTACATTCTCATAAGAAGAGATGATATATGTAGTTCCTCAGAACTTTGTTATCACTAAGGGTCTAGGAGGGAGTCAAATTAGACAGAGGGCCTGGTTGTAATGAACAGAATCTTAAATGTCTTTAGGTGATAAGTTAAAAAAAAAGAATGGAATGGGTAGCAAAGAGGAATGCACTAGGATAATGGGGAAGGAATAGAAAGAATGAAGGAATTTATCTTACCGTGAGAAAATAATTATTAATAATGGATTTCTTGGAGGGGACCCAGAAATCAGTTTCTCAGTCCTTTCTAACCCATGCCCCCCCGACCCCCTAGAAAGTCCAGTTCTCCTTGATCTGGGATAAACCCAAGGGAACAAAAGAAATGGAGATAGATACTTTTGTCTAGCTCAGTGGACTGATGGGATCAAATGACACCTAGACAATGGACTTTGCCACTTGAGCCGAGGGTCTTTTGCATTCTTTTCCCTGATGTCGTCTGTAGAGTTCATTTTAGTGTGGACCATCTTCAAATCATGTCAACCAACAGAATTGAATGATGCTAATAAAAAAGCTTTGATCAATGTACAGTGACCCATTTCTATTGAAAGAGGATAAAAACCCTTGGTAGACACCATGAGCTCTCATGGCTCACTCTGGCTTCTAGGTTCTCTGGATTTTTGAGTGTTTTTCTCCTCCTTACACTAACTGCCATCCTGAAGTACTCTCCCTGTTTTCTCTACCATGAGAAGTTAAGGAGACGCATGGTCAATCCTTTACTGGTATATGATATTAATAAATTAAAATATGCTTACCCCAAACTGGTATCTATAGCAATAGTAACTAATTTAAAAACAAAACAAAACACAGTTTCGGCAACCATGTTAAGGGTATCCAAAACCTGAAACCTGATTTTGATCTTCAATCAGTCTTCTGAGTGAGAATTTCTATGTCTTTATGTCTGTCCCTATTTTTGGCATTTTAGTTTATGCCTGTATTTGCCAAATTTCACTCTCACTCTGTGTGGTTGCCTTAACTTAGAAGCTTTAGCACCAGTCTTTGGGCATTAAGCATTTATTAAAGCATACCAGGTATTCACGTGGAATTCAGAAAGTTAAGAAAAGGCCTATTTAGCTTAGAGTTTCAGCCAGGTCAGGTTCTTCCTCAAGTCCTCTGCCACAAGCCTGCTTCAACCATGAACTCCCCTCAAACTGAGTGTGGAAGCTTTTTATTGGTCCAGAGCATAGGAGATCCTTACACACTGCTTCAAGCTGATTGGTTAGCATCATCCAAATCCATTGGTTCATTGGACTTGAAGGTGGTCTCAAGTTAAGTTCAAAGTCTTTAGCTTCTGAGAACAATACCTTCTTAAGAGCTAGCCAGGTGTGCTTACAATCTAGTTAACTTGAAGTAGGCTAATCAACAGTCAATCACTCTCACTTCAGTCAATCAGTTTAGATTAATCTCCAGGTGGGCCTTTGAGTATCTGCTAAATCCCATTATTTTATCACATTCCCCCCTTTGTTTCCTCAAGAAACTTGGGGTATTTCCTTGATGAAACAGTAAAAAATAACAGAATATAATACCCTATGCTAACAAACAATATGTAAATAACAATATAGAAAAAGGAGAAAGGGGAAATTCTTTCCAGAGGGGTGGTTCCTCATGAACCGGATCTTTGACACTGTCTGCAGAGGGAGGGCCTCTGCAGAGAATACGTATTACAAATGCTGTATATAATATGGAGGAAAGGAAAAGGGCCTTCTGAGAGATTTAGTGCTTTTTGTCTTAACAAACCAGCCCCAAATCCTTTTACAGAATGAGTTCATAGAAAATTTTATAGATCATCAGTGTAGAAAAAGTAATTTTAAATTATATACATGTAATGGGTGCCAAAAAGTAAGAATCATGTACCTCAAGTAACCCCCTTAGAAAAAATTCTTCTAGAATGGGATAAAGGTTCTTTACCAGTCAAAACAGGAATGAAAAAATAGGCTTATTAAATTCTGTTACACCTGGTATAAAACTTATTTTAACTTATCAAGGGAACATTGATAAGGTCACAATGTGGCCTAAATATGGTTCTTTTAATCAAATAATGAGGGATTTAAAATTAGTTATAGGGAATAGAGCTCCCAATGAATTGATTTATTGCTATCTTTGGAGCAGAATGACAGACCTCTTCCTCCCCCTACCCTACTCATCCATTGTAAGATGGGGTTCTTTCTACCTTCCCAATCTGCCTCAACTCCTCTCCCTACAAATTCTTCTACCCCTCTTGGATCTCCCTGGATTCACCTTCCTTTTCCCTCAGCTTTTCCCCAACAATATCCTCCATTTTATTATCCATTCACCCCAGTTTTTACTCCCTCCTACCTAATTATCCTAATCCCTCCTTTATGCCTGCCCCATCACCAGTTGCTACATTTTTCTCTCTTCCAGGTTCTCTGACTATGATTCCCTGCCCTGCCTCTACTGCTGAGCTCATGGAGGCAGTGTGGAGCCTCTTCCTTTGGTCTCCATTTCCCTTGGGTTGAAGGCCCAGATCCACCTCTTCCCCCTGCTGCTACAATTGTTCTGCCCACCCTCATTGCTATGGCTTCCACAGCTGAGGTGCCATCTTTTAATACTGACCCTTCCTGCTCCTCATCTCCCATTGTATCCTCTAAATCAAGCTCAACTGAGAGTCTAGCTTCTGAGAGGAAAGAGAAAACTAAGGACATTTTACCTCTACAAGAGACTGTCACTCATTATCAAAGTGAGCATTCCTGTGATAGCATAAACCATTTGGCACAAAGATTTAAGCATGTGGAAAGGGGATATCCCTGAATTTGATGAAGTTCCAGCATGTTGCCATTTTTAGGTGATCTTTAGGGGATTCCAGCCTACTTGGGGTAATGTAAGAGATTTCATGCAAACAATACTTTTATCAGGAGAAAGAACAGATATTATAGAAACTTCAAATTCTTTTGTAGCTACAGGGAAGTCAGCTACATGCTGGCCTTTAGAAGATTCTAAGTGGGACCCCAGTATCCCTGAGCAATTTAACAAATTAAAAGAGGTGAGAGAAACATTGTTAAAAGCAATGGAATTATGTGCTAGCAAAGCAGATAATTAGCAAACATTTCTAGATACAACTCAGGAAGTTAATGAAAGACCTAATAGATGTTTATGATAGATTATGTAAGAGTGCCAAGCAACATGCTGAATTAGATCCATTAAATTTTAAGAGATACACACTTCATTAGTAGTCATTTTGTAAATCAATCTTTATCAGAAATAAGGAGGTATTTTGAAAGTGTCTAGGATGGAATACCTTGAGCACAGAAAGAATAGAAGAAATTGCATCATATACATATATAAGGGGAATGAGAGGGAAGAGAGAGAGAGAAAAGAGAAAGAGAGAGTAGAAAAGGAAGTGGGAGAGACTTATGCAAGAAAAAGAGAAAGACAACATAGGAGAGATTATGGAGAGAAAAATAGAGAAACTTAAGCTGGAGAAAGAAGTGCGAAATAAAGAACAGGTTAACTGCAGCCTCAGAGCAAACAAACACAATCAAAAATATTTTAGCTCCCCTACAGGAAATGTCTAGGAATCTAGTTTGAGTGGCTGAGACCCACTGTCAGGTTCCATGCACTTGTTTCTATTGCAATAAGCAAGTGCAGGACCTTGTGACTTTAGAGGTTCTCAGAGGGTGCAAAACCAAAACAGTTCTAGATTCTCTCAGAGGAATAGTGATGCCTGAGGGTGCAGGGGAGGGAAAAGGAATTTGAAGATTTTATTGTGGAATTTGGAGATTTTACTTTCCTAGAACCTGATACCCTAGCTCCTATTATCCACCTCCCCAAAATAATGAGCCCCATGTAACCCTTAAGGTTGGATTTTGATTGTTTATTAGATACAGGAGCCTTGAGATCAGTCCTAGTGAACAAACCCAACCATGAATGTGCATCTATTGGATCTCTGAATGCAGTTGGTGTTTCAGGGAAAATGCAAACAGTTCCAAAATTAACTACTATGGGCCCATTTACAGTGGAACATTATGCCTCCTTATGCCAGCCCTCATTTCTCAAACATATAGAGAACTGAGTTAAATTTATTAAAATAAGAATCATTCCCCAATTGATAAATGATCAAAAGATATGAACAATTTTCAGATGAAATAATCAAAGTTATCCATGGTCAAATGAAAACAATGCTGTAACTCACTATTGATTAGAAAGATGCAAGTCAAAACAATTCTGGGCTACTACCTCATACCTGTTGGATTGTTTAATAAGACAGCAGAGGAAAATAATAAATATATGGAATATGTGGAAAATGAGGCATTAATGCATTGTTGATGGAGTTGTAAACTGATTTAACTGATTTAAATGATTTAACCATTCTTTAGAGCAATTTGGGACTATGGTCAAAGGGCTATAAAACCGTGCATACCTAATAATACCACTACAAGGTCTGTATCTAAAAAGAGATTAAAAAACCAAAAAGTTAAAGGACTTATATGTACAAAAATATTTATGGCAGCTCTTTTCTGGTGCAAAGAATTGGAAATGAAGGGGATGCCCATCAACTGGGGAATGGTTGAACAAATTGTGGGATGTGATTATGATGGAACACTATTGTTCTATAAGAAATGATGAGCAGGATGTTCTCAGAAAAACCTGGAAAGAATGACATGACCTGATGCAAAGTGAAATGTATTGTATATAAAGTAACAGCAATATTGTAAGATTATCTGCTGTGAATGACTTTGCTCTTCTCAGCAATACAATGATCCAAGAAAACTTTGAAGGACTTATGATGAAAAATGCAATCCATCTACAGAGAAAGAATTGATGATGTCTGTATACAGATTGAAGCATAATTTTTAAAAATGTATTTTTTTGAGTTTTTTATCTGTTTTCTTTCACAACCTGATTAACATGGAAATGTTTTGCATGACTCCAATGTATAACTTATATTGAATAGCTTCCCTTTTTAAGGGGGAGGGAGGGTGGATGGAAGAAAATTTGGAATACAAAGTTTTAAAAATGAACATTAAAATTGTTTTTACATGTAATTGAGGGAAAATAAAATTATAAATAAGTGAAAAATAAAAGTTAAAAAAGAGAAATGATGAGCAGGCAGATTTCAGAAAAACTTGGAAAGACTTAAGTGGACTGAGGTTGAGTGTAGTGAGCAGAACCACAAGAACATTGTACACAATAACAGCAACATTGTGTGATGATCAACTGTGATAGACTTAGCTCTTCTCCACAAAACAATACAATGATCCAAAACAATTCCAAAGGACTTTTCCATTTTCAAATGGAAAACTTTTCAATTTTCAAATTTCCAAATGGAAAATGCTCTTCACATCCAGAAAAAAGAACTGTGGAATCTGAATGTATATTGAACCACATTATTTCTACTTTATTTTTTCTTTTTTGAAATTTTTCTCCTTTGTTCTGATTCTTCTTTAACAACATGACTAATGTAGAAATATGTTTAATATGATTGTGTATATATATATATACATATATATATAATCTGTATCAGTTTTATTTAGTCTTGGGAAGGGAAGAGAAGGAGGGAGAAAAATTTGGAACTCAAAATCTTACAAAAACAAATGTTAAAAACTATCTGTACATGTAACTGGAAAAAAATACTATTTAGATGGAAAAAAAGAAAAGAGAAAGGAATCAGAAATGTAATTAAAGGAGAATATAAAGGAAAAAAGACTGAAATTACCAAAGGTTTCAGAGGGAATCAAATTGATTTTAAAATTCTGATCACGAGTATATAAACTAGCAAGGAGGATATTAAGAATTTTTGTCAGAAGAGATCAGTTTGAATCCATGATTCACATTTGTAATACACCTATCAGAAACAGGAAAATAAACAAAAGGGAAACTATAGAATTGAAAAAAAAAGATTCCTAGAAAAACTAGAACCAAGTGCTATTACATCTACTAAATGGGACTGCTAAAGAATATACATATTTATCAGTATCACTTGGAATTTCACAAAAAACATTGACTGTATTTGGGTACAAAGATATTCCAAATAAACGTAAAAAGGTAGAAAAAATATGTATAGCAACTCTTTTTTTTTTTTTTTGGTGGCTAAGAATTGGAAATCAAAGGAATGCCCATCAATTAAAGAATGGCTAAACAAGTTGTGGTATATGATGGTGATGGAATATTATTGTGCTATAAGAAATGACAAGCAGGATGATTTCAGAAAGTAAAGTGAGCAGAACCAGGAGAACATTGTGCACAGTGACAGCAATATTGTTTGATGAAGAACTGTGAATGATAACTATTCTCAGCAATACAATGATCCAAGACAATCCCAAAGGACTAATGATAAAACATACTATCCACCTCCAAAGAAAGAACTGATATTGATTGAACTGTCTGAAGCATGCTATTTTTCACTTTCTTTCATTTATTTCTTTTATTGGAGTCTTCTTAAACAAAATGATTAATATGGTTATGTTTCACATAATTGCACATGTATAACCTACATCTGCTTTCCATATCAGGAACAAATTAGGGGAGGGATGGAAGGAGGGATGGAATTTAGAACTCAAACATTTTTTTTAGCTTCCTAATCATAAGACATGGAGTCCTTTTATTTCTGACCTTACATGATGCCCACCCCATTAGTTTCTATGTAATTCTCTGGGCATGTGTCCATGATTCTTAGGCTGGAGCTGAGATTGCCTCAGGAAATTATTGTTTAAGGGTATGTTTGGATGATTTCTGTGTGTAATTAGGTGTCTATGACTTTTATCTCATATCACAGAATTCTAGTACATTGTGAGGTAGAGGGATATTGTGTGGGAGAAGTGGTTGTTGCTGGTAGATAGGAAATGTATATAAATATTCACTCATCTATGCTATAGGTCATGACCCAGTGCTGATGGTAAGGGCTTTTTTCCACTTGGATCTGTTCAACCTAAGTACCAAGTGATCTTTTGCTTATCTAGTTTTCCTAAAGTATTTTGTCTAGATCTCTCCTTTTTTAAAAAAAATATGAATCACTCACTACCTTTTATTGTACTTACTGGTCTATGCATCATATTTTCTCTATTAGTCTGTAATCTTCTTGAAGGAAGAATCAACCTTATCTTTGAATTCCATGGCAAGCACTTAAGTATTTGTATTATTAAGGTCAAATATGAAGCTTACTGAAGGTGGAAGTGTCCTTTGACTCTTCAGGAAAATAGGATGTGAAATCTTTGAAGGGACTCTCACTTTGCAAAAGATGAAGCCAGCATCCAGGAAGATGAAGTAATTTGCCCAACATCACATCAGTAGCAATTAGCAAAGTTGGATTTCAAATCCAAGTCCTAAGATGCAGAGGTGTCAAACTCACAAAGCTGCAAAATTCCTAACTCTGGCCCATCCAATTCAAAAATGTAATTGGGAAATGTTTAATAAAATAAATAAAAAGACAGTGCAACACAAATAATGCTGATGTGTGATTTTCTAAGTCAATATGCTGCCCTCTCACTCCTGATAGATCAGAGATATCTAGAACAAAAAGATACATTAAAGGTTACCTAATCCAATCTCTCATTTTATAGATAAGGAAACTGAGATCAGAGGGAGTATTCTACTTCTTCAGAGCTATTAAAAGTACATATAGGGGCAGCTAGATGGCGCAGTGGATAAGCACCAGCCCTGGATTCAGGAGTACCTGAGTTCAAAATCCGGCCTCAGACACTTACTAGCTGTGTGACCCTGGGCAAGTCACTTAACCCCAATTGCCTCACCAAAAAAAAAAAATACATCTAATCCCTATTACTACAGGTAATAAATCCCACTACAATGAGTAATTTCCAATATACAGAGGCTGAGGGTAGGGGTCAGCTTCTGAAACTTTTAGGATGTAACAAACCAGGTAATGCCTTGGGATCAGATTAAAATTCATATTTTGTGTTTGTAAAGCCACCAACCCATTGCAGAATGCAGAGGGCTGAATTCTATTATTTTTGATGCTACAAGGTCAAAGCATCACATCTAAGATGAGGTAGTACTAGAATTTCTATCTTGTGAGATAATGGGAGTATGTAATTCAAACCTTTAAATAAAAATGTTTATTATTTTTTTATTTTTAGTGAGGCAATTGGGTTTAAGTGACTTGCCCAGAGTCACATAGCTAGTAAGTGTTAAGTGTCTGAGGCCGGATTTGAAGTCAGGTACTACTGAATCCAGGGGCAGTGCTTTATCCACTGCACCACCTAGCTGCCCCCTTTTCCATGATTTTTTAAACAATATGCATCAAAATATGCCTTTAGTTCTTGATAAAAAATACATGTATTTGTATGACTTGTCTCATTAGACTAGGGAAGATAGTTTCTATGATAAAGGTATAATTTCCAAGATATATAAGAAATTGAGTCAAATTTAGAAGAATAAGAGTTATTCCCCAATTGATAAATAATCAAAGAATATATAACTCTCAGAGGAAGAAATCCAAGCTAGCAGCAGCCTTATTTAAAAAAAAAAATACTAAATTGAATGGGGATAGAAAGGAATATACCTTTTTCTCAGTGGTATATGGCACATATTCAAAAATTGACCATTTATTGGGGCACAAAAACCTCATAGTCAAATATAGGAAGGCAGAAATAGTAAATGCATTCTTCTCAGATCATGATGCAATAAAAATTACTTGTAATAAAGAGCCATGGAAAGGTAGACTGAAAATTAATTGGAAACTAAAATCTCAACCTAAAGAATGACTGGATCAAACAACAAATCATAGAAACAATCAATAACCTCATCCAAGAGAATGACAATAATGAGACAACATACCAAAACCTATGGGATGCAGCCAAAGCAGTTCTTAGGGAAAATTTTATATCTCTAAATGCTTACATGAATAAAATAGAGAAAGAGGAGACCAATGAATTGGGCATGCAACTAAAAAAGCTAGAAAAAAAAACAAATTCAAAATTCCCAATTAAATACTAAATTAGAAATCCTAAAAATCAAAGGAGAGAATAATAAAATTAAAAGTAAGAAAACAATAGAATTAATCAATAAAACTAAGAGCTGGTTTTATGAAAAAAAATCAATAAAATAGATAAACCTTTGGTTAATTTGATTTAAAAAAAAAAGAAAACTAAATTACCAGAATTAGAAATGAAAGGGGTGAATTCACCACCAATAGAAATGACTAGGAGCTATTTTGCTCAACTGTATGCCAATAAATCTGACAATCTAAATGAAATGGATGAATATTTACAAAAATGCAAATTGCCCAAGTTAACTGAAGAGGAAATAAAATCCTTAAATAAGCCTATTTTAGAAAAATAAATTGAACAAGCCATCAATGAAATCCCTTAAAAAAATCTCCAGGGCAAGATGAGTTTACAAATGAATTCTACCAAACATTTAAAGAACAATTAATTCTAATACTGTGGAAATTATTTGGAAAAAATAAGTGAAGTAGGAGTTGTACCAAATTCCTTTTATGACAGAAATGTGATGTTGATACGTAAACCAGGCAGAGCCAAAACAGAGAAAGAAAATTATAGACCAATTTCCCTAATGAATATTGATGCAAAAACCTTAAAAAAAATAAATGCCTTACAGATATCATACCATCATAATGTAAGGGACTAAAATTCTAGCTATACTATCTAAAATCTAATGAACGGTCACCAATAAATTGTAAGTTTTAGCAAGAGTTTTTAAGTGATTAAGTATTTATTAAAGAGCATTAGGATCAGAGAGAAAGGTAAAAATCTAACTATTTCTAAGAGACACCATCATCCAGTCCACCTTGGCGAGGTCAGGAACCAAAAGAGGAAAAAGCCCTCTGCCAGCATCTACTTCCTACTTCGTGTCCTCCTCCCAGAAATGGGAAGCTCCTCAAGTTGATTGGCTGGTAGCCTTGATAGACAGTATCCACAAGCAAATGTCACTTCCTGACCAAATGGCTTGTCCTCAGATGCCTTCTCATGGTGGAGCTTTCCTACAGTGGCTCTTCAGCAGGTGGTGTCATTCCAATTGTTACAATAATCAATCAAAATTTATTATTATTATTTTTTGCAGGGCAATGAGGGTTAAGTGACTTGCCCAGGGTCACACAGCTAGTAAGTGTCAAGTGTCTGAGGCTGGATTTGAACTCAGGTCCTCCTGAATCCAGGGTTAGTGCTTTATCCACTGTACCACCTAGCTGCCCCAAAAATCTTAAATAAGATATATTAGCAAGGAGAATACAGCAAGTAATCACCAGGATAATACACTATGACCAGGTGGGATTTATATCAGGAATGCAGGACTTGTTCAACATTAGGAAAACTATCAACCTAATAAACCACATCAATTAAAAAAAAACTAACCAAAATCATATGATTATCTCAATAGATGCAGAGAGAGCTTTTGACAAAATACAGCACCTATTCCTAATAAAAACACGAGAGAGCATAAGAAAAGGTGGAGCTTTCCTTAAAATAATAAGCAATATATACCTAAAACCATCAGCAAACATTATGTGTAATGGAGATAAGTTAGAGGCTTTCCCAGTAAGATGAGGGGTGAAACAGGGATGGCCATTATCACCTGTATTATTTAATATTGTACTAGAAATGTTAACTTTAGCCATAAGAGAAGAAAAAGGAATTAAAAGAATTAGAATAGGCAAGAAAGAAACAAAACTATCACTCTTTGTAGATGATATGATGGTATACTTAGAGAATTGTAGATAATCAACTAAAAATTACTTGAAACAATTAACAACTTTAGCAAAGTTGCAGGATATAAAATAAACCCACACAAATCATCAGCATTTCTATACATGACCAACAAAATCCAGCAGCAAGAGATAGAAAGAGAAATTCCATTTAAAGTAACAGTAGACAATATAAAATACTTGAGAGTCTACTTGCCAAGACAAACCCAGGAACTCTACAATTACAAAACAATTTTCACACAAAGAAAATCAGATATAAATAATTGGGAAAATATTAATTGCTTATGGATAGGCTGAGCTAATATAATAAAATGACAATTCTACCTAAATTATTTACTTATTCAGTGCCATACCAATCAGACTACCTAAAAATTATTTTATAGAGCTAGAAAAAAATAATAACAAAATTTATCTGGAAAAACAAAAAGTCAAGAATATCAAGGGAACTAATGAAAAAAAATGCACAGGAAGGTGAGCTAGCTGTACCAAATCTGAAACTTTATTATAAAGTGGCAGTCATGAAAACTATCTGGTACTGGCTAAGAAATAGAGTGAAGGATCAATGGAATAGGTCAGGCACAAGAGACACAGTAGTAAATGATTTTAGTAATGTACTGTTTGATAAACCCAAAGACTCCAGCTCCTGGGATAGGAACTCAGTATTTGACAAAAACTGCTGGGAAAATTGCAAGATAATATGGCAGAAACTAAGATGTTGAGCTTACACATTATACTAAAGTACGGTCAAAATGGGTACATGATTTATATAGTAAGGGTGATACCATAGGTAAATTAGGAGAGGAAGAAATAGTTTACCTCTCAGTTTATGGAAAGGAGAACATTTTATGACCAAACAAGTGATAGAGAATATTATGAAATACAAAGTGATTATATTTTGATTATATTAAATTATATTTTGATTATATTAAATTAAAAAGGTTTTGTACAAACAGAAACAGTGAATCCAAAATTAGAAGGGAGACAGAAAGCTGGGAAACACTTTTTATAGACAGTATTTCTGATAAAGGCCTCATTTCTAACATATATCGAGAGCTAAATCAAATTTACAAAAATTCAAGTCATTCCCCAATGGAGAAATGTTCAAAGGATATGAACAGGCAGTTTTCTGAAGAAGAAATCAAAGCTATCTATTGCCATATGAAAAAATGCTCTAAATCAGTATTTATTAGAGAGATGCAAATTAGAACAACTCTGAGGTACCACCTGACACCTATCATTTTGGTTAATATGACAAAAAAGGAAAATAATAAATGTTGGAGAAGCTGTGGAAAAATTGGAACACTAATGCATTGTTGGTGGAGCTGATCCAACCATTCTGGAGAGCAATTTAGAACTATGCCCAAAGGGTTATAAAGCTGTGCATACTCTTTGACCCAGTAATACTACTATTAGGTCTTTTCCCCAAAGAGATCATAGAAAAGGGAAAAGGACGCACATGTACAAAAATATTTATAGCTGCTCTTTTTATGGTGGCAAGGAATTGGAAATTGAGGGGATGCCCATCAAGTGGGGAATGGCTGAAGTTGTGGTATATGAATGTAATGGAATACTATTGTGCTATAAGAAACGATGAGCAGGAGGATTTCAGAGAAACCTGGAAGGACTTACATGAACTGATCCTCAGTGAGATGAACAGAACCAGAAGCACATTGTCCACAGTATCAATGACATTTTGTGTTGATCAACTGTGATAGACTCATGATGGAAAATGCTCTCCAAATCCAGAAAAAAAAAAGAACTATGGAGTCTAGATGCAGATTGAATCATACCATTTCTATTTTTTTGTTTTTTCTTTTTTGAGGTTTTTCCTTTTTGCTCTGATTCTTATTTCACAGTATGACTAATGCAGAAATATGTTTAATGTAATTGTATATATATATATATATAAAACCTATATTAGATTGCTTGCTATCTTGGGGAGGGAGGAGGAAGGGGAGGAAGGGAGAAGAATTTGAAACTAGAAATCTTATAACAACAAATGTTGAAAATGAAAAAAAATACTAAATAATTAATAATTAGAGAAATGCAAATTAAGCCAATTCTGTAGTACCACCTCACATTCATTAGATTGGCTAAGATTACAAAAAAGAAAAATGACAAATGCTGGAGAGGCTATAGGAAAACTGGTATAGTGTTGATGGAGTTGTAAACTATTACAACCAATCTTTGACCATAAAAACTGTACTGCAACTATCACTGATGGTACTATAATATTAAAAAAATAGATATGCAGGTTTTTCATGCTTAAAGTGGGAAAAATGGAAAAAAATCAAATAGTGTGTCAGCACCATCTGGCTACAAAGTGTTTGTTTAGTAATGCAGTTTTAGTTGGAATTCTGGGAGGTTAGGTTCCAGTTAATGACTTGATACTAATCAAAATCAAAAATAAGTTCAAAGTATACAAATTTACAATAAAATTGATATGGTATAATACATAGGTGATACAGCATACATGGTGAATATAAATTAGAGATGAGTGTTTCTTTTATAATATTAGCAGGGCATAAACACTTTAATCTTCTTTTAATTTAAGAAGAGGGGAAGCTAGGTGGTACAGTGGATAGAGCACTAGCCCTGGAGTCAGGAGGTTGTAAGTTCAAATCTGGGCTCATACACTTGACACTTACTAGCGGTGTGACCCTCGGGCATTTAACCCCAGTTCTCTCAAAAATCCAGGGCCATCTGCAGTCATCTTGAGGTATATCTTGCCACTGGACCCAGATGGCTCTGGAGGAGAAAGTGAAGGTGGTGACTTTGCACAGCCCTCCCTCACTTAAAATCCATTTCATTGCAATTTATGACATCACCTTCTAATGTTACAGTCCTCTTCAGGAAAGAAGGACCAATAACAACAATTCAAGAAGTAATAGTTTGTTCCATATAGAGCTGTTATATAAATTGAGATTTTGTTTATTGTTGTTTTTATATAATACAAATATTAATTTTACATGTAAATGTGTCATTGGTGAGCTAGTTCTTGGATATCCTCAGTTAAAGAATTAGATTTGCACACACTCCAGTCAGAGATAGTGTAAGGTTTTATTTGGCACAAAAGGATGTGGCCAGGAGGAGAAATTTAACACCTCAATTTTATCAATGTTTGTTTACATATATTGATCATGTGATTTTAATTGTTTTATTATTACTATGGTTTTCCTAATATTCATTTTCCTAATATTGAATCAAATCTAGATTTCTGGTAAAAATTCAATTTATAATGTATAATGTATATGTTAGGATATCAGAGCAGGTCTCCTTGATAATTTCCTGGAACATGGTGTCTAGATTCTTTTTTTGATCAGGTTTTCATGTAGTCCAATAATTTTGTGTGTGTGTGTGAGGCAATTGGGGTTAAGTGACTTGCCCAGGGTCACACAGCTAGCAATTGTTAAGTGTCTGAGGCCGGATTTGAACTCAGGTCCTTTTGAATCCAGGACTGGTGCTCTATTACACTGTGCCACCTAGTTGCCCCCACAATAATTCTTATTATTATCTTTTCCAAATCTATTTTCCAGATCACTTGTCTTATGAGGTATTTCACATTTTCTTCTATTTTTTCATTCTTTTGATTCTGTTTGACTGATTCCTGGCAGGCTTCCACCTGTCCAATTCTAATTTTTAAGGCATTATTTTCTTCAGTAAGCTTTTGCACCTCCTTTCCCATTTGTCCAATTATATTTTTTAAGGAATTTTTTTCTTCAGTTAATTTTTGTGCTTCCTTTTCTAAGCTGTTGATTCTTTTTAAAATAATTTCCTTTTATAACTCTCATTTCTCTCATTTCTTTTCCTATTTTTTCTTCTACCTCTCTTATTTGATTTTAAAAATCCTTTTTGAGCTCTTCCAAGAGGGGATTTTTTTGGTCTTGAGAGCAACTCATCTTCCCCTTTGAGGCTTCACATGTAGGCATTTTGACAGTGTTGTCCTCAAGTGAGCTTGTATTTTGGTCTTCTTTGTCACCACAGAAGCTCTCTATGGTAAGGGTTCTTTTTTGTTTTTTACTTATATTTTGGCTGTTTTGTGACTTAAAGTTGAGCCTTACTCCTGGGGCACAGGGCACATTGTTGCAAGTTCTTGTGCTGGGACCTGATCCCTGACTTTCTTCTCTGAGGCCTCTGGGGCTTTCACATTCCTCAGCACTCTGGACTTTGTCTTTGCATGGGAACAGCTTGGCCTATTTGTGCCTGTTGTATGGGTGGTTCTCTAGTTTGCAGTTTTCTCACTCAGCTGGGTCTGGGGTGTCTCACAACTGGTGGGCTATGCCACCATCCTGCTGAACCAGGAAAGAGGAGCCTCAGCTGCTGATCTGTGCTGTGGCCAAGAGCCTCCTGCTGACTTGCTCAGACCCCCTCCACACTGTGCTATGTGAAGCTGAGCTTCACTGCACTGCCCTTTTTCTCAAGGGAGACAGATCTTTCCTGAAGTCTTCTAAATTATCTCAAGGTGGAAGATTGTTTCTTTTTGTCTTTTTGTGGGTTCTGTAGCTCCAGAATCCATTTTGAGGCTTTATTTAATGTTGTTTCTGAGAGAAACTTGGGAGAGCTCAGGCAACTTCCTGGCTTCATTCTGCCATATTGGTTCAACTTTTTAAAATATAAAGCAGCCCTCACAAAAATCTAAGTTGCATTTAGAATTTAAAAATTGTAACTACTCTTTGTAATTTTTCATCTAATAAAGAGCTTGTGAACTGATAAAAAAGTAAGTGTCTTGACTAAGATTTCACTAGGCAGAAGGGAAAGAAAGTAGTCATTCTACGTTGGGGAAGCAACAATAGGAAAACATGAATAGACAAGTAATTGTCAGCTATCTCATCTATATCAGTAGGTTGTGAAAGTAATAGCCATTCCCTAAGAGATAAATGATTAAAAGATATAAACAAATATTTCTCAAAACAATTGCAAAGTATTCACAACCATGTTAAAATGTTTGAAATCACTAATATCAAAAGAAATGCAAATCAAAGCAACCCTGAGATTCCACCTCACATCCTACAAAAACCTGCACGTCAATGTTGGAGGGGTTGTAGGAAGATAGGCACATAATATATTGTAGGTGGACCTGTGAAGTGATATAATCATTTTAAAGACAATTTGGAATTATGCAAATAAAGTGACTATAATGTTAATACCCTCTGAACAAGAGCCTCCATTACTGGGCCTATACCCCAAGGAAGCCATCAATAAGAAAAAAGTTCCTATTTGCTCCCCTAGAAAACAGCACTTTTTATGACAGCTAATAATTGTATACAAAATTGATGGCTATCAGTTGGGGAATAACTAAACAAATTGGTGTACATGAATATAATGAAATTCTATTGTACTGTAAGAAATTATGTGTTTGAGTAGCATGGAAAGATATAAATGCATTGATTCAGAGTGAAGTAAGCAGAGCCAAGAAAACAATATACACCATAACTACAACAATTTAAATGGAAAGAACAATGATATACCAAAAAAACAAATCAAAAGTAAATATAACAACATTATATAGATCAAATAGAGCTAGTATGAAAAAATATGAGAAGACACCCCCAATCTTTCATGGGGATGGAAGGTCTACAAGTGTCGCACACAATGCTTGTTTTTAAACTTGAAATGCTGGATAAACACCTGTCAGTTATGTTGTTAGGTGACATCCTCCATCCTGCATATATATACATATATGTATATATATGTTTTGGAATAGATGTCTTCTGAGACCGTTTTATGTACTATTTAATTATCTAGTATCTTATATAACACAGATACATGCAACCTCACAATTCAAGGTATGTGAATTTCTGCCTGTAAAATAAATACTAAATGGTGGATCAATCTACCCTGCATGGGATTGAATCCTTTTATTATTTATCATAGACTGAAACCATACATACAATATTTATTTTAGGAGATTTCCTTCCTCAGATGATGAAACATTTTCATTAAATTTATCTTTTAGCTTCCATATTGAGTTAAATGTTTTTTAAAGCTGAACTCCTGCTTTTTCCTAAAGCCTCCCATCTTCTAAACTTTTATATTAATGAAAAGGGCTTCCATCTTTTCATTTGCTCAGCAGTACAACCTTATTGTCATCCTCCTTGCACTTAACTCTCATTGCCCTGCAAGGAAATAAAAGAAAAGAAACTATCAAAAATGGATTAATGGATTAATTTTTTTAAAAACCCAACCTTTTAAGTATTCTTGAGGAAAAGACCAGAACTAAACAGAAAATTTGACCTATAAGAATCAGGAGAAACATAAGAAGGTAGACATGAAAGACCAATTATAAAGGATCTAATAAGGTCAAACCGTTAACTTTATATATGGGAAAATGTTATCTGTAACTCTTAAGAATATTATCTAGTGTAGTTTGAATGAACATACATAGAAAACATGGGGTTGAGTTGAATATGATGGGACTATACTAAAAAAAATAAAATTGGGTAGAGAGAGGTAAAATAGAGCAATTATCTCATACAAATGAGGAAAAAATGGAAGAACAATTACAGTGAAGGGTAGGAGGGAGTGGAGGGCTGGTAGTACTAGAATCTTCACATCAGAGCTGGATTAAAGATAGAATTATATATGTATCTAGAAGGCTATAAAAACCTTCTTAACAGAGAAATAGAAAGATGAGGTGATAGAATTGAAGGGGAGGATTTTAGGAAGGAAGGAAGATTAGCCAGACAGTGATCAGAGGCAGAGGCAGAGGCAGATATCTGAGGATGGATTGGGTAAAAAAGAGGAAGAGAAGAATAAAAGTAAGAAAAAATAGCATGGAGGGAAATACAGAATTAGTAATCATAATTTTGAATGTGAATGGTATGAACTCACCCACAAAAATGGAAATGGATAGCAGAATGGATTAAAAACCAGAATGCTACAACATGTTATTTACAAGAAACACATTTAAAAATGAAGGATAGGGGCAGCTAGGTGGCACAGTGGATAGAGCACCAGCCCTGGAGTCAGGAGTACCTGAGTTCAGATCCGGCCTCAGACACTTAACACTTACTAGCTGTGTGGGCAAGTCACTTAACCCCAATTAACACTAATTTCAGTTTAAAATATTAAAAAATATAGGAATAAATGGACAATTCCCTATTATGTTAAATAATATCTACCTAAACCCAAGATCCAGGACTATATGTAATGGATGAATACCAGTAACTTTTTCTCAGTAAAATCATGGGGAAATAAAGAATGTCAATGATCATCATTATTATTTCATATAGCACCAGAAGTACTAACTACAGAACTGAGATAAGAAAAATAAAACAAAGGAATTATTATAGTTCAAGATGAACTTAAATTCCTAGATAATGAAGTCATATCAATACATAACATATATGCACCAAATGGTATAGCATCTAAATTTTTGAAAGAGTAGTTGAATGAGTTACAGGAGGAAATAGATAATTAAACTACACTTGTAGGGGACCTTAACATTCCCTTCTCAGAACTGGATAAATCTAACCAAAAAATAAGAAAGAAGTTAAGGAATTGAATACAATTATGGAAAAGTTAGATATGAGATATCTCTGGAAAGAATGAAAGGAAATAGAAAGGAATATACCTTTTCCTAAGCAGTACATGGCACCTACACAAAAATTGACTATATATTAGTACATAAAAACTCCATAACCAAATGCAGAAAAGCAGAAATAGCAAAGCCATCCTCTTCAGATCATAATGTAATAAATATTACATTCAATAGCTGACATTTGAAAGAGATTAAAAATCAATCATAAATTAAATAATCTAATCCTAAACAAAACTTGGTTCAAAGAACAAATCATAGAAACAATTGGTAGTTTCATTTTAAAAATAACAATGAGACAACATATCAAAATTTGTGCGATGCAGCCAAAGCAGTACTTAGGGAAAAATTTATATCTCTAACTGCTTACATCAATAAAATAGAGAAAAATCAGATCAATGAATTGGGCATGCAACTAAAAAAGACCCTAGAAGATGAACAAAATTAAAAATTCTAAATTAAAGACCAAATTATAAATCCTGAAAATTAAAGGAGAGATTAATAAAAATGAAAGTAAGAAAGTCATTGAACTAATAAATAAAGCTAGAAGCTGGTTTTATTTAAAAAAAAACACAATAAAATAGATAAACCATTGGTTAATTTGATCAAGAAAAAAGAAAGAAGAAAACCAAATTACTAGTATCAAAAATGACAGGGGTGGACTCACCACTAATGAAGAGGAGATTAAGACAATTGTTAAGAACTATTTCGTCCAATTATATACCAATAAATTTGACAATCTAAATGAAATGGATGAATATCTAGAAAAATATAAATTACCCAGATTAACACAAGAAGAAATAAAATACTTAAATAACGCAATTTTAGAAAAAGAAATTGAACAACTCATCAGTGAACTTCCTAAGGAAAAAATCCTCAGGACCAGATGGATTCAAGAGCAAATTCTACCAAACATTTAAAGAACAATTAATACCAGTACTTTATAAATGATTCAAGAAAATATTTGGATTCTACTAAATTCCTTTTGTGAGACAAATATGGTGATTATACCCAAACCAGGAAGAGCCAAAATAGAGAAATAAAATTATAGGCAAATCTCCCTGATGAATATTGATGCAAAAATATTAAATAAAATATATAGCAAAGAGATTACAGCAATATATCACTATGAACAGGTGGAATTTATACCAGGAAGCTATCAGCAAAATTGACCATGTCAATAAAAAAAACCCAGTACCAGATCTCAAACTGTATTATAAAGCAGCAAATATTAAAACAATCTGTGTAGAATATTCTCTTGGTTCTGCTCGCTTCCTAAAACATCATTTCATACATATATTTCCAAGCTTTTTTGAAGCTCTTATTTTTTCAAATAATTTTTATAGTTTTGGGATTAATTGTTCTTTAAAGGTTTTGTAGAACTTCACTTGTGAATCCATCTGGTCCTAGAGATTTTTCAATTCATTCAACTTCTCCTTCAAAAACCTACATGCTATACCACTTGGTGTAAACGTGTTAAGTATTGATATGACTTCATTTGTCTATGGTACCCCTCAGCAAAATATAGTTTCCCTCCCCATCTCCCTCAACTAGATCTATTTTTGCCTCTGTTTGGTCTGAAATCATAATTGCCACCCCTGCTTTCTTTGCTCCAGTCAAAGCATAATAGATACGGCTTCAACTCTCTGCATTCACCACTGCCTCAAACATGTTCATATTTACAGTTATGATGACTAACTGTCTATATTTTTCCATGCTATTTTTCATCTGCTTATCCTTCACATTCTGACCCCCACGCTCTCCTTTCACACAACTGCCTTACCTATGATCACAACTTTCCCCAATATCCCCTCCCCCATATCATTGCCCCACCCTTGTATCATTCCCCCTTCCTGTACATTATCACCGTCCATGTCTGAACTTCCCTATAGGGTAAGATAGATTTCTATATCAAACTGAGTTTATTTGTTATTCTCTCTTTGTGCCAACTTTGATGAGAGTAAGGTTTAATTTTTCACCATGTCCCCTATCTTTCCCTCCATTATGATAATCTATTTATTTATCTATCCATTTATCTATCTATATATCTATCTATCTATTATTTATTTATTTATTATGCCTCTTTGTGTATGTGTGTGTTCACCCATTCAGTTTCTCCCTTCCTACTTCTTCCATGCAATTTCTTTTTAGCCCTTTATTTTGTTATCTATGGTGTTATATCATCTTATATATCTTGTGATCACACCCTCTGTCTACATACTCTTTATAATCATTCTTATATTACATTTTTTTAGACTTACAAATATTATCATACCTTAAATATTAGCTTATGATCGCAAGCTCTTTACATATACTCCTAATTGCATTAAAATTATTTTTGCAATAAAGTTATTGAGAATTGCAAATAACATTTTATCATACAGAACTAGAAATAGTGTAACCTTATTAAATTTTTTACAGTTTTTCTTTCTTGTTTCTTTTTTACATTTTTTATGTTTCTGCCATCTTGGCTCCACCCATTGCCAGAGTGTAATATTAAAAAGAGTGAGAGGGGAAGGCTGAGGGAGCAAGGCTCATAGGTGGGCTGGCAAGTAGGCCGGCAGGCAGACTGGTGGCAGCAATTGGCAAGCCAGTATATTTTCTGTGATTTGCTCAAGCCAGGGTCTTGTGGAAGACCATCAAGAACAGAAGAGTAAACATAGTGATGAAACAAATCCTGGAGCAGCAGAGACCACAAAAAGACAGGTTGAGATTATTTTCCAGCAAAAGACATCTTAGAAGTTTGGCAGGAGGGGCCTCCTGTGCTGGGCTGGGAGTGCAGCGCAACCCCATGGTCATGCCAACACAGATCCAGCCCCAGGCAAGCTGTGCCAGAGAAACTTACCCCTGAGCCTCCAAATCAGCTGCAGTGTGGTGTCTTCTGGAATTAAGCACATGGTTTGGGGAAAGGGCTGAACAGCTGGCTGGGGGGCGGGGGAGGAAATACAAGGGTGTCTGTGGGAGCTGAGGAAAAATTCAGCTGTCATACCCCAGCAGAGAACCAGGAAGAAATCTTGAGCTGCGGAGGCCCAGGTTCAGGAGGGGTACAAATTATGCTGCCTGGTTAGTTAGCAAGTTGGCCTGGGGTTATTTATGGACCAGAGCATAGGCCAGGCAAATGAAGAACCTGCCCCTCCTTGAGTTGTATCACCTATCCCTGAAGCTTGTGACAGTATAGCCTTCCAGGCTTATTTGGAAGTCAAGTAAAAGATGGGCAAGATGAGCAAGCAGAGAAAGTTATGAACCACAGAAAGTTTCTTTGGCGATGTGCATCCTCAGGGGAGGATGGGAACATTAGGGCTCCTACATCCAAAGCTTCCAAGAAAAATATGAATTGGTCTCAGATCATAGAGGTGCTCAAAAAGGATGTTGAGGATAAAGTAAGAGAGGTAGAGGAAAAAATGGAAAGAGAAATGAGAGTGATCCAGGAAAGTCATGGAAAAAAAGTCCACAGATTGAAAAAGCAAATGGAAAAGGAGATACAAAAGCTCTCTGAAGAAAATAATTTCCAAAAAATTAGGACTGAACAAATGAAAGCTAGTGACTTTATGAGAAACCAAGACACAATAAAACAAATCCACATGAATGAAAAAATAGAGGGCGATGTGAAATTTATTCTTGGAAAAATTGATGACCAGGAAAATAGATCCAGGAGAGATAATTTGAAAATTATTGTACTACCTAAAATCCATGATCAAAATAAGAGCTTGGACATCATCTTCCAAGAGTTTGTCAGGGAAAATTGCCCTGATATTGAAGGAAAGAGGAAGAGAAGTTGGAACACAAAGGTTTTTTTTTTGGGAGGGGTTGTGACTTGCCCAAGGTCACACAGCTAGTAAGTGTCAAGTGTCTGAGGTTGGATTTGAACTCAGGTCTTTCTGAATCCAGGGCCTGTGCTCTATCCACTGTGCCACCTAGTTGCCCCTGGAACCCAAAGTTTTTAAAAAAGTGATGTCAAAATTTGTTTTTACATGTAATTTGGAAAAATAAAATTCTAAAAAAAAAATTAAAAAAAGTGAGAGGAAATGATGTTAAAACATTGATTATAGATGGTCTTCCCAAGAAATTTAGCCACAAAAAGGAGAATATGGGACAGTATGTAGTAGGCATTATGACTGGATCAAGTGATGGTTTTTTGAGACTGGAGGGACACTGACATGTTTTAGGAAGCAGAGAATTAGCCAGTTGATAAGACAAAATTGAAACTAAGTCAGAGGGTGGGGTTGATGGATGGAGTAATCTGCAGGAGAATACAAGATGGAATGGAATCACTTGTGAATATAGAAGAGTTTTCCTTGAAAAGAGAACCTCTTGGGGGCAGCTAGGTAGTGCAGTGGATAAAGCAGCGGCCCTGGATTCAGGAAGACCTGAGTTCAAATCTGGCCTCAGACACTTGATACTTACTAGCTGTGTGACCCTGGGCAAGTCACTTAACCCTCATTGCCCTGCCAAAAAACCCAAAAAGAACCTCTTCATGTTAGGAGAAGGAGTTGAGAAGAGGGACCTCTCAGCTAATGGCTTCAAATTTTTCAGTGAAATGAAGTTCTCAGTTGATAGGGTAGGGAAAGTCATAGGATATTTGAAAAGGGATGAAAATGTAACATCCTAGCTACCACAGCTTGAAGGCCAAGTCTGTTACATTTTACCCCTCCTATAGGGTTCTATAGTATCCTTAAAGGAAATTGGAAGATGTCTGGGCTCTCTGCAAATGACTCTAGCCCCCACTGATAGTGTGCGTTCAAGTGTAGGGGGTAGTTTCTTGTACCTGAATTTCACTTAACAATTGGATTAGCTTTTTTTCTTTTTATACTATTGTTTTTATTTGTTTTATTTTTAAGTACTTAAAAATGTTTTGTTTAGAATTTTATTTTCCAAAATATATGTAAAAACAAATTTTGACATGAATTTTTAAAAACTTTGTGTTCCAACTTATCTTCCTCCCTCCCTTCCCACCCCCCACTTGCAAGAATTCAAGCAATTCAATATAAGTTATATATGAGTAGTCATAGAAAACATTCCCACATTAGCTAGGTTGTGAGAGAAAACAGTTGACAAACAAAACTGCAGATTAAGAAACTATCAAAAAAACTATGCTTCAATCTCTTTTCAGATACCATCAGCTCTTTGTAGATGGGTTGCAATTTTCATAAGTCCTTCAGGGTTATATTGGATAACTTGCTGAAAGTAACCACATGCTTCCCAGGAGATCATCTTACACTATTGCTGATATTTTGTATACAGTACATTTCACTCTGCTTCAGTTCATGTAGATCTTTCCAGGTTTTTCTGATAGTATCCTGTTCATCATAACCTGAATAAAATGCCTTAAACTTGACAAAGAATTTTTTTCACAATAGCCCAGAAAAATAGGTACCATATGTTTTGCCATTTTAATTAATCATCATGACTATTTCTCTCCATCCTATTCCCTTTCCAAGATATATACTCTATTTTCTATCTTCTTTTACCCTATTCCTCCTCAAAAGTGTTTTACTTCTGACTGTCCCCTCCCCTACTCTGCACTCCCTTTTTTTCACCCTTCCTTCCTTATCCTCTTCCCCTCATACTTTCCTGTAGGGTTAAATAGGTTACTTCTCCCAATTGAGTGTGAATGTTATTCCCTCCTTGATCCCACTCTGATTAGATTAAGGTCATTGAGCTAATTCTGTGTTCTAAATTTTTCTTCCTCCCTTCCTCCTCAACCCTCCCTATGAAACCAAGCAATTCAATATGTCATACTTGTGCAGTTATGCAGAACATCTTCACCTTTCTCAAAAGTCTTTTGCTTTTTACTGCTCTCTCTCACAATCTGCCCTTCCCTCCTTCCCCTCTCCGCCCCCCCCCCAATCTCCCTACCCTCCCACTTTCCCTTAGGGCAAAAATATATGACTATACCCATTTGAGTATGTATGTTATTCCCTCTTTGAGCCAAATCTGATGCTATTAAGGTTCACTCACTCCCCCACTCCTTCCTCCTCTTCCTCTCCACTCCATAAGCTTTTTAATTTTTTCCTTCATGTGAACTACCTCTCCCCAGTCCATCTCTCTCCTTCCCCCTCCCCTAGTCTATTCTTCCTACACCTCAACCTTATTTTAATGATGTCATCATGGGTTAGCTATATGGCACAGTGGACAAAGCACCAGCCCTGGACACAGGAGGCCCTGAGCCCAAATCCAGTCCTAGACATAAGATACCTCACCCTGTCTGCCCCACAAAGAACAAAATATAAATGCTTTACAGATATCATCCCTTCATATTCATTTCAGATCTGTGTTTTCTGTGAATTCCTTACTGAGAAAGTTCTTATGAGTTCAAAATATTATCTTCCCATGTAGGAGTGTAAACAGTTTAGTTTTTTAATATTCCTCATGAAGTCTTTTTCCTGTTTACCTTTTTATGCTTCTCCAGGGTCTTGTATTTGAAAGTCAAAATTTCTATTCAGTTCATGTCTTTTCATCACAACTGCCTGAAAGTCCTCTTTTTCATTGAAGTCCCATTTTTTCCTCTGAAAGATTATAATTAGTTTTCCTGGGTACGTGATTCTTGGCTGTAGTCCCAGTTCCTTTGCCCACTGGAATATCATATTCCATGCCCTTTGGTCCATTAATATAGATACTGCTAGATCTTGTTTTATCTGTATTGGAGCTCCACAGTATTTGAAATCCTTTTTTCTAGCTGCTTGCAATATTTTCTCCTTGACCTGGGGGCTCCGGAATTTGGCTATAATATTCCTGGAGGTTTTCCTTTTGGGATCTCTTTCAGGAGGTGACTGGTGGATTCTTTCAGTTTATATTTTGCCTTTTGCTTCTAGAATATCAGGGCAATTTTCCCTGACAATCTCTTGGAAGATGGTGTCTAAGCTCATATTTTGGTCATGGTTTTCAGGTAGTCCAATGATTTTCAAATTATCTCTTCTGGATCTATTTTCCAGGTCAGTTGTTTTTACAAGGACATATTTCATATTGCCCTCTATTTTTAAAAATCATTTGGTTTTACTTTACTGTGTCTTGGTTTCTCCTAAAGTCACTAGCTTCCTTTGTTCAATCCTAGTTCTTAGGTAATAATTTTTTTCAGACAGCTTTTTTATCTCCTTTTCCATTTGGCTTTTCAAGCTGTTGACTTTTTTCTCATAGCTCTCTTGCATTGCTCTCATTTCTCTTTCCATTCTTTCCTCCAGTTCTCTAAATTTTCCTTCTATCTCTCCTACTTTCTCTTCAAAGTCCCCTTTGAGTGCTTCCATGACCTGAGACCAATTCATGTTTTTCTTGGAAGACTTTGGATGTAAGGGCCTTGTGGTTCCTATCCTCTTCTGAGGGTGTACCTTGATCTTCTTTGTCACTAAAGAAACTTTATATTGTTCTCAACTTTCTTTCCTTGCTCATCTTGCTGTTTTTTACTTGACTTTTAGCTCCCTCTTATGGTGGGGCCCTACTTGCAAGCTATACTGTGTCAAGCTTTAGAGGGTCCCAGGTGTTCTGGTTTGAGGGAGGGCAGGTTTTTCTCTCACCTGGCCTGTTCCCTGGTCTGAAGGTAACTTCAAGCCAGCAGAGTGCTGTGGTGGTTTTTAGCTTTGATGAGCCTGTGCCCCTCCCCCATCTGGGCCTTCTACTGCTCAAGATTTCTTCCTGGTTCCCTGCTGGGGTGGGATATCCAAACTTCTCCTCAGGTCCTGCAGACACTCCTGTGTTTTCCACCCCCCCTGGGCCAGCCGTTCAATCCTCTCACCTGACAGTAAGGTTAGTTCTAGAAAACACTGGTGTTGCAGCTGATATGGAGGCTGGGGGTAAGTTCCCCTTGCACAGCATTTTTGGGGTGTGTGTTGGCACAATTATAGGTTTGGATTCTGCTCACAGCCCAGTACAGCTCCCTTTAATGTGGAAAATAATCTCAACCATCTTTTTGTGGGTTTTGCCACTCCAGGGCTTATTTCATTGCTGTTTTGAGGGTAATTGTGTCAGGCGCTCTGTGTGTTTAATGTCTTTCCTCCACCATCTTGGCTCTGCCCCCCAAGATTTTGAGCTTTTACAAAGGAATAATGCAAATCGGTTTAGTTCAAGTCCTAATATAGCACAGTCCCAGTTCCAAGTCAAAAACTTCTCTTGAGTTTGAGTGTGAGGTACCCTGGCTTCTCAGGGTTCATTGTCTGTCTGACTGATCCTGGATCCATTTATCAAACTCTTGGGTCTGGCAGGGGATGGGAATTAATTACAAAAAGAGCCTCAAACAAATGACAAAGAAGTAGAACAGAATTTCTTGTCCACCCTCCACCCCCACCTGCCAGGCCAAGAGGAGTGGGAACAGGGTAACAGAATCATTTGTTTCTCACTGGTTTGGATCATGGCACTTGCAGTATGGATGACCTGTAATTTCAGCCCTCTAGATACAGCAGAAAAGTATATGCAGGAAAGTGACTTACTGTCTTATCCTGGTCAGTTTTTAAATTGTAGCCTTTTTTTGCTACTCCATCAATGAAAGGAGGCTGTTCTCATGGTTGGAAAATACAGGATGCAGGGTGCCATGTTAAGCAATCTGGGCATGTCCAGAAGAAGCCCCTTACAAAAAATGTTTGAAAAGCTTTTGTTGTCAATGGAATAGTCCCTGTCTGAACTTAGCAAAGCTGATTCTTGAAAGACATACACAGTCTTTTAGTGGATTCTTTCCGTCTGGTAGAACTTTTTAGAGTTTAGATGTAGACTTTGAGAACTCAGAGCCACCCTTATGAGAACTTATTTTCCCAGTTTTCTCATGTATAAAAAGAAGGCATTCAGCTGGATAGACTCTTTGGCTAAATGATTTGGAAGAGCTCTCAGGTGTTATTTAGTCTGACTTCTTCCTATTCCAGATAAAGAAATTGGGACCTAGAGAGGTAAAGTGACTTGGCCATAACTAGATGCTTTTTAAGGTTCCTTTCTGTTCTAAAATTCTGAGAATTTACCTTTTTTTTTTTTTGTGAGGCAGTTAAGGTTAAGTGACTTGCCCAGGGTCACACAGCTAGTAAGTGATAAGTGTCTGAGGCCAGATTTGAACTCAGGTCCTCCTGAATCCAGGGTTGGTGCTCTATCCACTGCGCCACCTAGCTGCCCCGAATTTACTTCTTTTTAATGGGGAAGAGATGAAATATTCTTTAGGTCCTTTGTTCTATTATCATAGGATTTAGAGCTGAAAGAGAGCTTAGAGATCACATTTAATCTTAATTTTCTCATTTTGCAAATAAGAAGACTGATTGCCAGGTCTTACCCAGGGTTAGAAAGTAGGATATCTGGGATTCAAACCCAGACCCTCTGACCATAAAACTTCTTTTGAAAATAACACATTAGATCCCAGACTCTATGGGAAGCCAACATATTGTTTCAATGCCCCTCCCTTCCCTGCCTCCTCACATACATTCTCAGTATCTCTCCCCACCCTACCCACATCTCTAGATCATAAAGTGTTACTACTTTTTCTTCTTTTGCCAATTTCCTCTCCGGAGGAAAGAACACCTAGTTATATTGATGATGAAACACTGAGAAAGAAGTTGCTCACCAGTTGTTAATTAAAGGTAACATGAAAAAAATAAATCCAAAGACAGGTGGTTTCAAGAAGACATGCTCTGCAGTTTTTATTTGATTTTCTTTTTTGGAGAAAATTCTTCTTAAGCAAGGGACTCCTATTTGATATTCCCCATGGATTTTTAGGCATAGACTCTGTTCCTTCTGTGAAAAATCTCAAGTCTGCTTACCGACATCCTACCTAGGTTATATAAATTATGATTTCTCTAATTGTTGGTGCTATACTCCCCCAAATTTCTGTTCTCCTATTTCATAGTGACAAAGGCCAATAATCACCCTCTGAACATCTGTAACACTTTCATTTAAAGGTATCTATTATTATTTTCCCTACTTGATCTCTTAATATTTCTTTTTGGAAGCTAGGCAACAAGTATGATTGTCAATATTTTATCTATAGGAACTAGAGAATGAGGTAGTTTAAAAGTACTAAACTATATTATACAATGAGTCATAGATAAGTCAATTATTAAAAAGTAAAATTCCTTAAACTTAGGAACTTTCTTCTTAAACCTTGTGAAATATCTGATTTAATATTTATTGTATAGTTATCTTCTTTTATAGCTATACTGTAACACCTTTCTCCTTCAATAGAAAAAAACCTTCTCTCTCCCTCTTCTCTTCTTTTTCCCTCTCCTTCCTTCCTTCCTTCCTTCCTTCCTTCCTTCCTTCCTTCCTTCCTTCCTTCCTTCCTTCCTTCCTTCCTTCCTTCCTTCCTTCCTTCTTTCCTCCCTTCCTTCTCACTGAACTTGGAAGCAGAAGGCCAAGATTCAAGTTCTAACATTGTCACTAACCCACGTTAACTGTTCTGAGTTTCAAGGTCCCTATCTGTTAAAGCAGAATGTTGAGCTGATCTATCTCTAGGGTCCTCAAAGTTCTCTAATTCTTTCTTCCCCCACCCACTTTACATTGCCATCTCTTTATCTTTATATGTTTCCATATATTGTGTATATGAAAATGCTCATACCCTCACACAATATAAGGGTTAGTCATCTTGAAATTATGATCCAACTATGTAGATGACACAATTTATAATTTAGAGATTAGGTCCAGGGTATAATATCTCTTTAAAGTAGAATTTTTCATTAGCTAGTACTTGTGCTAACTTTTATTACTTACTTATCATCTCTATCTATCTATCTATCTATCATCTATCTATACCACTTACTTTATCCTTTCTGCAATCATGAAGAAGAAAAGCAAATTTAAACTGTATATTATTTTAAGAAAAACAATTTTTAGTTCCATTAACTGGAAATTATAGAGTTATTTCAGTCTGCATGAAGTTATTCACAGGTTACAAAGGTAGGATAATTTGCAACCCCATTTTCTTCCTTGTAAAACCCAATGTAAGCTTTTCTGTTTTCCCTTGAGTTAGGACTGTGCAATGTCTTTTGCTCAAATATAGGAAAGAGATTGTGGGTTGGTGGACTGTCCCCTCCAGAAATATCAATTTCTACCCCTCCTTTTTAAACTTTTTCATGTCTTTACTTTCAAAGCTCTCTAATTTCACTGGTGAAATTACCTAAGGTTAGGGGGAGGAAATAATTAAGTTAAATTTTCATTTTTTGCAGATACTTGTTACCACTAATGTAATCTCATGTAATTTCATTATTTAGTGGCACTCATAGTTTCTACAACAAAATTAAAAGCTCATGCATAAGAAATAAATATTTTGAAGACAATAATATTAATATTTATTATGAAATGTGATTATTTTGGGTAGAAGGCTGGCCTTGAAGTCGGGATGATCTGAATTCAAGATACATACTATCTATGGAACTGTGGGAAAATCCCTTATCTCTCCATGTCCTTACAACTCTAAGATTTTAAGTTATCTGTACTTTTAAAAATTTACTTGGAGGGAGGGAATTTTTGTACTTGTACTCTCTCCTGATGCAATTATAATTGCAGATCAAAAACTTAAATTGCATTTCATAGTGATTTTTGCTTTATAAAGTACTTTTTATACACGATTGCATTTTAACATCTATATATGCATATGTGTATGTATAAACACAGTATGTATGTATATAAAACTTTAATATTAACTATATTCCTTACAAAAACTCTTTAGCACAAAAGTTATTATCACTCCCATTTTATACGTGGAAGTGACAGATCTTACATGCTTCTGTTTCCAATCTCAGTGCTTTTTTCATTCATCTCTAGTCAGTTTGATTTTGTCTCAAAACAATATTCTCTACTTTGAGCAATTTCTACTTAAAGAAGGTTCTCCTTCTATATGACTCATCTTCCTCATATCACTGAGGTAAGCAATCAACCATGTGTCTTAAATAGGTATGAGGTTTTTCTTAAATGGGGTGGTTATTGGCTGTTTTACCTTGGATATCAATGTGCATAGCATATTCACAGATATGTTTGGTTGTTGTTGTTCAGTCATTTTCAGTCATGTCCAACTCTTCGTGACCCCATTTTGAGTTTTCTTGGCATTTTCTTCTCCAGCTGATTTTACAGAGGAGGAAACTGAGAAAAATAGAGTTGTGACTTGCCTAGCTAACACAGCTAGGCAAGCCACAACTCTATTTGTCTCAGTCAGCTGGATTTGAACTCAGGAAGATGAGTCTTCCTGATTCCAGGTCGAGTACTCTATCTACTGTATCACCTGCATTAAATATTAAAATTTTATTTATTATGAAAAGAGATGGATTAGAATAAATAAATAGAAATTATGAAAGGTCTGGAAAATAGGAGCATTGGAAGGAAGCTTGAGGACTGGGTACTATAAAGAGGTTACTGTTAAGGAAGGAGAAGACTCATGACCATAAAACAGCTGGTTTATATGAGGCAAGTGAACTATTTTTGGCCAACAAAAATAGGACAGAATTTTCATCTATTGTATTGCTTTGTTCCAACAGCTTTAAATCATATTTTAGTATTGAACTGTTAAAAGATATTGCTGCCAATTTCTCTTTTGTTACAAACATAGACACGTGGACATGACAATGTCATGCAGAAGAGTGTTGAGGTCAGAAGACTTCATTATTACTATCTATGTGACCTTGAGCTAGTTCTCTCATCTTTTGGCCTTAGTTTCTTAAATGCAAAATGGGGGAGTTGGAGAATTAGCACTGAGTTGAAGAATGGCATTTCTTCATTGAATGTTCCATAGATGCGGAATGGAACTGTCTACATAGTATGGAATAGTAATAGCTTATCTCTACTACTCAACAGATTAACAAGTGCTTTCCTTGCAACAATCCTGAGATTCAGGTTGGGCAAATATTGCTATATCAATTTTTTATATGAGGAAACTGAGGCTTGGGGATATCTAGTATTTTGCACATGGTCACATATTTAGCAAATATCAAAGTTCAGATTTAAACTAAAATTTCAGTGCTTTTTCCACTCTAATACACTTTCAGATAGAATCATTTGGACAAGAACTTAAAGATATGTCTATTACTACTTTTGCAGATATAGAGAGGAAAATAAAAATAGCCTTTTAAATAATAGAACTGATGTTTTGTGGTAATGTGAGGAAGACTTTGTCTACATCATACCCTCAATTTAGCTTCCATTAAACCTCTGTTCTGATGTCTCAGCATGGCATGAGGATGACGCTGGGTTCTTTAAGGCAAATGGCAAGGAAGTACAAATTCTACAAGGTCCTTTCAGGTCAAAAATGTTTTGAGTAGGGGGCAGCTAGGTGGCGCAGTGGATAAAGCACTGGCCTTGGATTCAGGAGGACCTGAGTTCAAATCCAGCCTCAGACACTTGACACTTAACTAGCTGTGTGACCCTGGGCAAGTCACTTAACCCTCAGTGCCCCGCCCCCCCCCCCAAAAAATGTTTTGAGTTTGAGACCAGTAGTAGACAATATTTCTTTCATTAGGGAGAATAGCCTAGAGCAGTTGGCCAACCAGAAGATTGATCACCAAGCAATGAATGATTTTGATGATAGCAATTTAAGAAAATTGCCTAGGTAGAGGAAGTTTGATAAGTACCAGTAAAGGGAAAACTCACACCAGTGAAATCATGAATTGTCGTAGTACTGAAGTAGGTAGGATGGTCAGTATAAAAATACTGAAAAGATCATCACATTTTTCACTTTTCAGTCAGTTATTCTGACTTATTTTTGGTCACTTATTTTGAATTATTAACCTATTTTAATGTTGGATAGATTAGTGATGTATTTGTTATTTCAGCAGGCTTACCATGATTATATGGTACACGAGTTGGGGATTGAACTATGGTAAAATACAAGAAGGTACTGATAGCTAGGAGACATTTATTTCCCCATTCTCACAGCTGTGTTATCAATTATACTATTCTGTAAGGGTTAGTTTTTTTTGGGGGGGGGCTGGCAATGAGGGTTAAGTGACTTGCTCAGGGTCACGCAGCTAGTAAGTGTCAACTGTCTAAGGCTGGATTTGAACTCAGGTCTTCCTGAATCCAGGGCTGGTGCTTTTATCCACTGTGCTACCTAGCTGTCCCCGAAGGTTAGTTATTGTAAAGCTGTGATGGCAGAATTGGGAATCTGGTTAAATATGTTTTAATAACACCTTTCATGATTATAGTATTTTATATTGTAAAGCCACTATCACACTTTATTTGATTCTCACAATAGACCAGGAAAGAACAATTATTATTACCAACATTTTACAGACACAGGGACTGTGTTTCAGAGTGGCAAGGTGATAATTGGTGAGGATCAGAGCTGGGATAAAATGTAGGTCTTCTTAGTCCCAGTCAGTTGCATATTCTGTAACTCTACATAGGACAGAATCGAACTCAGCAAAATGGACTAAATTCTATATTTAAACCACTATTTTCTCTTGATTCAAGAAATTTGAATAGTCAGGTCTACAGAGTTGTGTGGAGGCAAAGACCATCCTTACTGAAAGGAAGTCATTATACTTCTTCTACATCTTCCATCATATTATTTTACAAATGTTTTATTGATGACTTTCGTTTTTTTCCTGATATAGCCCCTACACATACCCACATTTACACACACACACACACACACACACACACACACACACACACACACACATACCTGAAAAAGAAATCACATTTCTGTATGTATATAGCTTTCCTTCCCTGTAATTCCAACTCTATACCAGAGGAGGGAAGTACATTTCATCAACTGTTGACCAGGCCTTAGAATTTTACTGCAATTCATCTGAGATAAGGTGCCCTTTTGTGTCAATTTCATTTTCTAACTATCATTGTGTATATTTTTCTCCTTGAATTGTAAAAAATCAGTTCATACAAATCTTCCTGTGTTTTTCTTAGTTTTTCTATATTCATCATTTCATATAGTTCAATCAAATTATTTATGTTCATATACCCAAATTTGCCTAATGATGAGCATCAACTTTTTTTTCTAGTGTTTTTCCTTACCATGAAAAGTGTTGCTTTTAACATTTTGGTATATATAGAACCCCTGCATTTGACCTCCTTGGGGTCTATTTTTCAGTTTTAGGATTGTTGGGTCATAGAATATGAACAATTAATTTAATGACATTTATTACACAATTTTTGATTATGTTCCAAAACTGTTGGGCCAGTTCAAAGTTCCACCTACAATTTATCAATGCATCTTTACACATAGCCCCTCAAACACAGACTGATTTCACCTTTTACCACTTTTGAGAATTAAATATATATTAGGTAAACTATCAGTTGCTATAATTTGAATATTTTATTATTAATTATCAGAAGAATTTTATATGTTTATTCATAGTCCATTGTTTTATTTAAAAATGTTTATATCCTTTGAGAATATATTATTTGGAGAATTACTTGTGGTTTAATATTTTGCCTTGTTAGATTGGCTATATTTCTCTTTATATCTTGGATTGTTTTTAAAACTGACCTATGATTAAATCCAATGAGGAACTCTTTCTACAAGTGCAAAATAGTCTCTTCTCTGCAATTTATAATCTTAGGGAGTTACTTGAGGCATTGAACAGAAATATAGTCAATCCAACATGCTGAAATATCAAAACAGTAGACTATGAATAAACATATGAAATGCTTCTGATAATAAATAATAAAAGATTCACTGACTTTATAACTTGGTGTTCTCTAGAACAGGCTTTTCAGTATTTCTGGGCTCAAAAATATTTTTCATGGACCCAAGAGAGAAATCCAAGAGCAGTTTGAAATGAGGAGCAAATATCATCCTGAACTCAAAGGAAATTAAAAAAAAAAAAAGATGAAGTGAAATAATTGGAAAAGCTTGAATGTTGTCTCAACTTCTCTACTATTAGGAACTCTATCACTTTTTTTCCAAAGTCTAATTTGTCAAATGTGAAGTCATAGAATAATAGTGTGGACTAATTTACTTCATGCCTTTTGCTTTTTTCTTTACTATAAAGGCAAACTTCCTAAGGGAAGACTAAGTAACATGGATTATATTATATTTTAGTCACTGATTAGCTATATGAACCCATCTGAGCAACTAGATTCTACTATGCTGAGTTCATTTATCTATATTAAAAGTCCTGTCCCACCCCATGAAGAGGGAAATTCAATTCATTTTTGTTGTTTACTTCAGATCAGTTTATGTGCCTAGTAAATAATATCCAATTTAAGCATTCATTAAGCACTGCTAGGCAGTGGGAAACACAAAACTTAGATAAGACTCAATTACTGTCCATTCCTGCAATATCAAACAATTGATAAACAAACATTTGTTAAGTCCTTGTTATGCACAAAACATTGTGCTAAGCATTGTAGATACAAAGGTAAAAAATAATTCCTGAACTCAAGGAGCTTATGTTAAATAAGAAGAATCAACATGTATACCTATTAGTATATATAAAATGAGCACCTACAATATATATGAAATAAACACAAGGTAATTGGGAGACATTAGTTGCTATATAAGGTTTCATGTAGGAGTTAGTGTATGAATTTCATGTAGGAGTTAGTGTATGAATTTGCATTTTAAGAAAACTGCAATAATCCAGGTTCAGAGGTGGGGAATGAGTACATTCTAGGCATGGAGGTTAAAGATGTTATGTCTGATATGGGGGATAGCAGGAGCAATTTTTCTGGACCAAGTCCCTTTCAAAGGATCCTCAAGGTCAAAACTATTTTCATAATAATACTTTAATTTGTATCATAGTAAACACTGATAGATATAATCCACCTTCAATTCAATTCAATAAACATTTACTAAGTGCCTACTATGTACCAGACACTGTGCTAAGGTCTGGGGGTAAAAAAAGAAGCAAAAGACAATCCCAGCCCCCAAGGAGCTTACAATCTAATGGGGGAAGACAATATGTAAGTAAATATATGCAAGACAATATGCAAGCAATATATGAGATAAATAATAAATGATTAAAAGGGCAAAAGCACTAGAATTAAAAGGGGTTAAGGAATGCTTCCTATAAATGGTTGGATTTGAGCTGGGACTTAAAGAAATCCAGAGAACTCAGTTGTCCAAGCAAAGGAAGGAAAATGTTCCAGGCAGGGGGAATAGCCAAAGAAAATGCCCAGAGCTGAGAGATGGAGCATCTAGTTCATGGAACAGCCAATGTCACTGGATCAAATAATATGTGTTAGGGAGTAAGAAGGTGTAAGAAGACTGGACAGGTAGGAGGGGGGCTAGGCTATCAAGGGCTTTGAATGCCGAACAGAACATTTTGCATTTGCTCTTGGAGACAATAGGAAATCACTAGAGTATATTGAATGGTTTGTGTGTGTGTGTGTGTGTGTGTGTGTGTGTGTGACATTATCAGAACTGTATTTTAGTTAAATTACTTTAGTGGCTAAATGGAGAATGGATTGGAGAGGGGAGAGGCTTGAGGCAGGCAGACCCACCAGCAGGCTATTGCAATAATCCAAGTGTGAAGTGATGAGGGTCTATACTAGAAGAGTAGGTATGTCAGAAGAAAGAAAGGGCCATATTTGAGAAATGTTGTAAATGTGAAATCAACAGACTTTGACAACAGCTTGGATATAAAAGTTAAGAGATAATGAGGGGGCAGCTAGGTGGCTCAGTGGATAAAGCACTGGCCCTGGATTTAGGAGGACCTGAATTCAAATTCAGACTCAGACACTTGACATTTATTAGCTGTGTGACCCTGGGCAAGTCACTTAACCCCAATTGCCTCACCAAAAAAAAAAAAAAAGATAATGAGAAATCCAGAATGATTCCTAGGTTCCAAGTCTGAGGGACTAGGATGATAGTGTTGCTCTCCACAGTAATAGGGAAGGTAAGAGGGAGAAAGATAATTAGTTCTGTTTTGGACATATTGAGTTTAAGATGTCTACTGTACATCCACTTTGAGATGTCTGAAATGAAGTTGGAGATATGAGATTGGAGGTCAGAAAAGATTGTGGCAAGAAAGGTAGATTTGAGAATCATCAGCATAAAGATGCTAAAATGGGAGCCAATGAGATCACCAAATGAGGTAGTATAGAGGAATAAGGGAAGAGGACCCAGAAGAGAACTCTGAGGGATACCTATGGTTAGAGAGTATGTTCTAAAGGATGATCCAGCAAAGGAGACAAAGAAGGAGTGCTTAGATATGTAGGAGGCAAACCAGGAGAGAGTGGTGTCTTGAAAACCTAGAGAGAAGAGAATAGAAAGGGGGAAAGAGTAGGTCAAGAATGAGTAGAGGCCACTGGATTTGACAATTAGGAGATCATTATTAACTTTGAAGAGAGCAGTGTCAGTGGAATGATAACATTGGAAGTCAGACTATAAAGGGTTAAGAAGAGAGTGAGAAGAAAGAAAGTGGATGTACATATTGTAGACTCCTTTTAGAGGAGTTTAACTATGAAGGGCAGAACAAATATAGGGCAATAGTGGGGATGGAAGGGTAAAGGATTTTTTCAGAAAAGGGTAGAAATGGGAATGCTTGTAGGCAGTAGAAAATGAGCCAGTAAAGAGGGAGAAGTTGAAAATGATTGAAAAAATGGGGATGACAAAGAAATCAATCTGTTGGAAAAAGATGGGATGGAATGAGATCACCTGAACATGTCTAGGGATTATATGTACATATATATGTATACAGACCTATATAATAATAATAATTATTATTATTATTATTATTATTTTAGTGAGGCAATTGGGGTTAAGTGACTTGTCCAGGGTCACACAGCTAGTAAGTGTTAAGTGTCTGAGGCCGGATTTGAACTCAGGTACTCCTGACTCCAGGGCTGGTTCTCTATCCACTGTGCCACCTAGCTGCCCTGTACGCCTATATAATTATAACACAATACTTTATTAACAACTAAGGTTCATAATCCTAAAACGGTCCCACTGAGGCACAAGATTTATTTTCCACCATGAATATGGTTCAGATAATGCTATTTCCAGTTTAGATAGATGGACATTAGCTGTTTCCAAACAGGGCTACTGTTCTACTAATTTGTCTGAATTCTTAGACCAATTCAAATTAAACAATTCATTTAACTGATTTTGACTGATTTTAAGTTTTTTTAAATTAATGGTTTGAGAAACATTTCTATCTGTCTATTAATCTATCTATCTATGTAACCAAAATGAAATGAAGACTGGTCATTTATCTATTTATTTTCATTAAAATAAGTGAATAAGCTGGGTAATAAAATGAAACACCTATTTACTAAATATGTACTTCCATTAGTGCTGGGTTGACAGCTTCAGTATTTATTTAGGACCAGAAGAAAGTGACTTAGAAAGAAGAAGGAAATGAGATTTTGTAAACATATATGTATATATGTAATCTTTTATAATTATACATAATGTGATTTACATAAAAGATTATACAAAGTATTATGTTCACATATATGTATATAAAATTTACATGTTTTTTATTTTTCAAACACTGTTGCACTAACATTTTTTTCTTTTCAAGCCTGGTTTAGGTTGCCCATGGATGATTTCTCTTCCCAATGTTGATTCTTCTTTGAATGCCCCAAGGCCTGTCTCAACCGTAATGGATGGGGACAACAGAACCAGCTCTACTGATTTTTTCCTCATGGGGTTCTTTAGCCACAATGTGGCTTCAAGTCTCATTTTTATCATTATCTTCATCATTTTCTTTATTGCCTTGGTGGCCAATAGTGCCATGATTTTCTTGATCAACACAGACACTCGCCTCCACACACCCATGTACTTCCTACTTAGTCATCTCTCTTTCATTGATATCATATATATCACCACCATAGTCCCCAAGATGCTGGTGGACTACTTTTCAGGTCAGGGGACCATCTCTTTTGTGGCTTGTACAGCTCAATATTTTCTCTACCAAACTTTTGTGGGAGCTGAATTTTTCCTGCTTGGTCTCATGGCCTATGACCGCTATGTAGCTATCTGCTATCCTTTACGCTATCCTGTTCTTATGAATAGACAGATTTGTATCATAATTTTGGTCAGCTCTTGGTTTGGGGGGTCTTTGGATAGCTTTCTTCTCACCCCCATCACAATGAGCCTACCATTCTGTGATTCCCACAAAATCAATCACTTTTTCTGTGAGGCCCCCACTATGCTGAGGCTAGCATGTGGTGACAAAGCTATTTATGAGATGGTGATGTATGTATGCTGTGTTATGATGTTGCTAATTCCCTTCTCTGTAGTTATCACCTCTTACACTAAGATCCTCATCACTGTGTATCATATGAACTCAGTAGAGGGAAGAAAGAAAGCCTTAGCCACCTGCTCTTCACACATAATGGTGGTGACTTTATTCTATGGGGCAGCCTTATATACCTATATGGTGCCCCAATCATATCACACCCCAGTCAAGGATAAAATTTTCTCTGCCTTCTACACCATCCTCACACCCATGATTAACCCACTCATTTATAGCTTGAGGAACAAGGATGTAACTGGAGCCATAAAAAGAGCACTGGGGAGGTGCCAAAGGGCAACCAGGACAACTGAAGATAAATTCTAACAGATCAAAATCCAATGAACCTGGGGCAAGTCACTTAGCCTCTGTTTGCTTTAGCTTCCTCTACTGTAAAATAGAAATCATAATAGTATCTACTTCATATGGTTGTGAGGAACAAATGAGATCATGTCTGCAAAAAGTGCTTAGCATGGTACCTGACACATAGTAGACACTTCATAGTAGGCATGTATGTATTCCTTTCCTCTTCCCTTGTTCTTTTCCATATGAATCAAGAATCAGGCAGGACTCGGTTAATACTGATTTTTAAAATACATAAAGTTGATTCTGCCAACTATGGAAAGGTGCACAGGAAAAAGTGGTATCAAAATACCGAATTCTAGTATGTATAAAATTTTAGATTTCCATAGAGCTATGATCTTGAATTATACACATGACAGGTTAAGGGGGAAAAAATCAAGACACTTCACTCCTTCCCTTCCTCTTTCTTCCCTTTTCTCTCTCTCTCCTCCTTTCTCTCTCCTTTTCCTTTCTCCCTCTTTCCCTCTCTCCCTTCTTTCCTAAATTTGACTATTTCATTCAAATTAAAATAATAGTAAATAGTCCAGATTTCTGAATAATTATAAATGAATCAGATTAATTCCTCCTGACTATAAAGACTTTGATCCCTGCAGAGATTCCCAGTTTTGTGTAAGAATACACTGGTCTTTTTCATCTATGTATTTTTTCATGCCCAATCTATTTACAATTTTTTATAGTCAAGAATATGTATCATGTTTTGGTATATGGGAATAGGTGGGGAAGAAGCATAATAAAAGTCACTCAATGACAGAGACAACATAATGCATTAGAAAGAACATTAAATTTGACTTCAGTAGACCTAGATTCAAGCTTCAGCTTTTCCATTTTCTAGGTGCACACATTATGGAAAATTCTTTCAGCTCTTTGAACCTCATTATTCTTTTCTATAAAATAAGAATAATCCAATGATGTAAGAATTACTTGGTCTGAGAAATAATTTTGTTATGGCTTCATTTTATGATACTAATGGTCACATGTATCTTCTTTTGCTAACACTAAGCTGACTCATAATGTCTGACCTTGACCATATGAAACTAGATTGAGCTGGTTTCCTGCCTTTACTTACTTCTCTGTCAAATGAGTGCTGAATTTTGTGTGATGCATATGTATTTCGTTGTTCTTTTTAGCTCTTCTTTTAATTCTGTGGTTTTAAAGAATGACTGTTGGGGCAGCTAGATGGCGCAGTGGATAGAGCACCGGCCCTGGAGTCAGGAATACCTGAGTTCAAATCCGGCCTCAGACACTTAACACTTACTAGCTGTGTGACCCTGGGCAAGTCACTTAACCCCAAGTGCCTCACTAAAACAAACCAAACAAACCAAAAAAAACAAACAAACAAAAAGAATGACTGTTACTTCAAGGAAATGTGCAAAAAATTTTATCTCTTAAAGTTTAGATTTCAATGGCTGTTAGAAATATTGAATCATTTACTGGTGAACATAAGCATTTCAAGGATCATTCAAGACCACAATGGTTAGGATCAGTCCCACTGAAATGCAAAGGAAAGTGTGGTTTAAAAGAACAACAAAAATGAGAACTGATGAATTGTTGAATAATTAATCTTCAGAAAATAAGCAAAGATCTTTAGAGGGAGCTAGAAACTGTTTTGATTATTACTAATTCCATTATAAAGTGATGCAGTATTCTTGAAGTGGGAAGAACAGCAAGAAGACCAGAAAATAATAAAAACAAAACCATAAACAGAGACTGGAATATTGGCAGTTGAAAAAAGATGAAATGAAAATGAAATTCACTTTTTCATGAAAGGGTATACCAAAACTATTGTCTGAAGTCCATGGGGGCTTGTAAGATTGAATATCTTTATCAGACTATAAAAAATCCATCCCAAAAAATGTTTGGAGAATTTTTTATTTCCAGAAGGCCTGAAAGTCATGTCCTCATTGAGCAAATTATGTGAGAAATATATTGACATACCAAAAAGCAGAATTGATCTAGAGTTACCAAAATTCCCAAATGGAGGTGGGATATCAGAACAGATCCTTTCCTCCATGCTGCAGGTAATGAGAAGTCAAGAAATTTATCAAGGTATGGGACTTAACATGCTTCAAGCCTATGAACTAACTTTATATGAGCCCAGTTGAAAATAATTGGGGCAGGGAAATGGGATTGCTATGCCCATTTCCTGAGATTCTGTAAAGTTCTTCATGTATAGTGCAGTGTCTGCTTTTAACACTGCCATGTCCCTACCATTCATTCTCACACCCCTCTGCTTCATTTCTAGGTTTAGTGATCATACTTATGGAGGCTAAGGCAGTACTCTGGGGGATCAGTCATCCCTCTCCCATCATGAATGAACTTGGTCATGTGGAATGGGGCATACTGTCTTTTGTGAAACCATTCCTTTCCAACAACTGAATTTTCCCAGATACCAGGATGCCTAGTTAGATAGATAGAAGATGCATAGTAGATATAATGTTCCCAATCCTCCAATTTAGAATAGGAAACTAAGCAAACATATTCTTCAAAGGGAAGCCCTCTAAAGATTTGCGTGGATATATGGGGTATGGGAGAATTCAGATCCTTTCTTGACACTGAAAAGCATTTTGACAAAAAGAGATGATAAGGTTAATTTGTAGAAATTCAAAGAGAAACCTTTGTGTAGTACTAGGGACACAGGAATTATTTGCTTATAAAGACAATGATAAATTTTCTGTATTTTATTGGCTACCAAAATTGGACTTGGGGTGGTAGTGGCAAAGACTTCTAAATTTTTTAGCTGTAGTGGGAAGAATTGGAGTTAGAAAGCCTGGATTAGAAGCCTGCCACCTAGCTGGGTGATAACTGTGAGAAGTAATTTAACATCTCTGAGCCTAGATTTCCTTTCTGTAAAATAAAAATATTTCTTCTACCATCTCAAAGGGTTCTTTTTTTTCTGTATTTTTTTTGCAGGGTGATGGGGATTAAGTGACTTCCCCAGGGTCACACAGCTAGTAAGTGTTAAGTGTCTAAGGCCAGATTTGAACTCAGGTACTCCTGAATCCAAGGCCGGTGCTTTATCCACTGTGCCACCTAGCTGCCCCCTCAAAGGGTTCTTACAAACTGTAAGATAATGTAGAAATTTAAATAGTTGTTATGGTGATTAATAAAAATTAAAATCTATATTCATTTATTTTTCTTGTCTTCGAAGGTGATGAAAGAGACTGAGCAGAGCTCGTCTGTCATAAACCAACCATGGAAAGCCATCTCTGTTATGTTAGTGAGTTTGAGAGAGTTTGCACCAGACCCTATGACAAAAAAATCAGGTCCGAAATGGTTAAGTGGTCTGTAGGATAATTGGACCAGGTGAATGTGGGTTATGGAAGAGAGAGGGAGGGGTATGGCAACCTATGCAAATAGAAGGAGTAAAAAGGAGTACAATGTAGTTTTGTGATGACAACAACAATATAACACAACACATTTTTAGTGCTGTTTTAGTTTAAAGCATACATAGTGCTTTTTTTTTTTTTTTTTTTTTTTTTTTTTTTTTTTTTTTTAGGCAATGGGGGTTAAGTGACTTGCCCAGAGTCACACAGCTAGTAAGTGTCAAGTGTCTGAGGCCGGATTTGAACTCAGGTACTCCTGAATCCAGGGCTGGTGCTTTAACCACTGCGCCATCTAGCTGCCCCCATACATAGTGCTTTAAGATTTACAAAATATTTGCTAAAAGGAACCTTAGGGCGCAGCTAGGTGGCACAGTGGATAGAGCACCGGCCCTGGATTCAGGAGGACCTGAGTTCAAATCTGGTCTCAGACACTTCACACTAGCTGTGTGACCCTGGGCAAGTCCCTTAACCCCAATTGCCTCAAAAAAAAGAAAGAAAGAAAGAAAGAAAGAAAGAAAGAAAGAAAGAAAGAAAGAAAGAAAGAAAGAAAGAAAGAAAGAAGGAAAAGAACCTTGGAAGATAAACATATCTTAGTGTAGATATTATAGAATCCTTAGCTTCCTTCAAGATTCATTTCAGGGCCAATTCAGTACCAGAAGACTTCCCCAAGTTCTCTCATTGTTAGTACTCTTTCCCTCTTTGAATTATCTTATATCTGTGTATGTGTTGTATCTGCTTGTAGAATGTAAGTTCCTTGAAGTCAGGAGTTGTTTCATTTTTGTTTTTGTAACCACAACACCTAATGTGGTTCTTTGTACACATCAGGGTTTTAATAAATGAAATTGAACTGGATAAATGTCCCACTGATGGTAAACAGCTGAGTCAGAGTTCAATTGGAGTTCTTCTGATTTGAAATCCAGTGGGTTATTTTTTTTTCCATTATGCCAACTTGAGGCTTCATCCTTATGCATTTATTTTAAGGACCTGGGATTTTTGTCATTGTGGATATTCCTTACCAAAACAGATTTAAATCTCTCTAGGATTTTCTTTAAGAGTTGCCATTTCTTTGTTTGTTTGTTTTTTGTTTTTTGCAGGGCAATGGGGGTTAAGTGACTTGCCCAGGATCACACAGCTAGTAAGTGTCAAGTGTCTGAGGCCGGATTTGAACTCAGGTGCTCCTGAATCCAGGGCCGGTGCTTTATCCACTGCACCACCTAGCTGCCCCATAGAGTTACAATTTCATGCTTCAGGGCAGCTGGACAGGAGTAGGGATTAGAGTAGGCCCATGGCCTGCTGGACCTCCTAGAGCAGACTCTGCCAGAGAGAGGGACAATTACTAATTCCAATGGAACTTAAGCTTGCATGGGTTTTTCAGAGCCCTTTAGAATAAAAAGATTGTAGCTGCTGTTGCTGATCTCAAGATAAGGTAAATTCTCTTTCTACCTCAGCCACAGTCCATCATCCCACTATGCAACAATCCGGGACTACTGACTGAATGTAGGGAGCTAGGTACCTTTGTCCCTCATTCCCTTAGCTGCCCTTACCAATTCCATGGCATCCCTCCATCCTCTGGATTGTTGTTTCCCCCTCCTACATCCTAAGGATGCAGGGGAGAAGGCCCTGAACCATTAGCAACAAATGTATTCCACAAATAAAGTTGCATCCTCTAAGTGAAATGCCGCTAGAAGTTCAACCAGACACCCACAGATGTTAGTGGACTTCTTATGATGATTTTATAAGGATTTTTTTACAAGTGGATAAATAAAATAACTCAGCAGCCTGGTTAAAGGATTAGTCAATCTGAGCACCCAAGTCCACTAGAGTAGTCTTCAGCAGCTCAAGGAAAGGAGAAATCCACAGCTTGGAGCCAGAGGGATTGTCCCTTGACAGTCTCACTAGAATCTCAGCTTTTATGGATTTTGCAGACCCTTAAAGGACAATGTCTACTTTTAAGTTAAAGGACTCTGATTTCTCTGTCACCTTCTTTCACTACCTGGAAACAGAATTGGCTCCTGGGATCCAGGAGTTAAGGAAAGAGGAAAGCATCGCTTTACCTTGTAGAATACAGGTTAGAATTTATGACCTGATGCCTCCCTCCATGTTCTGTTCTCAGTATATCTTTATCATATCCATGATGCCTTCTTCAAACAGGAAATTATCACACAGTTTCTCCCCACCTCTTCTTCTCCTTATTTCCTTGTTGCTTTCTCCTCTCCCAGATATGCACTGTCAGGGCAAGAATAAGAAGACTCACTGCCTGGATAATCTGAGTTGAGACTCGGGGGGTTAATAGCCTGAGCATAAGGATTCAGAGGTCTTGGCCCTGGATCTTTAGTGACAAGGGTATTTTAAATGTTGCTGCTGACTGAACTTGGACATCTTGCCTGATGATCATGCCAGGCTCTGGACCAGAGACCTCCATTTCACCCATGATCTTCAGGAGGACAGCCAGTGGATAAATGGAGAGAGCTACAAAGGTTGACATGAATTTACCTCCCTTCCTTAGGCCTACATAAATAGAAATTTTGCCTTTCCAAAGGGAAAAGTAGAACTTTCTCTAAGCTTCTACTGTGACCATTACAAAGAGGTTTCAGTTGGTATTGGAGATTTAGATGCTCAGGAATTGTAAGTGGAATCTGTACCATGTATTGCAGTGAAGGTGTATGGAAAAGGGGAGCTTTTTCTTTTTGCTTTTTAAAAAATTTTATATTCTATTTATTTATTTATAATTTCCCCCATTACATGTACAGATTTTTGCATTGATTTTTTTTTTGCTGGGCAATGGGGGTTAAGTGACTTGCCCAGGGTCACACAGCTAGTAAGTCAAGTGTCTGAGGCCGGATTTGAACTCAGGTACTCCTGAATCCAAGGCCAGTTCTTTATCCACTGCGCCACCTAGCCGCCCCTGCATTGATTTTTATATGAAATTGAACTTTTATTATGAAATTAAAAATTTAACATAATAGATAAAATTTTGCTCTGCTTCTGTTTGTCCCCTACTGAACTTGCATCTACTCTCTTCCATGAATTTTAAAGCAAATGTTCCATTCAGGTTCTTTTCCTTTTTTCTTGAATCACTGCTCACTAACTCCACCTCCAATATTCTCTCTCACCCTGAAAAAGAAACCCTCTCTTATAACAAATATAGAGAGACTAGCCACATTACCATATTGGACATGTATTGTTTCACAATATACCTTTAATCTTTTGTACACATGAGTTCTTTCTGCTGACTTCAGTCTCTTTGAGGTATATGCCTAGTAGTGGTGTGACTGGGTCAAAGATATTCATGATTTTTGGGGGGGCTTTGAATAGAATTTTATTTTCCAAAATATATGTAAAAACACATTTTAACATCAATTTTTAAAAACTTTGTGTTCCAACTTCTCTTCCTCCCTCCATTCCCACCCCCACCCACAAGAAATCAAGCAATTCAGAATAAGTTATACGTGAGTAGTCATGGACAAATTCCCATATTAGCTAGTTGTGAGAGAAAATAGTCAAAAAAACCCAAAACTTCAGATTAAGGAATTGTCAGAGGAAAAGAAAAAAAAATTTTAAATGTGTTTCCATATGTTTTTAGATACTATCAGTTTTTTCTCTGCAGATGGGCTGCAATCTTCATAAGTCCTTCAGGGTTATATTGGATCATTGCCTTGCTGAAAGTAACCACATGCTTCCCAGCAGATAATCCCCCACTATTGCTATTATTTTGTATACAGTACATTTCACTCTGCTTCAGTTTATGTAGGTCTTTCCAGGTTTTTCTGATAGCATCTTGTTCATCATAACCTGTATATAGTACCTTAAGCTTGACAGAGAATTTTCTTCATTAAAGTCCAGCAAAGTAGGTACCATATGTTTTGTCATTATACTCAATCATCATAACTATTTCTCTTCATCCCACTCCCTTCCCATGACATTTACTCTATCTTCTTTTTACCTATTCCTCCTCAAAAGTGGACTTCCGGGGCGGCTAGGTGGCGCAGTGGATAAAGCACCGGCCCTGGATTCAGGAGTTCCTGAGTTCAAATCCGGTCTCAGACACTTAACACTTACTAGCTGTGTGACCCTGGGCAAGTCACTTAACCCCATTGCCCGTGAAAATAAAATAAAATTTAATTAAAAAAAAAAAAGTGGACTTCTAACTATCTCCCACTCTGCACTCCCTTTTTTCACCCTTCCTTCCTTATTCTCCTCCCCTCCTAATTTCCTGCAGGGTTAAATAGATTACTCCTCCCAATTGGGTATGAATGCTATTCCCTCCATGAGCCTATTCTGATGAGATCAAGGTCCCTGAGCTAATTCTGTGTGTAACGATTGGAATAACGCCACCTGCTGGATACTTACTGTAGAAGAGTTCTGCCCATGAAGCGAAGGTCTTTGAGGGCAAGACCAGGAGTCTTTTCTTTGGTATCAGGAAGTGACGCGGACTAGTGGGAGGAGGAAGGAGGAGACTGGGGGCTCTTTCCTGAGGACGCTGGCGGAGAAGGGAGCTAGAAATGTGCTCTCCCTTTAATAGATAGGAATCTAGGCCTTTCTCTCTCTCTTTACCAAATTCTTATTCTCCTTAATAAATGCTTAAAAGTCTAACTCTTGCTAAAGCTTGTAATTGATTGGCGACCACTCATTGGATATTTTAGACAGTTTAGCTAGAATTTTACCCCTTAACAGATGGCTGACCACGAAGAGGAAAGCTAAACCTCAGTCTTCTTCTGATCTTCTGGTTGGGTAAGAAATTTCCCCTACCCTTTAAACTGCTAAGTACTGGCGTACTGGCGTACTGGCTGTGTTTTCCCCTTAGATTTTTTCAAATGGACCTTTTAAACTCCCTAATTACCCTATTTTTGATTTTAGTCTGTTTAACCAGACAAATGGGAGATAAGATCATGTTAATGCTTTGTTTTTGTGGATTTTCTATTTTTCTTTTTATTTTTGTTAAAAGAGCCAGCAACTTACTCACACAAGGAAATATCTCTCCCTCTCCCAACCATGCATTTTCAGAGAAACCTGAAGAGATTCCTGCAGCTTTTCTCAGTTCTAACACTAATTGTTGCTCTAATTTTGCATGCCTGGAGGCAATGACCCACCCTCTAGTAGCTTTTAATCCCCTAGCACCTGGAGGCAACGTGGGGGAAGAGGAATCCAGGCCTGAGTTCAAAATCAAGTGTGATTCAAATTGCTCTGGTCCCTCCCCTCCTCTCCAGACCCCACCCTCTACTCCTCCCATGGCCAAGCCCATTGCTTCCCCTGCCTGGGAAGTCCAGAGATCTGATGCGCATGCACAGCTTTCTCTAACTACATTTGCAGCTTCAGGCTCAGCCCTTCCCCAGCCTGGCTGTGCTTCTGAGACAACCTTAGAAAGCCCTTTAAGTTCCACATATGCCCGTTTTGTTCATAATTTTGCTAACCTGCTTTTGTCTTTAATTAGTAATATTATAAAGCATTTGTATGGTGAAAAGACTGACAGACAATATAGAGGGGTTAAAGAAGAAAAACTTAAGCTGAATAAGAATGACAATCATCACCATAGTTCAAGACTCCGCTTCTTTTGCCATGGAAGGGTACATATTTTACAGAAATGTAGAAGTAAGCAGCAAGGTATTGATATGAGTATTGGGGATTTTAGATATAGGAATCAAAAGTGTTCTGAATTCACTCAGAGTAATAGTATCAGTTCAGAGGTTACATAGAATTTCTATGCTATTATATATACATTTTGAAATTAATGGTATCGGTTTATTTTCATAGAGATTTTCATGCTTTTGAGATTGTGTCTTATACTTAGTTTCTAAAACAAGGAGAATATTTGTAAAAGCTTTTGATAGTTATGTGATCAAGTTTATATTTTATAATACTCTTATTAATATTAAGTTCATATTCATTTAGATTTCCTTAGTTTGAATTTCATTGTCTTTTATTGTTCCATGTGTATTTTCTTCTATTCATTTGTCTATCTAATTTTGAAACATTGCAAGATGGTTTTGATTTTATTATACAATGTTAATTCTAGGAGTATTGTGCTCCCATATTCTGAGTTGTTTTTGTTATTTTTTTTCTCTCAACTGATTATTTGATCAAACTCTTTAAAGCATTTCCCTAGCAAATTGTTTGCCATGGCAAGTGTAAATTGATTCTAGAAGTATTATTTTTGATAAGCATATTAAAAAAAAAAAAGAGGGGAACATTTGTAAACATTGTCTTTGAGATTGTGTTGTGCTTTAACTTGTATTTAAATATGTTCAGATTTTTCACAAAAGTAATTGTATACTAAGTAAAAAAAAGGGGTATTATTTGAAATTGTTGCATAATTATATATTGTGTTCTGAGTCAAGATGTATTCACATTTTTTGCAATCATTTATTATCCTCAATTTTTAAATCCATATGAGACTTGGATTATGGGAACTTATCATTTAAGACATTAATTGCCTTTATTCTGAGTTATCAGATGCCAGTTGGCCAAGATGCCATCCAATCACAAGAGGAATACATGCAAGAGCAGACACTGAACTGTCACATGAGGGGAGACATGCATGAAGTCAAGGTATGGCCGAGGGAACGGCTTTTGACTAATGTTGAGGTTGGATTCTCTTGGTTTAATATTTTATTTTATTTTTCCCCACAATATTGTACAGATGGCTGGAAGTATTCATCCCACCCATCTCACTTCTACACCTGGCTTCTATGCTCCCTCCTATATGCCTGATGCCATGGACATCTCAATCCCATGCATCTGATTAAGTCTGACTCAGTTTCCTCCAATATGTTCGGTGGCATGGACATGTATTCCATCCACCTATTTTAAACCTGGCATACTGCATGGGCAGTATATATTGCTCAAGTGTGGGAATGCTCATATCCCATCATTTCTCTGTTCTTTTATGGTAACCCCCATAATTATCTCAGGTGTCATGATAAATACAGTGTTGAATTTGGCCTTGACACCTGTTACCAATTATATTAGATTTTTTAATTTCTCATAATGGCATGAGGATAATTAGGCAGATGATGCAAAAGTGATGAAACAAAGATAAAAAATTATTTTTAATAATTAATATCGCAGCAATTGTCTTCTCAATTACCCTCCATAAGGGGGGGACTATAGTAATATTATAATTTTAAAGAATGGTTCAATTTTTGTTTTATTATATGTTTCATGTGTAACAACTAAGATTCTGAATTCCCTTAGACATGTTTTTGAGAACTTTCATTGTTTGATTTGATTATTGACAAAGCTATTTTAAAGTTGTGTTAAGCTCAATTTTGTAGGAAATTTCCTGGCTGATTACCAGTATCCACACATCAACCCCTGAAAAGACTTCCATTCCATGACTACACCTATAGGACAACTGAGAAAAGACTTTCAGAGACTTTAAATGAACAGTTTTGTTTTGTTTTTTTCTCTTTTCTTTTTCTGTTATAATATACACCATCTGTAATATGTATTCTCTGCAGAGGCCCTCCCTTTGCAAGACTAATGTCAAAGCGTCGGTTCATGAGGACAAAAAAAATTGTGCTGGCCCTAAGGCCAAATCCAGCCCCAGACATAAGACACCCCACTCTGTCTTCCCCACAAAGAAAAAAACATAATTGCTTTACAGATATCATTCCTTAATATTCAGTTCAGACCTGTGTCTTCTGTGAATTCCTTACTGAGATAGTTCTTATGAGTTTGAAGTATTATCTTCCCATGTAGGAATGTAAACAGTTTGATCTTTTAATATCCTTCATGAAGTCTTTTTCCTGTTTACCTTTATATGCTTCTCCAGGGTCTTGTATTTGAAAGTCAAATTTGCTATTCAGTTTAGGTCTTTTCAGCCCAAATTCCTGAAAGACCTCTTTCTCATTGAAATACCATTTTTTCCTCTGAAAGATTATAATTAGTTTTGCTGTGTACATGATTTTTTGGCTGTAGTCCCAGTTCCTTTGCCCTCTGGAATATCATATTCCATGCCCTTCGGTCCTTTAATGTAGAAGCTGCTAGATCTTGCTTTATCCTTATTGGAGCTCCACAGTATTTGAATTCCTTTTTTCTAGCTGCTTGCTGTATTTTCTCCTTGACCTGGGAGTTCTGGAATTTGGCTATAATATTCCTGGAGGTTTTCCTTTTGGGATTTCTTTCAGAAGGTGATCAGTGGATTCTTTTGATTTCTATTTTATCTTCTGCTTCTAGAATTTCAGGGCAAGTTTCCCTCACAATCTCTTGGAGGATGGCATCTAAGCTTTTGATTTGGTCATGGTTTTCAGGTAGTCCAATGATTTTCAAATTATCTCTCCTAGATTTATTTTCAAGGTCAGCTGTTTTTCCAAGGAGAAATTTCACATTGCCCTCTATTTTTTTTCAATCAATTGGGTTTGCTTTACTGTGTCTTGGTTTCTCATAAGGCCACTAGCTTCCATTTGTTCAATCCTAATTCTTAGGTAGTTATTTTCATCAAACAGTTTTTTAATCTCCTTTTCTATTTGACTTTTCAAACTGTTGACTTTTTTTCTCATGACTTTTCTTCATTGCTCTCATTTCTCTTTCCATTCTTTGCTTCCTTTCTCTACATCTTCTTTCTATTTCTCCTACTTTCTCTTCAAAGTCCCTTTTGAGATCTTCCATGGCCTGAGACCAGTTCATATTTTTCTTGGAAGCTTTGGATGTTGGAGCTTTGACCCTGTTATTATCTTCTTCTTCTGTGGTTGTATTGTGGTCTACCTTACCCCCAAAGAAGTTTTCGATGGTATTCTGCTTTTTCTGCCTACTCATCCTGGCTTACTGTTTCTTGGCTTTTAACTCCTTCTTAAAAGTGTGGCACTGCTTCCAGGACACACTGTTCAAGGTACAGTGTGGCCCAGGGGGTCATTGGGCTTCTTCTCAGCCTTCCTGGCCTCACTTTTATTTTATTTTAAACTCTCCACTGGGGGGTGGGAGGGTGGGGGGCTGCTTCTCGGCTCCACTCCTGTTCCCAGCTTCAGAGGGTCCCAAGTGTTTTGGTTTGAGGGGGGGCAGGTTTTAATCTCACCTGGCCTGTTCTATGGTCTGGAGATAACCTCAAGCCTACTTACTAAACAACCAACCAGCAAAGCTTTCTGTAGTGCGGTTTTTAGCTTTGATGAGCCTGCCTGCTCCCCTCCCCCACCTGGGTCTTCTGACACTCAGGATTTTTTTCCTGGTTCCCTGCTGTGGTGGGACAGTCGAATCTTTCCCCCCAGTCCACTGGTACCCCTGCACTTACACCCCACCCCTCCCCCGGGCCAGCTGTTCAACCAGATCGTGAGCTAGGTTCCAGAATACACTGGTGCTGCAGCCGATTCAGAGGCACTGGGGCAAATTCCTCTGGCGGGTGTCTGGTGTGTCAGCCCAATTGCAGGGTTAGGCTTTATTCATGTTCCAGCATGGTTCCCTGAAATCTATCTATAGCTGGAGAAAACTCTCAGCCCATATTTTCATGTGTTTTTCTGCTCCAAGGGTTCTTTTATTGCTATTTTTGGGTGATTGTATCAGGAGCTCTGTGCGTTTAATGTCTTTCCTCTGCCATCTTGGCTCTGCCCCCCACATCAATTTTTAAAATTTTTTTATTTTTTTTTAAGTGAGGCAATTGGGGTTAAGTGACTTGCCCAGGGTCTCACAGCTAGTAAGTGTTAAGTGTCTGAGGCCGGAGTTGAACTCAGGTACTCCTGACTCCAGGGCTGGTGATCTATCCACTGTGCCACCTAGCTGCCCCCCAACATTGATTTCTAAAACTTTGTGTTCCAAATTCTTTTCCTCCTTCCCTCCCCACCTCCTTAAGTACTTAAGCAATTCAATATAAGTTATACATGTGCAGTCATGCAGAATATTTCCACATTGCTCTGGTTGTGAAAGAAAAGAGACAAAATAACTTTAGAAAGAGGAACCACCAACAACAAAAATTATACTTAAATCTGTATTCAGATACCATCAGTTCTTTCTCTGTAGATGGATTGCATTTTCATAAGTCCTTCTAATAGCACCCTGCTCATAATTTCCTTCTTTCTTTCTTTCTTTCTTTTTTGGTGAGGCAATTGGGGTTAAGTGACTTGCTCAGGATCACACAACTAGTAATTGTCAAGTGTCTGAGGCCAGATTTGAACTCAGGTCCTTCTGAATCCAGGGATGGTGCTTTATCCACTGTGCCACCTAGCTGCCCTTTGCTCATCATTTCTTTTTTTTTTTTTTCGGTTTGTTTTTGTGTGTGTGTGTGTGTGTTTGTGAGGCAATTGGGGTTAAGTGACTTGCCCAGGGTCACACAGCCAGTAAGTGTTAAGTGTCTGAGGCTGGATTTGAACTCAGGTACTCCTGACTCCAGGGCCGGTGCTCTATCCACTACGACATCTAGCTGCCCCTGCTCATCATTTCTTTTTTTTTTAAATTTCTTTTTTCTTTTTTTTTCTTTTTAAACTTTTTTTTTAACTTTTTTTTATTTTTTGTGAGGCAATGAGGGCTAAGTGACTTGCCCGGGGTCACACAGCTAGTAAGGGTCAAGTGTCTGAGGTCGGATTTGAACTCAGGTCCTCCTGAATCCAAGGCCGGTGCTTCCTCCACTACACCACCTAGCTGCCCCCTGCTCATCATTTCTTATAGCACAATAGTGTTCTATCCTAATCTCATACCACAATTTGTTCAGCTATTTCCCAATTGATGGGCATTACTCCAATTTCAAATTCAACTTTTTTTATTAATCTCTTTTAGAAATACCCAGTAAAAAAAAAGAAATACCTAAAGTATACATTGTTCTATAGCCCTTTGGCCATAGTTCCAAATTGCTCTACAGAATGTTTGAATCAGTTAACAACTTTAGCAAGAGTATATAAATGTCTCATTTCCCCCATCTCTCCCACAACATTTGTCATTTTCTTCTTTTTTTTTCAGCAACAAACATTTTTTTTAATTTTCCAGTTATATGTAAGGATAGTTTTCAACATTCATTTTCATAAGATTTAGAGTTCCAAATTTTTCTCCCTCCCTCCCTTTCCACCCCCCTCCACAAGATCGCAACCAGGTTATATATGTACAATCCACAAGTGTTCTTTTGATCAGTTCTTTTTATAGGGGTGCATAGTAAGCTTCCTCATTAGTTCCTTGGGATTGTCTTGAATCATTGCACTGCTGAGAGTAGTTAAGTCATTCACAATTGCTCATTGAACAAACTGCTGTCACTATGCACAATGTCCTCCCAGCTCTGCTCACTTCACTATACATCGATGTTCATTAGTCTTTCAAGGTTTTTCGGCGATCATCTTGTTTGTTATTTCCTGTAGCACAAGACCATTACACTACAATCATATAACATAGCTTTTTTCCATCATTCCTCAATTGATGGACATTCCCTTGATTCTCAATTCTTAGCCTCCACCAAGAGTTGCTATAAATATTTTTTATTCAATTTCCCCCCCTTTTCTCTTTTTCATCATTACTATTGTTAACTGTTTCCCTTCCATCCTATTCCCTTCCCCATGATATTTATTCTATTATCCATCTTCTTTCATCCTATCACTCTTCAAAAGGGATTTGCCTCTGTCTGTCCTCTCCCCCACTCTTCCCTTCCTTCTTTTGCCCCTCTCTCTTTATCCCCTTCCCCTCCTATTTTCTTTCAATTTCTATTTTAGCTTCTTCTTCTAGAATTTCAGGGCAATTTTCCCTGAGAATATCTTGGAAGATGGTGTCTTAGCTCTTTCCTTGATCATGGTTTTCAGGTAGACCAATAATTTTCAAGTTAAGTGACATACCCAGGTCCATACAGCTAGTAAGTGTTTGAGGCTGGATTTGAACTCAGAAATATGAATCTTTCTGACTCCAGGCCTGGTACTTTGCACCACTTAGCTGTTCTTAAGAGGAACGGTAGTGGGAGCAGCTAGATGGCAGAGTAGATAAAGCACCAGTCCTGAATTCAGGAGGACCTGAGTTCAAATCCGGCCTCAGATACTTGACACTTACTAGCTGTGTGACCCTGGGCAAGTCACTTATCCTTCATTGCCCCATTTAAAAAAAGAGGAACACTAGGGAAAATTAATCAGGATGTTTAATTAGAGGTCTATATATACTAGTAAAGAAGATGGTATGTAGGGAGTGACTGACAATTGAACTGCACTCTCATTTGAACTGTCCAAAAGAGGGAAGAATACAGAAATACACACACCACACAGACACATAGGCAGAGTTGGGTATAGAATTACATTTTACTCAACATGGAAATAGGACAGAATGTAGAGAGGAGAGAGAATAGGGAATTAGATGGAGAATAGATTAAAAAAAGAGATACTCCTAATTAAAACATTTTAAGTGTGAAAAGATTGTGGGTGTTTTACTAAGAAGGAACATAAGTACTCAAAGCATCAAAATCAGGTAGTTTATTATTCACCAGCATGCAAACAATGGAATTTGCAACCTAATTGAAGTCCTAGATCTCTGGATCTCTGCTATTATAACTAATTCTTGTTGCTGAACAGTGTGATAGTCATCAGTGGGGGCTCTGGAAAGCAAATAGCTTCTAACCTCATTAACCACAAGGGCATGGTGGTTTTAAAAGTTTCCTAACCTTCATACATGTTGAACTAGTTTCTTTTAATTAGTTGAATTAGTTGGGCAGGAGGGATTTGAATTCCTGGCCTAAATGTAGTTGACCAAGTCCATCATTGTTTACATTTCTAGTACATGGGTAGGTCAGTCAATGATCAAGCATAAAGTAATTTCTGATGGTTAGGGCCCAGTTCACCTACTAATAAGTCAGACTTCACAATATACCCCCTTGACTTGTTTTTCTATTTTGGAGAATTCTAACCATTGGTCCTAGTATGCTTTCCCACCACTAAATGATAGTCCATCTTCTCTTCTGCATTCTATATCTGTACCTGATCTGGAGTCTCCCATTTATGAACTGCTGGGTGTCTATATCAAATTTTCCTATCTGATTCTGAATATTTCTCTTGTTGGAGAAGGCCTTCTCCTGTGCAGACATGGGAAAATGGAAGGGAGTGCTATGTCCTGAGAAAGTTGTCTCCTTTCTCTAAGAGAATAAAAACAGGAGCTTATGCTGGATCTGGCAGGCTATGAGCATGAGTGTCCATACATCTTTGACCTCTTACAATTGTGGGTCAGACATCGGAAAAACAAAACAAAACAACCCAGCTCCAATTTGGGCTTAGGAGACACAATTGTCACTGTCAAAGTCAGTTGCAATCAATGGTCTCCATCCCATGATAAGTGTCTAAGGGAAATGATTAGAAATTCCTTCTATAATTTCTTGGAACTTGATCCATTCCATCATTTATCCCAGTTGCCTGAAGAGAATATTGGCACCATAGGATGCCTTGTTTTCAGGACCATTGCTGAGATCCCTTTGTCAGTAGGGATTTCATCTGTATATTTAAATCTCCAACAGAAGTGGGTCTTAAGGACTTGGTCAGTGACTTGCACTAGCCCTTCCTTATTCTCATAAGGAATATGTTACTCAGTATCCACTGGAGGGTGGGTATCTCTGGTTGTAGCTACATTCATGATCCCTGTAAGCCTTTCAGTGGGTCAATAATTAGACTGGCAGGTAGAGCTTTAGAATCACTAGGATAAGGAAAGTATGAATAGTGTGATGAAATAATGAGATTTAGCAGATACTCAAAGACCCACCTGGAGATTAATCTAGACTGATTGAATCAAGTGAGAGTGATTAACTGCTGATTAGCCTACTTCAAGTGAACTGGATTGTAATCATACCTTGAGAAACACCTTCAGAACCAATGGATTTGATGATGCCAACCAATCAGCTTGAAGCAGTGTGTAAGGCCCGCCTCTGTTCCAGACCTATAAAAAGCTTCCACAATGAGTTTGCTGGAGAGAGTTCATGATTGAAGCAGGCTTGTGGCAGAGGACTTGAGGAAGAGCCAGACCAGGCTGGAACTCTAGGCTAAATAGGCTTTTTTCTTAACTTTCTGAACTCCATGAGAATATCTATATGCTTTAGTAAATGTTTAATGCCCAAGGACTGGTGCTAAAGCTTCTAATTTAAGGCGACCACAATTTAGATTTTAAACATCACAATAGGATGGGATTATAGTAACCATTTAGGAATGAATATGGAGAATCAGTGGCTGGAGAAAGCTAAAATGAGGAAGGCAGGTGATTTAAAATCTTCAGGCTAACTTTGTAGCAAGTAGAGATGTTGAATTCCATGAGACCCAGGAGGGTTGTAACTATTCATAGCATGCAGAAGTAGGCAAAGGAGAAGGGATTTCCTGTAGGAGTCTGGACAGGAGGCAATAGTCTTATTGGGAAAAGGCCTCTGGAGAAGTCTATGGGACAAAGACAGAGCCCACAAGTATTTATAAGCACTTACTTTGTGCTTATGAGACAATTTGTCTCATAAAAGGAATTTGGTAGGACGCCTTCACTTGTTTTTTAATTTATTTTTTTTATTTTTGGGGGGCAGGGCAATAAGGGTTAAGTGACTTGCCCAGGGTCACACTGCTAGTATTTACTTATTTTTTCAAATAATTTATATAAGTATTGGGATTAATTGTTCTTTAAATGTTTGGTAGCATTTGCTTGTGAATCCATTTGGTCCTGGAAATTTTTTCTTGCTTGTTCAATTTATTTTTTCTAAAATTGGGTTATTTAAATATTTTATTTATTTTTGTGTTAATCTGAGTAGTTTGTATTTTCTAGATATTCATCTATTTCATTTAGATTGTCAAATTTATTGGCAGATAATTGGGCAAAATAGTTCCTAATAATTGTCTTAATTTCCTCTTCATTGGTGGTGAATTCACCCCTTTCATTTTTATAATTTGGTTTTCTTCTTTCCTTTTTTTTTTTTGATCAAATAAACCAATGGTTTATCTATTTTATTGCTTTTTCCTAAAACCAGCTTTTAGTTTTGTTTATTAATTCACTGGTTTTCTTACTTTCAATTTTATTAGTCACTCCTTTGATTTTCAGGATTTCCAATTTGCTGCTTAGTTAGGAATTTTTAATTTGTTCATTTTCTAGTATTTTTAGTTGCATGCCCAATTCATTGATCTGCTTTTCCACTATTTTATTGATGTAAACAGTTAGGGATATAAATTTTCCCCTAAGAACTGCTTTTGGCTGCATCCCATAAATTTTGATATGTTGTCTCATCATTGTTGTTTTCTTTAATGAAATCATCAATTGTTTCTATGATTTGATCTTTGACCCACTTGTTTTGTAGGATCAGATTATTTAATTTCTGATTGATTTTTAATGTCTCAATTGTTCATTATTGAATGTAATTTTTATTTCATTATGATCTGAAAAGGACGGGATTACTATTTCTGCTTTTCTGCATTTGGTTTTTATGCCCTAATACAAGGTCAGTTTTTGTGTAGGTCTTATGTACTGCTGAGAAAAAGGTATATTCCTTTTTGTTTTTTTACTTGTGAAGTTAATTTATTAAACCTAAACTTTTACATGTATGTATAGTAAATTTAACCTCCTACCTCTTTTTTTTAGAATGAAATACAAGTTCTGTTAAAAACCAAACCACCAAACAACCACAAGGAGGGGCTGGGCTAGGTCTGGGTAGAGGTCCCTTCTGCTCTGGAGGTGACCAGTGCTGGCAGAGTTAGGAGGGTGGGGAGGGGACGGGCAAACTCTGTGCTACCCATAGTGGACAAAAGGACAGTGTGCAGCCAGTCACAAACATGTTGCCGGCTTGCCTCACTGCATCAGGGCGGTGTGAGGTGGCAAGAGGGGTCTGCTGCCTCCAGGGTTGACACTGCCTCTGACCAGACTGTGGGTTCTCTTTCCTGTGTCCCCACCTCCTGATTCTGTACAGGAGCGTGGCAGGGCACACTCTGGGGGCCCACCTGACCGTGTTTGTGTGTGTGTGTGTGTGTGTGTGTGTGTGTGTGTGTGTGTGTGTGTGTGAGGAAGACCCTCCCGGCCCCATGTGTGCGCCTGTGCCTCTGTGCCTGTGCATGTGTGCCTCCGGGGCCAGGGGGTCACAGGGGCTGTAGCAGCCTCAGTGTCTGCAGCAGGGCCCCGGGCTCCGAGGCGGCCAGGTACTGGCAGCAGAGCCAGTCCTCCAGCTCCACCGCGGTCCGGTAGTCCAGCGCCTTCTTGTCCAGCTTCATCATGAGCAGGGCACGCTTCATGTGTAGCCAGTTCTGCAGTGGGACTTCCAGCAGCTCACTCCGCAGCCCCCACAGCAGGCACTGCTGGGCGCGCTCGGACTCCGAGATGTCCAGCCGCTTGATGAGGTCGGCCTCCAGCAGCCGGTGGGCCAGCCGCTTCAGGCCGGCAGAGTAGAGGCACAGGGCGGGCACGGGGCAGGTCCTTGGCCCGGTAGGCCTGCTGCTGCAGCTGGACCCGCTCCTTGAAGTGGTTGGGTTGGTGCAGCAATTCATAAATGAGGATGCCCGTTCGGAACTCGTCGAACTTCTTGTACTGGGCAGTGGCCAGGATCTCGGGGACCAGGTACTCCTCTGCTGCTAATCGGCCCGGTTGCAACCCCGCGCCTGCTGCTTGGCCTGGTGGAAGTTGCTGATGATGAGGCAGGGCAGCAGCTGGGCCACGGGGGACGCTCCTGGGCAGGGCTCCAGGAGCAGGTTCTCCAGGCACAGCGCCCGGTTCGTGATGCCCTGCTCCTTGAAGTTCTCCAGGCCCTGGCACAACTGCAGCAGCAGCAGGCAGATCCATCACTCGTAGGCCTCAGGCTCAGCCCAGTGGCGAGAGGCCGAGTCTCGCAGAAAGTCTGCGGCCGTCTGGTGGGGCACTTCACGTGTGATCACCACCACGCAGTGCTGGTCCTGGGGCTCCTCGGGGGACATCAGCATGCTGGAGGGCACCGAGGCGACAAAGTGCCTGCAGTCCTGCTGCACATTGAAATGAACGGGCACCGACAGGTCACACTAAGAAGCTCCCTTGGACACCGGTATTTTGCAGATCTTGATGGCGTAGGGGTGGGAGGGGTCTTCCGAGCAGGTGGCGAAGTAGTAGATGGCGTCTTCCGAGTCACAGCAAGGCTTGTTGCAGGTCAGCTTGAAGAGGGACCAGCTGTTCTCACTGAAGTGTGGCTCCCTGTCTGCCTATGAAGTGGCGCTCGCACCTCGCTGCCAGGCGCACCAGGGTCTGGGCGTACAGGCCGCTGAGCCTGGTGTATGTGGCCTCCTTGCTGTTGATGCTGTTGAGGAGGCTAGCGCTGGAGGTGGAGGTCTGGCTGGACACGCTCAGTTGGGAGGAGGGGGACCCTTGCACCTGGGCCTCGGGGCTCCTTATGCGGGCTCCCAGCCCGGGCCCAGGAAAGTGAGAGTCCTTAGGGGGAACAGATGCTAGTTTCAGAGTAGCTGGGGTTCAGCTTCACTGCTGTCCTTGGGGAATTCGAAGGCAAAGGAGGCTGACTCGCTCATGCCAGGCCCAGTTGCTCCCTTGGCTCTGCCGCGCTGCTCAGAGACGCTCTCTGCCTGGGGGCACTGGCCGCAGCTGGGTGGCTCCATCTCCCAAGCCATGCCTGGGCTGGGCTGCCCTGAATCCAGGCCCTCTCTGGTCCCAGGGGGAAGACTGAGCTGGCATCAGGCACCAGCTGAGCTCCCTGGCACTGGAGGAGGTGGAGGAAGAGGGGGAAGAGGGGGAAGAGGAGGAAGAGGGGGAAGAGGAGGAAGAGGGGGAAGAGGAGGAAGAGGGGGAAGAGGAGGAAGAGGGGGAAGAGGAGGAAGAGGGGGAAGAGGAGGAAGAGGGGGAAGAGGAGGAAGAGGGGGAAGAGGAGGAAGAGGGGGAAGAGGAGGAAGAGGGGGAAGAGGAGGAGGAGGAGGAGGAGGAGGAGGAGGAGGAGGAGGAGGAGGAGGAGGAGGAGTCTGTTGGACCTGGGGCAGCTGGCTGGCTCCAGGATTCATCCTTGAGCTGGGCCAGGGGAGAGCCCTCTGGGGACCCCTTGCAGACCTTGGGAGGATGGCCGGGCCTCTTCTTCCCGGGTCCTCACCCCTCAGGCCAGGCAGGCGGCTGTGAAGCGGCTGTTCCTGAGGACTGGTCTCTAATATCCCAATGGCGGCACCCTCCGGGTCTGGCCCGCTGTGCTTGCAGGGCCACGGCACGCCCACGGCCGAGTCAAGGCTGCGCAGGTAGAAGGTGCGCTGGTCGTCCTCTGTGTGGGCAGCCACGATGGTCACCTTGGCCGCCACCTGGGGGGCCACATCGGGCCTGGGCCTCCTCCGGCTCCAGCCGCCCCCTGCTGGGTCGTGTCCCGGGTTGTGCCCAGCCTGCTTGCCAGTGCCTGGCAGGTCGGAGGATGCTGGGCACGGTTTCTTCCTCTTGGTGACCTCAGCATAGATGGGTTCTGACGGGCTGCTTTCAGGGGGCTGGGCTGGCGACCCTGGGGATTTGCGGGGGCTGCCCCTGTTTGGGCCTGAGCCATGGGGTCTCCTCGGCTCAGGCTGTCTTGAGAGGGAGCATTAGTTATTGTCTGTGTGTCTGGCGGGGGGGGGGGGGAGGGGGGAGACAAGCCATCAGCCAGGCTGGCTGCCTCTAGGGCCTGGGGCAGCTTCCTCTGGGGCAAGGTGAAGGGGCAGCTGTTCTCTGGAGGGTCCTGGCAGCAGTGCTCCCTGCCCAAGCTGGGAGCCCAGCCCTCCTCACGGCGCGAAGTAGTCTCCTGTACATTTGGAGGTGCAGCCCCCACCTGCCCGTGCCCACATCTGGGGCCCAGCCCACCAGGAGGACACCAATCGGCAACGGAGCAGTGCTCTCCCCTGAGGTCACTGCCGGCTGAGCTCTGCAGCGACTTGCCCCTGGAAGCAGCAGGCAGGACCCCCACTCCAGGCTGCGGTGCTACCCCCAACCTTCTCTAAGAAAGAGGCCAGTTTCTGGTGGAAGTTCTGGTGGGCCGGGGGTGGCGATTCCTGACAGGTAGGTCCTCGAGGCCTCCTCTGTCCTTGCTCCTTGGCCTTGCCAGGCTGGGCAGAGCCAGCCGGGAGCTGGTGGTGAGACTGGGAGGGCCGAGGCTTGCTGCTGGAGAAAGTCCTTGGGCTGTCTCGGGGCTCCGGGAAGGAGAGCTTTCTGGGCGTGGGCCTCCAGAGCACTTGTGGGCCTCGGAGCTCTCATCCATCCGGCCCAGGTGTCCGCGCTCTCTGTGCTTATCATAGTGGGCTTCACTGCGATGGTGGGCTAGGCTCAGGGGGCGGAGCTACAGCCCTCCTCCTCTGGTGGGCTCCTCCGGGGCCTGAGGGTGAGGCTGGAGGCCCCTGGCTAGACCACGGAGGATGGCCGCTGCAGCTGGTGGTCACTCTGGGAGCAGAAGCAATTCTTGCAGGAGCCCGGCTTCCAAGCATGCTCCACAAACTCATTGCACTTGGACACCTTCGGGAGCCCAGAGGTCAGAGGGTCAGCCTGGCGCATCCTGGGCTGTACTTTCCATTAGGGTCTACGCAGGTCCTTGACATGGTCCCTGCCGCTGCCGGCAGATCCCAGGCCTGGCGGAAGGGAGCCAGGACCCCGGCCCCACAGAGCCCCAGCCCGGACACTGGGAGCATTGTTCCCGGGGCGCTCAGGTGGGTGTCTGAGCAGCCGGTGGGAGGCAACTCCTCCACCGTTGCTGCCGCGGTCTACCTTTTTTAATAATAAACATTTTTTATTGGAGTAGCTGTGGAAAAATTGGAACACTCATGCATTGTTGGTGGAGCTGTGAACTGATCTAACCATTCTGAAGAGCAATTTGGAACTGTGCCCAAAGAGCCATAAAGCTGTGCATACTCTTTGACTCAGCAATATCACTATTAGGTCTTTTTCCCAAAGAGATCATAAAAAAGGGAAAAGGACCCACATGTACAAAAATATTTATAGCTGCTCTTATTGTGGTGGCAAGGAATTGGAAATTGAGGGGAGGCCCATTAACTGGGGAATGGCTGAACAAGTTGTGGTATATGAATGTAATGGAATACTATTGAGCTGTAAGAAAGGATGAGCAGGCAGATTTCAGAGAAACCTGGAAGGACTTACATGAACTGATGCTGAGTGAGATGAGCAGAACCAGGGGAACGTTGGACACAGTATCAACAACTTTGTGTGTTAATCAACTATGATAGACTTGACTCTTCACAGCAATACAATGGTCTAAGATGGAACATGCTCTCCAAATCCAGAAAAAAAGAACTGCGGAATCTAGATGCAGATCGAACCATACTATTTCTACTTTTTTGTTGTTGTTGTTTTTCTTTTTTGAGTTTTTTCCATTTTGCTCTGATTCTGCTTTCACAGCATGGCTAATGCAGGAATGTGTTTAATGTGATTGTACATATATAACCTATATCAGATCGCTTGCTGTCTTGGGGAGGGAGGAGGGAGAAAAATTTGAAACTAGAAATGTTATAAAAACAAATGTTGAAAAATATCTACATGTAACTAGAATATAATAAAATACTTTTATGATTAAAATCATAATGATAAACATTTTTATTTATAGTATTGGGTTCCAATTTTTATCCCTCTTTCCCTTCCTTCTCTCCTCTCTGAGGCAGCAAACAATCAATATATTCCTTTCTATTACCATTCAATTTTCTCTAGATATTTATCATATCTACTTTCCAAGAATTTTATTCATTTCCTTAACTTCTTTCTTGTTGATTTTTTGGTTAGATTTATCCAGTTCTGAGAGGGGAAGGTTAAGGTCCTCCACTAGGATAGTTTTATCATATATTTCCTCCTATAACTCATACAATTTCTCCTTCAAAATTTGGATGCTATACTATTTGGTGCCTATATGTTAAGTCTTTCCTTTCAGCAAGATATAGTTTCCTTTTAACTAGATCTATTTTTGCTTTTGTTTTGTCTGAAATCATGATTGCTACCCTTGCTTTCTTTGTTTCAGCTGAAGCATAATAGATTCTGTTCCAGCTCCTTACATTTACCCTGTGTATATATGTATATCTATGCTTTAAATGTGCTTCTGGTAAACAACATATTGCAGGGTTTTGCTTTTTAATCTATTTTGTTATCTGTTTCCATGGGTGATTTTATCCCATTCACATTTACAGGATGACTTAACTGTTTATTTCTCTCCATGCTATTTTTAACCTGTTTATGACCCCCCCACTCTTACCCACTCCATTTCCTTCCTCACAAATGTTTTACTTATGATTACCACCTTCCCCAATATCCCCTCTCTTGTATCAGTTCCCCCTTGCCCTTCTATTATCCCCTTTCCTTTTTTAAACTTCCTTTTAGGGTAAGACAGATTTCTATCAGAGTGTGTTTGTTATTCCTTCTTTGAGCCAACTCTGATGAGAATAAGGTTTATTTTTTGCCCATCCCCCCATTTTCTCTTCCATTATGAAAAATTTTATCTGAAAACTCCTCACTGGCTGGCTATCTGAAAGAACTATAGCTGCTTAAGCCAGTCTGTAAGGGCCTGGCCCCTTCCCAACTACTTCTCCCAGACTGATAAGAAAAAGCCTCTTTCAATTTAACAAGAAAAAACAGGGTTTATTTATAAGAATAAATTTAGAGATAAGGATAAAGAAAGATATACGACCTGAAACCTCACCAATGAGCTTGGCTGCTTCCTATCCCCCTGCACTCACTCTCACCTCTCCTCCTCTCTCTTTCCTGCATCTCCTATTCTGTAGCATCCCCCCTTGCAGTTCCTACTGATCCCTTCACTCCACCCATCTCCCTGGGCTTGGTCCTTTCTCTGGCTGTACCCCCTTTCACTTTTCTACTGACCTCCTTCACTCACTAGCTCCCCCTCTCCTCTGCTCTACATCTTCACTCCACCCTCACTAAAACTCCCTTTTAAAAAACCCTTCTCTCTCACATGAACTTCGGCTGGCTGTGCCCACCCCCCCCCAAGATAATTCATTGGCCCTTCCTGGGGCTGGGCCCAAGGCGGGCTGAGGCATGGGGACTCCATGCATATCCCAGCTGAACAGGGCATGACTCCTTGAAGCTTTTGGGGTGGGGCAGGAGGCAGAGAGTCACTCAGCACCGAGGTTTTCTAATTCTAGCCAAAGGTGGGGGGTTCCCCAAATCAATTCTTACAATTATTATAGTTCTTTCATGCCTGCGTATGTGTGTGTGTGTGGGGGACAATTCACCCCATTCAAATTCCCCTCTCCTTCTTGGACGATAATATCTGTAAGTCTTTTTTTTTTTTTTTTTTTGGTCCATTGGAGCATTTTATTTGTATGTATGTTTTACACCCTTAGAAAAAGAATCCCAGGATTTTTCCTCCTGTGTGTTTTTGTCTTGCTTCCTCATGGTCCATGATGTCAGCTGAGGTTGTAAGCACAATGAACCCAAACTGACGGGATGGTAGCAGATTATTCTGCCACTTTTCCAGATCTTTCAATTGAACATCAAATCTGGGGCTGATTACACCACACTTGTTTAATCTGCCTGTGAGGTTCACAACAATTTTTCCTGCTCTATGATCATCGATGATCTCAAATTCGCCAATGTAACTGTGCTTCATCATCACAGTTAAGAACCTGACGATTACTTTAGAGCATGGCCTAATGAGAACCTGGCGTTTTCCTCGTTTTTCTGCATTGTTGATGCTTTCGAGAACATCTGCCAGGACATTCATGCGCACCATGGTGGTGGCACTGCAAGATGGTGGAAAGAGCTATCTGTAAGTCTTAACATCTGTATTATAAGAATAATTAGAAGCATATGTAGACAGAGGGTGTAGTTATAAGGTGATATTGCTGGGATGACACCCCAAAACACAAAATAATGGGGTAAGAAACAAATTGCATGGCAAAGTATTTTTTAAAAGAGTTGATGGACCCCAAGTTAAAGACATTTTAAAAAATGTAATAAACATTTTTATTTATAGTTTTAGGTTCCAATTTTTTTCCCTCCTTTCCTCCCTTCCTCTTTCCCCTAGCCTCTCCCTGAGGTGGCAAGCAATCAGATATGGATTATACTTGTATGATTATGCAAAGTAATACCATATTTTTCATTTCGTACAAGAAAACTTGATTAAAAGAAAAAAATGAGTGAAAAATAGCAAGCGTCAGTCTGTTCCATCAATATCAGTTCTTTCTTTGGAGGTAGATACTATGTTTCATCAATAGTCTTTTGGTATTGTCTTGGATCACTGTATTATTGAGAAGAGTCAAGTCATTCACAGTTCTTCATCAAATAATATTGCTGTTTCTGTGCACAATGTTCTCTTGGTTCTGCTCACTTCACCACACATCATTTCATACATGTCTTCCCAGGTCTTTCTGAAGTCATTCTACTTGCCATTTCTTATAGCACAATAATATTTCATCACCACCATATACCACAGCTTGTTTAACCATTCCCCAATTGATGGGCATTCTTTTAGTTTCCAATTCTTAGCCACCACAAAAAGAGCTGCTATAAATAATTTTTTTTTTACAAATAGGTTAAAGACTCTTAATGGAATTCAATTGAGTAGATTTACAGATGAGCAAATTGAAATCTGGAGAGATACAATGTAATTCTCAAGGTCAAAAAGCTGATAAATGACAGAGTCAAAATGAACATCTCCCCCCTTTGCTTCTCATCATGGTTCTCTCTCCTGCTACAGTAGGATAGACTTTCATAATTATTCCTAATATCATGGCAATAAAAGAACCAAAGTGCCATTAAGCTGCTAAAAAAATTCATCATTTTCTCTTTTATCATTACTCTTAGAGGTAAGAAGCATTAGTAATGATATATTAAAAAAAAAACAACAGAAAATAATTTCATCACCAGTTCAGAACATAGGGAAATAGCAAAAAACTTTTTTAAATCCCTTGTGTTTTTTCTATAAGGTTCATTCCCTCAGCATTGTCTGGACCCTATAAATCAAGCTATACTTAAATAATGATGAGACTGTCTAATTGATTCCTTTTGGGATTCTTAGGAAAGAAATGGATTTCTTCCACCAGAAACCTCATTACAATTTAAAACATGCTAATTTCTCTTAAACTAAATTATTTAAATCCTCTGTCTTCTCTATCACTGGCTCTTCAAAGAGCCTATTTTAATAGATAAGGCTAGAAGAAATTATCTTTCTTCAATTGCCAGTAGTCTTTCATTCATTATATGTCAACAGGTATTTTCTCTTCTGGTTTCTAGACAAGCGCTTAAGGTAGGAAACAAGTATTATGGGCCACATTGGAAAAATAGAGACATTAGTGGATTTTCCCATGGTCACATATCTAAGGTCTTTTTGTATTTTCTACTACTATTTTTTTGACCACATTATTACCACCATAGCTCTTCCTATCCTTGATTATACTTTCTTTTCTAGAGTTGTATTACCTGATACTTAGGTTTTTATAATCTTGAGCAACATTCATGTTTAGATCGCCTTAAACATCATCTAAATTGGGTTATGGGAAAGTTCTAAAGCTATCCTGTATCCTGGGTACTGAAAACTCAAAGAGACACCTTAGTCTCAGGTCCAGGAGATCTTGGAATAAACCTAGACTCTGTCCCTTAACTCTTTAGCATGAATAAAAGTGTGGACTCACTATCTCTTTTCTCTGTCAGTTTAAAGGGTTAGATCTGCTGATTCCTTTAAGTTTGTCTTTCTTTAAATGTCTTTCTTTTATCTATAGAAAAATCTGAATTCTCCTTCAGTTTCCTTTTCTTAAAACCATAAGAATGTTAGAGCTGGAAGAGACATTAATAATAAATCACCTTATTTTTCAGATTAAGGAAACTGTCATTCAAAGAGCTTCTGTAAATTGCCCCAGGCCACAGAGATGGCTAGTGACAGATTTGGAACTTGTACAATCTTTCTGTTTTTCTCTCTTGTTTCTTTCCTTTTACAACACAGTAATTGAGTAAAGCAATGAATCTATGCTTGGTAAAGTTAGTTATAATCTTTTCTTCTCCACAATGTTGCCTTTTCAATTCAGAATGATTTTTTGGCAAGATTTGGCACATGCTGCAAATAAGTCTTGTAAATTAAAAGACATAACAGGGTCTAAGAATTAGGGACCATTAGGTACTTGGGTTGTGGTAAAATTTCAAGTGTAAATTGTACTTTAAATCATGGCTTTAGTATCTCATAGAGTAGGGCTTCTTAAACTTTTCCCACTTGCAACCTCTTTTTGCCTGAGAAATTTTTATATGACCCTGAAGTACAGAGGTATACATATAGCTATACATAACCTTTGACTATTGCCAAATTTTTTTTCTGACCCCCCCACAATCAGTTATGCGACCCCAGATGGGGTTGTGGCCCACAGTTTAAGAAACTTTGTTATAGTTTACCACCCTGAATGATCAGATTTTAGGTTTGTATATGAAGAGATGATGGAGAATAGATATAAATATATAATGTATTAATTAAAAATGACCATTTATAGGAAATGAAATTAGAACTGTGTGATTCAGTACAAAACAATACCCCAAACAAAATGAAATACTTCAATTGGAATAAAAAATGGTACCAGTTCTGTATTAGTTATTTAATTTCTAATGTTACTTCACTTTTCTGGGCCTCTCTCTTTCCTTTATGTATACATACATACATACATACATATATATATATATATGCATATATATATATACACACACACACACACACACACACACATATATATTAGTGAGGCAATTGTGGTTAAGTGTCTGAGACCAGATTTGAACTCAGGTACTCCTGATTCCAGGGCTGGTGCTCTATCCACTGCGCCACCTAGCTGCCCCTCTCTTTCCTTATTTATGAAATGAAAGATGAAAGGTTTGGCATATTATGTTCTCTAGGTTCACTTCTAGGTCTTATAGAATTCTATGATTCTTTATATAAGAGAAGTCTATATAATGCAAAAAGTATTTCAGAGCAAGTTTATGCAAGCTGAAGGCAATTAGCATGTTTAAAACAGAGATGAGGCTCATTTTTTTTTCTATAATAATGAAGCACTTGCTGGTTAATAGAACTATTACGGAACCATTTCAGTCAGTAAGCTGAAGGAAGATGTTTTGGTTGTAATTAGTCTGAGCTTCAGAATTATTGTTGTCACAGGTCATACAATGATGTGTGACCATGATATTGAAGAAGTAATTAAGGTTCTTTCTACCTTTGACATTCTATGATAATATGGTTGAAAGGTAGACTTAAACAGATTACCTGGGCCAAAAGTTAGAGAAGGACTGAAATATTCATAAATGGAAGTGTTGTGGCTTTTTTAAAGGATTGTAAAAGATTAGTCCCTCCTGCTATGTTTAACTGAAAAAGTAATGGTATCCTCTATTCTGTGGCTCTGGAGAGTGTATTGTTGTAGAATCTCTAGCTAGAAGGATAAAAATATAGTAGAATAAATGCATTAGAGAAGTATATATTGATGACAGAACTAGATTGAGGAAAAAGCTATGTAACCATAGGCAGATGACACAATCTCTCTGAGTCTCAAGTTTTTTCATCTGGTGAATTAGAAAATAATTATTCTGCCTAAATCATGGGGTTATTGTGAAGATCAAATGAGATGATAAATATGAAAGTACTCTGGAGCCCCATGGATATGTGAGTGTGAACTTCGTTATTTTTCCTGAATATAAAGAATCACATCATCACCATAATCACCACCACCATCATAACAAAAACTATAATAATAATATTTTTAGTGCTCAGCTATTTAGTGCTCAGATATTTAATAAATATATTTTTAGTGCTCACATATTTTCAAATGCTTTTCCCTCATATTATTTAATCTTTCAGATCATTTTGCCATATTGGCAAAATCAGGAAACACTTAAGTAAGTAATAATTATTAGTTTGATAACACATTTATATAGTATTTCTAGATATAAAAACTGATTTACTCATAACCCCATAAATCAGGTATGGTAGGTATTATTACCTATAATTTATAGAAAGTCTTAGCAGTGCTAAGACTGGTCTGAAGTCAAAGGTAGGTCTAAAATGTAGATTTTATGACTGCAAATTTGACACTCTTTTTGCATCACAGGTTCCTTTACCCTCTATCTCACCATTTGCAGAACCCCTCTAATTTCATAGAATCATAGATTCTCAGATCATAAGATTATGTATTCTGCTAAAACAAGGTTGCCCTCTACCATATCCCCAGCAAGTAGTCATCTAACCTTCATTGTATTACTTTCAATAATAGGGAATTCATTACCACTGATAGATAAGTTATTTAGGTTTCCAATTCAATTGCATATCTAGAAATAGGCTTTCTTCAACCACTTGCTTTTTCCTATGAAGATAGTTAAGTCATATTATTTTAAGTAACTATCAGTCTCATCTAGGAATCTCAGTGTTTGGGACACATTGCCATTCACCAACAAGAATATGTGGAATACCTCACTGTTTATAGATAGAATTCTTTATATAGAATTCATCTTTGAGTAGAACTCTCCATTGGATCTCCATGACAGTGAAAGACAATTTTAGTGAGTATGGATATTAATGACAACAAGGTTTCCCTCTATTGGCAGCATTTTGGAATGGAAAGAGCAAGGAGCATAGAACCACAGGACTTCATTTAAAATTTCAGCTCTGCTTCTAACTGCTTGTATGAGTTTGGGCAAATTATTTAACTTTTCTAGGACTTACTTTTCTAATTTGTAAAATGACAGTTCAACTAGGTCATATTTATAGTTCCAACTCTAGATTTATGTCTTTAAATTTTTTTGTATAATTTTGATATATTCATGAGTGACCCTTTGTATTTTACTCAGCTGAGTCAAATGCTTTTTTTTTAAATGAACAAACAATAAGCACAATGGGATCTTGTATTCTATTAAGTCAATTGTATGAGAGGAAAAGTATAATCATACTTATTCCTTATCATTTTGTAACATTCCATCTTTGGTTTTTGTGGTTATCCTTTCCATTTATATTGTTGTTGTCATTGTGTATATTGTTTTCTTGGTTCTGCTTACTTTACTCTGAATCAGATCATGTAGATCTTTCCATATTTCTAAATTCATCAAATTGATAATTTCTTAAAGCATTAATGCACCACAATTTGTTTACCTATTCTCCAGGCAATGGGCATCTGTTTTGTTTCCAATTCTTAGCTATAAATATAGGTCCTGCTATAAATATTTTGGGAGTTTATAAGGATTCTTTTCTTATCAGTGGCCTCCATGGGATATAAGCCTAGATATGTAATCTCTTGGATCAAAGGGTATGGATAATTTAGTCACTTTATTTTCATAAGTACAAATTGCTTTCCAAAATGGTTGTACTGATTCATAGCTCAACTAACAAAACAGCAGTATGCCTATCTTCCCACAATCACTCTAAAATTCAAAGATCTTGTCATATTCAGGATGTGAGTTAAAAATGTGGGGTTATTTTGATCTTGAACTTACCTTATTCTTAAAAGTTTGGAATATTCTTTTATATTATTGTTAGTAATTTGATAAATTTCTTTTGAGAATTATGTTTTTTAGGGGCAGCTAGGTGGCACAGTGGATAAAGCACTGGCCTTGGATTCAGGAGGACCTGAATTCAAATCCGACTCAGGCACTTGATGCTTACTAGCTGTGTGACCCTGGGCAAGTCACTTAACTTTCATCGCCCCACCAAAAAAACCCCAAAACCCCAAACAAAACAAAACAAAAACCAAACAAACAAAAAAACAACCCACCATGAGTTCTCTGAGTTCCCATCAATTGGGGAATGGTTGAACAAGTTGTGGTACATGAATGTAATAAGAATTATGTTTTTTTAAACATATATGCATATTTAGATCTGTTACACTTTGGATATCAAATCCTTATCAAAGAAATGATACAAAGATATTTTCTGTTTGCTTTTCTTCTTATCTCAGGTGCATTATCAAACACACACACATATATATATGTATATAATTATATATATATGTATATGTATATCCATACACAAAAACATACACATGCACACAGTTATATATGCATTTTGAATACCTAACTCTTATTTGAGAAATTTGACACAAATATTTTTCTTCCCATACAAACTTATCCTTATTCTGAATTCATTATTTTTGTTTGTATAGAATTAAAACAAAATTTCATATGGTCAATATTTCTAGGTGGCATAGTAGTTAGAGTTCTAGGTCTGGAGTCAGATTCATCTTCTCAAGTTCAAACCTGGTCTAGCTGTATGGCCCTGGGAAAGTCACTTAAACCCTTTGAGCTTTCCACAACAGCTTTTCAAATAGACATTTCTTTCCTATACAGTTAATATTTTCTGGTTTATTGAATATTAAGTTATTGAGTTTCATTATTTCTAATTCTTTCTTGTCTAGCTTGTTCTACTAGGATTTCTGTTTTACAGGGTCTAGAAGTGTTATTCCTTCACTAATTCCTTTTCATTATTCTTCTTGACCATTCTAGGTGTTTTGTTTCTATAAATGCATTTTGTTATCATTATGTTGAATTCTGTAAGTTTGTTGATATAGCATTAAACTTTAAGTTAATTTAGATAATATTGTCATTTTTAATTATGTTGGCAAGGTTCATCTGTGAAAACTGAATATTCCTTTTTAAGCTATTCTTAATTGTAATTGAGTCTACATAAGTATGTGTACCATGATAGGTTGATTAAAAACATTTTCTAGTTATTTTGAATCAGATTTCTTTTCCTATTCTAGCTTCTTGGATATTATCATTATTATCATTACTATACAGAAATGATATTTTATAGCTTGCAACTTTATTGAAGCTATTGTCACAATTAATACCTTTGCTAATTTCCTAAAATGTTCTAAGTAAATTATCATATAATTAGCAAATACAGATAGTTTTATTTTTTCTTTTCCTTTATTTACACTTTTAATTTTTGTCTTTTGCTATTGCTAGCATTTCAAGAATTATATCATATAATAGTTGGGAGAGTAAGCATTTTTGCTTGAGTCTTGGATTTATTGGGAAAGCTTATAGAAAATTTCCATTGCAAACAATGCATACAATGCATATGTTAATTTTATATATTTGTTATTATTTATTTAGAAATATTACTCCATGCCTGTATTTTGTGGGGTTTTAAGCATAAATGAGTGTTGGACTTTGTCAAAAGCATTTTCCTATTACCACTGAGATAATTATGTTGACCATTTACCTAATGTTGAAGCATCCTTATATCTTGGTATAAATCCAACTTAATCATGATTAATAATTTCTTCAATAAATTGATGTAGTCTGGCAGGATTTTATTTAACATTTTTGAATCAATATTCATCAATAATATTGTTTCACAACTCTGTATTTTATACTTCCATGGTTTGGGCATTAGAATTATATTTGTCTCATGAAAGGAGCATGGGAGGGTATTTTCAAATATTGAAAATAATTTGTATAGTATTGTTATTAATTGTTCTTTAGAGGTTTGCTATTATTCTTCTATAAATCTATTAGGACTAGGAGTTTTTCCTTTGGTATTTTCTTTATATCTAGTTCTTTTTCCTTTTCTAAGGCAAGCTTTTTATGAAAACTCTTTTTTCCCGTCTTTATCCTTGTTGTTTTATAAGGAAATTGTTGTCTTTGTTAGGTTTTTCAGTCAAGTCAGACTCTTCGTGACCCCATGGACCCTTTGTCTTCCACTATATTGCTTGCATACTCTCTCTCTCTCTCTCTTTTGTTCTTCTTTTTGCGTGTATACACATACACACATACATGCACACATATACTATATGTACACATATATGTATATATACATATATTTGTATACATATTCATACCATACTTCTCCATCTGGTTTAATTGAGTTTGAACTCTAAACTGTTATTACTCTTGGTTACCATATTTTTCTTTTTGTCAACTAAGTCAACGGCTGAATAAGGAGTTTTTTTTTTTTGGTCCTTTCAATCTCGTCAATATGGAAATTGATTTATATTGCTTAAGCTTATGCAAAAGTTGTTATATTCAATACTGTTATTTCCTCTATCCACTTCCTAATTTTTGATATTGAAAATTTGTTTAAATAGTATGTTATAATTGTTTAAATTGAATGTTGTTAGATCATTTAAACATTTTCCCCTTTAATCTAGTTTTAGATTAGTTTTTAATCTTCTAATAAGTCAGTACTCTTACTACAACGGATTCAAAAGTGTTCTCACATCAAAAATGAATTGTTGGGGCAGCTAGGTGGCATAGTGGATAAAGCACCGGCCCTGGATTCAGGAGTACCTGAGTTCAAATCTGGCCTCGGGCACTTGACACTTACTAGCTGTGTGACCCTGGGCAAGTCACTTAAGCCCCATTGCCCTACAAAAAAAAAAAAGAATTGTTTCCTATATGTTAAACTGTAACCAATTACATTTTGCGATTTTTTTCAGGGCTTATTCGTTCAGGGCCTTTTGATTTTTTTCTTGATTATTTTATTTTATTTTCCATGATGTATTGTTAGGAAGCTTTGATATTATTTCTAAGTATTTATCCTTAATTATTTAATATACAAATCATATTTTCCCACATATTTTTCACTTTTTTGTTTATTCCCATATTGAAGTCAAAAAGTATCAAAGTATATGTTAATTTAATTCGGAAGAGTTCTTTTTTATTTTCTTCATCATTATCTAGAACAAATTTTGATGTGTAAGCTGAAAGTATTTTCAAGGCAGTCTTTTTGCAAAACTTTGTTATAAGCCCTACAATAAAACATGACCAATATCCCATGAAATTATTTTTGTTGTGGCCCTTGGATGCAACCAACTCTACCAACTAATTTATGAGACTTCCATGTATTTGTAGTTTCCTCCTTTCTTCTCATTTGTTTATAATAAGAATGTTGGGGGTGGCTAGGTGGCGCAGTGGATAAAGCACCGGCCCTGGATTCAGGAGTACCTGAGTTCAAATCCGGCCTCAGACACTTGACACTTACTAGTGACCCTGGGCAAGTCACTTAACCCCCATTGCCCCGCAGAAAATTTTAAAAAAATTAAAAAAATAAAAAAAAAATATAATAAGAATGTCTATTTTTATACAATTCAGTTTCCCTAGTAGTATGTCTACTTGGTCGTGATTGCTGGAAAATCATATAACCTTTCAGAGTATCAGTAGCTAAATTAATGTTCATAGACATTCCAGAATTTAATGTCACTATTATTATTATTGTAGAAGCATAAAGGAACTGCACAGGTCAGCGGGCCATTTGTGGCAGAGGGTGGGTTGCCATAGCCAAAGAATTCTGACGAGACTACTTATTCCATGATTAATGAGGTTGGTCTTTATATAGCAAACACATTCTGTTGCTGTATTTGTATTCACTGATTTTCCAGCATGGTAAAAGCTGAATCATTTCTATGCTTTGTTACCTTCTCACAAGTTTAAAATTTTTCAGAAGAAACATTAATTAGTTCTCTTGCTGATAGTCTGCTAACTCATCATTTACTGGACACAAAATATCATGCAAAAGCTTTTTGAGGAACTTATATTAGTCTAATGAGACAAGTCATACAAATACATGTATTTTTTATCAAGAACTAAAGGCATATTTTGATGCATATTGTTTAAAAAATCATGGAAAAGGGGGCAGCTAGATGGCGCAGTGGATAAAGCACTGGCCCTGGATTCAGGAGTACCTGAGTTCAAATCCGGCCTCAAACACTCGACACTTAACTAGCTGTGTGACCCTGGGCAAGTCACTTAACCCCCATTGCCCTGCAAAAAAAAAAAAATTCATGGAAAAGCACATATGGAACAACATGTTGGAGATTATTGGAGAAACATTTGATCAAATAAAACTCTCTCTCTCTCTGTATATATATATATATATATATATACACACACACACATATACATGCATGTGTATATAATGTTCTTTGTAACCCAAAAGAGTTACGCAGAGAGGAATCAATATCATTGAGAATCCTAAAAAAATCCAATATTTGAAATATAGATTTCTACAATATGCATTTCCCAGCAACACTTTGTCCTCAAATAATTAGAAACTAAAGGAGCAAAAGAAACATGTTCTCGAGGTAAAACTTTTTAGATTTTATTTGACTATTTCTGAAATTTGCTATTCTATTTTTGATTTGGGTATGCAAAGTTTGTTCTCATGAAGCTTTTTCTTTTCTCTGAGGAGCATAACTTGAGATTTAGGAAAGTAAGATGTTTTAGTTAAAGTGTTGTGGTCCAAACATTTGGATTTCTTATAAGCATGATTAAGAGGAGACAGCTTAAAGATAAAAGCTTAATTAATGCTTTTTAATAATTATTTTGATAATACCTACCTACATATTTGTATACTGGAGGTTGACAAAACGTTTTACCCTCAATCCTTACAAGAGTCCTAAAGATATAAATAGTATAGGAAGTATTATGACCATTTTGTAGATGAGGACTTAGTAGAGCCAGGCTTTTAACCCAGGGTCTCTGATTCTAAATCTAGTATTCTTTTCACTACATCAGAGCTGCTTCATGATGATTTAAAAAATATTTTATATTGCTCAATTGTTTAACATCATCCTCACTCCCCAGTAGTTTTTCTATCCCATTCTCAATGGGATCTTCTCTGGTAATAAAAAATACAGTTAAATAAGACATATGAATTCGTGTAAATTTTTCACCATCAGTCTTATGAAGTTACAATTGGTTATTGCATTGAGTAAAGTTCTGGTTTCATTCAGTATTGTTATGTTTTTTTTCTTTTAAACATTTTTCACTTCCCTGAAAGTCATCCAACCTGTTTTCTTCCTTTTTGAAAATTTTGGTACCAACTTAGTGTTTATTTGCATTTTCTGCAAAACATACATACATATATGGGTCATACACTCACATATACATCTGTATATACATACACACATATGTACGATTGTGTGTGAATATAATGGACTTATGTGGACAAGTTATATGATTTGTTTGTTTTCTGCATTTTATAGATTGAACAATAGGCATTTTGTATCCAATTCCAGGTAAGCATTAGATTTGTTAATGGTTATATGTATGGTTAGGCCAAATGCCTAAGTGATTATTGTTATCTTCCAGAAAGCTCTGCAAAATTCTGTGCTTAAAACAACTAGTATAATGTTATCTGTAAACAAGAACACCTGAAGAACCATATGATCTAGGGTATCTTTTCTCAATGTAGATTTTGTACTGTATATCCACTTTTGACAAGCATATGCCTCCCTGTTTTGCACCTTAAGTAATCAGAGGATTTGGATTAAGTTTATTTCTGCTGTTATTATCTTTCAAAGAATTTTGTACAGCTTTCACATATGTATCATAGGCACCTTGTATGAGGAGAGGCTTTAAAACAATGTTTTGATTTATTGAATTAATGCTTTAAAAAATCGACTAGAAAAAGCAGAGTGGACTCTTGTGTTCTCTACATCTTTCAGTCAGTTGTTTTATGTGGTCTGCTATGGAATAATTTTAGCAAAAACCTATCTATTCCATGCTAATGCCCTCTCAAGGATAACCTCAATAACATAAAGATTCTTCTCAGGAAAATTTAACACAGATGGGAGCATAGGCACGTGGTTCAGTAATTATCCATATTCTCTAGATAGTAAGGAAGAGGTATTTACGTGCCAGACACTGTGCTAAGCACTCATAATTTTATCTTTCACTTTTACATAACATTTTTATATCTCATTTGATCCTCAAAATAACCCTCTCTACAGGGTAAATGCTTTTATTATCCTCATTTTATAAAGGAGGAAATTGAGGCGATCAGGGGTTAAGTAATTTGCCTAAGGTTACATAGCTAGTAAATGTCTGAGGCAAGATTTGAAGTCAGGTTTTCTTGACTCTTGCTCTCTTTACTGTATCACTAGCTACCTCAAAAAGATAGGTGGTGCAGTGGATAAAGCACTGGCCTTGGATTCAGGAGGACCTGAGTTCAAATCCAGCCTCAGACACTTGACACTTAACTAGCTGTGTGACCCTGGGCAAGTCACTTAACCCTCATTGCCCTGCAAAAAAAAAAAAAAGATGGATAAAACAGTAAGTGTTTACTGTACTTATCACCAGACACTGTGCTAAGCACTGGTAATGCAATTATAAGGAAAAAAAAAAAAGACAATCCCTACCCTCAGGGCCTTACATTTTAGGGGAAAACTGATACAAAGAAGCTGGAAAATACAAGGGGGGGGGGCGGAGAGGGAAGGGTATTTGTGTGAGGACAAGGCTGCTAGGGAGGAAGTAGAAAAATCTGGAGAGTCAGGAATGGACTCAGGAGCCAAGAATGAAGTGAGCATAGATGAGCTGGAAACTTCATGAAGTGACAGTTTGTTTTAGGAATTTATCAATTATAAGAGGACTTCAAGGTATCTCCAGAGTCAAAAAGCTGTGGGTGAGGAGATGGAAAAGTCTAGAGAATCAGAAATAGAGCTGAGAATGAAGTCTTAAGTCACCTTTTTTGAGTTACCCATAAGGTATGATTTCCCAAATATTTTCTCTTTCCTTCCTTCAGAATCAATTTATGGGGGCAGCTAGATGGCGCAGTGGATAGAGCACCGGCCCTGGACTCGGGAGGACCTGAGTTCAAATCCGACCTCAGACTCTTGACACTTACTAGCTGTGTGACCCTGGGCAAGTCACTTAACCCCAATTGCCTCACTAAAAAAAACAAAAACAAAAACAAACCAAACAGAATCAATTTATGAATTGATTTCTTAATGTCCTCAGAACTTGTTTTCCCATCTTTAATCTCTTCAGTGCTGTTACTACCTCCTACAAGTAGAATCTGAGCGTACAAATGTGGTTGTTCTATTATTCTTGGTAGCAAAAAGTTTGTCAGAAAAATCTATGTCAATAGTTTTCATATTTTCCTTTTGTTTGTTGACCTTCCATTTTCCTTCTTATGTTTCTTACCAAATTTTCTTTAAATTGGGTTAATTTTCACTTCTCTGTTTTTCACAGCAATGCTTCTCATGATTTCCAATAACTTTCCCTGTGATATTTAATAAATAAATTTATATTATAAATTAGTGTAGCATTTTGCTATCAAATCTCTTTGCCCAATAAGTTTCCCATTCTTTGTGCTTTAGGCATGATAAGAGCATAGATTTAGAATTGGAAAGGATCTCAGAGGACATCCCATTCCAACCTCTTTATTTTACAGAAAAAAATGAAGACTTCTCAAGGATATATATATATATATATATATATATATATATATATATATATATATATATATTTTTTTTTTTTTTTTTGGTGAGGCAATTGGGGTTAAGTGACTCACCCAGGGTCACACAGCTAGTAAGTGTTAAATGTCTGAGTTCAAATTTGAACTCAAGTCCTTCTGACTCCAGGGTCAGTGCTCTATCCACTGCGCCATCTAGCTGCCCCTGAAGGATTTTAAGAAAGTAATTTAAGACTTGTTCAAGGTCACACATCTAGTAAAGGTGATTTTAATCCAGGTCTTCCACACTTCAAGTGTTCTATTCCTTGTTTGGTTCCCTTATTATTGTAATTAATTTATATTGATTTAACTTATCTATGAAATTGCTATAGCCTATGTCTATGTCCTTTCTTCTGTCCCTTTTTCAACATCAATAACCTATTAAAATAGGTCAGGATTAATTGCGTAGGTATATATATTTCTATTTTCCTTTCATATTCATGTTAATTTAGATATTTTAGCTGAGAAATTGGTATGATTGTACATAGACAACTAATATCAGAAACAAGTAATTTATGTCTATTAAAATATAAACAATTCCATTAAAATGTTTATCCTGTAGCTGTCATGTCTAGTATTTCCAATTCTTTTCTAAAAGGAAGTGTGTGTTACATATATGGTTATAAAGCTTCTGTATAACTAACAGTCTTTGGCAATTTATTCTATATTTTTGATTGATATTTTCTTATATATCTGAACATCATTTATTCTTACCTTTGCAATGAAGTCACTGAGTTCATTAATTAATATTTTTATTTGCATTGGAGAATTTTGTTGGGTTTATAGAATTTCTTTATTTCACCTTCTGCAGAGGATGTTGGTCCAAAAGCTAAAATTATTTTCATTAAATGAGATTTTATATTTCTCATTGCTTTTGGAATAGTGAGAAAACTAAAACTAATACATATTTATCATTGATCATTAGACAGAGATTCATAGTACAAAGTAAGTTAAAGTTTATATATGATTTTTAAATTGTGTGATGGTTAGCACTGTGGCCCCTTTTCTATCACTTTTCCATAATTACTGCTAATATAGAAGAAGGTTGCAGAAGACTAAGGGCCATTTTGTATTTTATTTTGTTTCATTGGTTGCAATAGCCTAAAGTCATGTAATAATCACTTACATTTAGATAAAACATTAGGTTTAAAATAATTTTCCTTAGATGGATAGGTTAAATAGGTATTATAATACTTGTATTTTAGAGATGGGAAAACTAAGGCCCAGAGTTAGAACACCGGATTTGGATTCAGGAAGAAGAGTTCAAATCCCCCCTCAGATCCTGTCTATGCAACCAACTCTGAGCATGTCACTTAAATTATCTTAACCTCAGTTTCCTCATTTGTAAAATGGGGACACCTCTTGCTTCATGAGAATGTTGCTGAGGTCAAATGAAATAATATATGTAGAGTACTTTGATAACCTTAAAATATCATATAAACATCAGATATCATTGTAATTTATGGCTGTTATTGTTATTAATATTTTGGTCCAGGCCTGTGATTTCATTAGTGTAGGGAATACCCAGTAAGAAAATTCATGCTGTCGATGTAGTAACAATAGCTCTTCAACTTATACTTGTAGACTGAGACACCGAGAATCACTGGCACATGGTCACACAGCCAGTGTGAGCAATACAAGACTTACATCTAGATATTGTTGACTCTGAGGCTATCCTTCTATCCTCTATGTTTTACTGTCATTATTATTGTTGTTGTTAGTGTTGGTGTTGTTAACAATAATAATAACAATATAACTTGTCAGAGTCACACAGCCAGAAAGTAACAAGTCTGGGATTTGAACCTACATCTTTAACTTTAAGGTCAGGACATTTCAATGACCAGCCTCAACAAATAACCAAACTGTTTTTATGTTGGTATATATCATGCCTATTTGACAAAATGTTTTAGAATGTTTTAATTGCCAAAGATACTCTAAAAATACCAAAAAAGTAAAGCAGAATACATTCTATTTCATTGAATCCTGCTACCTAACTATGTTCTATGGTCTTTGCACATGATTTTAATATTTCTTAGGTTAATGGATGATCATCAGCATTTATTACTTTCTTTGCATGATTCCAGGTCTATATTACTACTTTGATAGAATCAATGGATGGGTACAATACAACCTTTTTCACTGACTTCATCCTGGTGGGGCTCTTCAGCAACAGAGAAACCTCAAGCCTCCTTTTTGTTATTGTCTGTGCTATTTTCTTCACGGCCTTGATGGCCAATGGGATCATGATCTTCTTGATCTATACAGATCTCCACCTCCATACACCAATGTACTTCCTGCTCAGTCAACTCTCCTTCATTGACATGATGTATATCTCAACCATTGTGCCCAAGATGCTTGTGGACTACATTCTGGGACAGAGGACCATCTCCTTTGTGGGATGTACAGCTCAGCACTTCCTCTACCTTACTTTAGTAGGGGCTGAATTCTTCTTGTTAGGCCTCATGGCTTATGACCGTTATGTGGCCATTTGTAACCCTCTGCGCTACCCAATCCTAATGAATCGAAGGGTCTGTCTTATGATCATAGCTGGCTCTTGGTTTGGTGGCTCTTTGGATGGCTTTCTACTCACCCCCATCACAATGAGCTTTCCCTTTTGTGATTCCCGAAAGATCAACCATTTCTTCTGTGAAGCACCTGCTGTGCTGAAATTAGCTTGTGCTGACACGGCTCTATATGAGACTGTGATGTATGTGTGTTGTGTACTGATGCTACTGATTCCCTTTTCTGTGGTAATCGCCTCCTATGCTAGGATTCTCACTACTGTACATCAGATGAGCTCAGTGGAAGGAAGAAAGAAAGCCTTTGCCACCTGTTCTTCACACATGACAGTAGTGACTCTATTCTATGGTGCAGCCATGTATACATATATGTTGCCCCATTCATATCATACCCCAGCCCAGGACAAAATTCTCTCTGTGTTCTATACTATCCTTACTCCCATGCTTAATCCACTCATCTATAGCCTGAGAAATAAAGATGTTGCTGGAGCCCTGAAAAGGGCAATAGGGAAATGTAAGGCCTCACATAGGGTGGCAGGTACATTCTAACACAGTAAATCCTCATATTTAGTTTTTAACCTAGTGTTTATGTTTATGGTTGTGACTCAGTTATTGAGCCAGAAAGATAACTTTTTTTTTCAGTGAGGCAATTGGGGTTAAGTGACTTGCCCAGGGTCACACAGCTAGTAAGTGTTAAGTGTCTGAGGCTGGATTTGAACTCAGGTACTCCTGACTCCAGGGCCGGTGCTCTATCCACTGCGCCACCTTTATCAACAATATCCTGTGTTTTCCCCCTCCCTCTCTCTTCCTTCCTTCCTTCCTTCCTTCATTTGCTCATGATGAGGCTGTTTGGTCAATTTATTTGCCTTCCAAAGTGACATTTAAGACCATGCTTGGGATAATCAGAGTAGGTTACTTTCCATGTCCTCTTTGAAGACTGTTCCACAGTATCTGAAACTCTATTATTGAAGCTTCTTTCCTTCCAGGTAAGCATTAGATTTGTTAAAATTTTGATACCACAGGGGACACCTATGTGCTGAAGTGGATAAAGCACCAGCCCTGGATTCAGGAGGACCTGAGTTCAAATCCAGCCTCAGACACTTGACACATACTAGCTGTGTGACTCTGGGCAAGTCACTTAACCCTTATTCATCCTGCCCCCCCTCCCAATTTAATACCACAGACATTCCTAATAAGATAATGTACATTATCACCTCTATGATTTCATATTGTACTAGAAATGTTAGCTTTAGCAATAAGAGAAGAAAAAGCAATTAAAGGAAATAGAATAGGCAAGGAGGAAACAAAACTATCATTCTTTGCAGATGATATGATGGTATACTTAGAGAATCCTAGAGAACCAACTAAAAAACTACTTGAAACAATGAGCAACTTTAGCAAAGTAGCAGGATATAAAATAAATACATACAAATCATCAGAATTTCTATATATGACCAACATAATTCAGCAGTAAGAGAGAGAAAGAGAAATTACATTTAAAGTAACTGTAGACAGGGGCAGCTAGGTGGCACAGTGGATAAAGCACTGGCCCTAGATTCAGGAGGACCTGAGTTCAAATCCAGGATCAGATACTTGATACTTACTAGCTGTGTGACCCTGGGCAAGTCATTTAACCCTCATTGCCCTGCAAAAACAAACAAACAAAAAACCAAAACAAAACAAAACAAAAAATAAAGTAACTGTAGATAGTATAAAATATTTGGGAGTCTACCTGCCAAGACAAATCCAGGAACTCTACAAACACAATTATAAAACACTTTTCATGCAAATAAAATCAGATCTAAATAATTGGAAAAAACATCAATTGTTCATAGTTAGTCCAAGCTAATATAATAAAATGACAATTCTACCTAAATTAATTTACCTATTCAGTGCAGACTACCTAAAATTATTTTATGGAGCTAGAAAAAAACAAAATTCATATTTTTAAAATATGATGCCCTCTTCATTCACTATAGTAACAACACTGTAAAAGGATATAGAAAATTTAAAGACATAGTCCATTATGGGTGTGAACCCCATTTGATCATCTATCAATGGTTAGAATCTTCTCCCCTTGGATCGTTTAGGTGTTGAAGATATTTTAATTGCCTTTGTGGGGAAAAACTAGACTCTCCTACATAGCAGGGGGAATACATGAAACACTTCCAAACACATAGCAGAAAACAAAAAGAGGTTTTATATGATACCTTAAATCTCCATTCGTACCACTTGCTTTAAAATAAAATGTAACAAATTCTGTACATTATTTTCTAAACCGTCCTGCCTTTCTATGCTTCCTTCTGAATTTCCTTCTCTTATGTGAATTTTATGTGTTGTAATACCCCTATTTTTTTTTATTACTACTCCTCCCCCACACCCAACATTTCTACAATTAAAAAATGAGATAAAGAAAGAAAAGGAAAGCCTTTTTGGTTCCACACAATGGAATCAAAAATGTATGTCTCTTTTCGTACCTTGTGCTTATGAAACAGATAGGGAATATGCCTCACTATCATTCCTTTGGAGATATGGTTGGTCATTTCATTGATAATAGTTCTTGAAGCCTTCAAAGCTTTTATAAAGACAAACATTTATATAATATCATTGTCCTTGTATAACTTATTCTCTGCTTCTGCTCATTTCCCTCTGCATCAACTCAAACTACCCAGAATTTTACTTATTTTTATATTTCTTTTAAAAATAATTTATTGAGATATTTTGGGTTTTTGCATATCAGAATTTTTTGTTTCCTCTCACCTTTTCCCTGTAGAAAGCCTATTTTTTCCATATAAATATTTTATTATTTTCCAGTTACATTTAGAGATAGTTTTCAACATTTGTTTTTATAATATTTCAAGTTTCAAATTTTTCTCCCTCCGTCCCCTCTCTTCCCCCTCGCCATATATAGGTTATATATGTATAATCACAATAAACATATTTCTGCATTAGACATGTTACGAGAGAAGAATCAGAGCAAAAAGGAAAAACCTCAAAAAAGAAAAACAACAACAACAACAACTATAGAAATAGTATGGTTTGATCTATATCCAGATTCATCAGTTCTTTTTTTTCTGGATTTGGAGAGCATTTTCTATCATGAGTCCTTTGGAACTATCTTGGACCATTGTATTGCTGAGAAAAATCAAGTCTATCACAGTTGATCAACACACAATGTTGTTGATACTGTGTACAATGTTCCCTGTTTCTGCTCATCTCACTCATCATCAGTTCATGCAAGTCCTTCCAGGTTTCTCTGAAATCTGCCTGCTCATCATTTCTTACAGCACAATAGTATTCCATTACATTCATATACTACAACTTATTCAGCCATTCCCCAATTGATGGACATCCCCTCAATTTCCAATTCCTTGCCACCACAAAAAGAGCAGCTATAAATATTTTTGTACATGTGGGTCCTTTTCCCTTTGTTATGATCTCTTTGGGAAAAAGACCTAATAGTGGCATTGCTGAGTCAAAGGGTATACACAGCTTTATAGCCCTTTGGGCATAGTTCCAAACTGCTCTCCAGAATGGTTGGATCAGTTCACAGCTCCACCAACAATGTATGAGTGTTCCAATTTTTCCATGGCTTCTTCAACATTTATTATTTTCCTTTTTTGTCATATTAGCCAATTTGATAGGTGCCAGTTGGTACCTCAGTATTGTTTTAATTTGCATTTCTCTAATCAATAGTGATTTAGAGCATTTTTTCATATGGCAATAGATAGCTTTGATTTCTTTATCAGAAAACTGCCTGTTCATATTCTTTGACCATTTCTCAATTGAGAGTGACTTGCATTCTTATAAATTTGATTTAGTTCCCAATATATTTTAGAAATGAGGCCTTCATCAGAAGTACTAACCATAAAAATTGTTTCCCAGCTTTCTGTCTCCCTTCTAATTTTGGATGCATCACTTCTGTTTGTACAAAACCTTTTTAATTTATTGTAATCAAAATCATCTATTTTGCATTTCATAATATTCTTTATCTCCTGTTTGGTCATATACTGTTCTCCTTTCCAAAGATCTGAGAGTTAAACTATTCCTTCCTCTCCTAATTTACCTATGGTATCAACATTTATGTCTAAATCATGTACCCATTTTGACCTTATTTTAGTATCAGGTGTAAGATGTTGGTCTATGCCTAGTTTCTGCCATACTCTCTTCCAGTTTTCCCAGTAGTTTTTTCAAATACTAGTTCCTATTCCAGAAGCTGGAGTCTTTGGGTTTATCAAACAGTACATTACTAAAGTTATTTACTACTGTGTCTCCTGTGCCTAACCTATTCCATTGATCCTTCACTCTATTTCTTAGCCAGTACCAAATAGTTTTGATGACTGCCACTTTATAGTAAAGCTTCAGATTTGGTACAGCTAGCCCACCTTCCTGTACATTTTTTTTCATTATTTCCCTTGATATTATTAACCTTTTGTTTTTCCAGATGAATTTTGTTGTTATTTTTTCTAGTTCTTTAAAATAATTTTTAGGTAGTCTGATTGGTATCGCACTGAATAAGTAAATTAATTTACATAGAATTGTCATTTTTATTATATTAGCTTGGCCTATCCATGAGCAATTGATTTTTTTCCAATTACTTAGATATGATATGATTTATGTGAAAAAATGTTTTGTAATTGTGTTCATAGAGTTCCTGGGTTTGTCATGGCAAGTAGACTCCAAAGTATTTTATATTGTCTACTGTTACTTTAAATGGAATTTCTCTTTCTATCTCTTGCTGCTGGACTTTGTTGGTCATGTATAGAAATGTTGATGATTTGTGTGGGTTTATTTTATATCCTGCTACTTTGCTAAAGTTGTTAATTGTTTCAAGTAATTTTTAGTTGATTCTCTAGTATTCTGTAAGTATACTATTGTATCATCTGCAAAGAGTGATAGTTTTGTTTCCTCCTTGCCTATTCTAATTCCTTTAATTCCTTTTTCTTCTCTGATTGCTAACGCTAACATTTCTAGTACAATATTAAATAATAGAGGTGATAGTGGACATTCATGCTTCACCCCTGATCTTATTGGGAATACATCTAACTTATCTTCATTACATATAATGCTTGCTGATGGTTTTTGGTAATACTGCTTATTATTTTAAGGAAAACACCACCTATTCCTAAGCTCTCTAGTGTTTTTATTAGGAATGGTATTAGGTAGTTTGCAGTTCTTTTGTGAGCTGTTTGTTGATATCCTTTGATCACTTAGCTTTGAGTAATGGTTTTAATCATCTATCTATCCATTTCTATTTCTGTATATTAGTGATATATCTATATATCTAGGCTAATCCTTATCAGAGAAATCTAAGATAAATACTTTTCCTCCTTTATACTGCTTTTCTTCTTGTCCTGGATTCAGTAATTTTGTTTGTACAGAAGTTTTGCAGTTTCATATAATCAAAACTAATGATTTTATCTTTTGTAATTGTCTCTATCCATTTTATGGTTAAGAATATGCATAGCTTTGAAAGGAATTTGATTTGCTTTCCTTTTACATTTTTTCCTATCCATTCATTCATTCATTTAATTATTTATTCATTTATTTATTCATCTAGCTATTTTTTTATCTAGCTGTTCATCTACTTATGTATTTGTTTATTTGAAGTTTTGAGTTCCAAATTCTATCCCTCTCTCATTCCCTCCCTTCATACCCTCCCCATCCCTGAGGTAGTAAGCAATCAGATATAGGTTATGCATGTGCAATTATGTAAAACATTACCATATTAGTAATTTTATATAAAAAGACAGTAAAAAAAGAAAAAGAAAACAAAATGGTATGCTTCAGTCTGTGTTCAATCAATATCAGTTCTTTCTCTGCTTTATCATTAGTCCTTTGAGATTGTCTTGGATCATTGTATTGCTGAGAGTAGTTAAGTCATTCACAATTGCTTATAGAACAATAATGCTGTCACTGTGCACAATGTTCTCCTGGTTCTGCTCACTTCACCATACATCAATCAGTTCATATAAGTCTTTCCAGGTTTTTCTGAAATCATCCTGCTTGTCATTTCTTATAGCACAATAATATTCCATTACAATCATATGCTACAGCTTGTTTAGTCATTCCCAAATTGATGGGCTTTCCTTCGATTTCCAATTATTAGCTACCACAAAGAGTATATATATAATTTTTTTTTTGTGGGGCAATTGGGGTTAAGTGATTTGCCCAGGGTCACACAGCTAGTAAGTGTTAAGTGTCTGAGGCCAGATTTGAACTCAGGTACTCCTGAATGCAGGGCCAGTGCTCTATCCACTGCGCCACCTAGCTGCCCCTTATAAATATTTTTTATACAATTTTTTTCCTTTTTTTTTCCATACTTACTATTGTTAACTGTTTTCCTCCATCCTATTCCCTTCCCCATGATATTTACCCTATTATCTATCTTCCGGGTCAGCTGTTTTTCCAAGGAGATATTTTACATTGTCCTCTATTTTTTTTTCCAGAATTTAATTAATTTTATTGATATTCAGAAATTAGGAGAATGACTAAAGGTAATTGCTCATTAAAAATCATTACACCAACTCAGCAGGCACTCAGGTGCCAGCGCCTCCCCACCTACAGAGCTCTCTCCCCCTCATCTCCCCCTAAAACTGAGGTCAAGGCACCCATGGGGTGGATGTGAAGACTGCATCCTAGGCTCCTGGGGAGCTCCCAGCATGGCCTACCCGGAGCTTGCCTCCATGGGTTTTTTTTCACTTTGCTCTCTAATCCCGTTGTTCATTGTACTCCTGCTCATCCCAAGGCGCGACGGGAGAGACCCCAAAACAAGGTGCTTGGTGGAAGCCTCTATGTATATAGTTTAAAGGTTTTCAAATCCCACCTTTTTCAATTAAAAAGCATTTATGAAATGCTTATTACATACAAGGCACTGGGGACATGAGTCAAAAAGGGAACCGTCCTTGCCCTGAAGGGGCACTGAGGTGGCATAGGGCTATCTAGTGGATAGAGCGCTGGGCCTGGAGCCAGGAAGATCCAAATTCAATCAAGCCTCAGACACTTCCCAGCTGTGTGAACCTAGACAAGTCACTCAATCCTGTCTGCCTCAAGTTTCCTCATCAGTGAAATGAGCTAGAAAAGGAAACTGCAAACCACTCCAGTATCTTTGCCAAGAAAACCCCCAAATTTATGCTTCCAGTTTTCCTTGCTCCCAACGCATGCCCTGCCACATTCTAAACAGGATTCTGAGCCTTTTTTGCGTGTCATAGGCCCCTTTTGCAATTTGGTGAAGCCTATGGGCCCCTTCTCAGAATCATATTTTTAAATGCATAAAACAAAATACATAGGCTTACAAAGAAAACCGATTATGTTGCAACACAGATATGTATATATATATATATATATATATATATATATATATATATATATATATATATTTAAACCAAGTTTGTGGACCTCAGGTTAAGAATCCTTGTTCCCCAAATCTATAAATGACTTGTATTTCCTAGTTGAAAGAACATAGGAGAGTAACTTTTCCTCTGTGGGCATCAAATTTCCTTTCTTTTTTTTTCTTTGGTGAGGCAATTGGGGTCAAGTGACTTGCCCAGGGTCACACAGCTAGTAAGTGTCATGTGTTTGAGGCCAGATTCGAACTCAGGTCCCCCCAACTTCAGGGCCGATGCTCTATCCACTGCTCCACCTAGCTGTCCCTGCCTTTTTCTTGAATAGATTTTTTTTCCAAAATATATGTAAAAACAAATTTTGACATCAATTTTTAAAAAACTTTGTGTTCCAACTTTTCTTCCTTCCTCCCTTCCCACCCCTACCCAAAAGAACTCAAGAAATTCAAAATAAGTTATACGTGAATTGTCATGGAAAACATTCTCACATTAGCTAAGTTATGAGAGAAAACAGTCAAAAACCCAAAACTTCAGATTGAGGAATTGTCAAAGAGGAAAAAAACATTAAAAAAAATGTGTTTCCAATCTGTTTTCTGATACTATCAGTTCTTTCTCTGTAGATGGGTTGCCATTTTCGTAAGTCCTTCAGGGTTATATTGGATCATTGCCTTGCTGAAAATAACCACATGATTCCCAGCAGATCATCTTACACTATTGATGTTATTTTGTATACAGTACACTTCACTCTCCTTCAGTTCATGTAGGTCTTTCTAGGTTTTTCTGATAGTATCCTGTTCATCATAACCTGTATGTAGTACCTTAAACTTGACAGAGAATTTTCTTCCTAATAGCCCAGCAAAGTAGGTACCATATGTTTTGCAATTATAATCAAACATTATAACTATTTCCCTACATCCTATTCCCTTCCTATGATATTTACTCTATAATATTCCTCCTCAAAAGTGTTTTACTTCTGACTGTCCCCTCCCCCGCTCTGCACTTCCTTTTTTCACCCTTCCCTCCTTATCCTCTTCCCCTCCTACTTTCCTGTAGGGTTAAATAGATTACTTCTCCCAATTGAGTGTGAATGTTATTCCCTCCTTGAGCCCACTCTGATGAGATAAAGTTCTTTGAGCTAATTCTGTGTTCTAAATTTTTCTTCCTCCCTCCCTCCTCAGCCCTCCCTATGAAATCAAGCAATTCAATATGTCATACTTGTGCAATTAGGCAGAACATCTTCACCTTCCTTCAAAGTGTTCTGCTTTTTACTGCTCTCTCCTCCAATCTGCCCTTCCCTCCTTTCCCTCCCCCCTCCTCTTATCTCCCTCCCCTCCCTCAGGGCAAAAATATATTACTATATCTACTTGAGTATGTATGTTAGTCCTTCTTTGAGCCAATTCTGATATTAAGCTTCACTCACTCCCCAACTCCTTCCCTCTGTTCCCCTCCCCTCCATAAATTTTTTTCTTGTTTCCTTCATGGGAACTACCTCTCCCCAGACCATCTCTCCCCTTCTCCCTCCCCCAGTCTATTTCTCCTACAACTCAACCCTATTTTAAAGATGTCATCATGGGTTGGTTAGGTGACACAGTGGACAAAGCACCAGCCCTGGACCCAGGAGTCCCCAAGCCCAAATCCAGCCCCAGACATAAGACACCCCCACCCTGTCTGCCCCACAAAGAAGAAAACATAAATGCTTTACAGATACCATCCCTTCATATTCAGTTCACACCTGTGTCTTCTGTGAATTCCTTACTGAGATAGTTCTTATGAGTTTGAAGTATTATCTTCCCATGTAGGAATGTAAAGAGTTTGATCTTTTAATATCCTTCATGAAGTCTCTTTCCTGTTTACCTTTTAATGCTTCTCCAGGGTCTTGTATTTGAAAGTCAAATTTGCTATTCAGTGCAGGTCTTTTCATCACAATTGCCTGAAAGTCCTCTTTTTCATTGAAGTCTCATTTTTTCCTCTGAAAGAGTATACAGTTTTGCTGGGTACATGATTCTTGGCTGTAGTCCCAGTTCCTTTGCCCTCTGGAATATCATATTCCATGCCCTTTGGTCCTTTCATGTAGAAACTGCTAGATCTTGCTTTATCCTTATTGGAGCTTCACAGTATTTGAATTCCTTTTTCTAGCTGCTTGCAATATTTTCTCCTTGACCTGGGAGTTCTGGAATCTGGCTATAATATTCCTGGAGGTTTTCCATTTGGGATCTCTTCCTCGGTGGATTCATTTGATTTCTATTTTATCTTCTGCTTCTAGAATATCAGGGCAATTTTCCCTTACAATCTCTTGGAGGATGGTGTCTAAGCTTTTGTTTTGGTCATGGTTTTCAGGTAGTCCAATGATTTTCAAATTATCTCTCCTAGATTTTATTTTCCAGTTCAGCTGTTTTTCCAAGGAGATATTTCATATCACCCTCTATTTTTTTTTATTCAGTTGGATTTGCTTTACTGTGTCTTGATTTCTCATAAGGTCACTAGCTTCCATTTGTTCAATCCTAATTCTTAGGCAATTATTTTCTTGAGAGATCTTTTCTATTTCTTTTCCCATTTGGCTTTTCAAACTGTTGACTTTTTTCTCATGACTTTCCTTCATTGCTCTCATTTCTCTTTCCATTCTTTCCTCCATCTCTCTAAATCTTCCTTCTATCTCTCCTGCTTTCTCTTCTAAGTCCCTTTTGAGTGCTTCCATGGCCTGAGACCAGTTCATGTTTTTTTTTTGAAGCTTTGAATGGTTTAGCTTTGACCCTGATATTATCTTCTTCTGAGGGTATATTGTGGTCTACCTTTCCCCCAAAGAAGTTTTCAATGGTCTTACTGCTTTATCTGCCTGCTCATCCTGGCTGACTATTTCTTGGCTTTTAACTCCTTCTTAAAGTGTAGCACTGCTTTCAGGACACACTGTTCATGCTACAACATGGACCAGGGGGTGATTGGGCTTCTTTTCAGCCTGCCTGGCCTGTGAGTAACCACAGCTGCTTTCTCTTTGACCTGGAAACAGAAGTCTGATTGAACTCTGATTCTCTATGGTCAGAAATTTGGCGTGCCTGTGCCCCTCCCCCACTGAGCCACCACCATTTGATTCAGCCCACTGGTTGAGACTCAGGGTGCTTTGCCCCAACTCCAGCAGAGACTGCCTCCACTTCACCCTGGCCTCAGAAGCTGCTGGTGCTGAAGACTCTGATGGGTGCTGGAAACACTGTCCCTGGCTGGGTCTGGACTACACACTGAGCAGTTCAGCCTGATCAGTAGGTGATCAGAATTGCCCTCTTTTGTGGAGAAATAGTCTCACTCTGTTCTTATGTGCATTAGGCTATTCTGGGTTTTTTTTTTTTTTTGCCACATTATTTGGGCATGAGTGGATGGGTTTATCTGGAGCCTGTGGGAGTCACAACAGCCTCTCCTCTGCCATCTTGGCTCTGCCCCCTCTGGGTTTTTTTTTATTCATTTGGATTTGCTTTGTTGTGTCTTGATTTCTCATAAAGTCTTTTGCTTCTATGTGCTCAATCCTAATTTTTAAGCAATGATTTTCTTCAGAGAGCTTTTAAACCTCCTTTTCCACTTGGCTAATTTGGCTTTTCAAGCTGTTGACTTTTTTTTCATGATCCTCCTCCATCACTCTCATTTCTCTTTCCAATTTTTCCTCTACCTCTCTTACTTTATCTTCAAAGTCCTTTTTGAGTGCTTATATGGCCTGAGACCAATTCATATTTTTCTTCGAAGCTTTGGATGTAGGAGCCCGGCATTGCTATCCTCTTCTGAGTGTGTACCTTGATCTTCCTTGTCACTAAAGAAACTTTCTATGGTCTGCATATCTCTCAGTCTGCTCATCTTGCCCCTCTTTTTCTTGACTTTTAACTCCTTCTTAAAGTGGGGCACTGCTTCCACAATGTACTATCCCAAGCTTCAGGGGGCCTAAGGTGATACGATTCAAGGAGGGGCAGGTTCTTAACTCGACTGGCCTGTTCTCTGGTCCATAGATAACCCCAGGCCAACTTGCTAATAAACCAGGCAGCAAAACTTTGTGTGCTGTGGCTGTTAGCTCCAATGAGCCTGCTTCCCTCCCCCACTTGGGCCACCACCACTCAAGCCTACTTCCTGGATCCCAGCAGGAATGAAACACCCAAGTTCTGTCTCAGCACCAGGAGAGACCCCTGTAATCTCCCCCTGGCCAACTATTCAGTCCTCTCACCAGACCATAAGCTTAATTCCATATGACACTGGTGCTGTAGCTGATTTAGAGGCTCCAGGGGTCTCTTTCTCTGTCTTGGCTTGCCTGGGACTGGATCTACATCAGTGTGACCACAAAGTTGAGCTCCACTCCTGCCCCAACACACCAGCCCCCTCCTGCTGACCTTCTAAGCCATCTTTGGCTGGAAAATAATCTCAGCCCATTCTTTTGTGGGTTCCACTGCTCCAGGAATTGTACTATGGAATTATTTGGAATTTTTTTGGAGCAATCATCTTGTGAGTTCTGAGAGCTTACTCTCCTTTTACATTTTAATGGTACAATTTTTAATATTAAAGTCAAATATCAGGGGCAGCTAGGTGGCACAGTGGATAAAGCACAGACCCTGGATTCAGGTGGACCTGAGTTCAAATCTGGCCTCAGACACTTGACACTTACTAGCTGTGTGACCCTGGGCTAGTCACTTAACACTCATTGCCCCGCAAAAAAAAAAAAGTCAAATATCCACATTGAAATTATTGTGGAATATGAGATCTATATATTTTGCTTGTATGTTTGCTTCTAATGTTGCTTTGTGTTTCTCTTCTTCCAGATTGTCCTTTGCTTTGGTATATTTGAATTCCAAAGCAGTTGTTCTCTTTTGTTTTTCTTTGGTGAGACTTGCCACTGTGGATTCAAGTTTTTCTATTCTATTGGCAAGGCCATATATTCTACTTTCATGATTTTATTTTTTTCTCTTGAGCCATTTGGGATATGCTCTATGATACCATGCTCTATTGAGAATCCATGAAGTCTTTACCTTATTAGGTTTTGTTTAATTTCCTTTGTCTTGCAGTATTTATTGAAAGTTGTTTAGAATTGTTTGGATGCCATGGAGACCTTCTTCCCTTATGTTTGTAGTACCTTCCTTGTTGGTTTATTTTCTCTTGCTTAAAATTTTGGGTTCAGTTCTCTTCATTTTGAGCTCTCAGGTAATTTCAGTACTCTTGATTGTCTTGCAGATAAGAATATCTTTTTAAATTATTTTAATTTTAATCTTTGTATCTGATTCCTCTTAATTCTAGTGCCTTCCCTCTGTTAAATTATTTTTTGTTCTGTTATATAGCTTGTTTTTACCTATTTGCTTATCATCTCCCCCTGTAGACTGTGAGCTCCTTGAAGACAGGGGCCCATTTGCCTTTCTTTTTATCCCCAGTACTTAGCACAGTGCATGGAATGTATGTTGCTGTACAGTCATTCTGTTGTGTATGTGCATGGGGTTTCTTGGGAAAGATGGGTGGTTTGCCATTTCTTCCTCTTATGGATTAAGGCAAATAGAGGTTAAATGACTTGCCCAGGGTCACACAACTAATAAGTTATGAGGTTGGGATTAACTGAGGTCTTCTTGATTCCAGGTCCAATGCTCTATCCACTGAACTCTATAGCTACCACTAACAAAGTAGGTACTTAAATTCTTATCGACTGATATAGACTGATGCTCACTGTCTCACCCATGTTTGTATACTCTTCTCACACACCCCAGAAATAGTAAGTTCTACCTCCCTCTACCTCCTTTTTATAATAGTGTGTTGATTTCACTCTCCTCTTTAATTCTTCAAAACCAGAATACCCTAAGGACCTCTGTTTTTCTTATTAAATTTTTCCACAACCCTTTGAAGACATTAAATTTCTGAAGAAACATTTACTACTCTTATTTTTCTCACTACCTTATCATACATTTCCTTTCAATTATTCAGTTAAATTTACTTTTCTAAGTATCTCTGGACTCCTAGCTTTTGATTTCCATGTTTCTGCTCAGTTCTAGTCTTTTCACTAGGAATGATGGAAAGTACTGTATGTTTAATTTAAAGTCAAATTCTCCTCCCTCTCACCACCATATGATTATACTCATCTTTGCAGGTAAGTTATTATTAATTGTATCATTTTTCTCATTTGACAAATATATTAAAGATCTCTTTGTTTTTACTAGAAGCTAACAGGTCTTATGGAATCCCAACTTAGTACTTGATCTCCTTTATCAGTGCTTAGAGTACTTTTTCTCTTTGACTTTGGCTCTCTGTATTTTACCTATGACATTTCTAGGACTTCTCCTTTTAGGGTTCCTTTCAGGAGGTTATCAATATATTCTATTTTCACTTTACCTTCTGCTAGAGTTGAGAGGTTTTCATTCATTACTTCTTGAAATAAAGTATCCTGGTTTTTAAAAAATAATGATTTTCAGGGACTATAATTATTTTAAAATTCTTTCTCCTCAACCTGTTTTTCCAGTCAGTTGTTTTTGTTATGAATTAACTTGCATTTTTTCTTCTTTAAAAATCCTTTCCCCCTAATATAACTTGTCACTTGAAGATAGTGATTTTTATTAGGTCTTGTCTTTCAAGTAAGATTTACCACTCTCTTTCCCAAACTATTCTTTTTCCTTCTAATTCTTTCCCCTAGAACATTTAATTTCACATAGTTTTTATAGAAAATGTATTTCTTCCATTTAGTTTCTGCCTGATGCTGTCTTAGGCTTATTCATTGCTTCTTTGGGGAGGAGGAATATCTATATCTTCACAAATATTGATTCTGGTCAGTTTTCCCTTTCATTTACTCATCTTTCCAGCTTTAGATTCTGAATTGAGGCTTTGTTCTAGGACCAAGCTCTTTCTTGACCTTGGTACTCTTGTTACTGTTGTTGTTCTTTGCCCTTTGTTCTCAAAGAGGATCATGACATCAGGGTGATGCCATGACTTGCAGTGAATTGGATTTAAGTGAGGGAGGGCTGTGCAAGGTCACCAACATCACTCTCTCCTCCGGAGCTATCTGGGTCCAGTGGCAAGATATATATCAGGAAAAAAGGGGTTAAGTGACTTGCCCAGGCTCACATAGCTAGTAAGTGTCTGATGTGAGATTTGAAATCAGGTTCTTCCAAATTCAGGGCCAGTACTCTATCCAATGTGCCCAGCTGCCTCTTTGGTTTTCTAGATACTTGTGCTAAGCTCAACTTTTTGGAGTTAGATCCCAGGATCTTTGAGATTCTTTATTATTATTCTTATTTTAATTCTTATTTATTATTATTATTATCCTATTCTCTTAGAATAGAATCTTCAGAGTCCATTCTATCCTCTCATTAGGGACCTCAGTGACCTAGGCCTGGCTTATTTCACTGTAATATCATTCTGGTTCATGATTGCTGCCACAATCTCAAATTTCCAGGGTTCTCTCTTCCACCAAGAGTTGGGGGGCAGTGCTTTCTGATCACTCTGAAGGTTTCTCAGGGGACACCTTCACTCTTGTTCATTCTAGGCATGTGGCCTTGAAGGCTACCCTATACTGACACATTGTTGGTGGTACCCTCTTTCCTTATGTTCATGGTCTTCTAGCTAACTTCTGTGTGGTTCTGGGGTGGAAAAAAATCACTTACTATAATTTCCCATTGGATTTTTTGATTATCAATTGCTCTAATGTGAACTTCACAGTTTTGTTGAATGGGGTATGCAGGAAGTGAAAGGTTTGCCTCTCCTTAGGGCAGCCATCTTAACCAGAACATTTCAACAAACATCTATTAAGCATGTACAAAATTATAGGATAAGAAGATGAAAAATAACATCTACCCTCAAAAAATTAACAATTTAATGGGGTCAAAAGGATGATATACTCACATCAGTTGGTACAAGGCAGATGCCAGTGTGGAACAGTGGATAGAATATTGGACTTAAAGTCATGAAGAACTTAATAGCTATGTGATCCTGGACAAGTCACTCATGTCCCCAAGATTCTTCCTCTATAAAATGTGATAGAGGGTGATATGTGATATGGTCTCCTCCACTTCTAAATCTAGAATACTATAAGTGTGATAAGGGTATAGAAGAGAACCAGAGAAAATGATAGAAAACAATTTGAAGAGGAAGAGACTACCTTAAGTCCTTGGAGAGATCTTGAAGTGTAAAGAATTAATTGTGATTTGAGGTTTCTCTGACCCCATCTTTGGCTAAAGTTAGAAGCCCCGGCATGCACCCCAGCCACCCTCAGGCACTGCCTCTGTGCTGGCACAGTGTTCCACCCACCTTGCGCCAATGCCTACATGGGCCTAGCCAAATTTTAATGATTGGAAGCCTGGTGAGGGCAGTCAGGTGACAGATTCTCCATTCTGGCGTGTGAGAGGGAGAGAGATGGGGCACAACCATTTTGCTCTTTGGGAATAGCTGAGTCTGGTTGGTGAGATTTCAGGTCATATTATTTTCCTTCCCCTATTCCCTTTTGCCCTTGTCCCTAGTTCTACTAATTTTACTTGAGTTTTAAATTTGTTCCTGTTAATAAACCCTGTTTTGAAAAAAAAAAAGAATATGGGGGCAGCTAAGTGGCGCAGTGGATAGAGCACCGGCCCTGGAGTCAGGAGTACCTGAGTTCAAATCCAGCCTCAGACACTTAACACTTACTAGCTGTGTGACTCTGGGCAAGTCACTTAACCCCAATTGCTTCACTAAAAAAAAAATAAATAAAAAATAAATCTTGTTTTATTTTTTGGAAGAGGCTGTTAATCTCCTTCCTTACCCTAATATTATGGCAAGCCACCCAATTAACTTTCCTCATATTGAATTTGGCCCTTACATAAGGTTTGGTGAGGGAGGTGGAAGAGAATTTCTATAGATAGAGAAGTTAAAGGAAGTATATCTGAGGCATAAGGGACAAGAGGCAGGGAAATGCAGGATATGATTATAGACTGAACAAAGGAAATTAGTGAGAAATAAGGATGGTAAGTGATTGAATCCAGGTTATAGAGGTTTTTAATTCTGTGATAAGGACTTTATATTTGATTCTACAGGAAGCTGATGAATACTGATGGTTTTGGGTTTTGGGGTTTTTTTTTTGCAAAATATAATTCAAATTTTTTTGAGGGGGGCCAATGTGGGTTAAGTGACTTGCCCAGGGTCACACAGGTAGTAAGCATCAAGTGTCTGAAGCAGGATTTGAACTCAGGTCCTCCTGAGTTTATCCACTGCACCACCTAGCTGCCCCTAATACTGATGGGTTTTGAGGAGAAAAAAACACTTCATTATTTGTATATTGGGAGGATTATTTGAACAATTATGTGAAGAACAGGGAGAAGAGGCTGGAGGCAAGAATTATTGTTTAGTCATTTCAGTTGTGCCTGACTCTTCATGACCTGATTTTGGGTTTTCTCAGAAAAGATACTGGAGTGGTTTGCTACTTCCTTCTCCAGCTCATTTTTGGATGGAAAAAAAAAAAGCAAACAGGGTTAAGTGACTTGTTCAGTGTCACACAGCTAGTAAGTATCTGAACCTGGATTTGAACTCAAGTTTTTCCAGAGTCCAGGCCCAGTACACTGTACTACCTAGCTTCCCACTTCATTCTTGGAGGCAGGAATAGTTATTTTAAAAAAGGGGCAAGGAAAGGACAATTAGTTGCTAATGATATTGTTGCAGTAGAAGATATAATTTGGTAAGTGATTGGATGGTGGATGTGGGGATGGGAAGGGATAAGGTAGAAAAAAGAGCCAGAGATGACTTTAAAGTTATAAGCCTGAGTTATAGGGATAATGGTGGTGCCAAGAATCAGATTTTTGGGGATAGGTGCTGGACTATTAAGTTATTAGAAATTATTTTTGTTCTATGTTGGTACACTTAAAATAAACCTACCTGCTATACTTTCTCTTTGCTAATTGTAGGCTAGAGATAAAAAGCCCCAGAGGCTGACATCATGATGTCACTTTCTCCTTTAAATGGAAATGATGGGTCTTTGCCATGATGCAAATTCCCTCCTTTATTTAAGTCTCTTTCCCCATACATTCCCAGCAGTCTAAGATGTATGGCAACCTAGTCCCTTCCTTAGGGAATCCATAGTTTGTCCTATTTTCAAAGAAGGGTAGAACAAGCAATCCCAAATGGCCTCCAGGTAGTAGGAATATGCGTTCTCTCCACCAGCTGAGGTGGCTGCCATCTCATCCACTGACTCTGCCTGGAGGCCCCTCTGCCTTGTTCCCTTACCAAGATCCACACAAGTCTTTGTGTCCTCTACCTTAACAGTGGCCATTGTCCAAGCAAGCATAAACTAGAAACTAGATTCATTCATTTTTACTGCTTCTACTGGATTTTGACTAAGAAAAATTGGTAAATAAGAATTTGAGTTCCAACACTCAGCAATTCCAATTGTCAATTTTGTTTCATATCTCTGGTTGAGAGACTTATCCTGGTCATCTCTTTCCAACAATCCTGCCTTGCTTGCAGCATACCTTGAGGTAAGTGGCTATAATGGCCCCACTAAATTCAGTCATAGGATTCTCTTAAAAAATAACAAGGTTTTATTTCACAGCAGATAAAGAACAAGTATATGGTGAATTCAGAGTTGTTTGGGGGTGGGGTTGGGAGAGGGTATGGGGTAGAATTATGTTGGCAGTGAGGGGAAGAAATCAAGGTTGGATATAGCAAGATGTCCTTGACCACCTTTTTTTTTGTTTGTTTGTTTCAGGGCAATGAGGGTTAAGTGACTTGCCCAGAGTCACACAGCTAGTTAAGTGTCAAGTGTCTGAGGCTGGATTTGAACTCAGGTCCTCCTGAATCCAAGACAAGTGTTTTATCCACTGTACTACTTAGTTGCCCCAAAACCTGCAATCTTTTAAAAAAATTTTTTGGTGGGGCAGTTGGGGTTAAGTGACTTGCCCAAGGTCACACAGCTAGTAAGTGTTAAGTGTCTGAGGCCGGATTTGAATTCAGATCCTCCTAACTCCAGGGCCATTGCTCTATCCACTGTGCCACCTAGCTGCCCCTGTCCTTGACCTTTTATTGCCTTGTAAAAGGATATATTCTTCTAGTATTTAGTTTTGCCATTCCTAGTCTACATAGTTTCATGCATAATGGAATCCTACGTTCAATTCTCAGCTCTGGAACAAGAAAGGTACCAGAAAGCTGTTTAAGGAAGCTCTCCACATATTTATTTCAGGGTAGAAGAATTTCAGTCCCACCATGTATGGTGAGATCACTGGACTCAGAATCAGGAAGTCTGCGTTCCAGTTCTAGTCATGTGTCCATAAGATTTAGTGGTAAAAGGAAGCTCAGAGATGATAAAGCTCTTTTATTTTAAACATGAGGAAACTGAAGCCAAGTTCAGTTTCTTAACTGAACATAAGAACTTAATTTAGATGAAGTTCAGTGACTTTCCCAAGGTCAAAGTATCTGACCCAGATTCTCTACTTTACAATCCATTGCTCTCTCTCCCCCCTCGTCCCCTCTGAGAGTTATGATTTCTTCATTTGCAAAATGAAGGAAATATACTTTGTGGTATAAAGCTCACAAGGCTGTTGTGAGGGAGAAAAACTCGAAGTGCTACATCAATGTGAGCTATGCTTCTTCATGCCCCACCACATACAAATAAGGATATGGTTTTGGACTATTTTTGGAAATAAAAAGTTTACTTCTGATTGGGACTTCTTATATCATCAGAACTTTTGAAATTGGTTAGGGATGAAATTCATTCCTAGTTCCTGCTTCTGTTGCTGGAGGAGTCAAAATCTCCCACTCCTGTTTTATGAATAGGAGTTTACATAGCACACTTCTAATGTGCAAATCTAGTGAACCTATGTTAGATTGGATACATACTGAAAGTGTGCTGGTAAATATTTAACAACTGGTTTTCCGGGGTGGGGGGGGGACAGTTATTCAAGATACTTTTAAATTTAATGTCCATTATAAACATTTTCTTCATCATTTTATTAAGTTTAGAAAATCAACACAGCAATAAACCAAGCCTGGATTTATAATGTTTTTTTTTTAATTTATGATGTGTAAATTCTCACACTAAAAATTTTTAAATCTCTTCTCAAGAGACAGTGTGAACAGTATGTCCTTGGGTATTTGTCCCAATGACATTTCAACTGTTACAACTTGACTCCGAGCTATTCATTATTCTAGTTCTATACATTATTATCCTGCACAAACTCATCCAAACAAACCGATCTTCTTGCTGTACCTCACAAATAAGATTTCAACTCCATCCTTTGAGCTTTTGCATAGGCTACCGATCCTTTCCTGCAATGTATTTTCTCCTCAACTCTACCTCTTAAAATCCCTAGTTTCTGTTAAAGTTTCTATATGAGACCTTTCCTGATTTTCCCCTCTACCAGCTTCTAGTCCCCCCCCCATTTTGTATATTTGTTACCCTCATTTGTATGAAAGATCCTTGAGAGTTAAACTGTTTCAATTTTATCTTTGTATCCCCTCACCACATAGTAGTGTGTCGTGACATAAATAAATGAAGTTGAGAGGCTAGAAATAACAAAGACAATCTTTCCTTATTTCTTCATTTTTATCTGGAACATCTTTCTTTTCATCAATCCTACAACCAGGTAGAACTTACAATTTTAAAATAGAGAAATGAGTTTCCTATTAAGTTTACATGTATCACTTTATGAACTTTTGAAGTTTTGAATAAAATACTAGGAATTAACCAAGTTGGAACCACAACATTCTCTGTTCTATTACCATTTCATTGGATATGAATTATCCTCAGCATGCATAATAACATGCTATTTACTTGACTGTCAGTTTAAGGGTTTTGATTGAATTTATGAATCAGTAAGGCAGCTAGGTACTACAATGGATAGATTGCTGGGACTGGAGTTAGGAAGACTTGAATTCAAATCTAGCTTCAGACAAACAAATCATTTAACCTCTGTTTGCCTCAGTTTTCTCAATTATAGAATAGGGGTAATAATAGTTCCTACTTCCCAGGGTTGTTGAGGATCAAATGAGATATGTGTAAAGCATTTGTCACAGTGCCTGGCACACAGTAAATATTAAATAATTAATATTAAATTAATTAATCAACATTAAATAAATAAATATTATTATTAAATTGAATTAACTGCTTGACAGAATGTTCATTATCAATTCCAAAACGCTAAATATTAATAAGTTGTACTTATGTAATACTTTTTTGTTACAAATGCTTCGCATACCTCATTTGATTCTACCAAGAATTCTGTTAAGTATACCTAAGTACCTACACACACGTATGTGTATATATATATATATATGTATGTATGTATGTATGTATATATGTGTGTGTGTGTGTGTGTGTGTGTGTGTGTATAAAATTACCAATATAAGTAAATAAACTGAGACTTTGAGAGGTGAGGTCCCTTTCTGAAGATCAAAATAATTAATAAGAGAAAAAGCCAGAACTTGAACTAAAAGTTTTTTTTCCCCAATATAGAAAAGCTTTTCCTTACACCCACAAAAACGCAGAAAAGACTTGGACCAGAAGACAATCAAGACACTTATAGACAATCAAGAACACTCTCCCTCTTCCCATAGGGACTTGTATGCACAGTCCTTATAATTTATAGTGACTATGTATGGCAATTGAGGTCTCTAGACAGTCCCTAACCTTTTCGACTTAATTTCCTCATTTGTAAAGTGACAGTAAGAAAAAATTCTTTTAAATCTTAAAACGTAGTAATGTAAGTTTGTGATAGTTTTAGGTTTGCAGTTAATTGAGTCTATTCAGTTTCCCTAACATCCTACATTTATATGGTAATAATGATAGTCAGCATTTATATAGTGCTTTAAAGTCTGCAAAGCACTTCACATTTTATCCTCACAACAACCCTGTATAAAGATGAGGAAACTAAGGCTTAAAAAGATTAATTGGTTTACCCAATTTCACACAGCTAGTCTGAGGCAAGCAAACTGGTCTTTCTGAACACAAGTCCAGCATTCTATCCAATATAGTTACCTCAGAAATGGAAAGATAAAAAATTCATTTGGCTAATTGGTTGCTTCATCTGCTAAGCAGCAAGTAATCGGTTTAACTGAGGAATCAGGAGAGCCAGGTTTTTGTCCTGGCTATAAATTAAGTATTTGTTTTACACAATTTTAAGTAAGTCAGATTTTCTTTTCTGAGTATTTGTTTCCTCCAATGAAGGGTTTGGATGAGATGATCCATAAGGGCTATTCCATTTCTAAAATGTTGTGCCTATTCTGAAAGCATAAAAACACATGGGTCAACACTGTTTGCTTTCCATAATTTAACACAGAGATGTTGGAGTTTATTGTGCTTAGTTTACCATTGAAAGACTTGTTCATTATTGTTGCTTTTCTATCCCAAACTTTCTCATTTATCTTATGTTCCTATTTCTACTCAGCCTCTTTTTCATTCCATCTTTTATTTCTTTATTTGCTTCTTCAGTTTTTTTTACAGAATTTTTTATTACAGAATTTTTTTACCTCAACTTTTCTCTCATCTATTCTCTAAGCCTGCTCCTGAGGCCTCACTAATTTATGCTGGACTTAATGCAGGCAGTTGATCATTTTTAGCTCTGCTTCATATAAGATCTCCCAAACTCAAGCAATCCATCAACCTCAGATTTCCCCAGTAGCTGGGATTATAGGTGTGAGCTATCATGCTCAGTGGATATTTGTTTATGTAATATAATGCATTTAAATAATGTATACATTTTAAATCTAAAAATATTCACATGCCTCTCTTCAATTCCAGTGCCATATCAACACCTACATCTGGATGCCATACATACAAAGACATATAATATACATATATATAGAAACATGCACATACATAGATAGTACATATAAACATATATTCATATAATAATTACAAATTACTAAAATATCACCAACTGCTGCCTATTGAACATTCCCAAACTATCTCCCTCTCTCCAAAACTTATATTGAAATTAGCATCTATATCTAGGAATCATTTGCACAGAGAGCTTAGTTAAACTTATGGGAGCTGAAGAAATCACCAAGAACTGAAGAATAGAAAGAGGATAGTACAATTGTCCAAATCAACCAGAGAATTTAGTTTGAGAATTTTTGTCTACAATAAACCAAATCTGTACTACCCACTGGACTCAAAGTATTAGACTATATCAAATTTCCTTATAATTCAAAGATTCTGTTTCTATTAATTTATGGAATAACTAATTTGGTAGATGTCATCTCTCCCTTGCAATTGATTTGTTTAGTAATTTTGTTCTCATGAACAATCAATTTCATCAATAAATAACATTTATTAAGTGTCCACTAAGGCACTGTACTAAATACAGGGCATAGAAAAAAAAGACAAAGCACAGTACTTGCTCTCAAGGAGCCTATGCTGTAATGGAGGAGATAGCATGCAAACAAATATATACAAAGCAAACAATATATAGGATAAAAAGGAAATAATTAAAAGAAGCATTGGGGAAAGCTTCCTTGAGAAGATGGGATTTTGGTTGGGACTTAAAGTAAGCCAGGAGGTCAGTAATCAGAGTGGAGTAGGGAGAGCATTGCAGGCAAGGGAGATAGCTGGAGAACATGCCTGGAGACAGGAGATGGGGTGCCTTGTTTGTGGAACAGCCTGGAGGCCAGGTTGAGTACATATTGGGGAGTAAAGAGTAAGAACATGGGAAAGGGAGGAGAGGTATAATTTATGAAGGGCTTTGAATGCCAAACAGAGCAGTTTGTATTTGATCCTGGAAGTAATAGGAAGCCACTGATGTTCATTGAGTAGGGAGTGTGAGATAATGGTACCTGCACTTTAAGAAAATCATTTAGGGGGCAGCTGGGTGGTGCAAACACTTGACACTTCCTGCTGTATGACCCTGGGCAAGTCACTTAACCCTTATTGCCCTGCAAAAAAGAAAAATAAAAGAAAATCATTTTAGTGGATGAATGAAGATTGGATAGGGAAAGACTTGAAGCAGGCACACCTATCATCAAGCTATTGAAAAAGAAAAATATAAATAATTCCATCCCATAGATCAGAGATCTACTTCTACAATATGCCCCAAATACTATGTAGAGATGTTCAGATTTTTGTAGTCCAGGGTCTTGACCTAATCCTCCTTGCTCATGAAAGCAAGAGTTAGTGACTGACAATATTCCCTTTTCTTTCTTGTGACTCAGTTGCTAAAATGTGCTAACTCAACTTTTTGCTGTTTAAGTCAGTGACAGGTGTACACTCTGTCTCTGTCATCTCCTATACTTTTATGGCAAGAGTTCAAGGCTTAAAAATTGATGCACCCCATTTAAAACATTGTTTATCTATGATATAAATGACCCATTAGTTACTCTTCATTTGCTTTTTGTAACAAGGATGAATATCTTCATAGTGAGGATTAGAGATTAGTAGAGTATGAATATTATTTGCTAACTGTAAAACAAAATTCATTTATTTGAGATGATTTGTGTTCTTGGATATGGGATGGTGAGCTGATTTTGCAAACTTCTTATGATTCTATGAGTCTATATAATTCTCTTCTATGTAAAATAATTTAACTCTGTGGGATTATATGATGTAAGAGTCTGCAAAATCATGAAACTCATCTCTGTTTAATTCAACTCAAGAAATAGATTTCTTATCTTCTTTGTTCAGAGTACTGTTCTATGCTCTGTTGATACAAAAATGAAAGAAGACAGTCTCTGCCCTCAATAAATTTATAATCTAGCATGTAGAAAATGAATAATTAAAACATCTTAGAATAAAAGAGTAATTAAAGTGGTATTAGAGATTTAAGGAGAGAGATATAACTTCCATTTGTGGAGAAAGGGGAAGGCTTCATGGGAAGGGAAGCATTTGAACTATGCCTTCAAGGATACATTAGGATTTCAATAGTTATCATGGTGGTGGTGGTGTTGGGGGTTGCATTCCAAACATAGCCATTGTTTCTCTGCTTCTTCCATGTTCTATCTGTGGGATTAGTTTGGAGAATGAATGTAAATTAGCTTGACTTGATTAGAGAGTATATGAAAGAAAAGTATATGAATGGAAAATCAGATTGAAGCCAGGTTATAGAGTGCCTTGAATTTGGGATAGAGAGTCTGCATTTTCTTTAGTAGACAATAGGGAGACACTGAATGTTCTTGAGTTGCAGAGTGATATTTTCAGATTTGTGAATTAGAGAGAGCAATATGACAGTGGTGTGTAGAATAACTTGGAGAGGGAACAAGTTAGAGAAAAGGAGACTAATTAGAAGGCTATTCTCAAAAGCTTATAATAATGAATGTTATGGGGCAGCTAGGTGGTACAGTGGATAAAGCACTGGCCCTGGATTCAGGAAGACCTGAGTTCAAATGCGGCCTCAAACACTTGACACTTAGTAGCTGTGTGACCCTGGGCAAGTCACTTAACCCTCATTGCCCTGCCCCCTCGCCCCCCAAAAAAGAATGTTGAAAACTATCTTTACATGTGATTGGGAAAAATAAAATACTATTAAGATTTTTAAAAAGAAAATAAATCTTTCTGATGTCTCTTATTATGACCTTCATGGTCCCATTCAAAGAACATTGTGAAATCACTTGGCAATCAGTCCTAACTGTAAGCCACTGAGGGGTTATTCACTGGAGCCTAGAGAAGAGAGAAATTATTCTCATAGTGAAATTTGTTAGTCTTTGAGAAAAAACAAACAAAAAGACAGAAAGAAAACAATGACAACAAACAAGTTAGATGATTAATTTATGTAATCTGAAAATTGTAAGGGCATCTTCACGACCAAAACTTTAGTTTTATTTTTTTTGCACCATATTTCAAATCAGTTTGGAAGTATGATGCAAACACATGCTGAAAAAAGGCATATATAACATGTATTTACCTGTACTAAATAGCTCACTTCCTTCATCTTTATTTATGGGAGTTTTAGTCATTTTCTTCATATGCAAAATAAAGACTTGGTTAATTTCTAAAACAAAAACAAAAACAAAACAAAACAATAGGAGGCTACACACCTCCATCCACAATGATCCTTTCCGTGGATTCACTTAAACAGTTGTCAAAGTGTTCATAAAGATGTGACTAATATTTTTTACAAAGTTAAATGATTTCACAATTCTACCAAATATACTGAAAAGACTATTTTTTGAATTGATCATATTGAATTTATGGGTATGTAGACTTTGTGGAGTAATAATTTTAGATTCACAGTTCCATCAACTTCACAAACCCTTTAAATTGGGAGAACAGAGTGAAGACATAGAATTGGGAAAAAGTAAATGTTTAAATCTAAGGAATTGCCATGTAGTTCAATTTTTTTCTTCCTGACTATAAAGAATGCAAGGGAGCTCTCCAGGGTCTTGTTAGCACATTTCAGGAAGGGTCAGGATTGGGGACACTCCTGTTCTTAGAGGACAACCTCCATACATCTTTGGTCCCTTTTGATCTCTTGACAACCTCTGTGGACCAGTGACAGCTATTGTCCCAAAATAATTTATAATTTCTGAAAGATAATTGTGCTGAGGCAAGGAGGGCTTTTTCTTCTTTACCTGCAATGCAACATTATTGCTAAATCTTTGCTTTGAATTTCCCTGGTAGTTATGAGAGTGGGAAAAAAGAAGGAAATCAAACAAGAATATTAAGGTAGACAAATAGCTGCTGGAATGCCTGAAATGAAACCAATTGCCATTACACAATGTGAGGGTAAGACAAATGTTGGGAGCATTTTAATTAGGCTGTATCTATGCAGTGCTATTACACAACACATTTGGTTGATATATTTGCCTGTATGATGTTGATATATTTCCCTTTACTGAATTGACCAATCACTTCAATCCAAAGACTTTCACCATCTAGAGGTACAGACTCAGCCTCAAGAACAAAAAGAGAAAATGTTAGCATGGAAAGGATATATGAGTTATATAAGCATTGACTTAAAGAATCAATTAAACTATTGACTGATGTACATATTGAAACCATTTTGTGAGTATAGAAATAGGAAGAATAACTCAGTGTTGAAGACACATCTACAAAAACAATTACATTCAGTTCATTTCAGTTTAAATCAACAAACATTTATTTATTAAGTGGTTTTTATGTGTAAAATATACAAAGATAGAACACAGATATAGTATGAAATGTAAAGGAATTTATAATCTAAGTAGGGTAACATGGAGAATGTGATAAGAGAAAATGAGGTTCTAAATATGTTCTAAGAAAATTTGAGGGGAAGATAACTTTTATTTGAAGGAAGAGTGTTATTGGTAAATCAGACCCACATTTTCCTGTCACTGACCTTCAGATCAATTATCTCTTGCTTCTCTTTCTATTCACTCCCTAAGGCCTTTTTCCACACCTCCCTACTCATATACAAAGTGAGAAAAGGTTGTAATCCTGGGGGACCAAATTACCCCTCCTTTAATTTTACACCACACCTTTGTCTTGGCTCTCCCTCAAGGAACTACTATTAGGCTGTGAATTACATTCCCTTATACAATATACAGAGGCAGAGATTGTTCCTTTTAGTCTTTGTATTCCTAGAACCTTGCATAGTACTTAGCATATAGAAAACTCTTAATAAATACTTATTGAATTATTAAGGTCCTTAAGGACAAGGATTATTATCTGAAGTATATTTGTACTTAAAGGCCTAGGGAAATGAACATTTATATATATACATACATAAACACTTAAAATATACATATATCACACATATATAGATTGGGTTAGGCAAAATTTGTAGAATAAAATCAAACTGTATGCTTCATATCTTTATGAAAACTCTAAAAATATTGTGCCTTACATACTACCATTATCTCTCCCACTCTCCTTCCTCTATCCTTATCTATTTCCTTTTCTTTTTTTGCCTTGACTTGCTCTGCCTTGCTTTGCCTTTGTCTTGCCCCCTTCCCTTCTTTCCTCTCTCCCTCCTCTTCTTCCCTCTCTTCCTCCTTGTTTAAATTTTTGAATGTTTTATTATTTTTGACATTCGTATTTTTATTTTTGCTCCAGATTATTTTTGTCCCTCCAGTCCCTTCCCAACCCATTGAGAAGGCAAGCAATATGATACTCATTATCTATAAGAAGTTACACAAAATACATTTTTTTTTTTTGCGGGGCAATGGGGGTTAAGTGACTTGCCCAGGGTCACACAGCTAGTAAGTGTCAAGTGTCTGAGGCTGGATTTGAACTCAGGTACTCCTGAATCCAGGGCCGGTGCTTTATCCACTGCGCCACCTAGCTGCCCCTAAAATACATTTTTAATATTAACCATGTTGCAACGCCCCTCCAAAAAAAACACTGGGGCAGCTAGGTGGTGCAGTGGATAAAGCACTGAGCCTGGATTCAGGAGGACCTGAGTTCAAATCCAGCCTCAGACACTTGACTGTACTAGTTGTGTGACCCTAGACAAGTCACTTAGCCCTCATTGCCCTGCCCCCCCCCACAACAAAACAAAACAAAAACAAAAAAAAAACACCAAGAAAAATGAAGAAAGTTAAAATAAGCTTAAATCTGAGCTCAAGAGTTCATTAGTTCTCTCTCTGGAAGTAGATAGCAGTTTTCATCAGGGGTCCTTTGGAATTTTTTTGGATCATTGTATTGATCAGAATACATTTCATAGCTGATTGCCATTGCCATATTGTTTTTACTGTGCACAGTGTTCTGATTCTGCTCATTTCATTTTGCATCAGTTCACATGTCTTTTCTGAACCTATATCCTTCATCATGCTTTCACCTATGAATTTGTCTAATTTGAATTCTCCTACTGTAGTAGAAATAAAGAGCTGCCACGCAGCACGATGTAAAGATACTCCTTTCTTATATTTTATTTTTGCAAGACCCTCTTCCATTAAATGAAAAATTTACATTTGACCCTGTATGAGCCTAGTTCCTATTCCCAGCAATAACTGGGAGCTTAGGTTCCCTCCATTTTTTTTTTTTGCAGGGCAATGGGGGTTAAGTGACTTGCCCAGGGTCACATAACTAGTAAGTCTCAAGTGTCTGGAGTCAGATTTGAACTCAGGTCCTCCTGAATCCAGGGCTGGTACTTTATCCACTACACCACCTAACTACCCCCTAGAAATGACACTTTTATAAGACAAACTTGCTGCAAATATTTTCCTATTTACCTACTTCTCTCATAATTTCAGCTTTATTGGTTTTTTTTGTACAAAAACTCTTTAATTTTTTATTATCAAAATGATCCATTTTACCTCCTATGACCCTCTTGATCACTTGTTTGGTAATGAACTTTCCCCTATCCATTAATCTAGCAGGTAATTTCTTCTCTGCTTCTCTAATTTGCTTATTATATTACCCTTTATGTCCAAATCATGTATACATTTGGAGCTTGTCTTGGTATATGGTGTGAGATATTGATCTAGTTTCTGCCATAGAAATAGACCTAGAAAGACTTGGCTAAAGTCACACAAACTTCCAAACTGCCTTTTAGCTTTCCCAATAGATTTTGTAGAATAGCAAATTCTTGCTTTAATAGCTAGACAAGATCTTTGAATTTCTCAAACACTAGCTACTGTGCTTCTTTGTTTTTTATATTGTGTTCCACTGGTCAACCTCTCTGTTACCCAGGAACAAATCATTTTGATAATTACAACTTTGTAGTATAGTTTGAGACCTGGTACTGCTAGATCCCTTTCCTTCATTAATTCCCTTTATATTCTTGAAATTTTGTTTCTCCAGATGAATTTTGTTATGATTTTATCTAGCTCTATAAAGTAATTCCTTGGTAATTTTATTGGTATGACATTGAATAAGTGAATTAATTAAGATAGTTTTATTTTTATTATATTGATTTGAGCTAGCCATGAGCAGTTAATATTTCTCCAATTATTTACATCAGTATTTGTGCAGTCTGTTTGGTAATCATGTTGAAATAGTTCCTTTGTGTGTTCACAGTTAGTATTTTATATTGTCCATAGTTATTTTAAATGAATTACCAGAAGCTATTTCACCCAACTATAAGCCAATAAAATTGATAATCAAAATGAAATGGATGAATATTAACAAAGATACAAACTGCCAAGATTACAAATAAGAAAATAAAGATTTTTAATTATTCTATTTTAGAAAAAGAAATTGAACAAGCTACAAATGAACTCTTCTCCACCAAAACCAAAACCAAAACCAAAACTAAACAAAAACACCACAGGACCAGATGGATAATTTTTTTAAAATTCTAATTGTCAATTATTTAAAAAAATAGGAAAAAGTGGTCCTACCAACTCCTTTATGTATTACAAATATGACCTTGATAACTAAACCAGGAATAACTATAAAACAATAACCCCAGTGCAAAACAATAACAAATACAATACAAAATTTTAAATAAAATATTAACAAGGATATCACAGCAACATAACACAAAACTTATACATTCATTATGATCATGCTAGATTTATTCCTGCAATGTGGGACTGGTTCTGTATTAGGAAAATTGTAAACATAATAACAAAAATAGGATTATGCTAATAGATGCAAAAAAGAAAGAAAAAATCTTCCATGATATAATACTTCTGTTTAAAAAACACACCAGAAAACATTGTAATAAATAGTGCTTTCCATAAAATGGTAAGTAATGACTATCTAAAACAAAGATTAGTATTATCTCAAGTAATGATAAGCTAGAAGCCTTTCCAATAATATCAGGGGTGAAACTAGGATATCTATCATATTCACATACCATTTGTTAAGCCATTCCCTAATGAATGGTCATCTCCTCAATTTACAATCTTGAAAATGAAGGGGTTAACACTTTTACTTATGTTACAGAATGCTTTTAGTAAAAGTCATATACAAATATGTTATTGTTCTAAAGCCATGAGATAAAAATATAATTATGAATATTCCTATTTATTAAACAACAAAAATAATCATCAGATGGATCTGACTAATTCATTCCAGCAACAAGTGAGTCTAGTAGAAAAAATCAATAAAACATATTCAATTTTTGAACTATTTGCTTTTGTTTGTCAGTAAATGATGTTTTGATCAACATAATATATAGTTAAGTATCACAGAATTTTAGAGCTGTAAGAGACATTTGAGACAAATAGTTTAATCCTATTTTAAAGATCAAGAAAGGCTCAGAGAGCCTTTGGTCATGGTCACACAGGTATTAAGTAGTAGATTGGAGATTCAAGACCATGTTTTCTGGCTAAAAATTGTTTTCAGTCAGAAAAAAAATTGATTTTTTTCCCCTCTCAAATCATTATCTTAGTTTAGATGCCCCTTCTAAGAATTGGAAATCAAAGGAATGCCCATCAATTGGGGAATGGCTAAACAAACTATGGTATATGATGGTGATGGAATATTATTGTGCTATAAGAAATGACAAGCAGGATAATTTCATAAAGGCCTGGAAAGACATGTGTTAAATGATGTATAGTGAAGTGAGCAGAACAAAGAGAACATTGTGCACAGAGACAGCAATATTGTTTAATGAAGAACTGTGAATGACTTGACTATTCTCAACAATGATCCATGACAATCCCAAATGACTATTGAAGAAACACACTATCCACCTCCAAAGAAAGAATTGATATTGATTGAACACAGACTATTTTTCACTTTCCTTCATTTTTTTCTAAGTTTTCTTGCACAAAATTACAAATAATTATACATTTATAACCCATATCTGATTGCTTGCTACCTCAGGGAGGTGTTAGGGGAGGGAGGGAAGGAGGGATAAATATTGGAACCCAAACTATAAATAAAAAAAGAAAAAAATTAGATGCCCCTTAAAAGAGGAAGGAATTGTTATTAATATAGGAAGTATGATTAAGGGTAGCATACTACAAAAGGAGTGAGTGAAACTTGGATTTTATTTCCAGAAAAAGAAAGTAAAATTCATGGCTTTTTTTTTTTTGGTGGGACAATGAGTGACTTACCCAGGGTCACACAGCTAGTAAGTGTCAAGTGTCTGAGGCCTGATTTGAACTCTGGTCCTCCTGAATCCAGGGCCAGTGCTTTATCCACTGCACCACCTAGCTGCCCCAAATTCATGGCTTTTTAGTTTCACAGGTTAAAAGAATCAGAATGACTAACACCTAAAGGGAATAAAAAATAAAATATGCTTCACAAGTAATGGGAAAATTAAATATTGGTATTTGTTTTAAAATTTATTAAATAATCTAAAGTTGATGAATCTGCATTGGAATTAATTTCATGTCCTTAGACCATGTTTTAAGAGATTGAAATAAATGGCCCACGTAACTAAGTTTATCCATTAGTTCTTTCTTCTTTTCTCTAATCCCCAGGTTACTGCCATTCTCAAATGATGGAATGGGGAAACTATTCTATGTATGCAGACTTTGTACTCCTTGGGTTGTTCAGCAACACAAACTTTCCATGGCTTTTGTTCACTCTCATCTTCTTGGTCTTTGTAATCTCAGTGGCCAGTAATACTGTTATGATCATTCTTATCCACATCGATCCCCAACTCCACACTCCTATGTATTTCTTGCTAAGTCAACTCTCCATCATGGATATACTCTACATTTCTACTATTGTGCCCAAGATACTA